>NC_137825.1:50358188-50975688 GCF_963921795.1 Nannobrachium achirus
GAGGGCAATTCTTTCAACATAAGATGCTGCATTCAAGTTCAGGAGAGTTTGGACAAGGCAATTCTCTTGAATGCTGCCTTCAGGTATGGCATGGAAAGGAGGGCATTTTCATTTCAGTCACCATAGTGAAAACTGCATTCATGGTCTGGAGAGGGCACTTTTTACAGAAGGATATAAGGGCAGGGGCTCAAGCCCCCTTTGATGTCTATGTGTGCACGTGCCTGGTCCTGGCTAGCACTGCCAAGAACTCACAGCAGTGAATTTCAGCCATGGTTACTCTCCAGCCACTTGCTATGGGTGCCAGCAGCACGGGAGGGAAAAAACAACCCAAAAAAAAAGAAAAAGAAACCTTCGCGCCTTCTGTTCGGTTCAGCAACGGAGTCAGATTACAAAATGTTGGCCGTGGTTAGATCTCTCTCACCCATATCTCAATATGCTCCGTTTGAAATACAGAATCGGAGATGCTTTAGCAGACAGGAGGATGTAGCATGCTAATCGCCTGCCTTCTCTCTTGCCAACACTCTTCAATTCTGCAACTGGATCCAGAGCTTATGTTCTGCTTTTCTATGGATTTGTTATTGAACAAAAATGACAGACAATGACAAAGTCGAGCCATAGGACTTTTGTGATTAGGTACCAGTGCTATCTGGTACAGTAAGCTACAGCAAGTACAATGATGCATATACTCTGTATACTAGGCTACTGTGTGTGCGTAGGAATAAATGCCTGTCTAAAGATGCAAGAGAATAGTGGTGGACAGTAGCTGAGTAAAAGTTCTTTGTACTACTGATTCTGAGGATTTGTACTTTACTTGAGTATTATATATTTTTAATACTTAGTCCTCTTACTTGAGTAGGCCTACATTTTCCAGAGCCAAATCCTTGGCTCTGGTTCAATCTGGTGGAAACGCAAGCCGGTTCACAATAACGAACCATGGTTCCCAAGAAAGTTGAACCGGCACTGGTTCTGGAACCGGTTCTTTGCCGGTGGAAAAGGCCACTAACTGTGTCTGTGGCTTCCCCCTCTACTTAGTAGTGGAGTACATTTTGACCAGGAGTATCTGTACTCTGCACAAAAAAACATTAATTGGGCTAAAAACAGCCCATAAAATTATGGTTTAGTGATGAGTCATCAGTTTTCACAGTGGTATGGGGGTCCATTTCTAGCCCAAGGAATGTTTTTGGTGCAAAACAAATGCTTGCAATGGATTCAGAATAATTAAAAACACCTAGTTAGACCCCTCACATCCCACTTAAAGCATATTTTTGGTAGTGATTTTTTCCCCTATAGTATTGTATAGTGAGTGAATGAGACCCAGAATTACCCTAGCTGTCAAAGATTTTCCTAGGGAAACTGAATTTCAGTCTTTGTGAGATGTGTTACTAGACACCTTTACAAACACGTTGGTGAAGAATTTTTTTGGTAAGGAATTTATTCCAGGATTTGACACTATTTCTAAAGATATCCCCTGGCTATCTGGACACTTATCTTCCTGAATATGAATCTTCCTACTCCTTTCTCTTGCGGTCTGGGGTCATTTACAGTAAGGCGCTCTACAGACGGACAGCGGTTGCCGCCGGGGCTCCCGCTTGGATCTGCGGGGACAGCACCGCGGTGATACACAAACACACTCGCTCTTTGAGTAAACGCTGCGCGGTATTTCACAAAGATGAACACAATCCATCTCTCACCGCCCGCGTACGCATGCACAAACGAGCACGCTCGCGGGGATTTTCACGGGACTGCGCCCGCTCGCCTCGCCGCCTCTAAACTTCGCTGCGCGGACGAAATAGCCGCCCGCCTCTCATTGAAAATGAATTACTAGCAGGCGGTGACCGCGTACCGTGTGCAATCCCCTTAAGTTTGGCGCATGATGTGACATCACATGATGAGTGACACCATGACCGCGCACGCACGCGGTCAACACACACACACACACACACACACACACACACACACACACACACACACACACACACACACACACACACACACACACACACACACACACACACACACACACATACACACACACACACACACACACACACACACACACACACACACACAGATAAGAACAAGTAAACACATCTCCGTAATAAATCACTATGGCAACAAGCAAGCGACTTCCTCGGGCTGCTGACCTGATCATGCAGAATCATTTGCATACTGTGGCACGCAAAACAGGGATTCTTCTAATGGGCAAATGCCACAAAATGACAGGTAGTGCGAGTGATGCTGCGAACCATGTTTTTGGGGTTAAAACTTGAAACAAAGTGTTTTGTGAAAAGGTTAAAGGTAAAAGGTCCATTCTGATAGTAATCATTGCTAGCTGGAGTGTAAATAATAAACAGGAGATATATTTTCAAGATGGGTTTCCAATTTCATCCAACCAAGAGACAGTAAACAATCATCAGCTTAAATGTTATAGTGTTCTAGTTTAAAATGTGTCTGCTCTAAGGCTGGGCGATATTAGGAAAACCTTTGATATTCGATAACGTTGTTGAATACCTCGACCGATATCGATATTACTCGCGATATCAGTAAAAACAAAGCATTATCTTTCTTAATGTTTTTCTGCTTTAGGTCCACAGCCTGCCTAACCCAGATAATGAATAGCATACCCATGCATGCACACTGCACAGTACACATAGAATAAAGACATTAAATGCCTTTTTCCATTTTCCAACAATGGTTTTATTGAAATAACCACAAGTGGTTACAGATGGACTGCTTTTTTTGCATGTGCTACCTGCATGCATAGTGTGTCTGTCAATTAATTTGACATATACGACAATACCTCATTTCAAGCAGTCTTCTTCAGTATGTATACCTCGCATGTTGATACCTTGATGAAGGTACATTTTCGATATATTGCCCAGCCTTAGTCTGCTAATTTCTTTGTTTTATCTCTTCTAATTTCACTTATTTATCCTTTATCCCGTATGAGTTCTGTCTCTTACGACCTGAAGCTTCTCCTGCCACCTATTAGTCCGGCTGTCCCTGAGGTGGGGTCTGAAATTTGGTATATAGTTTTTTTTTTTATTGGCCTAAAATATTGTCTATATACATACAGTCATGAATCCACCTGCTGACCGCCTGTCAGCATTGAGCAATTCTTTTTATAGGGGGTAAAGGTTTGGGGCCATCACTTACTATACACTTTACAATAAAGGAAAAAAAATACTCAAAAACATCTGCTTTAAGTAGCATGTGCTGGGTCAAACTAGGGTTTTTTTAATGATTCCGAATCCATTCCAAGCATTTATTTGGCATGAAAAACATTCCTTGGCCTAAAAACAGACGCACAAAACTATGGTTTAGTGATGAGTCCTCACTTTTCACAATTCTTTGGGGGAGGTTTTTAGCCCAAGGAATGTTTTTCATGCAAAACAAATGCTTGCAATGGATTCAGAATAATTATAAACCCCAAGTTCTACCCCTCACATGCTACTTAAAGCAGATTTCTTGGGGGTATTCTTTTTCCTTTATAGTATAGTGTATAGTAAGTGTATGGGCCCAAACTTTTACCCCCTATAAATAAAATTGCTCAATGCTGACAGGTGGTCAGCAGGTGGTTTCATGAATGTAAATATATATATATAGACAACATTCTAGGCCAATAAAAAAAAACTATATACCAAATGTCATACCTATGCCATAAAAGCCAAGTTGGCAGCCAGACTATATGGCTTGATGACACAAAGATGGACAGCTTCGTAATACTATTATTAATATTTTTATTTTTTATTTTATTTTATAACAGCAGCTAATGGAATAAAATTTAAAGTTTGTTTGTATGTCTGCAAAACATGTCTACAAAACATCATTTCCACTACCCATTCTCTGTCAATTAAGAGCTGTGAGCTATCAGCTGATGTCACATGAGTCTTGGTTCTCTCTCATCTCTCGGTCTGTGATAAGTGTCATTGACCAGAACTAGGCTAATAGGCCTATACACAGAGCTAGGGGTGGGCGATATGGAAAAATACAATATCACGATATTTTCCCAAGCTGTATCATGATACACGATTCTATCACGATTCTTTTTCACATTGGTTTTTATGGTTATTTTTCAAGTTACTTGACAAAACAAGCCTAGACTCTCTGGGTTCCTTTTGGGAGGTCTAAATTGAACTTTACAAGTATGTAACTCTGACAGTATACAAATGAAACCAAATGGACCCTTACGGGTCCATTTGGTTTCATTTGTACACTGTCAGAGTTAAGTGGTGACCTTGACATTTTAAAGTTTGAGAACCACTGATTTAGACCAAAATGCGGGTTTAAATTGAATTCTGCAACGAATCTCTGTATTAACGATTAAACAGGATTTCTTACAAGGCTCCCTCATTTGTATCACGATATATACGATACCTCTGAAAAGGCATATCGTGGAGACATTGTATTGTCTCAACCATAATTATCACCATATCGCCCACCCCTACACAGAGCATTAAAACTAAGCGCCAATACAATTCAAGCCCAAGAACGTTCAACTACACAGAAGTAACCTTTTGACAATAAGCAAGGCAGCTATTGCCTTTTTTGGGGGGGTAATGTTTCACTTGAATTAATGAGTAATTTCAAGTGACCTGGTGGTCTAGCATTCATTGCAGCGCTTTCATTATCTTAAGCTGAGAATATAACATCATCTGCCAGTCAGTCATTTTCCTCTGACGCTTAATGGCATTTCTTTATTTAGTATACTGTATAGTCTGTTCTGCCAACATGTTCATCTCTGAATGTTAAATTCACACATTCCCACAACAATGTGACAAGTTCACTGTGGGAGAAGGAGAACTCCAGTGTTGCAAAAATGTAGATTTAACCATCCCACACATTAGAGGAAGCGGTGACAAATTACATCCCGAGTGAGAGCAGAGGTGTAAAGAAACTAGGTGCATTTACTTAAGTACAATTTTGAGGTATTTGTACTTTACTTGAGTATTTCCAGTTTTCAGTACTTTTAAGTCTACTCCACTACATCTCAGAGGCAAACATTGTACTTTTACTCCTCTACAATTATTTGGAAACTTTAGTTACTACTAGTTACTTTGTAGATTTTGATTATTATTATTATTATTAGAAAATACCTCTTCAGCCCTATGTACATTTTGGGCCATTTGAAAATAGCAGATGTACAAGCTCACAATGCCTCACATCTGCCATTTTCAAAAGATTTCTTTACATTTGAAAAGTTGAAATGGGACATTCTGCATATAGTGAGTAGGCCTTTCTACTTTTGGTACTTTAAAGTAGGCTACATTTTGATACCAATACTTTTGTAGTTTTACTCAAGTAGATTTTGAATTCTGGACTTTTACTTGTAACAGACTATTTCTACACTGCAGTATTGATACTTTTACTTGAGTAACTGTAAAACATTTGAGTACTTTTCCCACCACTGAGTGAGAGTCTGACCTGACCTAAATAGCTACAGTAGGCTAGCCTACACTACACAATAGGCCTACTGGCCGTGCCACTGCCCACAACGTAACAAAATCAAAACAAAATAAAGATATCCACAGTGAGACAGATATCTCTCAACGAACGTCCATATATGTTGGCAAAACTAGTCAACATTGAAGGATTAACTTGAGGGAATAATGGTCTATGGATACATATGTAATAACCGCGTAGTTACATAAGTTGTTAATGTATACCCAAATAGGAAAGTAAACACGTGAATACTATATAGGCCTTCCATTGCCAAATATATGGCTGGATTATTATTACTAGCATCAACATCATAATTATTGTGATTATGAATGTTATTATAATTAATGTTGCCAGGCAACCACAGTCGCCAATAATAGTGCTGTTGGAGAATATGGAGAATTCCAACGGATGCTCTTCCCACAGCACACATTCTTATATGAATGCTTTTGATGGAAAGCAATACAACTAATTACCACCATTGATTTGTGACCACTGATGATGACCACAAACATTGATTCTACTATAATATGCTCATTTCAATAACACAACACGGAGCATCGCGACGGGAGCCCAACATAAGCAAGAATTCCATTCGCCTGTAATATTGCTGTTGTTGTTATTATTACGATTTTACAATCATGAATAGTTTGCGCTCCATCTCTCGCGCGGCTAAAACATGCTCGCCCTGCCCCATGCAGTTGGACACACACAACACAACACTATAAACGTACGACACACGCTAGCATCGGCGAAGCTAACCGGTGGTGAGACTGATCACTTTCAAAACCCGACCAGGGACAAACCAAAGCCGATCATTTCATCTCTGCGCTACGGGGGATGCACAAACAACATGATATCAAGCAAAATGCATTCTGTTTTGATTGCAGCGTACCTGTTATTAGTTTATGGAAACCCCGGAAAATCGGAGAAGTCAGTCAGTCAGTCAGTCAGCCCAGCAGCAACAGCAGCAGCAGCAGCAACAGCAGGCGACAGCCGTGGCCCGTGACGTCTTCTCCACAGCCTCCTCCTTCTCCTACACCTCCAGTTCTCCTCCTCCTCCTCCTCCTCCTGTGTGCTGGTGACTAAATGCCATGAGAAAGGTTCATCGCCACGCCGGCTTGTGATGGACATTAAAAGTCAATTTTTGCCATGGACATCCATATCATCCATCTTCAACTGCTTATCCGGAGTCGTGCTGCAGGGGCAACAGCTCCAAACTTCCCTCCCCCGAGCAACATTAGCAACTTCCTCTCTGGGGGATGCCGAGGCCAGTGGGGATGTAATCCCCCCCATCTGGCCCTCGGTCTGCCCCCGGGGTCTCTTCCCAGTGGGACGTGCAATTAACGAGGACCTTCCTATAGGGAGACTCTCAGAGACTCTCGGAGACGCTCAGATGCCCAAACCACCTAATCTGTCTCCTTTCCAAGTGAAGGAGCAGCGGGTGCATTTGGTTCCATTTGTACACTCTCAGAGTTATGGGGTCCTTGAAAATAAAAGGTTTGAGAACCACTGTACTGGCGGACTCATTGCGACCGAAGGTCGCAGTTTACTATGAGAAATATCACAGCTTGTTCGTGTCCGTGTAGTCACTTGAACACATTTTTACGGTCTATGGGTTTGCCGCTCTGACATCATGCTCTGATGTCACTGTGATGTCAGGGGAACCACTCTACCAGAATGGGTTTGCCGTTCTGACATCACGCTCTGGCTTCACTGTGACCTTTTATGCCCATATAGTTCCCTGACGTCATCAATATTAATGATGCCCTGTTAGAGAGATCCCTGTGATGCCAGGGGGAACAAATCCCTTTCATGCCCATATATGGAGATCCATGATGTCCACTGCCCCGATCTCCAAGGGCGAGGTCGCTTGTTGCAGTTGCCCTGAGGCGTCTTACTAGTAATGTGCCATTGTAGATATTGTGAAGAAAACCTGGAGACTTGTTCAGTAATTGGTTATGATCAAAATAAGAACATTCTAATGTTATGTATGTTTTGTAAAAAATAAAAATAAATCCTTAGCAGCTCCACAAGCTTGTAAGGTTACTTTCAGGGGTTCCTAAGAAATGTTCAGCCCGAGACGCAAAAGATACGTTTGCCTCATCAGGAACCAAACCTACAATACACCAGTAAGGGCGGGAATCGACCTCACCCTTTATGGCACAGTTAAAGCAGGAGTTGAACTGTTAATCTGGCTGGTCGAGTCATCATTGTGATGTACAGCTCAGCTATATCCATATCTGGAGTCTGTGAGGTCAGGTGTAGCGGTATTAGCCAGCTCTATAGATGGAGATGTCTTGGCCATATGGAGCGTGACATAAATCATCTACGGTCGCAACTGTTTTCATACTAAATGGGACCTACGGTCACAATTATGAATGAATCACTTCAGCCCTATTTAAAAAATAGTGACAATAAAGATCCATTTTCTGTTGGAAACTGGAAAGGCGGCCCATAAGAAAGGGTCGGCGACCCGAAATGGGCCCAGGTCCTATGTTTGGAAAACACTATCCACACCAACAGGCAGATTGGTCTGGCTGTTGGTGTGGATACATTGTAATGTTATGTATACACACCAGGAACACCCAAAGCATAGCAGTGGGCAGTGGGACATAATGCTATTGGCTTAAACTGAGCACTTGTCTGTGAAGGACCTTCCACCAGCAATGGGAAATGATGTCCCCATGAGCAGTGATTCTCAACCTGTGGGTCGGGACCCCCAGAGGGTCCCCAAATTATTTGGGGGGGTCCCCAGATGATTGACTTTAATGTGCAACATTGTTGTCTCACTCAACAGTAAACAAATGAACATAAAGTTTAAGTGTACACTGGGTATATGCACATTTCTAAAGTGACAATTTAAGGACTTCTAAGATGACAAATTAAACATTAGACAAATTGTCAAATATTAGAGGTAGAAAACGTGAGAATAGGTTTTCAAATGAATGTAGTGGTGTAGAAGTAAATGGAAAAATTGGAGATACTCAAGTAGAAATACCAAAATAAATACCTATAGTATACCTATAAAGACCTGTAAAGTGCCTTGCATGTTTTCCTCCGCCATCCGTGTGCATGAATGGACTTGAGCCCCTGCCCTTTTATAAGTCTGTAAAAAGTGCCCTCTCCAGACCATGAATGCAGTTTTCACCATGGTGAAAGAAATGCAAATGCTATACCTTGCCTTGTCCAAACTCTCCTGAACTTGAATGCAGCGTCTTATGTTGAAAGAATTGTCCTCTCTGTGTAGAAATCCATGCTGTACGTCACATCTCCAGTATTGACTTGCTTATGCCTAGTTCAGTGTGGTATCAAGCACCGAAAATAGCCGACCTCCAAGCTCACAACGGGTCGCAGCGCGACGCGTTGTGAGCTTGGACGTCTGCTATTTTCGATATTTTAGTAAAGCACTTTGGAATTCACCATTTACCAATCTCAAGGCACACACTATAACCAAAGGCCACTTAGCTGGTTTATATACAAATGGCATAATTAAACCGTTCTAAGATTTAAAAGAAATAAATAAAAACACATCCAACTCATGGTCCAAATGTACGCAGACACCCACGTTCAACTCTTGAATAGCACTGGACACACACACAGGCACACTATTTCAGGGTTTATTATTATAACCATAACAATAAGGTGGATCTCTCTTTATTTTTGACCATCAATTCAACCATAATTGTTCTTTTTATCACAGGCAATAGTTATAATAGTGCACTTTTTATATTTAAATTATGATACAGACATTTCTTCTTTTTTTTTTTTTTAAACACCTTATTCTACTGACCCTTAGGAATGGAGAATAGTTTACAATCTTAGCTAGAGTTAGGTCAATGAACGGTGGATGGTGAGGGTGGTGAGGGGAGAGTGAGTGAGCGGCAGGGACGTGCTGGGCCCCCGATTCAGCCCGGGAAAAAGAGTTGTAGAGGCCCTCAGTGCGCGCTATAGAGAGAGATCTCTCTCTATAGCGCTGCTGCAACTCAAAGATTTGCCATTTCAGATCATGACAAGTGACAAGCCAGTGGGCCAATTACAGGAGTTATATTTTTGTCATTGTCGGGTGGAAACCTTGTATGTCCAAAACCATTTTAAAAATTATTTAAACTAGTGAAAACAGCCGATCTACAAGCACACAACGCCTCGCATCGCGAGGCGTTGTGTGCTTGTAGATCGGCTGTTTTCACTACTTTTGTGCAACGGCCTTGTATGATGAAGCAGTGCATTGCTTTGCGAAAAAAAAAATATAAATTTGAAACTTGGAGATACGAGGTTTCTGTCCGACAGTGACGATGTACTTGGTTGGCCGCCCAGCCCCCAAAATGGAACGAAGGCCGACATTTTATTTTAATTTTTTTCCTAATGGCCGGCCTGGACCGGCCGGGAATGAACCGGCCGTTCGGGAGTTGTCCCGCTTTTCCCAATGGCCAGCACGTCCCTGGTGAGGGGAGAGTGGGTGAGCGATGACAAAGTGGGTGCAGACGGTGATAAGCTATCGGTACACTTTCTCTTGTGCTGGCGGCCACGCGGACAGGTGAATGCAGGCTAGGGATGGGACGATAAGCGATATTATCGTCTATCGCGATAAAAAAAACACTCACGATACTTATAATATACGTACTCGATATAGTCTTTTTTTCTCACTCTCTTTCATGTCTTTGCCCCCCCCCCCCCCCCCCCCCCAAAAAAAAATGACGATCAACAAGCTTGCAGATCTGCAATTTTTTTGGCAAATGTTCCCCCCCACCGGGATAATGGATTTTGATCATCGCGATAATATCGTAAATCGTGATTTCTTTTTGTCACAATCGTCGTGATATGACATTTTCATATGGTCCCATCCCTAAGGCAGACTGACAGGTCAAACAGACAAGGCATAAAAAAGCAAGAGATGAGAAGGGGAATTAGCTAGCATTCAATGTGAGTGAGAAAAGGTATGTGCACGTTGTTGTTTTTAGTTTTTTTGGGGGGTGCGTTTATGCAGGGTTTTAAGCGAAACGAAGCCGGGTCAGTCACGTTCCCTGGTACAGCAATAGGCAATTTAAGCTTTGCACTGCTACGGCAGATGACAACGGCAGCTGGAAATGACCAGCGCTCGATAGATAAAACCTGCCGCCGGCGCGACCGTCTCTACTACAGCAGGAGCTAGCTTTCCACGTAGCGTCTACAACGCCTGCTGCGTAGACGCGTCGCCATGGGAACCAAATAGTTCAGCGAAAGGGGTGGGACCCTGTCGCCGACGGCTGTTTGCTTAATGATTTGGACCACAACGGCGATTAACGTCATAGCAGCCGTAGTCCCGCCTCACGTCGCGGTAGTAGAAACGGGCTCCTTAAATTCCCCAATGTTTCGAAGAGAGCTCCCCGTGTTCGTCCTTTGCTTCTTAAAGTCAATCGGTATCAAAGTTCGATCTCCTGGCTGCGAAGCGTTCGTTCCTCGCTGGTTTTTACGACTACGATGCAAGGGGGCGGATCACATTCACGCGGCCCGTGTCGTCCCGATCCGCACGCGGCCGTTTTCATCCACTGACTGGACTCACATATACAGTACGTTTCCTGGTGTCGGGACCAAAGCGTGACAAAAGGGGGTGCAAAGTCACACAGACGGAAAAACACAAAGATAATCGGGAGATTAGCTCGTTACGTATAGTAGTATCAAAGTCATTCTTTAACATATCGTAAGGAAGGCATGGAGGGGGAAAAAAGAAATAACTTCCATTAGGCCAGTGGCGTCAGTTCAGCAAAAGCTAAGGTATGGCAACAGGACGGGTGTCTTGCACACACGCACGCCTTCGCACGCGTGCAAGACACCATGTCATGTTGCCATACCTTAGCAACAGGCATGATGAATTTATTTTAAGAACTACATTAAATGTTTTTCCCCCTGTACTAGCCAATTGACACCTCTGCATTATGGGCTGCTGATAAATGTTTGTTGGTATATACAAATCAAATACAAAAAATAAAAATAAAATTAAATAAATAAATAAATAAATACATAAATACATACATACATAAATACATAAATACATATATAAATAAATACATATAAATTCGACAGTAGCACTGTGGGTATCCCCCCCTGGAAACATTCGGCAATTCCGTTGCATATTGTGTGCCGTATGGAAGACTGGTGATGAATGCAGTTTCAGTGTGGTTTAATAATACTAGAGAGTAAATATAATGACCGTCAAGAGAGGCTACGTTTGCTGGCAGAACGATGTGGTTTGTGTGTGGGTGTGTGTGTGTGTTGGTGGGTACAACCATGAGGCTACTTGGCTCGTTGTGGTGAACACAAGAGTGCGGGGGGGGGGGGGGGGGGGGATGAAGGAGCCGGGGTGGGGTTAGCTCTGGTCCAGAGCGTCAGCTGCAATGACATTCTGACAGGCGGCTGACTAAAAGACTAGACCAGGATTTTTGTACCCCTCCGAGGGCTAAACTTCAGTCAAAATAAACAAAACCGCTTCGCTACTCACCTAACCAAAGGTAGTTTTGCGTTGTTGAAAGTCTATAGTCCGCGGTGGGAAACCCCTCAGCACCCCACCCACTCTGTAAAATACATTATTTTTGTCGTGAAACAAAGCGCACCCACCTCGAGCCACCCAGCGGCCACCGCAGACACAACCCGGAAATAAGTGGCGGTCGAGTCGGATGCGTTTTATTTCATGTAAAAAATAATGTAATTTACAGAGTGGGTGGGGTGCTGAGAGGTTTCCCCCTGCGGAGAATAGACTTTCAACAATGCAGTGCAATACTACCTTTGGTTAGGTGAGTAGTGAAGTAGTGAAGTTTATTTTGATTGAAGTTGAGCCCTCGTAGGGGCAGAGAAATCCTGGTCTAGTCTTTTAGCCAGCAGCCTGTCAGACCAGTCTAGACCAGAGCTATAGGGTGGGGTGTGAAGACTCATTTTCACTCGCTTCCCATTTTTCCGAAAGTCCCGCTTGACAAGGTTATCCGCGTTGCAAGCGTCGCGAGTCCAGCATGATGAGAATGTTCACTGATGAGCGTCTTTTTTTTTTCTTCCTTTTCTTTTTCTCTTTTGTTTTGTCTCAAGTCAATATACGAATTGAATACTATGGCGATATAAGACGAGCTCGTCGAGAAAGGTGGAGTTCTGTCGGGATCCGTAGGGCCTGGAATGCTCTTCTTCTCTCTCGATCTGGACACAAACAGCAATGATCGGGAACGTGGAACGATTCACACATAGTGTTTTTCTCTTCTTTTTCTTCTCCCACATAATGTTCAGAATTCTTTTCAAATCAAAAAATATTTTTTCTTCAGAGCAAGGGGCTTCCAACTCAAAAAGAATTGCTTTGCATTGTATCGTCTTGCCGCAAAACAAAAATCGAAACGTTATCTTGCATGGATGACCCATCAAAATATATCTGGTTATAGCTTCCTGTTTCCAATATCTATAATGAGACACAGGTGCTCTCAGTTCCTAGCTTTTGCTGCTATAGCTTTGCTGCTGACATCCTCAAAAAGAAATATGTAGGCCTAGCCTGAATTTAACTAAATAAAAAAATATCTTTTTTTTCACATTCACTTAGTTCAACTTGTGGACAATGCTGTAATTCCCCTTTAGAGGGAATTCATTTCTCCCAAGCAAATCAGGTTATTTTGGTGTGTTTTACTTTCCAGCTCATTCATTGAAGTGGTAGCAGGTTGCCAACTCTTAGTGTGTGTCTATTGAGATATTGAGGGTGAATGGTGTCTATTTATACCGGTGTGGGATTATCTTCAATACATGGTTAGGTATGAGGTTCATTTTGGGTCGAAATTTGAGAAACCTTCACATCAACTGTTCCTTTCTTTTCTTTTCTTTTGGCATCAGTATAACTGTATTGCAATGGAATGGTAGGCTAGCCTATCTGATCACATAAGCGTCCTTTAGCAAGCTAATTTGCTAACCGGCATGCACGTTAGCGCTTCAAAGTTCCTAGTTTGATCTGTGATGCTCGTATTCTAAGATGGACGTCAAACTGCTCATTCATGTCTCCTTATTATGATAGTTCTTTTCTTCATTAAAGGGTGAGTCCGTGTCGTTTCTTTTCATCGAGATGGGCGGGGGAATCCTCAAGATCCCAGAGGATTTCGATTTGAAAACAAAAGTATGAATGGGGGTAGGGTGGAGAAGCCATTCCTCAGTCTTTGCAATGGTCAAGCACCTTCCATTGTTTGTTTGATTTTATATTGACTGTGTCAATTCTTGTTTTCTCAAGGAGGAATAGGACATAGCTTGTGGTCTTCGGTGAGGGGGTAAAGTGGGAGATGAAATCATACTGTCTTTAGTTTTTTCCAGTACATTTTGGGTTTCGCTCCTCCCTTTCTCCCCTCGCGTGTCCTAAGGCTGGGACTGGGTTCCGTTGGAGGACAGTAGTCGGGTTCTCTCCTTCCCGGAGCCCCTGCGCTGCAGCACGCCTCCGCTTCCCCCGATGCCGCCGGCGTCCCCTCGCTCGCCCCACTCGCACCTGTCGCCCCCGCCCTCGGAGCGCCGCGAGTTCTGGCGGGTGGGGGTCCCGTGGGGCCGGCCGTTCTTCTCGTCTGGGAAGGGGTCTAGGTGGAGAAGGACAGGAATAAGGTCACTCTTTTTTGCCCCCGTGAACGAGGGCCCCCTCGAAAATGTGGCTTTGTGTGTGTGTGTGTGTGTGCGTGCGTGCGTGCGTGCGTGCGTGCGTGCGTGCGTGCGTGCGTGCGTGCGTGCGTGCGTGCGTGTGTGTGAGTGTGCGCGCGCATGTACTACTCTATATATACATACCGGTACACACTATAACTGCAAGACAATGTTCAGAGGCAAGAGGCATTGTCAACAATTTCTTTAATTCATATAACAATTTCTTTAATTCATATTTCTTCACTTTCCAATAATTAAACTGTAAGCCAGTGTTTTAGACATATTGTTAAAGGAGCTATAGTCAACTTTTTCTTGAAAAACGGATGCTAAAATAAAAATAATGTTTCAAAAATGTTTTATAAAAAAATAAGCTTCATACGTGTGTTTCTATTCAAAAATGACCACAAAAGGCGTAAAATAATGATAAAATAATCATTTTGGCCATGTCAGACTGACTTTGTTTACATTCCTCTTCCATGGATTGATAAGGGATGTAAACAAAGTCGGCCCTACAATGAAAAAGTTGACTATAGCTCCTTTAAGGCTTACCAGAGATGGCCTGAACCATAGGTTGATCATGGGAGCTGAGAAGCTGGGCTTGAATTGTCTCCACCACTCTCTTGAACCTGCGACTCGGACCTGGGTACACACACACGCACACACAAACAAACAAGGAAATGTAAAAAAATATGTATATTTCTTACAACCCTTAACAACCAGGGGTCATCGCCATGATGGCTTGTAGACAAATGGACCCTTACAGGTCCATTTGTTTCCATTTGAACACTCTCAGAGTTAAGGGGGTCCTAGCTAGGACTCACAATGTGCCGTAGTGTCGTAGTAAATCAGTGTCATACATATTTATATGATGAAAATAAGAACAGCTTGTCTTATATCGCCATAGTATTCAATTCATATATTGACTTGAGACAAAAGAGAAAAATTCAAATAATAAGACATTCCCATAATGCTGGACTTGCGACGCTTGCAACGCGGATACCTTGTCAGGCGGGACTTTTGGAATGGGAAGCGAGCCAAAATTAGTCTTCACCCCCCACCCCGGTTCACCACAACGAGCCAACATATAATGGTGTGGGGAGCGTGTCGATATTGCGACGCAACATTTGTTCGACGTCCCATTTGTTCGACAATGGTGAATTCTAACCTGGTGAAAAGATAACCTGCCGACGCTGGTGAATGCAAACCTTGGTGAATGTTAACCACTATGCCTAAACCTAACCCAGACCCTAACCTCAGTAAAACTATGCCTAAACTAGAGTTCTCAACAAGCCTGAAAATGAAGACCCGGCCCTAACTGGGCCAGGCCGACTACTTAGCATACATGTTAGGCCCTACCCGGCACGAAAACATTGGGTCGGGTCAGGTATGGTCGGGTTTGGGAAGAATTTGAGAACTATATCATAGAGTAAAAGTAATAAAATGATTAAAAATACATCTTTTTTCATTGAGCCCGAGGCCCTAGCCTAGACTAATTAGCATACATTTTAGGCCCTACCCTACCCTAAATGTCGGGTCGGGTTCGGGTATGGTCGGGTTCGGGCAGAATTTGAAAACTCTAGCCTAAACCTAACACTAAAACCTAACCCTAACCCTTAGTCGAACTAATGACACGTAGAACTATCGAGTTTTACACAATGGTGTGTAGAAAAGAAAATCTAATATTTGCCACGGACAAGACCAAGTCTTTGCATGGACACATTTGTCTGTGTACGGGCGGACATATGGATGACCCCTGTTATTAACGGGTCCAGGGACCATTTGGGCTCCTTATGTTTGAGAGCCGCTTCTGTATTGAACTACAGTCATAGTCGTTCAATACCTGGCACGTGCACACATAGACATCAAAGGGGGCTTGAGCCCCTGCCCTTTTATCCATCTGTAAAAAGTGCCCTCTCCAGACCATGAATGCAGTTTTTACCATGGTGAAAGAAATGCAAATGCCCCTCTTTCCATGCCATACCTGAAGGCAGCATTCAAGAGAATTTCCTTTTCCAAACTCTCCTGAACTTGAATGCAGCATCTTATGTTGAAAGAATTGCCCTTTCTGAATAGAAATCAAGCATTGAAAATAGAATTGAAATTGAATTTGCATTGAAATTTCAGCCCCTGCCTCTCTAACATTCTCTGCACGTCCCTGTGTTGAAAATGCTACACTGTTGAAAGCGCTGTCACTTCACAGCTAGAAGGTCCTGGGTTCGATTCCCACCGGGGGATGGTGTGGGCGCTGGGGGTGTGTTTCCTCCTTTGCGTCATCAGCGCCACCGTCGGCGTGAGCGTCTGGGAAACCGGGGATTTCCCCGCTGGGCCGCTAGGGGGAGTCCGGCGAGCGGGCCGCTGCAGGTCACTGCAGTGTTTCAATGGGGCTGTTAAGTATGACATCATTTTGTAGGCAGAGGAGAATTTCTGCCCCCAGTTTCCGTGAATCTTTTTACTATTTTTACTATTTACACATTTTTCTTCTCTTTGTTGTTGAAAGGAAAGTGTTAGAATTATACTTTAGTCATTATTTTTGTCTCGGATCTGTTGAAATAGCGAGGGACAGAAAATTCTCTGGGGGCAGAGTTCTCCTCTGCCTACAAAATGATGTCACGGCTTAAAAGCCCCATTGAAACGGGCCTCGGCCGTCAATGCGAATGATCGTCGTCCATCAGAAACCCCCATTGGGGCCCCCTTTCTTTAACGTGCTAGTTCTGCCTATGTCCTGTTGCCAGGGGGGACTCCGACTGCCAGTAAATCTCAGTCCAAATAAATGACGCTCATATGTGAATGACACTCTATCGGAAGCCCCCCTCAATGGGCCCCCTCTATCACGCTGTGCCTGTGAGCTGTGACGCTGCACACCGATTGGCTTCACTTTGTAATACGAGCTAGGCGCGCGGTTTAGTTGTTGGATCAGATGGACTATCAAAACAAGTTGTTATTAGTTAGAATACATCACAGAGCCTTTCAAACGAGAGAGCATTTGTGAGTAAAGTTGGCAAGTTGTTCAACCACTAATTAACAAGAATGCACGCTCATTTTAAGATGGCAACAACAAACATGGACGCAACACTGGTCTGTCGCATCCAGTCAGATGAAACATGTCACGTGGACAGCTGCACACGTTAAAACGTTACCTTGGAATGGAATATATCTGAGGAGCAATTATGTCAACTTCCCCAAAAGGCTGTCCTGTCTTATTAAACCAGACGCTGGGACAGCATCCACTGCTTGTATTGTATCCACAATATAACTTGTGAGTATCCTAATGTATTACCTTAACATGTCACGCCAATGCGCAAATGGTAATGTGGGTAGCCTACAGTAATTAATGTACAGTATTTGTGCAAGTTGGCCCTACATTTGTGGATAGCCTATGCATTATGTTCAAACAGTTCAATCCAAAACATAATGCTTATAGTCCAGTAATTTTAGGCCAAAATGAGGCTAAACCTAAAACAAATTGCAATAGTAGCAAACTCAACTGATTCTGTATCCTCATTATATCCTTAGTGAGAGAAAAAAAGTCCCAAGGAATCCCATCAGGGCAAAGTTTTGAAAACGACCTACCTACCTTCACTTACTATACACTATAATATAAAGGAAAAAATGACTCCCAAAAAAATCTGCTTTAAGTGGGATGTGAGGGATCAAACTAGGGGTTTTTAATTATTCGGAATCCATTGCAAGCATTTGTTTTGCACGAAAAACATTCATTGGGCAAGAAATGGCCACTCAAAATGATGGTTTAGTGATGAGTCATCAATTTTCACAGTCTTTTGGGGTCCGTTTTTAGTGTGGCGTTGGAACCGTTCATTTTGAGGAGGGGTGCTCAAGTGAAAAATTGACAATTAATTAATAAATAATGCTCAATTTTGACAATTAATTAATAAATAATGCTCAAAATTTTTTAAGCTCGCGCGCTACGCGCGCTCGCATAGGGCCGGTCTGATGCAAATCCCAGGGCTGAAAATTCCTCCCACACCGAGCCTGATCAGCGCCCACACGCTAGGTGGGGTTGGCGATAGGGCCTTTCTGTGTGGAGTTTGCATGTTCTCCCCGTGTCTCCTAGGGTAGATACTAGGGGTGTGTATCCATCCCTTACAAGGCGATTCGATACGTATCCGATACATGGGCTACGATTCAATTCAGAGACGATACATCTTACATACAGAACGATTCGATACGATTCGATACGGTGCAATTTCGATACGATTTCGATTTTGTGGAATTTTATTCGATTGGATTCGATATGATTCGATGCGATACGGTGTGATCTGATACATACGTTTAATGAAACATTAATTTTCCATTCAATTAAGAAGCTATAATCTATAAAGTAGCATTGCTGACCTTCAAATAATGGATATCTCATAAAAAAGGAATAACAGAAAATTGTAAAGAAAGATGGATGACAAATAATTTTAGTATCATGTCATTGTTGTGTTCATTCTAAATAGACACAGACATGTAGATACAAAAAATAATTAATGTAAACTACAAAGCCTACTGACATGGTTTGAAAATCTGTCTCACACACCCATTTCTAAGAGCTTCACTTTAGCAGTTACAGTTAGTTGGTCAGGTGGAGAAATATAAAACAAACACACAAAAGGCCTGGCCCTTCAAGCTTCAGTACAGTGCAATAATTGTACTTTGCAAAGCTGCTATAATAACACTGAAAAACTAAAATACATCCTCACCAATGCCACAGATCAGATCACCAAATAAAACTAGTAAAAGAGCCTGCTGTTATTCAGTCAATAAGATCATTTCAAAGAGATCCACTTTACAACAGTAACAACAGCAGTATAAAGTAAGTGCAACATTTGAAGTCTGGCACACATCATGTCTACTTGTTATCTTATGGCTCTACTGCAGTAGTTCTAAAAAAATCAATGTCAAGGACCCCCAGTTTGACATGGATCAGGCTCTTGTCTTAAGTTAAAATGGAACCAAATGGACCCATTAGGGTCCATTTGGTTCAATTTGTACACTCCCCTGAGTTACACATATGGGTTCATTAGGGTCCATTTGGTTCCATTTATACACTCCCCTGCTGAGTTACACATACCCAAGGGTCCATTTGGTTCCTATCATTTCGCAGAGGACCCCCTAGAACTCCCTCAAGGACCCTTGGGGGTCCCCGGACCCCACTTTGAAAACCAATACTCTATAGTAGCCCTTTGCAATAAAAGCTGATGCTGTGATTATTACCTTAGCTGTCGACAAGCGCGGGGACTTCTGATGGTTCTACTGGGAAAAGTGTTATCCAATCCATTACTGTCGCATTCTTATAAAATCCAAACTTGCGTTTCTCCACTGGAATAACCCATAGTGAATAGTGATGGAACTACCACGTTGTTGGTTTGTTTACAAGTCGCTGTGTGTCGCACATGCGAGCGTCATACACACACCAGTGTGCTGCGTCGGAAGTAGCAGATCTATAAGTTTACAACCCATCCACATGCAACACCCTGTGGGCTTGTAGATCTGCGGCTTCCCGCAGGACAGTGACTGCAGTACGCAGAAACCCAGCTCTATTTGGAGGACAGAGCAGCAGGCAGATTTTTCTTTTTTTTCTTTCCGTTGCACTGCAGCACTGACTGTGCTAGCAGCACTCACTTTTGAAGTAATGATTTGTAACAGTAAACGACGAGTAAGTAAGTTCAGAATTTCACAGCAGGTTAATTATTTAATGCTAAAATCCAGTGAATCCGATTAATAACTTTAGGACCGATACATCGACCGATACGGCCACGATTTGGACCGATCCGGGTAAACGTGCATCGATGCGGCCGTATCGCTAGTGTTGAAACCGATAATCGATTCATATCGATTTTTTCCGGCACCCTTAGTAGATACCCTCACAAAACATAACCCTCCCCCTGGCCAGCCGGGGCGCCTGATGGAGGGGAATGGAACTGGTTGGAATAACAAGTTCCTTCCATGCGCTACGTCCAACCGGGGAAGCTCCCCCCTGTCAGGTGATAAGAAGCGGCCCGCTCACTCCTCATACACTGAAGGTTGGCAGAAGGAGAGCAGAGCCCAGGATTACAGCTAAGGCAATTGGCACCAGGTGAAAAATGGGTCACAAAATCTTTATTTTTTTTAAAGAAAGAAAATGCTACACTGTCGTCAATCCCCCCAATCGCACCGCGTCTACCGAACTACGGGTGTGAATCTGCCCACACAAATCTCCTCTCCCACTAAAGATGGGATTTATGGGTCTTTGAAGTGAGCCGGATCTCTGGGAACCGTTCCTTTCAAAGAGCCGTTCATAAGACTCTTAGATTTTGATTATAATTACAAATCACTTCAACCCTATATACATTTCGGCCATTTGAAAATAGCCGATCTACATGCTCACAATGCGTCGCATTTTATTCATTGGAAAACTTGTGAAATGGGACATTTTGCATAATGAGTACTTTCTACTATTGGTACTTTAAGTGCATTTTGATACCAACTAGGTACCAACTAACCTTTGTACTTTTACTCAAGTACATTTTAATTCCAAACTTCTACTTGTGGCAGAGTATTTCAACATTGCAGTATTGATACTTTTACATAAGCTAAGAATGTTTTTACTTTTCCCACAACTGTTCATTTAGAAAGGAACGGCTCCCTACTGCGAACCGGATCCCATCGTTCATTTCAAAGAGCCGTTCAAAAGACTCGATTCGTTCGCTAAACGTCCCATCTCTACATCTCCCACTCGCCTGATATTAGCGTGAACGTCACGCTGTAGATGCCCGTCTCCCGTCGGCCCTCTCTCTCG
Organism: Nannobrachium achirus; assembly: GCF_963921795.1. NCBI lineage: Eukaryota > Metazoa > Chordata > Actinopteri > Myctophiformes > Myctophidae > Nannobrachium > Nannobrachium achirus. Next base: position 50,379,025 of record NC_137825.1, read on the forward strand.
GCCCTCTCCCTCTCCCTCTCCCTCTCGCCCTCGGAGAAGGCGATGTCCACCTGGAACTTGACGGGCTTCTGGAAGACGGAGGGCCCCCCGGAGGACTTGTACTCGGCCCGGAAGCTGGTCTGGGACAGCACGCTGTGGCTGAGTGACGGGATCTGCGCGTTGGTGGGGAGACAAAGAAGAAGCAGAGAGACCCACAGACTTACGAGGCGGGAGAGAGAGAGAGAGAGAGAGAGGACGTGCGGGGGGGGCGGGGGCAACGTGAGTGCAGAGAGACAAAGGGGTGGAGGAGGAGAAGAGAGAGAGAGAGAGAGAGAGAGAGAGTGAGTGCCGTCGGTGGGAGAACGAGAAAAGCCAAGCGAGCCGCCGCGGTGCAAGTGTGAAAATGAAAGATAGCGTGTGCACGAAAACCAGTGGTGGAAAGTAACTAAGAGGTGGTGCCATAGTTGTGTACATTTTCTGCTTTGTATGTGTCGGAGTTGGATAAATTACTCTAATACAGGGGTTTTCAAAGTGGGTGACGGGGCACCCTGGGGTGCCGCGACGGCAGTCCAGGGGTGCCGCGAGATCATTTGACAATATTTGGAATTTATTTGGACACTTGAAAAAATATTTAGTATCATTTTAAACTTGACGTACTAAGTTATTTTCAGTCAGTTCTAACCAAAATGGCTATTATCTCAACGTTTTCCTCGCAACATAATCACTAAAATATCGTCACTGTCAGGCAGAAACCTCGTACCTCCAAGTTTCAAATGTGTACGTCTTTTGCCCTGCTCATCATACAAGACTGTCGCTGGGTCACACCTAGCTCTGGTCCATAGCGTTAGTGGAGTTCTCCCTAACGCTATGTTCCTCTACCTCCGTATTCCTTGGCAAAACCGGAAAACCCCGCCGTCTGGTCCGAAAATAACAAAAACTGTTTCGCCCCTCGTCAAACCAAAGGTATCAGTGGACAGTTGAAAGCTTACTCTACTTAGTGGACGCGGTCTGAGCCCCCCACCACACGATTAAAATACATTTCTAGGGCAAAATGAAAATTATTCTACCGGATGAAGACTCCATTTCTTCTCGTTTTTCACTATTTGTCGTCGCCATCAAGGTGCCAACTCACTACTGCCGCGCAGGTCAGAGGACCGAATTACACTGAGCATTAGTCTCACTGGGTGTTATTCAACTCTGCGACGTTGGAAGCGCTGTTTCGTAAAAACCTGGAAGAGCGTCTCCATCCGGTGGAATATTTTTCATTTTGCCCTAGAAATGTATTTTAATCGTGTGTCAGACCTCGTCCACTAAGTAGAGTAAGCTTTCAACTGTCCACTGATACCTTTGGTTTGATGAGGGGCGAAACGGTTTTTGTTATTTTTGGACCAGACGGCGGGGTGTTCCGGTTTTGCCAAGGAATACGGAGGTAGAGGAACATAGCGTTAGGGAGAACTCCACTAACGCTATGGACCAGAGCTAGGTCACACCCACCTGACAACCAGGCATACTTAATGAACTGGTGGGTGTGGCCACATAAAAAACATAACTATTTCTGTTCACGTTTTTGGAAAAAATCTTCCTCCTAGTAGAATCATAATACCTGATCATCATGTTTTATGGGGGAAAGAAATCATGGCACCCTATCTTTAAGTACTGTCCTTAAAGTACAATGTTGAGATGTTTGTACTTTACTTGAATATTTCCAATTTCTTTTACTTCTACTCCACTATCTCGGATCCAAATATTGCACTTTTACTCCACTATATTTGTTTGAAAACTTTAGTTACTAGTTACTTTTTGATTTTAATTTTGATTATTATTACAAAACATACATTTACCACTTGAACCATATTTAAACTCTAAATTTTGAAAATAGCAGATCTACCAGCTCACAACTTGTGAGCTTATAGATCTGCTATTTTCAAAATTAGACTTAATAAGATAACTGGTACTTATACTTATGGTACTTCAAGTAAATCTTGGTGCCAATACTTTTGTACTTTTAAGTACATTTTCAATTACGGACTTTTACTTGTAACGGAGTACTTCTACATTGCACTATTGATACTTTTACATGAAAAACATGTGAGTACTTTTTCCACCTCTGGCGAAAACAAAAGCAGACATAGCAGCAGAAATGAGGTGCACATAAGAGAGACTGTGAGTTTTTGTGCCACTAAAGTACGTTTGGTGTTAGGGATGCGCGATAAATCGTTCAGCATGTCGGTAATCAGCCTCGCAAATGCAATATCGGTAAAATCAGTATCAGTATCATATTCCGACAGTTTTTTTCCCATATATTTATTTTGCTATCTATGTTATTATGTCCGTAGCATGAGCTGCAAGACCGCTGGTGGCACACACACGCACGCACGCACGCACGCACGCACGCACGCACGCACGCACGCACGCACGCACGCACGCACGCACGCACGCACGCACGCACGCACACACACACACACACACACACACACACACACACACACACACACACACACACACACACACACACACACACACACACACACACACACACACACGCGCGTGCGCACACACACACGCATCCCTGAAATTAACTGCTACACGCACACGGCCACGCACACAAGCACCACCGCTCACTTCAAACTTGGTTTGATTTTTTTGAGTAATATCTAATAAATCATGTAACAAGAGTCTGCATTTTCAACCAGAATCATAGAATCATATAACAGGTAAACCTGTAGGATAAACCCTACTGGAAACTCGTGGTGCAATATCGGTATCGATGTCGATCAATCGATTTGACCATCGGAAATGTTCCAAAAAATTTCCATATCGTGCATCCCTATTTGGTATTGTTTTGGGAGAGGCATGCGTTCTGCTTGCAAAGTGGTGAGATGTGATCCTGTGGTTAGGGCTGTCACAATTATTACATAATCGTCTAAATCGCAATTGTTTGACATAATCACGTTTATTCTTCATAATCGTCATAATCGTTTCCATGATGAAAATGTTCATATATATATTTTTTTTAAAGTAAAAAATAGTGGAAATAGCAGATCTACAAGCTCACAACGCGTCGCATCGCGACGCGTTGTGAGCTTGTAGATCGGCTATTTCCACTATCAATGTTCTTTTTTAAGTATAAAGTTGTCAAATATGTCAGTAATGTCTTTGTATATTTAGGTTATGTGTCATATCTACCATGTGCAACTTCAAAGCCTACAAGCCAAACAGAAATGTGATTGCCAACGACAAAAACACAACTAAATCGATAATCGCAATTATTTGAGTGACGATTAATCGTCATGTAAAATCGTCATGTAAAATGTCATAATGGTGACAGCCCTAGCTGTGATCCTGTGGTAGAATGAGACACGGACGGGCAGATACTCACAGACAGGAAGGCGTGGACGATGTCAGCCTTGACGGAGCTCAGCGGTTTGTCTCTGATCACCACAAAGATCTGCTCCTCCTTCTCCAAGCTGATGAAGTTCCCGAACCACGACTTCTTTGCCAGCCTGGGTGAAGTGGTGGAAAAAGTACACACATTTTGTACTTAATTAAAAGTATCAATACTGCACTGTAGATGTACCTGTACAAGTAAAAGTCCAGAATTCAAAATGTACTTCGCATCGCGACGCGTTGGGAGCTTGTAGATCTGCTATTTTCAAATAGCCAACTAATGAAATAGGGCTAAAGTGGTCCATGCATGTTTTATAATATTATAATGTATATCTGCAAAGTAACTAGTAACTAAAGTTAGAGTAAAAGTACAATATTTGGAACCGAGATGTAGCGAAGTAGAAGTAAAAGTATTGGAAATTGGAACTACTCAAGTAAAGTACAAATAGCTCAAAAGTGTACTTAAGTACATTACTTAAGTAAATGTACTTAGTTACTTTACACCACTGTAGATGACACACAAATCATTTATATACAGTATGGATAAAGAAATTAATAAAAAATAACATGACAAAAAAACACACATGTACACACTAGGAGTGTAACAATAAAGTAACTGAATCGAAACATTTATTTTGATTTGTAATAATCTACAATATAACGATATGCAAAAGCCAAATATTGTACCGTTTGGCTTCGTATCGTTTCACGATGCAGATAATCGGTATCGAATCGTTTTGAAATGCAAATAATCGATTGTATGGAAAGTATTTGTGCCTTGTATTTAGCAATTTTAAGAAGGAAAATTAAAAAAGAGGAGTTTAATTACTTTTCCATTCTATATAGTTACTCTTGGTCTATCGATAAATATGTGTAATCTCTGTGTTCATGTCAAGGTGTGGGTTTGTCCATATGTGTTGAAATATAATGTATTTGCTAGAGAATCACAGTGTTTACTTATTCATATCCAAAATAATAGAATCACAAATAAAACATGAAGGCGCTGCTCTAATGTTGTTGTTTTTGTCGTTCGCAGCCATTTTCTCGAGAGACTCACTGAACCGTGGGAAGGGGAAGTAGCTACTATAGTACAGCAACATCTATAGGCAGCGGAGTGTCAGGACCGGACTTCTACCATTGGTTCCTATGCATGGGAACATATTTTATTTTCCTCAAAGTATCGCGATACTACGTCCTGAAGTATCGATACAGTATTGGCAAAATAACTATCGTGATGTACCGGTATTGCCATATCGATTATATTGCCCACCCCTAACACACACACACACACACACACACACACACACACACACACACACACACACACACACACATACACACACACACACACACACACACACACACACACACACACACACACACACACACACACACACAATTTAGTGAGGACCGCAACTTAGTCCTCACTTTCCAAAAATGTCCTCACTCTGTTGGTTAAAATCACACTTGTGTGAACTGAGCGGTGGAGGCTGCGTGTGTGTGTGTGTGTGTGTGTGTGTGTGTGTGTGTGTGTGTGTGCGCGTGCGTGCGTGTGTGTGTGTGTATTTGTGTGTGTGAATGTGAGTGTGAGTGTGCCTAGCTGGCTTGAACAACAGCGCCCCTCCCTTAACATGTGTGGTCAGAAAAGGTATAGCAGCCAGGCTACATACACCACAGGCTACATACAGACAGACAGACACACACACACACACACACACACACACGGATACACACACGGCCACGCTATGGAGACGGTGTGACCACCGCTCAAAAACTATTTCCGGTGCTCACTGGGTAGTAAGAACGGGTACACACACACACACACACACACACACACACACACACACACACACACACACACACACACACACACACACACACAAATTAACAGTAATTAACTGTCCATGAGGACGCATTACTTACTCTGGGCTGGACTCTGGTGTTAGGCTGGACATGTCCTCCGACGTGGGGACTAAAAAGACAGAACATATTGATATGTGTGTTTCATCTTTCATTTTCATAAAGCCTGAGTAGTTTGGTAACACTTTATACAGGGGCGTCACACCAAATTCTGGGCCCTGGGTACAAGGGTTCACTGCGGGCCCCCCATGAATGTTAGCTATTGAAACATAGCAGATATACAAGCTCACAGCGCGGCACCGAGTGCCGCGCTGCGAGCTTGTAGATCTGCTATTTTTGAAAAATCGTGAAAATGTGTGCCAAGAAACCTATGTTTCCATGTCAGTGATGCTCAAACTTTTTCATGTGAAGGACCCCCCATCTCAAAATATTTAGTTCCAGGGACCCCCCAGAAGCAAACTTTGAGGTACAAATGTTCACTTAAAAAATACATATATATTCAAAGATTTGCGCACATTTTCACGACTTTTAAAAAATTGCAGATATCTGCTATTTTTCAATAGCTAAAGTTACTAGGGCCCCTCCACCTTGGGCCCTAGTAACTCAGTCCCACTTTCCTACCCCTTGTGACGCCCCTGACTTTATATGAAGAGGTCTACAATGCCTCATAATCACACTTATAAGGCTTCATTCAACACTCATTTATAAATGTTTAATCATGTAGGACAACAAATGTTCGTGAAGTATTATAAGTCCTGGGTATAATGCATTGTAAGCTCAGCAGAACAGCGCATTAAAACTACCATATAACTTAGTCAGCTATAAAGACACTTTACAGCTGACTTATATATTTTCTAAAATAGTGAAAATATCTATCTAAAACCTCTGCTATTGCTATGCTATAATATATATGTTTAAGTATAAAATAATGCTTGTGTGTGGTTCATAGATTTGTTCTTGTTTCTCAAATAAATGGAAAAGGGAAATCGTGAACAGTTGCAGCCAGAGGCGTAGTTTCAGATCTATAAGCTCTGAATGCTTGAGAGCTCTTTGATCAACTATTTTCACTATTTTGTTTGGGGGCAAAAAGAGAGAATGTTTGAGAATGTTCGCCTATAATGGCATTCCCAAAATAGGGATGCCACATTGAAAGTGGTTACTGTGTTATCACATTAAGTAGTTTGGTTAAATGTTAAGGTAAGTAAGTGAGTTAACTGAATTTGAGGTTACATATGAACACTAGGGGGTGCTAACGTCTCGTTGATGGGCCCCACAGGATCACCCTGCAGCTTGGTTACATGTGAACACTAATAGTCCATGGGCCATACGAGATGTCGGTATACGAAAGGTGGCAACGGTTTCTTATCATTTTTGAGAAGCTCTATGTCTGACTGTAGATACTATTTTGGTATGATAACCCTTCCTGAGTCACAACTAAATTGGTGTTATCAGCTGCTAAAGTTGGGGTCCCATTAACTTCACTATACAGGAAAAAATGCAAAAAATGTATCGGCTTTAAGTAGCATATGAGGGGTCAAATTATTATTTTATTTTTTAATTTTTTTTTCATGATTCTGAATCCATTGCAATTATTTTTTTGCACGAAAAAATGTCCTTGGGCTAAAAACAGCCACAAACACATGCTTGCAATGGATTCAGAATCATGACAAAGTTCAAACCCTAGTATAGTAAAGTTAATGGGACCCCAACTTTAGCAGCTGATAACACCAATGTAGCTGTGACTCAGGAAGGGTTATCATCTTTGCCACTTTTTGTGTACCGACATATCGTATGGCCCATGGATTATTAGGCCAATCCAAGCTAAAAATGGGGGTGACCCAAAAGATTCTTAGTGGATCAAGGTAAATTCAGGGGGTTCAAGTTTGGGTCCCTTCACTTACTGTAAAGGAAAAAAAGACCCCCAAAATAATCTTCAAGTAGCATGTGAGGGGTCTAACAAGGGTTTTTTCATGATTCTGAACCCATTGCAAGCATTTGTTTTGCACGAAAAACGGACCCACAAAACTATGGTTTAGTGATGAGTCATCACTTTTCACAGTTTTGTGTGGGCTGCTTTTAGTCAGAGGAATGCTTTTCGTGCAAAACAAACGCTTGCGATGGATTCAGAATGATGAAAAACCCCCTAGTTAGACCCCCCCACAAGCTACCCATTTAGGCCTGAACACATTATAACGCAATATTTTATGCTTTAAATAAAAAAAAATAGCAGATATACAAGCTCACAGTGCGGCACCGAGTGCCGCGCTCCGAGCTTTCGAATTTGGACCCGATTCTATAAGTGTCTTTTGAATCCTTCTAAGATTTTTGGAAAAAACCCATGTTTCTATGTCAGCAATCTGGCCAGCCATCGTCAAAGAAAATATACTTTTCACTTAACTGGAGCTCAGTTAGTCTGTTCTTGAGAGACTACAATGTCAGAGGTTCTCAAACCTTTTCATGTGAAGGACCCCCAAAATGATATGTATTTGCCTATTTGGCCACGGACCCCCATTTCAAAATATCTAGTTCCAGGGACCACCCAGAACCTAAATTTGAGTTACAACCGTTCGCTTTGAAAATACATTATATTCAAAGATTTGCACAGATTTTCACAACTTTTTCAAAAATAGCAGATCTACAAGCTCGCCGCGCTGTGAGCTTGTATATCTGCTATTTTTCACCGGTTAAAGCATTCAATAATTCTAGGCCTAAATGGGTTAACCCATTTAGGCCAAGACAAAGACAATTATTTTGCCTATATAGGGGGTGCTGCCCCACGGTCTCACCCTGCAGCTTGCGGCGGTGGAAGCGCGGCGAGCCCAGCAGGTTGTTCTTGAAGGAGTTGAGGCGGGTCCTCCAGTGGGCCGAGCTGCTGGCCGCCATGCCGCCGCTTCCTCCGGCGCCTCCCCCGCCCCCGCCGGGGCTGGAGGGCGGCGTGAGCGACAGCGAGCCCACCCCTCCGCCCCCCCCACCCCCTCCCCCTCCCTCCGCCCGCGAGGACGACGAGGACGAGGAGGAGGAGGGCGGGGTGGAGGAGGAGGCCTGCGCGTGGCCGCCGTGGTGGTGGCCGCCGCCGTGGTGGTGGGGCTGGTGCACGGGCGTGCCCAGCGGCGTGGGCAGCGGCGAGCCCTGGGGCGTGACCTGCGCGGAGGGAGGAGGGGGCACAACGACAACGGAAGAGTGGGGGGAGGAGGAGGCAGAGGAGGGGGAGGGGGCGGGAGAGTAGAAGCTCTTAGTCACGGACTTGAGCAGGACGGACGAGGACGGGAAGTGGAAGAAGCGGGGGATGGGTGAGAGGAGCGGCGAGGCGGGGGAGGGCGAGCGGGAGGAGTGCGGGTTGTGGTGGTGGAGGGGCAGGGACTTGATGGGCGCGAGGTGGGGCCGCTCGGCGGCGGCGGCTGCGGCCGAGCCCTTGGTGGGCAGAGTCTGGGTCTTGTTGTGGTGGTGGGGGGATTTGGGCTTGCCGTCGTGGGCGGCCCTCGCCGAGCGGGGGTTAGCTGCGGCGGCCGTGCCGGCACCGGCGGCCTTGGGCTGCTGGGGGTTGGCTTTGGCGTTGGAGGTGACGTCGGACTGGCTGAACGTGAAGACGGGGCTCTGATAGGACTGGGGATGGGGGGAGGGGCAGGGGTGTGGGAGAGATGGAACAGAAGAAAGAGAGGGGATGGAAGAACGTGGATGGAGATGAGTGTCATGGTTCATGGCAAAAGAGTGCATTCTCGTGAAGGAATGAAGTTTTGAACGGACTTTCTATGATCTCGCTGACTGTTAAATCCTTGTTAAATCCTTCGTTCTAAAACGGCTTGATTCTGATTGGCTGGTTTCCCTTAATTGCTGTGGTATATGAGACTATAACCCACACCTTGAATCGATTTATTTCAAACCCAGGTGCGTTATTTCTTTCCACAGTGTTCCACGGTGCACCAATTATCTGCACCTGTGTTGTTGGCAAAAAAGCTGGGAACTACTTTCTTGTAGCTGGGAACTACTTTCTTGCAGAACTTGTAGTGAATTGTTAGTGAAATAGAACAGTTTTAATTGGTGCATGTCTATGATTTTTCATGTTGCCATATTGTAACCGTTTTAAAAAAAGCAATAAACCACGCGAGGCATGTGGTTACCTGTATTTTATAATGGCTGCGCCTCGTGTCTCACCGCGCCTCTCAGCCGTTATAAAATACCAGGTAACCACATGCCTTGCGTGGCTTATTGCTTCATTTTGGCCCTGTGGTCGGTTGACTTCCACGCTTCACACAAGTGTTCAGTGAGAGCGGCCATTTGCATTAGAATGCAGAACTACAGAACATGTTCCCTTTGTTACTGTGAGTTAATTGATAGTTCCGTTTTGATGTTCCACCGAGGCAAAGTAGGGCAGCAGAGGAACTTTATTTATTTTTCTACCACTTTTTGTGGTCACATGTTCAGATACTGGATTCTGATTGGCTTAAAACAGTGGTAAATCAGTCAACAACCTTGAGTTGGCTCATGGACCCCGCCCACTGTTGTGTTGTAGTTGTATAACTAAATAACCTTGCAAGTTACAACTGTGTTTTCTTTCATTTATATGGTAGAAGTGGTAGAAAAGCAATTTACCATGAGAGGGTTGTGGGTTGTGGCTTCGCCTCGTGCCACAACCCTGAAACAGTGGTAAATCAGCCAACAACCCACTCCCTCTCATGGTAAATGGCTTACATTTATTTTAAAGCTGTAGAATTCAATTACTCAACCAAAAGTCTAACGAGTTGTGATTCTCTCTAATGCCAATCGTTCTTTGCTCTACTGTTCACATAATTGGCGCATGTTGTTTCTAAGTGAATGGAGACAGAAGAGGAAGGATGAAAAAGCCAAGGAGACTTCCAGATGGGACGAGATTTATCTCAGGAAAGCTGGTGTCATGACATGTAAAAAGAAGCTTGATAGATGGATAGCGCTCAGGAGGTGATGATGCGATCACATATCAGCTAAGTATTTTCCAAATCAGCTACATTTTGAATATAGGACAGTGCTACAAGAATGAGGGAAAAAATCGTTACAACTAAATCCTTCAGTGCTTCATAAATGTTTACGTCACATGCTGTTAACGGTAGTGTTGTTGATTTCGTCGACAAAAACAGGGCTATGATGACCAAAACTAAGACAAATAACAAATAAAAACTATAATGTTAGAGAGAGACTAGCGGAGAAGAGATCCAGTAGAACTAAGAGACAAGTCATTTTATGTTTGGCTGCGGTCGGGGTGTTGCGCTCTGAAAATAGCTAGTGTAAAATTATCCATTATACAACGCCATGAAAGACCCGCCAAAATACATTTTGGTCGACTAAATCAACTGTAGATTTAGTTGACTAAAATCTCATGATATTTAGTCGACTAAAACTAGACTAAAACTAAAACATCTAGAACAGGGGTCTTCAACGTTTTCAGGCCAAGGACCCCTTAGCTGAGAGAGAGAGAGAGATGAAGCAGGGACCCCCACTATACCTTTTCATAGATTCCATATAGTTTGACAAGCACAATCATCAGTGTATTTTGGATTCATGTCAATTTGTGTTTTCAGATATTTAACCACTTGAACCGTCAATACTTAATAAACTTGAAATGTCACTCTGAAAATACACTGTATATAATCTGCTCTTTTTCCTCTCTACTCCTAAGCTCTTTGCCAAAAAATAGCTCACAACGCCTCGCGGCGCGAGGAGTTGTGAGCTTGTAGATCTGCTATTGTTGGCTAAAGTTCACGGAATATGGATATATTATATTATATAAAAAAGGAGGAAAAACTCAAGATTTGGAGGGCCCCCTGTAGTAACTCTGAGGACCCCCTAGGGGTCCCGGGCCCCCTGTTGAAAACCCATGATCTAGAACTAAGATCTGTTCAAAAGACTAAAGCTGAATGAAAAGTTACGGTCATAATGGACAACGGGTTAACAGCTGGACATGGTGGAGTGGCTGGCCAACAAGGCCCTTACCCTGGGACTGCTGAGAGGGCTGGAGGAGAGACCGGTCGATGCTCCACTGACCGAGCGAGACCTGGGATGGATGGGAGGGAGGGGTCACCGGAGAACACGTGGTCAGAAGCAGGAACGTGCTAGGGCATTCATCAAATATTCTAATATCAAAGTCACTATTCGACATTGTTCACCTAAGTCGAATATTTGCTTATTTTTTTTTATTGTTTTGTCTTTAACAATACTGTATCTATATTTCTTCATGGTTTATAAAGCTTGGCTAGATAGGAAGTCACAAGAACCCTGACAAGCACTTGGAATTCTAAGTATTACATTTAATGTGACTCGGTTCCGCAGATAAATAATGTGAAAATAGCAGATCTACATGCTCACAACGCCTCGCAACGCCAGGCGTTGTGAGCATGTAGATCGGCTATTTTCACAATGTTCGCCTCTTGCTTACTTAATATTTGACAGTTTGGCCAGTCCTGTCGAATATTCGTCTATTCTAAAACTTTGAGGTCGAATAATTCGAATACTAAAAACCGCTATTCGTGAATGCCGTAGCACGTGCACACATAGCAACTTGAATCACACTTGCAAATGAATTCCGTCCTGCTTAGGCGCCTTGCCTGTGTATAGCAAAACCTCCTTCAAATGTCATGATTTTTGGATTTCACTTGAAATGAGAACAGGCTATGCTGCACATGGTCACAGTCTCTCTGACCCTCGTTTTGTAAACATCTTGTAACAGACCTGTAGAATGTCTTGATCTCAAAACGAGCATAATTAAGTGCTGTAAAAAGTGTTATTTAACACAAAAAAAAGAGCCTAACTATACCTAGGTAAAAACCTCCTATCTGCATGTTGTCGACTAGGGTTGGAGCCCTAAACAAGGGTAGCTCGATAACCCGATAACAGATTTTTTTGATTTGATTTGTTTTTGGGCTTTTTATGCCTTTATTTGATAGGATAGTAGACTGACAGGAAATGGGGAGAGAGATGGGGAACGACATGTGGCAAAGGTCGTCCGGATCGGGAATCAAACCGGCGACGCCAGCAGGCATCCTAGCCTAGTATGTGGTATGCGCCTTGACCACTAGGCCAGCGCCCCCCCCCCCGATAACAGATTTATTGAGTACCCGGTATCAATAAGCTTTGTTATTGAGCATAGCGGCCCATGATGTCATGTTTAAACAATCAAGACAAGAGGCGATCAAGACATTATTACAGTACTATCCATAATATAAAGCCTTTTAACACTTATTGCACACTAATGAATGATTGTTTTAATATTTAATGCTATTTGTTACTTTTGTCAATTATCATCTTCATAGATGGTGGTCAGCAACAAACTCACAGACACAACAACTGGCCAATAAAAAAAGATATAACTTAATGTTCTGAATTTGTCCTCTCGTATCTTTCCACAAAATATTAGAAAACACTCAATAGTGGGCTAAGCAGGATCAATAAGGTGCTTATTATCAATACAAATGAACGAGCTCCATCCCTATTGTCGACAGGTTTTTACCTAGAAATAGTATAGATAGTAGATAGGAGGTTTTGGTGTTTAACACATTTTTTCTTTTTCATTTTCCCAACAAAGTGAATTTTTCAGATAGGAGGTTTAGCATTGCGGCCATCGATAAGGTACGGTATATACAAAGGTACTGTGTAAGCTACATTGTGTGACATACACACCTCTGGCTGTGTGCAGCCGTGTCCAGGGCCCTGCGGGGCGGGGTGGGAGACCCCTGTTCAGTGACGCTCAGCACCTCCAGGCTCTTCCTCTCTGGGCGGCAGCGGCCGTGACGCGTCAGCATGGGAGAGTCCACGCGCTTCCTAGGGGGATCTGCTAAAAGACGCCGTTACCGCGCCCGGCACAAGATTTAGCCACCGAGTTGCTTCCTTCGGAGTCCACCCTATGTTCCCCAGGTTCTATGTTCCCCACCTCACAGCATTCGTTTTAGTGAGGTTAGAGTTAGGGTTAGGGTTAGGGGTAGGTTTAGGTGGTAAGAAAGTGGGGAACATAGAACCTGGGGAACATAGGTACGGTCCCCTTTCTTCGCTACGGAACAGGTTCTGTTGCACGCTGCACGTACGGCAGCCATTTTGTAAAGAAGTTGGGGCCCCTGCTTACTTTACTTCACGGGCGTTACCAATGATACTAATGAAGCACAATGTAGCACAGTGGTTCTCAAACTTCTTCATTTCAAGGACCACCATAACTCTGAGAGGGTACAAATGGAACCAAATGGACCCGTACATTTTTTTTTTCTTTTTCTGAGTTGTCAATGCCCCTGGTAGATAAATGTGTTAATGCTGGGGTTCGCAAACCTTTTTAGGCTGTGACACCCCAAATAAACATATTTGAACTGGGGACCGCCACCCTGACAAGTACTTGGAATTGTAGGTATTACATTTAATGTGACTCGGTTCCGCAGATAAATATCGTGAAAATAGCAGATCTACATGCTCACAACGCCTCGCGAGGCGTTGTGAGCATGTAGATCGGCTATTTTCACAATGTTCGCCTCTTGCTTACTTAATATTTGACAGTTTGGCCAGTCCTGTCGAATATTCGACCATTCGAATACTTTGAGGTCGAAAGAAATTGGGCCCCTGCTTACTTTACTTCACGGGCGTTACCAATGATACTAATGAAGGCTCTGTAGCACAGTGGTTCTCAAACTTCTTCATTTCAAGGACCACCATAACTCTGAGAGGGTACAAATGGAACCAAATGGACCCGTACGGGTCCATTTGGTTCCATTTGAACGCTCTCAGAGTTACACACCCGTAAGGGGCCATTTGGAACCCCCTCAAGTACACTTTGAGACCCACTGGTGTAGTAGAATGGACCAGAGCCTTAATCAGAATTATTAGCCAAAATTTCCACTGTAGGGCCGACCCAGAACTAGAACCAGAACTTTCCAGAACCAAGAACTTTCAAGAACCCGTGAAGTTCCGGGAACCAAGTTCTGCTTTTGTTTCCACATAACCAGAACTAACCGGGGTCCGAGCAGCAGCGCTGCTGGCCCCGCCCATAGGTTCCCAGAACTCAAGTTTAGTTCTACTACTTCAGGAGCAGGACCGAAAAAAGGTTCCAGGAACCTCGTCTGGAACCGGGCCGTGCGCAATGGAAACAAAACCAGAACCAAAGAAATTGGTTCAGGTTCCGGAAAGTTCTGGTTCCACCTTGCAGTGGAAAGGGGGCTATTGGTAACACCTGGGAAGGAAGTAAGGAAGGGGCCCCATTTCTTTACAATATGGCTGTTGTGCAGTGTTGGGGAAGTTAAAGTTACAAGTAACTGAGTTACGTAACTAAGTTACATTTTGCTGTAACTTGCTGGTAGTGGTAACAGAGTTACATTCATATTTCTGTAACTCGTCAATAACTGAGATACTTTTTGGGTCATTTTTGGCTCCTATAAGTTACAAGAAGTTACAAGCGAAGTTATAATTTTACATTTAAGTTTTGTTAAGATTGACGATCAAATGTCCTCAACAGATCGTAATTTTCTTCTTTTTTAACTTTATTTTAGGAACACAGATGTTTACTAAATAACACATAAAACTCAGTTGAGAGGCATATTTCTGCTGGCATGTGACTTTTTTGTAGGTTATATTGAAACAAGATATATTATATCTTGTATCATGTACACCAAATTCTCAATTTAACGCTGAAAAAAGAAAAAGTAACTCAAGTTACTCAAGTTACTTTTCCTACGTAACTTGAAACTTTATCAGTTACATTTCTCCAGGGGTATAACTTTAACTTGATCGAGTCACTGTCATGGTGAGTTACTTGTAACTGCACAAGTTACGCTTTCAAAGTAACTTCCCCAACACTGCTGTTGTGCATAGAGACTATTGACCCTAAACCGTCACCATACATAATTATTACACACACGCAGTCGGCGTCTAACAAACTTTTTCCCCAGCAAATGGGGAAGAAATTGCTTCTTCTTCTGTTTATCATTGAATGAAGGTGTGGGAAGTGCAGAGAGGGGAGGCTACAGGCTCCAGCCTGCCACCTAGTGACTGACCTACGTCATTGCGCGGAGGCAGGTCCTCGTCCTCGTAGCTGGGGTAGCGCTCCTTCCTGTCCAGCAGAAGGTAGTAGATCATCTTCTCCTGGTTGTCCCTAGGGGTGGGCGATACGCTGATAAATATCGTTGAGACGATACAATAGGCCTTTTCAGAGATATCGTATAATATCGTGATACAATGAGGGAGCCGTAACCCATTTAGGCCTAGAATTATTGAATGCTTTAACCGGTGAAAAATAGCAGATATACAAGCTCACAGCGCGGCACCGAGTGCCGCGCTGCGAGCTTGTAGATCTGCTATTTTTGAAAAAGTCGTGAAAACGTGGGCCAATCTTTGAATATATGTGTTTTTAAAGCGAACGTTTGTAACTCAAATTTTGCTTCTGGGTGGTCCCTGGAACTAGATATTTCCAGGAACCACCCAGAAGCAAAATTTGAGTTACAAACGTTCGCTTTGAAAATACATATATTCAAAGATTTGCACACATTTTCACGACTACGAGCTCGCATCGCGGCACTCGGTGCCGCGCTGCGAGCTTGTATATCTGCTGTTTTTCACTGGTTAAAAGCATTCAATAATTCTAGGCCTAAGTGTACTCCACCACTGACGAAGTGCTTACTCTTCACATTGCAGGTCGCGGGTGAGTTTCACTCGGTCTCTGAAGCAGCCCAAGGAGTGCATGCTGTCCAGTACGTCTGGATCCAGCTCGGTCAGGGACAGGATCCGCCCCACGCACACTCGCCTGGGAGGGGGCTGCTCCGGGCACGGCTCGTTACGGCCTCCCCTGGGAACCCCGCGCACACACACACACACACGCACATACACACGCGCGCGAGCACACGGTAATCAGATAAGAAGATGCGGCGCGAGCATATACCGTTGTGCAGTAGCGCATTCACCGAATATTCGAATATTCGAATATTCGAATATCAAAGTCACTATTCGACGTTGTTCACCGAAGTCGAATATTCGCTTATTTTGTATTGTTTTGTCTTTAAAAATGTATATATTTCTTCATGGTTTATAAAGCTTGGCTAGATAGGAAGTCAAAAGAACCCTGACAAGCACTTGAAATTGTAGTCTATTACATTTAATGTGACTCGGTTCCGCAGATACATATTGTGAAAATAGCAGATCTACATGCTCACAACGTGTAGATCTGCTATTTTCACAATGTTCGCCTCTTGCTTACTTAATATTTGACAGTTTGGCCAGTCCTGTCGAATATTCAAATACTTTGAGGTCGAATAATTCGAATACAAAAAAATCACTATTCGTGAATGCCCTAGTGTGCAGGTAATTGACCACTTTCACCTAGCTTCAATTTCTCACGATATTTCGACAATTTCCTCGATCTTTATACATCACTGTTTCCCAAACAGTGGGTCGTGAGCCATTTGTGGGTCACGGACCAATTTCTCTGGGTCACGACTCAAGAAAATAAAAACGTAAATATTTTCCTTCAAAGAAGTTACATTTCATTAAATTTCAACACATATGGACAAACCCACCTTGACATGAACACAGGGATTACACACATTTATCAATAGACCAGGAGTAGCTATATGGAATAGAAAAGTAATTAGACCCCTCTTTTTAATTTTCCCTCTTAAAATAGCCAAATACAAGGCACAAATACTTAGTTTAAATACAATACAATTATTTGCATTGCAAAACGATTCGATACCGATTACCACATTTTAAAACGATACGATACGATACAAAGCCAAAACGGTACGATACTTTGCTTTTGCAAAAAATGTAGTATATCATTGCAAATTAAAAATCGATTTTTCGATTCAGTTACTATATCGTTACACCACTAATTCCTATGTAAACAAATTCAAAACGCACTCCCATTCCAAAGTCATTCCGTACAGTGTTCTGTACAGCAGGGGTTCTCAAACTTTTGTCTCAGGGCACCCCATAAATATTTTTCTTTAATCCGAGGCACCCATAAATTATGATTTTCACTCCCAGCACCTTATATTTATAGCATATCGTTGTTGTCGGGTGGAAACCTTGTATGTCCAAAACCGTTCGTTTTGTATTCATCATCTATAAAATGTACTAACTAGTGAAAACAGCCGATCTACAAGCACACAACGCCTCGCAATGCGAGGCGTTGTGTGCTTGTAGATCGGCTGTTTTCACTAGTTTTGTGCGACGGTCTTTTATGATGAAGCAGGGCTTTGCTTTATCAAAAGACGTACACATTTGTAACTTGGAGATACGAGGTTTCTGCCCGACAGTGACGATATTTTTGTGATTATGTTGCGCAGAAAAAGCTGAAATAATAGACATTTTGCTTAGAACTGACTGAAAATAACCTTGTACTTCAAGATTCAAAATAAATTCCAAATATCAACAAATTATCTCGCGGCACCCCTGGACTGCCGTCACGGCACCCCAGGGTGCCCCGTCACCCACTTTGAAAACCCTTGATGTACAGTATACGTGAACGTGCACTTACATGTACCAGGCGTGCTTCTGGATGGCCTCGAGCTGTAAGGGCAGAAGGGCAGATGGGGCAGTTAGTCGCTGCAGTCTGTTACCGACCAGATGGCCACAGAGCTGCGCGGAGTCAAGAATTCACATTTCACGCCGCCTTTGTTCTACTTGCTCTAGACTAGATCACCGTTTCTCCATCTTTTCAGGCCGCAACCCCCCAAATAATCATATTTTAACTGGGGACCCCCCACCCCACCCTCACCCTGACGAGCAATAAGAGTCTAGGAATTACATTTTGTATAACACGGTTCTATTGTGAAAATAGCAGATCTACATGCTCACAACGCGTGTGTAACATCCCGCTTCCAGCAGTGGAAGCTTGTGATTGGCTGAACCGGAGGTAGGGAGTGCTCTGTTGTGTTCGCCTGGACCGTGCGGAGGTGCCGAGTGCTCACTTGTGTATAGGGCAGGCTATAGGTAATATAATAGGCCTACATGCGATGTTTCATAACATATAACACATGCAATAGTCATAACACATTATAAACATTCTATAGGTCAAGTATTCTACATAATAATTGGGACTTACAAGAACCATTATCATAGTTATAATAGACCTACATTTACAGTAGTTTAGGCATTTTGTTTTGATAAGGGCAGAACAAATTGACAATCTTTACTTTAATTATAAAGACACTTCATAGTGAATTAGTGATTATAATAAATAGCCTATGTCATGATTGTTGTTATAGTAGATCAGATTGTGTTTATAATATAACGCCGGCGCGCCTCCGTCATCTCCACCGAAAACAAGCGCTCCGCCCTTGAAGACTCACCTTTTCAGACTCCACCTAAACCCTTAGCACTACTGGATCATCAATCAATGACCATACATGAAGCTAGTTAGCATTTGTTTTTAGGTTTTTTAGACACCTTTTTTCTTTACGGATTATATTGTTTTTTCTAGATAGATATTAATTTGCATTTGTTATATTGCTGTTGATGTACTGACATATTATCTTGTTTATTATTGTGATGTTTTTAGCTGCTTATTGTAAATCGCTTTGGATTAAAAGCGTCTGCTAAATGCCTAAACTGTAATCTGTAAACTGTCCCATTGTTGGAACTGGGATGTTGTTTTGATTTACGCCAACGCGCTCACAGCGCCTCGTTTTGGGCCCTAGTAACTCAGTCCCACCCCCCTTGTGACGCCCCTGCGTGTACAAAGGAAGGTGACCAATACTGGAGGTGCAGGGGTGTCATTTGGGGCATCAGGGGATGGCAATTGCCACCCCCTATTGTTCACGTTTAACCTTGCATTCGGTCATTTTAGGCAAAGTATTGTACCCCAACACTGAATTGTTTTTGTAGACTAATCTGATTTCATCAGAATCGATGAACGTCCATTTACATGTGACAAGTTTTATCATTTAGGTAAGCATTATATGCATTCAGCCATTCAGTTAGTAACCCCTCTCAAGCCCTAAAGGAGTGCAAATCCCTAACCTCCTTCAAAATCGGTATGAAAAGTCACCTAAAGACGGCTGCTACTCCAAACTTGTAATAGTCTAACTAAGCCCATACTTAACTCCCCTTTTCCATTGTCAATACTGTATCTCCATTTCATTTTATTTTAATGTTTTTCTTCTTTTTGAATGCTTTTGTTATTGACGATATCCTATGCAAAGTACTGTGTTCTATCCGTCTGTCTTTCAATGAGATACATAAAGTGGTTCCTGTGTAAACAAGGACAAAAGCTTGCTAGGATCTCCTTTTAGTTGACCTTGTACCGGTGATTTGTACTGTCGCGATACTGTACTTTTTCCTATGCGACCTTCTAATACATTCTTCAATCAATCAATCAATCAATCAATCAATCAATCAATCAATCAATCAATTCCTATTTTGGGAATGTCATTATATGTGAACATTTTCAAACATTTTCTCTTTTCGCTTGAGGCTTAAAGGACAACTTTTTTTTTTTTTTCCCAACAAGGGTTCATATTTTAGATCGTAATTAGAGATTTACTGCTTTCTATCGTTTTAGTGATTTTAGTATTTTGATTTCAGTGGGTGGGGGCATGAGTACAAGTGGCTTTTTAGACAAAATAAGCCGCCAATGTCTTTGTTACTATTTACACCAGCCCACATCTGCCCATGAACGATTGCGGTGCATCTTGGGAATGGGCTTATTGTGTCTAAAAAATACATATTTAGCCACTTGCATGCATGCAAATCAAAATCGTTAAAATCACTAAAATGATAGAAAGAGGAAAATGAAAACATTTTAACACTCATCTTTTCTTTTCTCTAATGCAGGGGTCTTCAGCGTTTTCAGGCGTTTTTAGTGGAGAAAGATAAAGCAGGGACCCCCACAACAGATAGTTTTGTTTGACAGCACAATCATCAGCGGTTTGGATTCATGTCAATGTGTGTTTTCAGATATTTAACCACTTGAACCGTCAATACTTAATAAACCTGACCTTTCACTCTGTACTTAGTCTGCTCTTTTTCCCCTCTACACTAAACCTCTAGCCGATCTACAAGCTCACAACGCCTCGCAGCGCGAGGCGTTGTGAGCTTGTAGATCTGCTATTTTTGGCTAAAGTCCTCAAATTATGGGTTCAAGTGGTTAATATAAAAAAGGAGAAAAAAAAGATTCTATCACACAAAGATTTGGAGGACCCCCTGTAGTAACTCTGAGGACCACCTAGGGGTCCCGGACCCCCTGTTGAAGACGTGGCTCTAATGAATATCTAAAATATGAACCCTTAAAAAAAAAAGTTGTCAGAACTGAGATTATTGAATGCTTTAACCAGTGAAAAATAGCAGATATACAAGCTCACAGCGCGGCACAGAGTGCCGCGCTGTGAGCTTGTAGATCTGCTTGTAGATCTGCTTCTAAATTTTGCTTCTGGGGGGTCCCTGGAACTAAATATTTTGTGATGGGGGTCCGTGGCCAAATACATATAATTTTGGGGGTCCTTCACATGAAAAGTTTGAGAACCACTGACATAGTAGTCTCTCAAGAACAGACTAACTGAGCTCCATTTAAGTGAAAAGGACCTTTTCTTTGACGATGGCTGGCCAGATTGCTGACACATAGAAACATAGGTTTTTCAAAAAATCTTAGAAGGATTCAAAAGACACTTATAGAATCGGGTCAAAATTCAAATTTTCACGATTTTTCAAAAATAGCAGATCTGCAAGCTCGCTGTGAGCTTGTATATCTGCTATTTTTCAATAGTTAAAGCATAAAATAATGATACACAATAATGTGTACCCGTTCTGAATGGGTTAAGCGGTAACTTATTTTTCGCCACCACCCCTATTTCTTTCTGAACTGACGCCCTCCGCCGTCGTTACCGTGAGCCTCTTGTCGGGGTTGACCTCGATCATGCCCTTCAGCAGGGCCTGGCAGTCGGGGGGGATGAAGTGGGGCATGTGGAACACCCCGCTCTTCACCTTCTCCAGGAGCTGCCGCAGGTTGTCATGGTCAAACGGCAGGGCACCCTGTGGGGGAGGGGGGGGGGGGGGGGGGGGTCAAGCAGAGGAGTAGACATGATGAAAAACAGGGGTTGACACTAAGGTCTCAGTGGCACTTGCCCGTTGGGCAAGTACAGATCATGTTCTACTTGCCCAAAGGTCATGCCCACTTGCCCGAACTCATCCATTAAAAAATATAAAAATTACTCTTCAATTTAACACGTCTTTTTTACTTTCTGGGGCTGTGTGATAAAAAATGGGTATGGGTTCACACTTGTTGTTTTACATTTTTAATTGTAGCAACAGTAAAAACAGCACATTATAGGTAAACAGGGCTCTTATTTTACATTCCACAGACCAGAAGGCAGAGCACTCTGGCCACGTTCAGGTGTTTAGACGACAGATATCTGGTGTTGTGTTTATAGACGGTTGTTGCGTTCCCTCTCAAATGAGCACTTGCCCGGTCGGGCAACCTGAAAGCAAACTCCACCTGCCCGAGAGCTTTATTTACCTGCCGGGGGCAGGTGGGCAAGCCTTAGTGTCAATGCCTGAAAAAGCATGATTTGCGAACATTTGTAACTCAAATATTTGCTTCTGGGGTGGTCCCTGATACATAATATTTTAGAGATGGGGGTCGGCGTCCAAATATATGTCACACTCCCTATATGGCTTGTAGATCTGCTATTTCCACTATTTTTTAAATGTTTGAACATATATGAACATTTTTCAACATGTGAACGATTATGACGATTATCACAACATAATTGCGATTGTGTCAAATAATTGCAATTAGACGATTATGTAATAATTGTGACAGTCCTACTACTTACTATTGCTGTACAACAGGGTTCCCCAATTAGTTTTCCCCAAGGGCCGAATCTTGTCTAGGGTACCAAGCCGAGGGCCACAACATTGCAGGGGGCGACGGTGGCGTTCCCGCTACTCCAGCGACAGTTCAGATATCGTCGTTGTCGGATGAAAATGTCCAAAACCGTTCTTTTTGCATTTATCATTTTAAAAACAATTTAAACTAGTGAAAACAGCCGATCTACAAGCACGCTTGTGTGCTTGTAGATCTGCTGTTTTCACTACTTTTGTGCGACGGCCTCGTATTATGAAGCAGGGCTTCACTTTGTGAAAGAATGTACACATTTTGAGATACATTTTGATGCGCTCTACCAAGGGCTGATGTTTCATAAGTTTGGATATGAAGCAAGTTTCCATACAGATCTAAAGAACAGCCTGTTTCAAAGATGACAACTGATTTACTTGTTTTGTGAATGAAAATAATATCTGGAGCATTTGGAATATTACAATTTTGAGGTTTCCACCCAACAATGACGATATACTAGTGTTGTTGCTGCTCTTATACCACCATTATTACTGGGGTTGGTGGGGGCCAGACAGTAGCCCCCCGCGGGCCGCAAATGGCCCGCGGGCCGCCTATTGGGCAACCCTGCTGTACAGTATATGATGACAATAATTGAATTGAATGTACTAACCACGAGCAGAGCGAAGAGGATGACCCCACAGCTCCACACGTCTGCTCGCCGCCCGTCATATTTCTCCCCCTGTCAGAAAGAGAGAATTGTCAGACTTGTCCAACAATTAATGAGCTGAAAACTTAAAGGCAGCGCCACGTTCCTTGAGAGGAACGTTTTAACTTTTGTCAACCACACCCGACAATATAGTTTTTCAAAACAGAAGCGTTAGCTACCACATTTTTTCGAATGCTTCCACCTATCAAGTCTGTTCTTCAGAAGCTCTGACAGTGAGTGGACGCCATGTCATTTCCCCACTTCCCCTTCACCTGTGCTAGTCCTGTAAACCAGTGGTTCTCAACCTGTGGGTCGGCACCCTCAGGGGGTTCCCAGATGATTGGCTTAACGTTTCCTCACTCAGCAGTAAACAAACCCACATAAAGTTTTAAGGACAACATATTTTAGATTGTAATTAGAGAAAAGAAAAGGTGAGTGTTAAAATGTCTTTCTATTGTTTTAGTGGTTTTAATGATTTTGATTTGCATGCATGCCCCCAGGTTGGGGCTTCTGATTATGAAGCCCATTCCCAAGATGCCCCGCAATCTTTCATGGGCAGATGTGACTTATGGGGGCTGGTGTAAATAGTAAATTGCCGGCTTATTGTGTTTAAAAATACATATTTAGCCACTTGTACACATAGACCCATTGAAAAAATAAAAAAATAAAAGAAAGCAGTAAATGAAAACATTTTAACACTCATCTTTTCTTTTCTCTAATTACAATCTAAAATGTGAACCCTTGTTGTAAAAAACTAAAGTTGTCCTTTAAGTGTATAGAGGGTATCTGCACATTTCTAAAGTGACAATTTAAGGACTTTTTAATCCCTCTAAATTGACAAATTAAACATTGGCCAAATTGTCAAATATTAGGCAGAAACTGCGCTTTTCACAACTGAACCATGTTGAAATGTAATGCCTCAACTCTTATTGCTCGTCAGAGTGTGTGTGTGTGTGTGTGTGTGTGTGTGTGTGTGTGTGTGTGTGTGTGTGTGTGTGTGTGTGTGTGTGTGTGTGTGTATGGGGGGGGGGGGTCCCAGTTCAAATACGATTATTTTGGGGGTCGCGTCCTGAAAAGGTTGAGAACCACTGGTGTAAATAACGTCTACTGGAAACCAAAATGAGTCAAAATGCTTAGCAGAAATGGTCATTCAAAAACACATTTCAAAGACGTTTTTAAAATACATTTCCTTGAGCAGCACATCATTTAGCAGGCTAACGATCCAGGAAGAAACGGCTGAACATCAAATCCTGCATATACACAGCCCACATCTGATACCCTATGGACAGTAGTAGACGGATATGGCATCATAGTAAGCATTAGAGAAGACTGCTACGTGGTCATAAGTTAGAAAAAAATAAAAGTGAAGTGTTCCTTCCAACACCAAGGTTTCTTTTCAATCAAATCTCTGCTGAAAGCAATGTTTCAATCCCATGTTTCGACATGATCACACACTAACAAAAACAAAAAGAAATTGCATTCTATGAATGGGGCAGACTTACGTAATAAGTATTTGGACATACACACATGGACATGTACACAAGGCCACATATTGGGGCGGCTAGCACCGCTTAATATATTGACCACTTTCACCTTGGCATTCCTATTTTTGCTATGTCATTATAAGTAAACATTTTCTGAGCCAAAAAAGATCATACAAAATGTCCAAAATGTTAAACAATTAGCCAGTAGCTATGCCCCTCCCCTAAAAGCTTTTGTCCAATGCTAGCTTAGCAACCGGCAGCTTGCCAAGGCTGTTGCCAAGGCAAACCTTGGCAAGCAGGAAGTTATTCTAAGCTAGCATTGGACAAAAGCTTTTTGGGAGGGGCATAGCTACTGGCTAATTGCTATCTATATAAGCTCACAACACAACACATTTGCAAGTTGCAACACGTCGTGGCACTATCTGTTTCTGTTATTCAGCGTACAATGAAGTATACATAGGGCTTGAGTAGTAAAAAAAGAATTATTAAACCAATTATTTGTGTTCATAATTGTTTTATAATAGAATCACTTAGAACAGGAGCTGGTCACTTACCCGTATAACCTCAGGACACGCATAGTGGGGTGACCTGGAAAGAGACGTGAAGCGTTTTAGATGCGATAAGACTTTTCTACGAGACTCACAAGCAGGGGTGTCGCACCAAATCCTGGGCCCTGGGTACGAGGATTCACTCACATTTTGTGCTTTAACTATTGAAAAATAGCAGATATATCGGTACAAGCTCACAGTGCCGTGCTGCGAGCTTGTAGATCTGCTATTTTTGAAAAATCGTGAACATTTTTGCAACTCTTTGAATCCATCTAAGGTTTTTTGAAAAACCTATGTTTCTATGTCAGTGGAGCTCAAACCTTTTCATGTGAAGGACCCCCAAAATGAAATGTATTTGGCCACGGACCCCCATCTCAAAATATTTAGTTCCAGGGACCACCCAGAAGCAAAATTTGAGTTACAAATGTTCGCTTAATATTCAAAGATTTGCTCACATTTTCACAACTTTTCAAAAATAGCAGATCTACAAGCTTGCAGTGCCGCGCTGTGAGCTTGTAGATCTGCTATTTTTCAACAGCTTAAGTATAAAATAATGAAGGCCCCTCCACCTTGGGCCCTAGTAACTCAGTCCCACTTTTCCGCCCCCTTGTGACGCCCCTGGGCGCTACATGCACACAAAGGCAACACCTGAAGAAGTAGCTTGCAGCGTAGCCAAAAGCCTGACGCACACAGTATTTATATACACACCGCAAGTCCCACAAGGCCAAACATGAGTCATGATGTATATGCTAAAGATTAATTCATACATGCACGCACGCAGGCGCGCACACAACCGCAACACGCGCACTCACACACACGCACGCACGCACGCATACTGTACACAGTCACCTACTTTTCTGCCTCCCTCTCTCTCACCTACCAGTGGCGTCAGTTCAGCAAAAAGCTAAGGTATGGCAACATACCAATTGTTATACCTTAGTAACAGGCATGATGATTACTATCATGTTCTACCGCAGGCACAAGTAATCAACTGTCTGCCACACTTGAAGAAATGTGTCGCTGCTGCTAATTAACAATAATACATTGCACCTGTGCTGACCTAAGGAACTGGAGAATAAACCATTTTTTTGTCAAGATAGGGGGGATACAAGTGTTGTGGAGAATAATACCTGGTGAAAGCGATAATTTTGTTCTAATTTGCATTGTGGTTAGTTTAAAGTGATTTAATAACAGAATAATCAATGCAGATAGTCATTTTTTTAAGTAGTTTTTTCCCCCCATTCTGAATTCCCATAGACTTTTTTCATGTCGCGTCATATAAAAACTGTGTTCCAAACATGGACAAATGATTTTAGTTACATTTAGCCGAATTAGTTACATTTTCGCTAGAAACAGGCTTTATCAAATATGAGTGACTGACTATCAAAAACCATAAAGAGCCACCTCGCCGACAATATCGCGCTGACCGTTTGTTTATTTTTGGACCACAATGCTTATTTGAGACGATTTTAAGATGACCCAATGTTATTCTCCATAGAGAAATTACTTCTGTGAACCGGGGGATGAGCGAGTCACGTCATGACTTCACTGCTCTATTGATGCCTCTGTCACCCACCCTTTTACTTCCCCTCTTTTTGCCTTTCACACACTGGCACACGCACTGGCACAGGTACAGGGTACACGCACGCACACACACACACACACACACACACACACACACACACACACACGCAGGGGCGTCACAAGGGGGGAGGAAGTGGGACTGAGTTACTAGGGCCCAAGGTGGAGGGGCCTGGAATTATTTTATACTTTAGCTATTGAAAAATAACAGATATACAAGCTCACAGCGCGGCACCGAGTGCCGCGCTGCGAGCTTGTAGATCTGCTATTTTTGAAAAATCGTGAAAATGTGTGCAAATCTGTGAATATATGTATTTTTTAAGCGTCCGTGGACAAATACATATCATTTTGGGGGTGCCTCACATTAAAAGGCTTGAGCACCACTGACATAGAAACATAACGGTAGGTTTTTTCAAAAAACCTTAGAACCTTTGAAAAATTCAAAGACTTGAACAGATTTTCACAATTTAAAGAAAATAGCAGATCTACAAGCTGCTACAAGCTGAAAAATAGCAGATATACAAGCTCGCAGCGCGCGCTGCGAGCTTGTATATCTGCTATTTTTCAATAGTTAACGCAAAAAATAATGCGTAATAATAACGCGTTCCCGGTCTAAATGGGTTAAACCCCCTCTCCCTTTGAAGAACATTCATGGGGGGCCCGCGGTGAATCCTTGTACCCAGGGCCCAGAATTTGGTGCGACACCCCTGCGCGCACACGCGCGCGCGCGCGGCAGTTCCAGTTACTCACCCACAGCTGGTCTCCAGCAGACTGTCCCCCACCTGTAGGGAGGCCATGCCAAAGTCAGCGATACGGATGTTGTTCTTCTCATCCAGGAGCAGGTTCTCTGGCTTCAGGTCCCTGTGGCTGTACGGCGTGCACGGCACAAGAAAACACACCACACCGGTTTGACCCTGGGACCAGGCTATTTAATGTACACAATATCACCCTTTGAAGCAGAGACCCAAGCCAAAATGGTAAGGCGAAGCCCCTGCCAGTCCAGTCCACACACTCCTAATCGGCCGGGTTACCCGTCGGCTATTACAGCGGCACACAGTCAGTTTGACGTTAAATAATAGTCTGTTTCATCATAATAATATAGATGCTGTTTCATAGCAATATAAAACCACACATCTCACTTCAATATAAAAGCATGCAGCAGCACGGCTGGTGTTATTATGAAAACATCGAACGGGTGCGATCGCTCTATCTGTGTGTGTGTGTGTGTGTGCGTGCGTGCGTGCGTGCGTGCGTGCGTGCGTGCGTGCGTGCGTGCGTGTGTGTGTGCGCGCATGGGCGGTGAGAGACGGAAAATCATTAGCGCCCTGATCGCTCTCGTGCACAATTAAAATAAAAACAAATTGGCTTAACTTGGCTATGTATCAGGGACACATCCTGGTGAAATATCTGGCAGTGTGTGATCCCTTGTCGGTGTTCAATCTCATAGCGTGAAAAAAACCACAACGATATTATGACAGCCGCTTTCAAGAAAGTCACTCGTGTAGTGTGAAATACTCTAACGATCTGATGACTCGCAGACCACGCAATATCGTACAGTGTGTTCGAGCCTTAACAACTTGGGGGCCAAACTCGTTCAGTAACGAGATACGGCCACTGGAGGTCGCTGTGCCAAAACTAAGTTGTCTCGTCTCTCAACGAGACAAAGGGTTAACTTGGTTACGTGCAGCTGCATCCGTCCTGTGTACCCTGTGAGAGATGCTGGTGCATATGTCATAGCGTGACGCGCACAGAAGCAAAATGGATCGTCTAGGCTGCATACACTTCCATTCTATGCTGAAACATAAAAAGTGCTTTATCTCTGAATAAGGTGCAAAGAACGCCAGGGAAGCAGAGATCTGATTGTTTTCACGGCGACACTTTACCGCGATGGTCGGCCCCGGTTTGGATTTTAGTTTCGCGAGCGTTTGTAAACAAATGGATTATCTTCCTCAATCGTCAGCGTACACTCACGTGCACACGCACGAAGCTTCCGAGGCTCTTAAAGCGTAAGTGAACGGCGGCAGCAGCAACAGCTAGAAATGTTAGAAACCTTGGCTTCCGTTGTGTTAATGTACACAACTAGAGGTTCGCGGCGCTACGCGCCGCTCACATCTACGCCCCCTCGCCTCGTTGTTAACGTGAAAAGCTCATATGGCTAAAAAAAAAGTTTTTTGAAAAAAAAAGTTTTTTGAAAAAAAAAGTTTTTTGGAAAAAAAAGTTTTTTGAAAAAAAAAGTTTTTTGAAAAAAAAAACGTTTTTTGAAAAAAAAAAAAAATTTGAAAAAAAAAGTTTTTTGAAAAAAAAAAAGTAAAAAAAAAAAAAAAAAAAAAATGAAAAAAAATGTTTTTTTGGGGGGGGGACTATTGTGGCGGAACTATTGTGCCGCAGCACGTTTCCGGTCGGACATATTTGACGGCCGGACGCACTTCCGGTGAAGAACTCCGCGAATTAAAAAGAGTTGCTGTAATGGGATGTACATACATGAAGATTATGTTAATGTGATCGGGACTCGTGCCTAAGTGACGGAATGTACTGGAATGTGGACAGTAGTGCTATTGACTATGCAAACGTGAGTACATCATTTGTTTAGCTAACTGTTAGCCTGGTGTTGACTCTACGTCAGCACGTATGGCGCTGGTGTGACGTGAGGACGTCGGCTCGTGTGCCACGTGATCAGTCCTAGCCAATTGGACTGCTTTGGGTCGTCTGTATGTATGTATGTCGAATGCACCGTTCTGTCAGTTTCAAATTGTATATAGAGATAGCACCCTTTGAAGCAGAGACCCGAGCCAAAGCCGTAAGACGAAGCCCCTGCCAGTCCACACTATAGAGCATTCACCAAATATTAGAATATTCGAATATCAAAGTCACTATTCCACGTTGTTCACCGAAGTCGAATATTCGCTTACTTTTATTGTTTTATCTTTAACAAAGATATAGTTTATAAAGCTTGGCTAGGTAGGAAGTCATAAGAATGAGTTGTCAATGCCCCTGGTGGATGAATTCGTTAATGCTCTATACCAGGGGTTCTCAAACCTTTTTAGGCCGTGACCCCCAAAATAAACATATATGAACTGGGGACCCCCACCCTGACAAGCATTTGGAATTGTAGGTATTACATTTAATGTGATTTGGTTCCGCAGATAAATATTGTGTAAATAGCAGATCTACATGCTCACAACGCCCCGCGTTGCGAGGCGTTGTGAGCATGTAGATCGGCTATTTTCACAATGTCCGCCTCTTGCTTACTTAATATTTGCCAGTTTGGCTAGTCCTATCGAATATTCAACTATTCCAATACTTTGAGGTTGAATAATTTGAATACTAAAAATCACTTTTCGTGAATCTAATCGGGTTACCCGTCAGCTATTACGGCGACACACTGTCAGTTTGACTTTAAATGGACCCTTACGGTTACGGTCCATTCAGTTGCATTTAGTACATTCTCTGAGTTATAAATGGATACATTAACACTGAGGATGTTTACTGTGTGTGGGCTTGAATGATTAGCTAAAGACTGTCGTTTCAAGCTTCCTTATCATAGAAGGAAGCTTGAAGTTGCGCCTTACTTCATCCAAGCTTGAAACATAAAAGATATAGTTCTTGAGATTGGGAGATTTGGCCACGATTATAGCGCTCTGCGATTTCTTCCCGGGCGTTTCTATATCTAGCAATTGAGGTGTCTTATGTGCGGTGAGAGAGGGAAAATCATTAGCGCCCTGATCGCTCTCGTGCACAATTAAAATAAAAACAAATGTGACATTGGCTTAACTTGGCTATGTATCGGGGACACATCCTGGTGAAATATCTGGCAGTGTGTGATCCCTTGTCGGTGTTCAATCTCATAGCGTGAAAACCACAACGATATTATGACAGCCGATTTCAAGAAAGTCGCTCGTGTAGTGTGAAATACTCTAACGATCTGATGACTCGCAGACCACGCAATATCGTACGGTGTGTTCGAGCCTTAAAGGGCCTACACCATGCTTTTAAAACTATATTTTTTGTATAAATATATGCTCAAAATTGAGTCTTAGACAGGTTTTAACCCTCAACAAACACTCTGACCATTCTTTTTGTTTGTTCTAGCTCTACTATAATGAGGCTCTCCAGCTGCAATACCAAAACGGCCTCTGTTTGCTCAGGGGCGCATCTAGTGGGGTTTTTCCAGAAAAAAAAGAAGTTTTTTGAAAAAAAAGAAGTTTTTTGAAAAAAAAGAAGTTTTTTGAAAAAAAAAGATTTTTGAAAAAAAAGTGTTTTGAAAAAAAAGTTTTTGAAAAAAAAGTTTTTTGAAAAAAAAGTTTTTTGAAAAAAAAAGTTTTTTGAAAAAAAAAGTTTTTGAAAAAAAAAGTTTTTTGAAAAAATTTTTTGAAAAAAGTTTTGAAAAAAAAAAAAAATTAACTTTTTGACAGTTCTTGAAAAAAAAGAAAGTTTTGAAAAAAAAAATTTTGAAAAAAAATTTTTTTTTGAAAAAAATTTTTTTTTTACTCTGAAAAAAAAAACGGGAAACGCGTGTGACGTCACATGCGTCAACTCTCAGAACAGCACTGTTCTGAGAACCCGTGGAAAGCTTTTCATCTCTGTCTTCCCAAAACCAGAGAAAGACACAATGTACAGAAATAGGACTTTGTGAGGATAGAAGGTGCCAGTGGGACTCCAAAAAAAGGTTTTAAAATAGAAAAAGTGAAAATTCATGGTGTAGGTCCTTTAAGCTAAGCTAAGGTGGATTTGGGTCTGTTCATCAACACTGATGAATAAACAATGGTAGCTAGGCAGAATTTGAGAAAATGTTAGGTTCCGGGTTTTGCAACTACAGGCTGAAAATGAATAATGAAACTATGATGAACTTTAAGTTCATATTACCTATTTGGCCTGTGCAATAAAATGACATAGTATCTAATTTAATGATCGGTGTGTTCTGTATGGACGGGTTTCTGGTCCACGTTACACTGATAAGAAGTAGATGCGTGCGCAGGTTCGGTACCAAAATTAGCCAATGAAACCAGCGCTCCCCAAAACAACAGGTTTGGGGATTGGTGGGAATTGATTACATGATACATTCAGCTGTGCATTTAGTCTCAATGTTTGTAAACAAGAAACCCGTCTATAGACACACTAGTAATGACATCTGGGCACCTCGATATAAAATTTGCTTTTTCGACAAAATGTAAAAAAAAAAAAAAAACGTCTTGTGTATGCCCCAAAATGACAGGTATACAGGTTGTAGCAACTGTAGAAATATCAGGCATAAATTGTTGAATGTTGTATGCATGTAATGATCGTACACTTTTTTTTCTAATATTACCTTTTTTTCCCCCTTCATTTTGGACAAAATAGCCATTTTACATTGAGGTGCCCAGATGTCCCTATTGCCCACCTGACCTGTTAGCGTCTCGGTATAATGGACCTAATATTATTTAAACGTTTCACCCCTTCAAATAGACGCATTCTCCTTCAGAATTCACATAACAGAAAATAGAGAGAATTCTGGGGATTTCTTTTAGCTGTGGAAAGCCCTCGAGGCACTCTACATTAGTCCCCTGATCCCATCTCGCAAACTGTCTGTAAACAACGAGAGCACACAGTGAAATCCTTGGCGGTCTTTTAGCCCGAAAGCGATCAAATCAACCCAAACGTTTGCGCTATCTCGCGGCGGCACGAACCACTGGAGTTTTAGGGCAGGGGTCTTCAACAAGGGGTCCGGGACCCCTAGGGGGTCCTCAGAGTTGTGTGATAGGATCATTATTTTAAATGCTTGAATAACTTGAACCCTTGCATCCCTAGTATACTCTTGAGGAGAACTTTAGCCAAAAATAGCAGATCTACAAGCTCTCAACGCCTCGCAGCGCGAGGCGTTGAGAGCTTGTAGATCAGCTATTTTTGGCAAATAGGTTTGGAGGTAAAAAAAAAAAGAGCAGACAAAGTACAGAGTGAAAGGTCAAGTTTACTAAGTATCTACGATTTAAAGTTGTACCATGTAACTTTTTTTATAAAACAAATCTTAAAATGGTCCTAGCTGTTAAATCGCTAAAGTTTTAGAACCCCCACTCCGTTATTTTCAGCTTCTAAAGCCTTCTCTTTATATGTTTTCTATGATCCCTGCCCGGGACCGGTTTTCGCGGAAAAATTGCGTCATCACACTACCGGCCAATCACAGCGAGGGTTATACACTGCCGGCCAATCACAGCGCAGAACATACACTGCCGGGCTCTCTGGTGGGTTTAGGAAACACGCCTTCAGGAAGTACACTGCAGTGTTTACACTGGAGGAGTCTAGCATGTAACTCTCCAACCGCTGCTCGTAGAAGGACACGGGAGACCTCATTGAAAGCGTCTCGGCGAGGCGAGGCGGACGCGGTGGTCTGACGGCCCGGTCCGCGAGCGAAAAACGGACGAAAAAAGCAAACGCGACCGAGGTTTGCTATACTGCTACAGACCACCAGTTGAGCAACTTACACAGTATAGCTTTAAGTGGTTAACACATTAAATGCCCCAGATGGCGCCAGAGTCATCCCCTCTCAGTGCACAACGTCTTCCATCCACCTACATTGTATAATACACGGCCCTGCTGCATCAGTGCATCAGTGATGACGTCACTTGGTCACATGACCGTAGTCAGGATGTTTTGGTCTTCCACCTAGTATGGGCCAGTGTAGCCTTTAGCTATTGTTTGCCGATGTAATTTGGTCACGTTGCCAGCCAGGCCCGGAGTTTTAGCCATAAAAACAAACATCAGAGATAAAGGGCTTTAAATATGGGGAAATGCATTGGATTATATGGAGAAAAGCGGCCGCGCGATGCTCTCAGCGTCCAATGGAAACAACCTGTGGTGATTGGGCAATATCCACGGTGTCGGCCCGACCTTACGGTCAGATTTAATATTGTTACTGTAAATACAGTAAGCGCGTCAAACGCGCCGTGTGGGCCTCCAGCGATAGCCTGCTTCCAGACCAGAGACCCCGCCCACTCTCAGAGTGGACTCTTTCTCTGGTCTGGAGCTTAGTACATGAATCGGTTTTTATTTTCGGCTGTCCAATGAGCGCGCGGGGTGGGGGTGGGGGTGGGGGTGGGGTGGGTCTAACGAATATCCAATCCGCGCAGCAGTTGAAATGATTCAAACGAAGTTCACACACACAGAGGAAGGCACACACACACACACGCACGAGCGCACTGATTTCACCAAGCTGTTTAATGTTGATTACAAGTTTCTGGTCGCAGTTCTGTGTGGAAGCAGTCACTGGCACAGACAGAGACACACACACAATCACACACACACTCCCACACACTCCCCGACGGTGCGTCGCGTCCACCGTGCGTCTCGATCACCGTGCGTCGCGATCACTCGCGCGCGGACACGCGCGTGCACGCTCGCAAAAAAGTCCCCCGTAAATCGCTCAGAATGGAGCACACTTTCAGACTAAAGCGTGAGCTGAGTCTGAAATCAGGCTACTCCAGCGACATCAAAGAGTTTGACGCGTTGACACCACGTGGGCATTCTAAGAGTTAAGTGTCAAACAAGTCTATGAATCTATCTATGAAATCGATGAGAATCTCCATCACACATTTATACAATATGTAGAGGGGGGGGGGGGGGGGTCCCTGCGTCATCTCCCTCTCTGCTAAGGGGTCCTTGGCCTGAAAACGTTGAAGACCCCCGTTTCAGGGTGTACTCACCAGATGGAGTGGCTGTGACAGAAGTCCAGAGCAGAGATGATCTGCCTGAAGAACTTCCTGGCCTCTTTAGGAGTCAGCCGCCCTTTCTTCACCAGGTAATCGAACAGCTCCCCTCCGGACACATGTTCCAGCACCAGGTACCTGCATTACATGGGAACAATGGGATGCAATGTAACAATGCACGGATTGCACGCGCGCACACACACACACACACACACACACACACAGGGGCGTCACAAGGGGTAGGAAAGTGGGACTGAGTTACCAGGGCCCAAGGTGGAGGGGCCCTAGTAACTTTAGCTATTGAAAAATAGCAGATATACAAGTGTAGATCTGCTATTTTTGAAAAGTCGTGAAAATGTGTGCAAATCTTTGAATATTATGTATTTTTAAGCGAAAATTTGTAACTCAAATTTTGCTTCCGGGGGGTCCTTCATGAAAAAGTTTGAGCATCACTGACATGGAAACATGGGTTTCTTGCACACATTTTCAATTTTTTTCAAAAATAGCAGATCTACAGGCTTGCAGCGCGGCACTCGGTGCCGCGCTGTGAGCTTGTATATCTGCTATTTTTCAATAGTTAACATTCATGGGGGGCCCACAGTGAATCCTTGTACCCAGGGCCCAGAATTTGGTGTGACGCCCCTGCACACACACACACACACACACTAACCGTATGCTGTATTTACTAAACCAGGGGTATGTTTTCGGGATGGGACAATAAGCGATATTATCGTTTATCGTGATAAAAAAAAAACACTCTAGATAATCGTATCGTGGCGATTTCATTTATCATAATATCGTCCTCCGTCATTCACTGGGATCAATTCATCTTTTATTAGCCGAGCTGCATATCCGTTACCACTTAAACCCTCTATAATTGGTAAAAGGTACTTATAATATACATACTCGATACAGTCTTTTTTTTTTTCAATCTCTGTCAAATGTATTTGCACGCGCGCCTTCGCACGCGTGCAAGACACCAGTCGTGTTGCCGTACCTTAGCTTTTTCTGAACTGACGCCACTGCACGGTGGTTCTCAAACGTTTTTGATTTCAAGGACCCCCATAACTCTGAGAGTGTACAAATGGAACCAAATGGACCTGCAGGCACCCCAAGTGTTACATTTTGTTCCATTTGGTTCCATTTGTACACTCTCAGAGTTACAGACCCATAAGGCAGGGGTTTTCAAAGTGGGTGACGGGGCACCCTGGGGTGCCGCGACGGCAGTCCAGGGGTGCCGCGAGATCATTTGATAATATTTTGAATTTATTTGGACACTCGAAAAATATTTAGTATCATTTTAAACTTGAAGTACAAAGTTATTTTCAGTCAGTTCTAACCAAAATGGCTATTATCTCACCGTTTTCCTCGCAACATAATCACTAAAATATCATTACTGTCAGGCAGAAACCTCTGTCGCACAAAACTAGTGAAAACAGCCGATCTACAAGCACACAACGCCTCGCGATGCGAGGCGTTGTGTGCTTGTAGATCTGCTGTTTTCACTAGTTTAGTACATTTTGTAGATGATGAATACAAAATGAATGGTTTTGGACATACAAGGTTTCCACCCGACACGATGATATGCTATAAATATAAGGTGCTGGGAGTGAAAATTATAATGTGGGGTGCCTTGGATTAAACAAAAATATTTATGGGGTGCCCTGAGACAAAAAAGTTTGGGAACCCCTGCCATAAGGGACCATTAGGAACCTCCTCAAGGACACTTTGAGACCCACTGGTGTAGCAGAGTATCCAGTGAGCCAACATGCACAATATCAGCACCCTGACTCTGTTTAACCACAATGGACCAGAGACAGTATTATTGGTAACACCTGTGACGGAAATAAGGAAGAGGCCCAATTTCTTTACAATTTGGCTGCTGTGCGTCTCACAGTAGGGCTGTCACAATTATTACATAATCGTCTAATCGCAATTATTTGACATAATCGTGATTATTTTTCATAATCGTCATAATCGTGTCCATGTTGAAAAATGTTCATATGTTTTAAAGTAAAAAATGGAAATAGCAGATCTACAAGCTCACAACGCGTCGCATCGCGACGCGTTGTGAGCTTGTAGATCGGCTATTTCCCCTATCAATGTTGTTTTTTAAGTATAACGTTGTCAAATATGTCAGTAATTTCTTTGTATATTTAGGTTATGTGTCATATCTACCATGTGCAATTTCAAAGCCTAAAAGCCAAACATAAATGTAATTGTCAACGACAAAAACACAATTAAATCGTTAATCGCCAATTATTTGAGTGACAATTAATCGTCATGTAAAATGTCATATCGTGACAGCCCTAGTCTCACAGCAAATCTTGCGAATGTCCTATGTTTGCTGGTGCTAGATTCCGCGACAGTGTGTTGCTAAAGGTCGATAAAGAAGTAGATTTTCTCCTGATTTGCCTCTCTGAAAAAAGGCATTTTGGTATGAAAACATCTGGAACATTGTGTGGCTTGTGGCGATCGAGTCCAATATTTAGTTCAGTGACCAAGGGGCTAAAGAATGGTTCAGAAGCTAGCTGTGTTCACGTTCACTCTTAAACGTGATAATAGCCTCTGCCCTGCTTCCAGTCTCCTGAAAAGGCGGCCACCAACCCCGCGCAGATGCAGGAAGTAAACCAGAGATGCTGAGTCTTTCTTTTTTTTGGGGGTCTTGGCTATGGCTGGTCGTGCACAGAGCCAATAGAACTTATTCACAACGCGGCCATCTTGGATCACATGACCACATGGAGTGGCAGCCGGAGCGATGGACCCAGAATATGAGTTCTGTTCAACCAATTTCTTTTTACCAAATTGACAACCGGGCAGATGACAACATCAACATCCCCAAAAGGATTAAATAGAAGGGCTACAGTAACTGGATTGATTACTTCCACGGTAACGATATTCAAGTTAGGTTGCAAACTTAATGTGTACAAAGACTTGC
Organism: Nannobrachium achirus; assembly: GCF_963921795.1. Taxonomy (NCBI): domain Eukaryota; kingdom Metazoa; phylum Chordata; class Actinopteri; order Myctophiformes; family Myctophidae; genus Nannobrachium; species Nannobrachium achirus. The sequence continues at coordinate 50,415,952 of NC_137825.1, forward strand.
TATCTGTGTGTGCAGTGCTTGCTCCGCCATCATATTAACTATCTGTTGTTAGATCGTTCCTGATTAATATGCAAAGATCATGATACAGTAAGTTAATATGATGGCAGAGCAAGCTAGTCTGCACAGATACTGTAGCAAGTGTTTGTACCTCCAAACTTGCAACACGTCGCACTGCAACGCGTTTGAGCTTGGAGGTCGGCTGTTTTCGGTACTTATTCATGGTCAGGAGAGGGCACTTTTTACAGACGGGTAAAAGGGCAGGGGCTCAAGCCCCCTTTGATGTCTATGTGTGCACGTGCCTGGCAGCCTGCCTGGCGACCACAGTCTTTTACACCATACTGTATATACAGTATGACATATTATTTACATACAGCGTTCAATGAGCGATCCTTCATGAATTCGTTCATGTGTTGCGTGCCGAAAATAGCTGATCAGCAAGCTCACAACGTGTCGCATCCACGACAGGTTGTGAGCTTGTAGATCAGCCAATTTCACCACGCAGAAAAAGAACTAAACTAGGCTAGTTTACTTTTTTTATGAATTATGAACTGAACGGGATCGTGTCTATTTTGCGACATAGCAAAATATAGGTGAAATGCTAACCTGCCGACGCTGGTGAATGTTAACCTGGTGAATGTTAACCACTATGGCTAAACCTAACCCAAACCCTAACCCTTACCTCAGTAAAACTATGCCTAGACCTAACCCTAAAACCTAACCCTAATCCTAACCCTTAGTCGAACTAATGCCTGAACTGTGAACTGAACTTTGAACTAATTCATGTAGAAAGTGAACTTTCCCAACACTGTTTACATATAGCCTATACCTACATAATACTACATGGTATTTAATCATAATATATACTGTATACACCTGGGGTCTTCAACGTTTTCAGGCCAAGGACCCCTTAGTTGAGAGAGAGATGAAGCAGGGACCCCCACAACCTTTTCAGAGACCATATAGTGTCATCGTTTGACAGCACGATCATCAGTGTATTTTGGATTCGTGTCAATTTGTGTTTTCAGATATTTAACCACTGGAACTGCCAATACTTAATAAACTTGACCTTTCACTATATACTTAGTCTGCTCTTTTTCCCCTCTACACCAAACTTCTTTACCAAAAATAGCCAATCTGCGAGGCGTTGTGAGCTTGTAGATCTGCTATTTTTGGTTAAAGTTCTCAGAATAAGGATTAGGAATAAGGACACTAGGGTTCAAGTGGTTATTAGAAAAAAGGGAAAAAAAAGGTTTCTATCACACAACGATTTGGAGGACCCCCTGTAGTAACTCTGAGGACCCCCTAGGGGTCCCGGACAACTATACAGTATATGTTGTAAGAGCAAAATGGCTGGCATGTGACGGTCAATAGGAAAGACTGAGTATAGTCTGCTACCAACTCACAGATATTTGTTATTCTCGTAGACATCATGCAGCTTCAACACATGCGGATGTTCTATCAGTTTAAGAATGGCAATCTCCCTCTCCACCTGTCCAGAGAGAAGAAGAGAGGTAGAGGAGATGGAAGGAGAGAAAAGGGAGGGAGGGGGGGGGGGGGGGATAAATAGGGGATAATAATGCTGACACTGATCATCAATGGTATTTCCTAATTCAGATAGATAGATAGATAGATAGATAGATAGAGTAAGTACAGTAAGAGCAAGGTACAACAAGAAAGGGAAAGAATAATCACAACCACATCAAGATCAACCACATAGAGATTGTGAAGCTATATGCTGTTTACACTAGGGCATTAACGACTTGTGATTTTTGCAAGTCGACTTGACTCAGTAAAAAGTTGAGTTGAAGTCGACTTTATCGTTTGACGACGTCATCACATCGACCACACACGACCCCACAATGGTTTTGGGGGGTCCCCAGATGATTAACTTAATGTGAAACATTGTTTTCTCACTGAACAGTATAAACAAACCAATATTTAAGTGTAAAGAGGGCATCTTCACATTTCTAAAGTGCCAATTTAAGGACTTTTATATACCCCTAAAATGACAAATTAAACATTGGCCAAATTGTCAAATATATAGGGGCAGAAATTGGGCCGTTTGATCCGGTCTAGGCGGAAACCACAAGCAGAAGAAGCGGCGCCGCTTTGTTTTGGTTCCCCCGTTTGTTTCCCCAATCCCTATTAAAATGCTCGAGTAGGTTAGTTTCCAAAAGCAAAACAACGCCGCATCAAGGGGTTTATTAGGTACGTCCTAGTCTCGCGAGGCCAGACTGTTGCCTCCGCGATTTGGGCAAATGCTCCCGGCATACAGTCTGGCAAACGGAAATAGAAACGATGAGTGCGAGATAAAGCGGATGTGACGCAACCGTTCCCTTGGTGCAGTAACAATAACAGGTCCTACTGGAAGCGTTATGTCTCCTTTCTCTGGTGTTATTGGTGTTACTTCAATGATGTTTTAAATTTTGTATTAAACTATACACCCATAACAAGAACATGCCGCTCGAATGACTTTGTCTGAGCTATTGTGTTTCTGTTATGTTTCCAATGGGACTAAGTTCAGTGCAGCAGCGGCTACTTCCGATACTCGCCGTTCGGGAGCTGCCGTTCCAGACTCTATATAGCATTCGGAGATTGTGGAATAGTTGTCTGGCTACGCAAGACTAGGTAGGCCCTAAAAGTATGTCCTTGAGTGCAGGGGAATTATTTTGGGTTAAAACTGAATCAGGTTTGATCTTTCCGGGCCAAATTGTAGTCCTTTGAGAACTACAACATGACGTAGAGTGGTTTCCGCTCCTGGCCGGATCAAACCCCCGAAAAGTGAAGGGATCCCAGGCCAAACCAGCGGCGTACCTTCATCAGAACTGACTCGGACAGCTTCTCTCTGTTGACAATTTTGATCGCTACCTTCTGACCCGTAATGCAATGGACCCCAAGCTTGACCAGACCTAAAAGATATAGACGACACAGGAGGGAGAGGAGACAGAGAGGGAAAAACAAATTCATTTATAGGGAATAGGGAATAGGGACATTAACGTTTCACTATCGTTTAGTATCAGTTTGACAGCACGATCATCAGTGTATTTTGGATCCACGTCGATTTGTGTTTTCAGATATTTAACCACTTGAACCGTCAGTACTTAATAAAGTTGAACTTTCACTCTGTACTTAGTCTGCTCTTTTTTCCCCTCTACACCAAAGCTCTTTGCCAAAAATAGCCGATCTACAAGTTCACAACGCCTCGCGCTGCGAGGCGTTGCGAACTTGTAGATCTGCTATTTTTGATTAAAGTTCTCAGAATAAGGATTAGGAATAAGGACACTAGGGTTCAAGGGCAAAAAAGGTTTCTATCGTTTTAGAATCGAAAATACTCAAACGATCGATTTGATTTTTGACAATCTGATCGATGTACTCACCCGTCTGTCCTTTCCCCAGAGTTTTTTCCAGTCGATATGGCCCAACATATTGAGCTGACTGACTTAGAGACAGTTCTTTACTCATACTGCTCCCAGGATAGGACCAATACACCACTACTACTGCACTATTATGGTTATTGCAACGACTATATATGACAACTCTATGCAGCCAGTTATAAGTTACAGTCTAGTACACAGCTGAACTCAAAAAGCAGGACTAGACTTTATACCTCAGTGATAAAAATAGGTTACGTGTAACACCGCTACTTTGAGACCGTCGGGTGAATATGCGAAAACAAAGCAAAAGACTAGTACAACCCAAACTTGTCCTGAATCATAACTTTGGGATAATAGTGACGGAGCATTCTTCATCTAAAACCTGACGCCTCGATGGCTATTTGTTTTTCCCTTTTCGACGGTGGGATTATCTGTGGCATTTGCATTGACGTCGAAAGCAAACTCGTATAATATTGAAATAAAAATAGCATACAGTTTATAGAGGTAGGCAAATGCTGAGAAACTGAGATAACACAAAAATACGAGGCTGCTATAGCATTAAATACTGACACCGGTTCCGAGCAGAAGCATGACAAGACTGACAAAGATTTTGGACAAGCTCAGCTTAAATTCTGCATTTACTCACATTTCCTAATATGGATATCACTGGTAATACAAAAGATCAACAAGCAACACTATTAGCCCAGGAAGAAATTGGTTTAACCTGTCTGTTCCAGGCTACCTATACCAGCCAGGAAGTGTTATGCAGTTATTTATTTATTATTATAATTATTAGTAGTAGTAGTGTTAGTATTTGCAAGGCTTTGGTCTACCAATCAAACGTTAAATATTATGTGCTGGGTATCACTGTTTTCTTTTTATTTACAAATCATATCATTCGGTGTGCCAGGCCTATTTTTCTTTTTTTCTTTTTTTTACAGGTGGAACAGCATGCTATCAGCCTTGACTATTACACTGCCCCAATACAGCAGGATTAGCCTAGCCTCTATAACGGATCTATCCAACGGCTACACTCCCAAGCCAGCATCTGTCAAAATCGACACCTCTTAAAGTCTCTTTGTATCGCGAAATGAGCCGTTATTTCGCCGGCGACCAGCCACAACAACATCATCATCGCTGCGATTTCTTCTTGCGAGGAGGGGAGATGCGTTGCTGCTCGCAAAACAACCATCTTTACCGTACATGTAGCACCCTCCCCCTCCCTCCCTGTGCTGTCCTCCTCTCTGCAAGTAGCGGATCACAGCATCTTCTCGCTCTCTCTCTCTCTCTCTCTCTCTCTCTCTCTCTCTCTCTCTCGCTCGCTCTCTCTCTGCTCTCCCCTTTGGCGTGTCCTCCCTCACCCGGCTAGAAGATTCCAGCGATTTGCAGGTGGAGGGGAATTTAAAATTTAAAAAAAGAAGACGAAAAAGAGAAAGGAAAGGATGTATAGTCAGATCACGATTGTGTTGTTGTATCCTGATTGCGCCTCACGCCGAGTAAAAGAGAGCGGTCAGCTATCATAGTCCTTTTGCTTTTCTTGTTGCCGTAAATCGATATCTCTCTCTCTCTCTCCTCTTCCTCCGTCTCACTCGCATCAGCATCCGGGTCTCCTCTCTCCATCCTCCCCTCCCTCTCCTCTCCTCTCCTCTCTCTCTCTCTCTCTCTCTCTCTCTCTCTCTCTCTCTCTCTCTCTCTCTCTCTCTCCGCCCCCGCCCTCTCTGTCTCATCTCAGCAATACGCTTGTCCCTGCACAGTGGCTGGCAGAGTAGATTTACTCTGAGGTGTTTGTGTATACTTGGAGTATTTCCAATTTCCAGTACTTTTACTTCTAATCCACTACCCAAATAGGCCTACTGTACTTTTACTCCACTGCATTTATTTTCAAACTTAAAGGAGTAGTTCACCCCCAAAATGACTTTTTTTCTAGTCACGCCATGGAGACTAGAGTTCAATAATATTTTTAGTTTTTTGTCGCATTTCTTAGACAAAAATGTGATGACAATAAATGTACCCCGGCCCATTTGTTCCCGTTTCGAAACGGGTCCCCATCCGGAATCAATGGGGGTAAATTTACTCGAATCAATTTTTTGTCTTCAAAGGTGTTGAAGACGCAAAAACCAAAAAATATTATTGAACTCTACTCTCCATGGCATGAGTAATCAATAGGAAAAAAATACATTTAGGGGGTGAACTACTCCTTTAAGTTACTAGTTAGGCTACTTTGTAGATATAAATTATAATAGCCAATTATGAAACATAACCAGCCCTTTATACCGTGGCTATTTGAAAATAGCAGATCTACAAGCTCGCATCAAAACACAATTGTAGATCTTATTTTCAAACACTTCGTACTTTTCAGCATTGATACTTTTACTTAGCACTCCACCACTTTTCAACCTATGTTCATATAATTGGTCCTCACTCAAAAATAGCTTTTTTCTTTTTTTCTTTTCTTTTCTCAATCGGAGGGCTGTGGGCAGGTCAGAAACCCATCGTCTTGTGACATCATCGATTGCCAATCCATCTTATAGAAACGGCAGGCTTTCTATTCCTGAAAAGTTGCAATTTTAAAGTGGAAGCCATTGTTCTCGCGATAATAAAAATCTAAATATTTTTTTCAAAAATATTGATACATTTTCTTTTTTTGGAAAATGATGATGTCACAAGACGATGGATTCTGAACTTCCCACAGCTCTCCCAGGAAACTTGGACCGAGTAGAATTTTTTTTAATGTTTTATCATGAACATTAGTGAGGACCTATTATATGAAGACATGTTGAAAAGTGGTGAACTACTCCTTTAAGTAAAAAAAGAAAAGAAAAAAATACACCACTGTCTATGCATTCACCTCGGCCCTGTCTTATTTCTGTGGATTGATTGATTGATTGATTGATTGATTGATTGATTGATTGATTGATTGCAGAATGTATTAGAAGTTTGCATAGGAAAAAGTACAGTTTCGTGACGGTACAGTTCACTGGTACACACTAGTCAACTAAAATTAGATCCTAGTAAGCTTTTCGGCTTATTTACACATGCAGGAACCATTTATGTATCTCATATACCATTGAGTGACAGATGGATAGAACACAGTACCATGTAGAGAGGATAACAACAATAGAAAAAAAAAAGTCATAAAGAAGACAAACCAGTAAGACTCCCTAATCGGGAGATAAGCGACCGTATCTCCACAAATAGGGCAAAAAATTGTTTTTCCCAAATCTTCCTGATCCATGTTGATGACATGAGTGTAGAGATACTGTGTAGTGATTTTCGTGATTTTAGGGCAAAATTTAATAACATATATTTACAGTGGGAAAGGGGAGGTAAGTATGGGCTTAGTCTATTAAGTCTCGAGTAGCAGCCGCCTGTAAGTGACTTTTCAGACTAATTTTAAAGGAAATGAAGGATTTACACTCCTTTAAGGATTTCAGTACGGTGTTCCACATGTTAGTGGTATAACAGAAGAACAAACCTGAACCTTTTTACTTGTGCCAGTCAGCAAAGCGAGGCGCAAGTATTGCGTTCAGTTAGATGTTTTTTCGACTGCCGCACAGATAATAATATAATATTATATATATATATATATATATATATATATATATATATATATATATATAATATAATATAATATAATATAATATAATATAATATAATATAGCATCAGACCCCGTACCGAACAATACAATTCCACATCCACATCCACATTCCCCTGGAACCCCCTCAAGGACGCCTAGGGGTCCGCAGAGCCCACTTAGAGAACCTCTAGTGGCGGAATAAATTACCTCTGGGAACTCAGATTGGGTACCGCATTGTTCAAAGTAAAAAAAAAAAGATACGTAGTTATAAAAATACATTTATAAATCAAGGACATTTCTGTTTATCGAAAACGTATCGAACCGTGAGACCAAAATATTGAACCGTTAATATATATATATTACTGATGACATCATCAGTGATGTAATCGATAATGTCATTAGTGATGTCATATAATAGTTATATATATCCAGTGATGCCATCAGTGATACCATCGATGATGCCATCAGTGATGTCATCGATGATGTCATTAATGATGTCATCTTAACTCTGGCAATGCGTATATATATATATAAAATTGGATATTTGATCTCTAGATTTTTTTTTTTTTTGAGCGGTGCTAACCGCTCCTATAGACCGCTTAGAAAAAATGATGTCACAAATGATGTCACAAATGATGATGACATGAGTCCGCTAGACCAATGAAACACTTCGATTCTGTTGATCTGTCCATGATGTCATAGTCACATAGGCACCCGATTGGTTAACTCTGATTTAGAACGCGTTTAGGCCGCCTAAATTACGTCATAAAAAATTATTGAGCGGTGCTAACATTGCATTTCAAAATAGTTCATTTGAATTTCTCAATTGTATGAGTCATGTATTATTATCTATAATACATGAAAACAAACCACATTTTTAGACAGAGCGCTTTAATCACAGGGCCCTGTCTAAAAGTGTGGTTTGTTTTCATGTATTTTATAGAGAATATCCAGCTCAAGACAATTTTGAAATTCAAAGAATATAAATAAACAGCTTATCACAAATGATGATGACATGAGTCCACTAGACCAATGAAACACTTCGATTCTGTTGATCTGTCCATGACGTCATAGTCACATAGGCACCCGATTGGTTAACTCTGATTTAGAACGCGTTTAGGCCGCCTAAATTACGTAATAAAAAAATATTGAGCGGTGCTAACCTTGAATTTCAAAATAGTTCATTTGAATTTCTCAATTGTATGAGTCATGTATTATCTATAATACATGAAAACAAACCACACTTTTAGACAGAGCGCTTAATCACAGGGCCCTGTCTAAAAGTGTGGTTTGTTTTCATGTATTATAGAGATATCCAGCTCAAGACAATTTTGAAATTCAAAGAATATAAATAAACAGCTTATGATTATCATGTAGATCGAAGTACGAGCTTTACCACGCCTAACCAACCCCATATCCTGGACACTTCATGGGAGTGAAAATACAGTAGAACCGCCTTCTCCTCTTTGGATCTGCAACTACTGTTGAATTTTGTACAATCGGTCTCTCATCTTGCCGGCCTTCTGGCTAAACTGGGACAGTGATCATGAAGGTGATACCTATAATAATGTCATGTTTGGCAGATCCTTGCGGATGTCAGCACTGAGTGACAGAGAGAATGTTTGCAAGATGTCTAGAATGTCTAGAACCACTCCACAGCAGATGTGGGAAAGTCTCGACCAAACAAGTCCAGTATTTGTCTGCAACTCTACAGATCCTTTTGTCATTGTGGTTAAAGTAAAGCAATAGAAACTGTGCATGACATTCCAGCTGCTCTTCATGCTCTTTGGTCTTGGGCTTCTCAGCCATCATTTGCAAGAAGACATCAAATATCGTCCCAACAGAAATAACACTCTGCCACATGCCAGACTTGTCTTTTTGAATGACTTTGTCTTCAAAGTATCTTAACATGACCTTTCAGGGTCATTAGAATGCACTATCCTCATGTATTCTAATATTTAGGTACCGGTATGTAGACATGGCAAAGTCCAGCTTATGGTCCTTATAGTACCAGTACTCATCCAGACACAGCCCCACACAGAACACCTGGAACACAAAGAAGGGGGCGGTGGCTCTCTCCCTGAAGAGCTCAAGGAAATCAGGCACCATCAACAGTTGGGTCTCTCCTTAGGTCCTCTGTACAGGTGGGTCTCTCCTTAGGTCCTCTTCCTCAGGTGGGTCTCTCCTTAGGTCCTTAGGTCCCACTTCTCCAGGTATTCTTTGTCTTTCTTCAGGTGATGAATAACACCGGTAGGTTTCCCCCGCACAGTCCTTTCCAAAGTTTCCTCTGCCTTCTGGATGCCGAGTCTGAAGTCGGCCACATTTGGACGCAGCTTCCGTCCCCTATGGTAAACAGCCAGTGCAGACTCAAAATCCCCCATGGTGCACAGTGCCTCTGCCTTACAGTACAATCCCTTGTAAAATGTCTTGTCATGTTTAAGAGATGCCTCAGTGTCCCTTAAAGCATTTTCTGGATCCCCCATCTTCAGGAAACATTTAGATCGCTCAGCGAGGCAGTCCTTGTCTTCCACCTTGAGCATTAATCCCATGGAATAGCTTTCTATAGCTTTGACATAGTGCCCCTTTTGGTACAACTGATCTCCCATTGCCAAATAACTTTGAAATGTCGGGAAGAAAGGGATGACCTTTGGTGGGACGACCTTTGGCGCTGGGGCTCCTTCCGTGTCAATCATGGTGGCGGCCATTTCAGCCTTTATGTGGTGCTCGCTGCTCGTGCGATACCAGACAATTGTGATCCGCTTTTGGAGAAATTACCTGTGTTGGTTTGACTGCTGCTTTTATATCCGTTACGCTGACGACAGATCTACCCATGACGTCATCCATTGCTTTGTGGAGTTCAGTTTTGAAGCCTTGATTTCGGCAAATTGGATGTACTGTAGCCTACATGTAGGCTACACATTTCCGTATGCTACGTGAACACATCACATCGTGACTGTAAGTAAGCTATGTAGGTACATTGCGAAGAAAAGGCTTGAAATCAAAGTTCACAGTATATCATTGCGACCGTAGGTCGCATTTACTACCAAAACCTCCACCGGCTGTCCGTCTGTGAGTCAGTGAGTCAGTGAGTGAGTTACACTTTTGCCCTGCTCATATCTCCACAACCGTTGCCCCCATCCATGCCAAATGTTGCACACACACTCCTTACCTGCCAAACTACAACCTCCAAGGACCCCCAGAGCTCCAGGGACCCCCAGGTCCCTGGGGGACCCCCAGGTGTAAAGAAATGTCCCTCCGTGAGTGACACGTCACACGTCACACTTTTGCCCTGCTCATATCTCCACAACCGTTGCCCCCATCCATGCCACATTTTGCACACACTCCTTACCTGGCAAACTACAACCTCCAAGGACCCCTGGAGCTCCAGGGACCTCCAGGTCCCTGGGGGACCCCCAGGTGTAAAAAATGACCACATGTGCAAAAATGACCAAATGACCACCCCAACGGGGCTGCTCACAGGGAATTCCTGGGGACCACCCACTCCTGGTGCTCCAGAACGGATGCAAAAGTGGTGGCGCCCCCAGTGGAGGACCCCCTCCACTGCAGCTCACATAAAATGCCGTAACTCGGGCTAGGAGCGTCCGGGAGAGCCGGGGCCGGTACCTATTCGTCCACCAAGGCAACGCGGAGACCCCACCCCTCATTTCTCACATGGCCCCCTTCTAGCGCCACCTGCAGGCCGATTTTTAAAACACATTTTTGGACACTGCTCCTACAGTTTTTGCCCTAAAATCACGCAAATCGCTACACAGTATGTCTACACTCATCCCATCAACATGAATCTGTCCCATATAGCGCCACCTTCAGGCCGATTTTTAAAAAACACAGTTTTGGACACTGCTCCTACAGATTTTGCCCTAAAATCACGGAAATCACTACACAGCATGTCTACACTCATGTCATCAACATGGATCAGGAAGATTTTGGAAAAACCCATTTTTGCCCTATTTGTGGAGATAAGCGACCATCTCCCGATTAGGGAGTCTTACTGGTACTCCCTAAATATTTCTGCACCGCTCACTTCGCACGGGTGCGATTTTTTTACTATAATATTATTTTTTAAACATTTTGTGAAACCACCTATGTTAGAGGGTTTACAGAAGACACACTTAAGAAAAGGCGCAAGTTTGCTCCTCGTCAGAGTTAGCCTCGCATAGCCAGGCTTTACTCCTCTGCGAAGAGAAAAGCCTGGTGACAATATAAGGCAGAAAGCGTTCAACTTCCGCCGTGTGAGCTTCCCCGGAAGTGAGCTTCCCCGGTTTTCCCCTAACGTAACTTCCGCTAGAAATCTTGGAACCAACCGGAAGGCATATTGTCTACAGGGTGTGTCAGAGTGCAGTCTTGTTTCAAATCTGGGTTGAAGGTGATTTGTGGAGCTGCCTCTGGTGTTGTAATTGTGGACATCCTTGACGTTTTTGAAGTAGTTGCAGGTACATGGGTATCTTAGTGGTGCAGTGTACATATCTTGTACACCAGGCCCATTGCAAGATGCTGTACTCTGTCAGTTACCGTGAGCCACCCCACGCTTATATAGTGATAAGCGATGAGGTGGGCCCGAGAAGGAAGGCCAAGCAGAACCCTAATCAGTTTGTTTTGGGCTGTTTGAAGCTTTGACTTTAAAGAGGTGGTGCCATAGTTTTGTACTTTTTCTGTTTTTCATGTGTCTAGGAGGTTGAAAGTACATCATTGGACCCCCTGGTGTGGTTTTTATGAGCAATTATGTATTCTCTTGGTATTTGTTTGTTTTCTCTTGGAGGCTGCCACCTTGTGGTCAAAAGTGTCAGTTAAAAAACACAGATACTTTTACATCACAGAATCAACTCCTCCCCTAATCCACCATTCACCCAACACTGTGGGGTGTGGCTAACTTCAGCTGGGTCACCACCCACCATGACATCCATGCATACTTAATGAACTGGGGGTGTGGCCACATAAAAAAACAATTTTAACTCTTTCTGTATACTTTTTTGGAAAAGAATCTTCCTCCTAGTATAATCATAATACCTGATAATCATGTTTTAGAGGGGGGAAAAATCATGGCACCACCTCTTTAAGGCATTTGGGACATCGCAATACCATACGTGGACTCCATAATGAAGAAGAGGCAGAATGAGTGATTAAATGATGAATGTGCAAAAATGATTAGCAAATGAAGGAAAGCCTTTAATCTCAAAATCATTTTTGATTCATTAAATTCAGGCTACGCAGGACCACAATGGAAATAATTGCCCCGCCTGTAGTGGGGCTTTTTGTGTTGTAAACCATTGCATCATTGATAAAAATCGTACCAAATCGTTCTGTTTGCAAACTGTTAAAGAGGTGGTGCCATATGTTTTCTGTTTTGAATGTGTCTATGAAGTTAACATTATTCTAATAGGCCACCGGGTGGGGTTATAATGTGCAGATTTGTCACAGAAAAACACAGATTAAATTACATCATATAGGGGAGAACGGGGTAAGATGAACCGCTGGGTAAGATGAACCACCCCCTTTATCTTTAAAACTATACACATGAGTTGTCATTTGACCTTAAAATAAGAACGCAAACATCATTTCCACCTGGCTGTGGAGTTCACAGACACATGGGCAAAGTGGAAAGCATATTTCTACCCCAAAAAGTGTTTTTTACTTTTTTACTTTTATAGTATAATGATTTTTATGTTAAAGCAAATGTACCCAGGTCTAAACGTATATATCATGCATGTTGGTGATATCCCAATGTATAAAACTGTGTGAATCATTTAGCTAAAGATGAGCCTTAAGCATTAAGCTAGACAGGTTTTGTCAAAATGGTGGCCGTGGGGCAAGATGAACCAAATGCCTTGTGGTAAATTGAACTATGTGAATCACCATTCATATTTTTTATTAGGTCTTTGCTACTCAAATTATGCTGAATGATCTTTCATTTTGATGAATACACTAATTTAAGAGAAGTGTTTTTTTTAATAAGTCATATTGTTATGGTCCTTTGTCATAGACACATAATTCAAAATGATAGCAGACATCCTGAAATATGTCTTGATGTTTTGAATTTACTGCCATCTCACTTTTTCTTGCTTCCAGGGCAACATAAGCACGAAGGGGTTCATCTTACCCCGTTCTCCCCCTACTCATCCCCTCCCCTTTTACCTTTCACCCAACACTGTGGGTGTAGCTAACTTCAGCTGGGTCACCACCCACCTGACAACCAGGCATACTTAATGAACTGGTGGGTGTGGCTCAGGGGCATAGTTCGGCCGATTTAAAATGACTCCAATACGGAACTAAAACTTCCTATGATTGGCCGCTAGTTGCGCTGTTTTCCCCCTCGGTCGATCGCAAAAAGAATTGTTCTCCATTGGACCCCATTCATTTTCCCCTTTCGTTTTCTAACCTTAATTAACATTTTCATAAATACTTTATGGTTCCTATCACTAGTTAAAAATTGCCTTTCAATCACGATTATATACGTTTTGTGAAAATAAGGTCCCATTTATGTTAAAATTGATGATAAAGTTGCGGGGGGCGTGGCCAACTAAACTAATACCAGCCGGCTGTGTTCTTCTTCGTGTGCTGTATTTCGGGAGGCTCTGACCACATTCTCGCATGTATCTCATGCGGTTGCACGTGACCATTGGCAGCCAATAGCATCCTCTGGTGCCTTTACAATCTATGATGGCAACACCCATGCCAAGGACCCATATTGTGTCATTTGCGCTGCATAGAAACCAATGGCTTCGCTTTGTCAATATCTTTTATACAGTCTATGGTGTGGCTGCATAAAAAAACAATTTTAACTCTTTCCGTAAACTTTTTTTTTTAACGATAATACCTGATCATCATGTTTTAGGGTAGAAAAAAAACCATGGCACTGCATCTCTAATAAAATACCCTATTTAATCAATCAATGGGTTGGGGGTTTGAAGCACATGTCCTGGGCCTCTGGCTGGAACTAAGGCCTACTGTGGTGAAAATGTTTTGCCTAAATGTCAAAATAGTGAGAAATAAGCGTTTAGCATTTAATTGGGGCCGGTTGAAATTCCAGAAGAACTGTTTCAGTAACTGATCAGTATTGTTTGTGTGCGCCGGTTTCCGCATGCTAATTCCAACACTGCAGTGGGGATGACACCATTTCATAAAAGTAGGATAAGTATGCCATTTTCAATTCATCATCTAACAGTTGTTTGAAAACATCACTAGAATCTCCATTTGAAATGATGTTGTGTGGGCAGATAACTCCCCAAAGCCAGGCTTCAGCTGGGAATAAGTGGTTGATTTGCATACCGGCACGCAGCAGCTATAAAGCAGAAATATTATGGTGATTGAGACAGCTGCGTGTTTGTTCACACGGGGCAAGCTTTGTCTCTTGAGAACGAAAACACTTGAGCATACTGAAGGAAATAAGTATTCTCCAAGCATTTAAGCAACAAGTACCGAAGTCGATGGGTAACGAAATGTTGTGGCAACGTCCAGCTCATGTCCGTCCGTCTGTCCATGTGTCACGCTAATACACAACATTTATTACCTATCGACTTCGGTTCCTGCCTCCCATAGTTCCTCAGGCTCCCATTCCGTCCATGAAGGCAGGTCACGAGAGGTTGTAAGTAACACAATTGGTGCAACACTCACTCACATGGGTCTGTGGTGCGTCGCTGACTGGCTCTCACATGGGTTGTGTGTGTTTTCGTTCCACTCGGCTGTTGTATAGTCATGGTTCAACGGACCACAGTTAGTCAGTGTGTTTGTGTGCATGTCTTCTTCTTTCGGGGGAATAGGCTATATGCACAGCAGCCATTTTGGAGAGAATTTGGGTTTCTTCTCACTTCCTTCACAGGTGTTACCAATAATACTAAAGAAGGCTCTGTTTCAAACAGAGTCATAGTGCTGATATTGTGCATGTTGGCTCACTGGAAACCCTCTGCTACACCAGGGTGTCTCAACTCTCAAAGTGTGGTCCAGGGACCCTCATGGTTCCTTAGGGGTTCCAAATGACCCCTTAACTTTAGAAAAATAGCAGATATACAAGCTCACAGCGCGGCACCGAGTGCCGCGCTGCAAGCTTGTAGATCTGCTATTTTTGAAAAATCGTGAAAATGTGTGCAAGTCTTTGAATATCTTTGACCCGATCTATGACCCGACTTCTAAATCCTTCCCCTAAATCATGTCGTTCTCAAACTTTTTCATGTCAAGGACCCTCAAAATGACAGGTATTTGGCCACGGACCCCCATCTCAAAATATGTTGTTCCAGGGACCACCCAGAAGCAAATATTTGAGTTACAAATGTTCGCTTTTAAATAGATATAGACTATACTACTATAAAGACTTGCAAAGAAAAATCATGATTTTTCAAAAATAGCAGATCTACAAGCTCGCAGCGCGGCACTCGGTGCCGCGCTGTGAGCTTGTATATCTGCTATTTTTCAATAGTTAAAGCAGTCAATAATCCTAGGCCTAAATGGGTTATAAGGTGCTTAACTCTGAGAGTGTGCAAATGTTTGTACAGTCTCAGAGTTATGGAGGTCCTTGAAATAAAAGGTTTGAGAAGCACTGTGCTACATGAAATAGCCTTCATTAGTATCATTGGCAACACCTTTGAAGGAAGTGAGAAGAGACCCAACTTCTCTCCAATATGGCTGCTCCAGTTTCACTGTGTGTGTGTGTGTGTGTGTGTGTGTGTGTGTGTGTGTGTGTGTGTGTGTGTGTGTGTGTGTGTGTGTGTGTGCGTGCATGTGCGTATGTTGTCAGATTAATAGTTTAGCTCTTGCTTCTTACTGTAGGGAGCCTTCCAGGTCAGGGGTCACCGATATGTCTGTAGGCCTACACAGACAAATGTGTCCGTGGAAAGACTTGTCCTCGTCCACGGCAAATTCTAGATTTTGGTTTTAGGGCTGTCAGTCGATTAAAATATTTAATCTGATTAATCGCATGATTGTCCATAGTTAATCATGATTAATCGCAAATGAATCGCATATTTGTATCTGTTCTAAATCTACCTTAAACAGATTTTTTAGTTTTTAATATTCTTATCAACATGGGTCATGGGAGTAGACAACTGCTTGCTTTTGCAGATGTTTATTATAATTGAAACAATGACAAATACTGTGCAGAATCTTCTTCAAGTAACAAAGGTGTGTATGGGATGAAATCATAAACTCAAGCCCAACAAATAACAACTGGGCATATTGATATAGTAAGACGCCTTAGGGCATCTTACTATATCCCTAAAGGGCGAGGTCGCACCAATTCTTGACCATCTGGCCAATGATATACGTATATCGGTCCAGTAACCCATATATGGAGATTCCTGCATGATAGTCAACAATGTGATGTCAGAACATGCATTACCAAATATGGGCATTCCCAGATATGCCCTTGATATTGATGACATCGGGAGGGACATGGATCTCCGTATATGGGCATAAACCGGACGAGGACATAATTAATTTGCAAGTGTGATCTGGGAATGCCCATATATGGGCATGTTCTGACATCACATTGTCGACTATATATGGGCATAAAATATATGGGCATAAATATGGGCATAAAAGGGACATCAAGCCAGAGCGTGATGTCAGAGCGGCAAACCCATTCTGTTAAGAGTGGTTCCCCTGAACAGTGACATCAGAGCATGATGTCAGAGCGACAAACCCATAGAACCATAGACTGACTGACTGACTGACAGACAGACACAGACGGAGATAAGCTGCAACATTTCTCATGGTATACTGCGACCTTCGGTCACAACTAACTGTAAGGTAACATACATTGAGCGCAGAATATTGTAGCCTCCATGTTACATTCCAATCTAGTAGCATTTAGCTCCCTATTGAAAGTAGTTGAAGAATTATGTAATGCCTAATGAGTTGTGGGGTAACAACAGTAAAGGTACTGCATCTACAATGACTATGGACATCCACAACACAACAGCAAAACATAAGCAGCAAGCTCACTGACATAGAGAACTGTGTCCTAAACTATGAATAGGCCAAATGGCTAAAATAAATAAACTTGCGATTAACCGCGATAATTAATTGCGGATTGCGTTGAGTTAATTACAATTAATCAAGTTAACTCTGACAGCCCTAGTTCTTTTTATCTGGTGTAAACCAGATCATTAAAGAGATCATTTTCTGCCGAGACATTCAGGCGACCTAGGCGACCTATTTGCCGATTGGCTGTCCAATGTCACATGGTAACCGAGCTAGTTTCATGATTGGAAGCGGCCCTCCAAACGATGGGATGGGGGGTACTGCATTAGGGCCAATAGCAGGGGACTATCCCGCTCCTCTAGGCTATGGAATCCTAGACTGGTGTAATGAAATATTTTGTCCAGCAGGGAGCACCATTCCTTCACACTTCACAGGTCAGGCCCTAGAACTCTATGGTCAGGCCCTGTGGTCACACATTTCTGGACACCAATATCTGTGTAACATCCATGCATTTATACAACTGCGAGTCTGCCGCTGCGTGCTTGATTTGGCTGTACACGCTGACTTGTTCATCAGGAAACATGCTCCCTCGTCGATTGGATTTTACAAAACAGACCCGCGTCGTCACATTGAATCCTGTTTAAGAAGAGCTTAAAACACAACTTTCTAATGTTACATTGATGACGTGAGGAACGCTAAAGTCGTCTTGGTTACATAGTAGGCTATGCGAAAATAACAAAGCTCAGAGTCGCAAATTCAATGATCGCTGCATCAGCACACACAAAACACGGGCGTGAGAGAAGTAAATGAATGAAATGGACATCACGTTTAGCCGATTGAACGATTCCAAAAGTCATACGATTGGAAGTTATTGCGACATGCGGCTACATGCGTCTCATGCTGGTTTTGTTAGGCAATAGCCAGGGTCCAGGGAGTGCACAGAATTTTAGAGAGGCATGGGCTGACATTTCTAAAAGGGCCTTTTCATACGGATAAAAGTTAAGGGCTCAAGCCCCTTTTGCTGTATGTGCGCACGTGCCTGGCGACCAGCGCGTCACATTACAGACTTATCATTTCAATCCGTTTCTTTGCAAAAACACATTTCTTTTAGAAAACATTTGTATTCTTGTTTCTCCCAGTGTTTTTAATGTGTAAATATAGCACTTTATTATGGGGAAAAACGTGTGTAGGCCTATTTTCCTTTTTTAAATCGCTAAAATAGCGCATTTTTGAACACATTTCCTTAACGGTTAATTAACTGATAAGGCCTGACGGTTATCGGTTAAGAAAAAATCTCCATTTGGCCATCCCTAGACATATAGCCTACAGTAAGTTAGAATAGAAAGAACACCAACACTAACTTCAACACACCAATACACCAGATTTTAAATTGACTGTGTGTCGATTCTTGTTTTTGAGTGGTGGTCTCACCGCCACTCCTGTAATTGGGTTTCACGATGTCGTGTCTGTCTGTCTGTATGTCTGTCGCCTGTCATACCTCTCTTGACCACACACACAGACCACAAACACACACACACACACACGTTGAAGGAGGGGCGCTATTGAGCAGGCAGACTCACTCAACACTCTCTCACACACGTTGCAAGGAGGGCACGCACGCACGCACGCACGCACACGCACACACACACACACACACACACACACACACACACGTCCGCGACTGGGTGACATAACTCTGAGCACGGAGAAAAGTCCGACGCTGAGGTATACGCAATGTTGTGGTTTGATTGGAAGTGGCTGCCGCTGAATGGAGCTTCCTGCTTGTGTTCCCACTACTTTACCTTTTTCGGCGCTGTTGTGTGCAGTCTGCACTGCAGCCTCGTCCGTCCGTCCGTTCAACACACATCACATCACCCAAGTAAATCCTGGCTTATACTTCTTCATCACGGCGTGTTCCGTGACAAAATGTGTCTGATCTACAAGCTCACAACGCGTCGCGGATTGCAATCCATGTATTTGACTCTTTTTATTTGACTATTTTTATTTGACCACCACTCAGTTCACAACAAGGTGTGATTTTTTTTTTATTATACCAAATGCACTCTTTTCAGGTCAGTTTTCATCAAGTACAGATGGTTTTTAGGTGGTACTCAATTTGCAGCTCGACAAAAGGCTTTTTTCGGTGGACTTCCATCTGTTGTACAAATAGCACAGTGTTAATTGACATACAATATATACAGTACAACAATACCATTACTAGTTTGACATTACAGACGGACACTGTTTGTCAAAAGAAAATAAAAAATCAAACCTCGGTTCGAAGTGAAGCGGTGAACTTTTATTCTATGTGTTCTAGAGTTATGAACTCTGTGATCTATACATCTATACAGTTATGGACTCTGTGATCTATTCATTCTTTATATATTCTGAATTTTACATTCTTTATATATTCTGAATGAATATATAAAGAATGGAGGGCCGAATTATCATGTGAAGCTTGACCATTCCTCAAAGTATCCATTCATCAGACCGGGAGGGACACTACACACATATTCTGGACGTACAGGACAGATAAAACCTGTTCATTCTGAACTGAAATGGCCATATATGGACATGGGACACACATTTTGCTTTTTGAAAAAGACTATTCATTCTGGACTGATATTCTGGACGTACGGGACTGAAAAAAACTGTTCATTCTGGACTGGAGTGACCATATATGGACATGAGGTGACAAACATTTTGTTTTTGAAAAAGCCTGTTCATTCTGGACTGAGATGACCATATATGTACATTAAACACACATTTTGTTTTTGAGAAAACCTGTTCATTCTGGACTGAAATGACCATATATGGGCGTGGGACACACAAAGCCACTCATTGGAAGCGGTTTTCACCGCTTCAAAAAATAAATCTCTATGGGGACAAATGAATGGGCCTTCCACGTGTGGAACCACGAAATGTCTAGTCTGGGATCACTTCACTTTTCGAGGTTTGATCCGGTCGGGAGAGGAAACCACTTTACGTCATCTTGTAGTCCTAGACGGACTACACTTTGGCCGGAACTATCAACCGGATTCAGTTTTAACCCAAAATATTCCCCTGCACCCAAGGACATACTTTTAGGGCCGACCTAATAAACACCTTGATGAGGCGTAGTTTTGCTTTCGAAAAATTCGTTTGGTATGTGCATCTTTTAATCCGACTCGTAGCGACTGGCAAGACTACGTAGGCTACTCCAGCATTTTAAAAGGGATTGGGGAAACAAACGGGGGGAACCAGATCAAAGCGACGCCGCTTCTTCTAGTGGTTTCCGCGCTTTAGGCGGAAACCAAACGGTCTGTTGTGAACGAACACCAGGCTCTCTCCCGGGAGAAAGCCTGGTAGGCGAGGTTACGAAATGTCCACCACTGCTATGCCCTATTGGATACAAGTTCCACAGAAAATGCCCCTGCAACAGTCTTCAGGTAATCAGTGGGCAAAGCAGCCGGGGTCCGCTCAATATCCAGAAGGGCCGCTGTTCCGAATAGCGTTGGCAGGTTAGTTACTCGTCACGGTTACTGAGGTTAGGGTTAGTTTTAGTGTCGGAATACCGGCCCGTCTGCACACTGATGCGGACCCAAAGCAGCCTACATTTACTACAGTCTCTGTAGTAAATCAATGACCATACATGAAGCTAGTTAGCATTTGTTTTTGTTTTTTAGGTTTTTTAGAACTTTGATTATATTGTGTTTTTTTCTAGATAGATATCCATTTGCATTTTTCATATTGTTGATGATGTACTGACATATTATCTTGTTTATTATTGTGATGTTATCTGCTTATTGTAAGTCGCTTTGGATTAAAAGCGTCTGCTAAATGCTTAAACTGTAAACTGTCTCTAAAGGTACACAGTTCCTCCATGGCCTGTGTGTACCCTTTCTAGAACCTCTTTTTTTGTGTCCGTTTTGTGACTATCATTGCTGAAAGCAAATGACAGCACACCAGCGGTCAATCACGCACAGCAGAGTTCCTCAAGTGATCTATGGTGGGCAGGGACGTGCTGGGCCCCTGATTCTGCCCGGGAAAAAGAGTTGGAGAGGCCCTCATTGCGCACTATAGAGAGAGAGATCATGACAAGTGACATGCCAGTGGGCCAATCACATGAGTTATATTTCGTTGTTGTCGGGTGGAAACCTTGTATGTCCAAAACTGTTTGTTTTGTATTTATCATTTTAAAAATGATTTAAACTATAGTGAAAACAGCCGATCTACAAGCACACAACGCCTCGCACTGCTTTGCGAAAACATGTACACATTTGAAAATTGGAGATACGAGGTTTCTGCCTGACAGTGACGATTTACTTTGTTGGCCGCCAAGCCCCCAAAATGGAACGAAGGCCGACATTTTTATTTATCTTTTTTCCTAATGGCCGGCCTGGACCGGCTGGGAATGAGCCGGCCACTCGGGAGTTGTCCCGCTTTTCCCAATGGCCAGCATGCCCATGATGGTGGGCAGTGAGTGCTTTTGTACCACAGAGGGAATGGAGAGGTTGGCCTTATTAGCTGGCACTCTGGCTGTCTATGGGCGGAGCCGAGGTGTACTGTCGGATGTGGAGTCAAGGTTGAGGCGTTGGAGGTGCAGGGGTAACGTCACTAGCGGGAGTCGACGAGTCGGAGTCTGCGGCCGGGCCAGGAGGCGTCTGGCCCGGGGGCGTCTGGCCCGGGGCGTCTGGCCCGGGGCGTCTGGCCCGGGGCGTCCAGATCTTTCCCACCACTAGGGGGGCAGGCCCGAGCTCGGGATACCTCTGCCAGCACTCAAGTGTGTCACGGTAATGTCCCTTGCACCCTAAGCTCTTCCAAAACCCCTTGGTGTAGTGAAAGCAGGAGATTGTTGCCTTGAACTCAGAACCACAGGATCCACTGGCCATGTCGCCCAGACACAGGCTGTTCCAGTTGATGTCTCCATTTGGCAGGATTAGGATCTCTGCGTGGTCTTTCGTTGTCCCAACGCTGACGCGACTGTTACCTTCTTGCTTGGAGTACAACATGCCCGCCGCTTTCTCCGAGCCTGTCGAGCCTCCTTGTGTTTTTGAAGGATTGTAATGCCGGAAACAAAAGTTCCATAACCATTCCATAACCGGGGCTATTGACAACTTGAACTTCACGGTGTCATCCATGTCGTCGAGGCGCTATCAATTAGGTAGTTATTATTATTATTGGCTAATATAGATCCCTGTGTTCACATTCGTTGCCATTCAACTCTGACCCAAACCGGTCTCATCGTGTCCATTATATCCCAGGCTGAAGGGGTGTCGTGTCATACTGATGACCTCATCAGACCATATATGGAGCGTGGCAGCGTGCATATTTCCTTGTATGGGCCGTTCTTCTGTCTACTCTCTCGACTCTGACAGCCCTATTTTTTGAAGCGGTGAAAGCCACTTCCAAGGAGTGGCTTTGTGTGTCCCCCACGTCCATATATGGTCATTTCAGTCCAGAATGAACAGGTTTTATCTGTCCGTAAATGTGTGTCCCATGTGTGTCCCCCACGTACAGTATATGGTCATTTCAGTCCAGAATGAACAGGTTTTATCTGTCCCGTACGTCCAGATATGTCCATATGTGTGTAGTGTCCGTCCCGGTCTGATGATTGGATGATTAAAAATGTCCAATGAGACCATACTTTGAGGATTGCTCAAGCTTCACATGACAATTCGGCCCTCCAGATAAAATCATTAATTCATTCAGAATTCAGAATTCTGAGCTCTGGAACTCTAGAACACATACCGCTTCACTTCGAACCGAATGTATATACAGAGTTCATAGCTCTAGAATACATAGAATAAAAGTTCACCGCTTCACTTCGAACCGAGGTTTGATTTTTACGTACCATTATGATGTTCTTATTTTGATTTGAAGGAAGGCCCAATTGCTGAATGCCAGTCTCCAGGTTTTCCAGCACATTAGGGGTCCACTAGGACAGCGGTTCTTTAAAGGACAACTTTAGTTTTTTATAATAAGGGTTCATATTTTAGATTGTAATTAAAGAATATAAAAGATGAGTGTTAAAAAATGTCATTTACTTCTTTCTATTGTTTTATTTCAGTGGTTGGGGGCATGCGTACAAGTGGAAAAATATGTAATTTTACACAGAATAAGCCCATTCCCAAGATACAACGCAACCTTTCATGGTTGGATGTGACTTATGGGGGCTAGCAGTGTTACTCTAAATAGCAACAAAGAAACTGCCGGCTTATTGTGTCTAAAAATACATATTTAGCCACTTGTACGCATGCCCCCATGCGTACGCATGCCCCACATTTTAGCACGGTAAACGCTATAAAACAATAGAAGGAAGCAAATGAAAACATTTTAACACTCACTTTTTCTTTTCTCTAATTACAATCTAAAATATGAACCCTTGTTGTAAAAAAACAAAGTTGTCCTTTAACGTTTTATTTTCAAGATCCCCCATAACTCTGAGAGTGTACAAATGGAACCAAATGGACCTTTACCATTTGGTTCCATTTGTACCCCCTCGGAGTTGCAGACCTGTAAATAGTCATTTAGGACTAGCTCTTTGTCTGTTTGTATCGTCTAATCATTTTGTATGTCTGTGGCAAAAATAGAATTCTGGCAAAAATGTCCACCGCAAGCGAGCAGGGCTGTTCCAGGTTCATGGAGGTTTACGCTGAGCCTTTCCTTGTGAAAGCATGCTGGCGTTGGACAACCCAGAAGGAACTGGCTGGAGTCCTGATGCCTGCTGAGGCCGACCAGCGGCAGGGAGCACAGCAGGCGTCTTGGGGCGTGAGGACTAATCATTCCAGGGAAGAACACCAAGAACATCACAGGTGTTATGTAATTACGAACAGGGACGTGCAGAAAACGTTAGAGAGGCAGGGGCTGAAATTTCTAAAAAAGGCCTTTTAGCGAAAATATCGAAAATAGCAAACCTCCAAGCTCACGACGCGACGCACTGCGACGCATTGTTAGCTTGGAGGTATGCAGCTGCCATACCCTGGGTCCAGGGCGGAAAATAAAAGTTACTTTTAAATATAAATCCATGAATGTCTCTGTGTCTATCTGTTCTGGTTATTATGTTGTTAAATTACTAATTAGATCCTTGTTCTCTTCAGCAAAAGCTGTAAAGTAATTTAAATCTGCATCATCGATGTCCTCCTAGTCACACTCTTTGTTGCTTGTCTTATGTTTGTTTCCTCCTCCATCTGTTTGTCTGTGTTGCAGACACAGTGCTGGTTCCCCCTTTAATGCAAACCCCATTATACCTGTTGTCATAGGACCCGTTTTGACCATCTGTTTGCTTGTGTCCATTTATGCCCATATATGGAGTATCTGTCTGTGCCTCCGACTGTGTTGCAGACACAGTGCCGGTTCCCCCTTTAATGCAAACCCCATTATACCTTTGTCATAGGACCCGTTTTGACCATCTGTTTGCCTGTGTTCATTTATGCCCATATATGGAGATATCTGTATCTGTCTGTCTGCATCCATTTTATGCCCATATATGGAGATCTATGCAGACACAGTGCCAGTTCCGGAAAATCCTGATGTCAGACATCAGAATCCGAACCTTTGTGCTGGTTCCAGAAAATCGTGTATCGGGTCGGGTCGAGGCCGAGCACTGCACTACCTGCTGCGGTGGGGAACGCGCGTGCCGAATTTGAAATAGGGAATGAATGCCCCACCCTTTAATGCAAACCCCATGAATGCCCCACCCTTTAATGCAAACCCCAATATACCCGTTTTGACCATCTGTTTGCCTTTGTCCACTTATATATGGAGATCTCTGCACACACAGTACCGGTTGCGGAAAACTCTGATTTCAGACATCAGCTCCGCATACGGGCATTCATTTTATGCCCATATATGGAGAACGCGCATGCCGGTGGGACGAACGGTTCTCGAGATACGCGGATTACATACATACATACACACTCGTTTTTTGTTGACTCATGTGGCGTACGTGATGTCAGAGTCTTTTATGAAGTGATGTCACAATGAGTCAGCGATTGCGCCGATTTCCTCCGGAACAGCCTGATGTGCAACAATCAGCTCTGCATAAGGAGATTCCGAACGTTTTGCGCCGGTTCGGAAAAAACGTGTGTCGGGTCGGGTCGAGGCCCGGCACTGCACTCCGCGCCGCGGCGGGGAACGTGCGTGCCGAATCTGAAGCCGGTGGGACGAACGGTTCTCGAGATACGCGGATTACATACAGACAGACACGCACGCAGAGATTTGTCGCATTTATAGATAGATAACTACAAATGCAAAGTTTTACAAAATGGTCACTTTAACAAGGTATTAGAATTATATTCTTCACACTTGTATTCTCCCAATCTTGACAAAACTGTATATTCCTAGGTCAGCTGCACAGGTGTGCAATGCATTATTGTTAAATGTGGCAAGTCTACTAATGTGCCAAGTTTTGCTGCAGTTGAACAACCGTTCCAGGCTGCCATATCCTTGCCTGACTGCTAGCGTCCGACTCAATCACACACTTCGTTTTGGGAACCACCCACCAACAGGGGGTGGTGATGTGCGGACTGAAGTGTCAGGCTAGCCATATCCAGCCCAAGAAACCGTAGAAACGGGGGGGAAAATGCAATGTACTTCTTAAAATAAATGTATCATGCCTGTTGCTAAGGTATGGCAACATGACTGGTGTCGCGACTGGTGTCGCGACTGGTGTCGCGGAGGCGCGTGTCAAGACACAAGTCATGTTGCCATACCATAGCTTTTTCTCAACTGACGCCACTGGAAGATAGGTTGAAAAGTGGTGAAGTCCTCCTTTAACTTATCATTTATCAAACCTTGGTTCGAAGTGAATCGGTGAATTTTTATTCTAAGTGTTCTAGAGCTTTGAAATCTGTGTTCTAGATCTATACTTTCTATGTGCTTTAGTACTATACTTTTATGAATTCTGAATGAATGAATGATTTTGTCTGGATGGCCAAATTGTCATGTGAAGCTTGACCAATCCTCAATTCTGCATGTACGGGACATGTGCGGGACGGACATTCTCACCTTGAGAATCTATGGGAATCCTCAAAAAAACAGGTACGGGACAGACAAAGCCACTCCTTGGAAGCGGCTTTCACAGCTTCAAATAAAAAAGGAAATCAACATTTTACACGCCTGTCTTCATTCGTTTAGGAGTCCTCTTGAACTTGAGCTCCATCTGATAGCCCCGGGGGCTGCTCCGCCATCTACAACAGCAGGGACGTGCTGGCCACTGGGAAAAGCGGGACAACTCCCGAACGGCCGGTTCATTCCTTGCCGGTCCAGGCCGGCCATTAGGAAAAACATTTAAAATACAATGTTGGCCTTCGTTCCGTTTTGGGGGCTGGGCGGCCAACAAAGTAAATCGTCACTGTCGGGCAGAAAGCTTGTATCTCCAAGTTTCAAATTTGTACATTTTTTCACAAAGCAAAGCCCTGCTTCATCATACAAGGCCGTCGCACAAAAGTAGTGAAAACAGCCGATCTACAAGCACACAACGCCTCGCACTAGTTTAAATCATTTTTAAAATGATAAATACAAAACAAACGGTTATTTGGACATACAAGGTTTCCACCCGACAGCAACGAAATATAACTCATGTAATTGGCCCACTGGCCACTTTGTCACAAATCTTTGAGTAGCAGCAGCGCTATAGAGAGAGATCTCTCTCTATAGCGCGCAATGAGGGCCTCTCCAACTCTTTTTCCCAGGATGAATCAGGGGCCCAGCACGTCCCTGTACAACAGTGACAGAGGAGGCTATTCCTGGTGATGTTCCCTTCTCCGTTTTAAATGAAGGATTCCATTCAGCTGTCATCTTGTTCCAGGTCCTTTCTACCATAATTACATGCAGCTGTAATGTTCTTCCTTGTGTCTTTCACAGCATTATCTCCAACATAAGCAAGTTAATCTGAAATCTTTATTTCAGGTATCATTTCTTTAAACCATAGACCGTATTTTCGTTCATGCCTTACCCCTTATCCATAAACTCTTTTGCTGTTTTTTTTTTGCTACCGGTATTTTGAAGAAGAAAAAAAAAGAAATCTCAAATAGCTCACAATGTTTCGATGTAGATCGGCTATTTGAAGTATTTTCAAATATTTTTCAAAAATATAAAAAAAGGGCGTGGTTAAGGCTTGGGCGGAAATATAGCTCGATATCTTTTTGACATTTATAAATGGTGGAGTAGACTGGTACATTTCCACAGTATGGTATAGCCAGTGTTGATTCGTCGACTAAAACTATGACGAAAAATGTTTGTCGACTGCGTTTTTTTCACTGACGAAAACGAAACGAAAACGCAATAAAAAACTAATCTGTGATGACTAAAACTAAGTCTAAATATATTGACAATTTCATCACTAAAATACAAACTAGACTAAAATGTTAGGGAGGGACTAGTGGAGAAGAGAGTCATTTTATGTTTGGTTGCTCTCAGGTGTGGCTGGCTGAAAATAGCCGATCTACAAGCCCACAATGCGTCATTACGATGCCATCAAGGCCTGCCAAAATACATTTTAGTTGACTAAATCAACAGTCGATTTAGTCGCCTAAAATCTTATATTTAGTCGACTAAAATTAGACTAAAACTAAAACTTTTTCAGGTGACTAAATTATGACTAAAACTAAATAACATTTTATTCAAAAGACTATGACTAAAACTAAATCAAGATTTGCTGTCAAAAACAACACTTATAGCAGCGCTTGACAAGTCAGTACCATTGGATAGTTCCAAATTGTCAGCAGCCCATTGAAACATTATTTAACACAATAACCATTTACTCTGTTACATACAATTGGACTTGTATCATGCTCATGTACCTCAACATCGTTTGAAAGTAATTAGTTACTAGACACAAGACAGACAGGATTCCAATATTGCTATACACTTTAAAAAAATCATTTGTATTTATTGTACAATATGTATAATTCTCTCATCGTCATTTACAGTACACCCATAATGTGTAATCTGTTAGGACATAATGACTTAAACACTGATGGAATAACACATTAACATAGCACACACAGTATTCATAGATGCCATTTGTTTTAGATGGTTCAGTCCAGTATCAGGAACGATGGGGATTTTGGGAAGTGAAGCTGCGTTGGAAAAAACAAAAATGAACAATTGTGAGAAATGTGCATGTAATATGCAATTATACCAAAACTGCAAATCTCAAATCCACCATGAAACAGAATTCCAGTTAACTAGATTTTGCAACAAAGAACACGTATCTACTAGTGCATTAACGACTTGTGATTTTTGCAAGTCGACTCGACTCAGTAAAAAGTTGAGTTGAAGTCGACTTTATCGTTTGATGACGTCATCACATCACACACGACCCTCCAATTATTTTGGGGGGGGGGGTCCCCAGATGATTAACTTAATGTGAAACATTGTTTTCTCACTCAACTGTAAATAAAAACCAACATAAAGTTTTAGTGTATAGAGCATACATGGGCAACTGGCGGCCCGGGGGCCACATGCGGCCCCCACCTTTACTTAATGCGGCCCGCAGGTTAATAGCGGAATACTTTTAGCTGTTACAATTCCAAACATGACCTGCTTTAATTACGTCAGTCTATATTTGTTTTATGTCCAATGTATTTGTATTTATGTTCATAAACATGAGTATATCACTAAATAAGTTTTAAATGAAATCAAAATGTTACATTTCAGGATTCCAATTCAAAAATAACAAAATATTATTCAGGATTCCAATTCAAAAGAAGCAAAAATAGCCGATCTACAAGCTCAAAACGCATCGCAGCGCGATAAAATCTACAGATCCACTTTTCAAAAATGCATGGTAACCTTTGCCACCTTTCGGATACCGACATCTCGTATGGCCCATGGACTAATATATGAATGATAACATTGTGGGCAAATCATATAGGCAAAACATACGTTCACTTGAGATCCATTTGTTTGCAGATCACGATCCCTCAGATAGGGTCTTAATGCAAGCTTGGAAGGCCTCTATCAGATCTTTGCAGGCCTCCTCTCCTTTCTCCCTGACACTGAAACACAAGAGGCTTTACTATACCCATGCACTGACCACATGTCTGGATGTACAGACCAGAGATGTGCTCCAATTCGAGACGGCCAGACCTATTGAATGACCACAAATGATCAGTCAGTCAAATCAGTCAGTCAAATCAAATGTTGTCTCCGTTTGAATGGACATACATAGTGTGTTTTCCACATAAAAACCATGCGCATTAGGTACTACAGTATACAACAGTGGTTGCATTAGGTACTACAGTATACAACAGTGGTTCCCAAACTTTTCAGGTCAAGACCCAAAAGAGAGATTAGACGTTTGCCCGGGACCCAAAGTAGTGAAAATAGCAGATCTACAAGCGCACAGCGCGTCGCTTTTCACCGTGTTGCGAGCTTGTAGATCGGCTATTTTCACTACTTCTTCGTTATTATGATTTTTCATTCATTGAATGTCTTAGATTTGCTCGTTTGTTTTCAAATTCATAAGATGATTTTAAAAGTAATTATTAAAAAATGCAATGAAACTGACATTTTTTGATGTAGGAAAAGAAAATGAGGTTTTAACTCGAGTCGTGGTCCATAGAAATTGGTCCGTGACCCACATTTTGGGGGTCCTGATCCACTGTTTTTGAACGTTTTGTGTTTTTCTTTCTTCTCATTTGTGTTTTATTGTTGCTTATGTGTACAGCATTTGCTCTGGAAAGCACTTTGAGCTGCATATCATGTATGAAAGGTGCTATTATACATATAAAGTTTATTATTATTATTATTATTATTATTACAATGACCAGCAACTCCAGCCCACTAACGGTGACCACTGCTGCACATGGACCAAGGCCAAATGTCCATTTCTGCAAGAATGCATGTAACCTGAACCAACCGACAACATGAAACGTGCCAGGCCTCTGCGCAATAGGTCACGCATGTTAGCCTATTTTAAACCTCGGCTCTGTGCCACATGACACATACACATACTATAAGGGCTATCTATAAATGGTATCCCAGTGGGTCCAGCAGTGCAATAGAATGTGGATTGTGGCAGGGACGTGCTGGCCATTGGGAAAAGCGGGACAACTCCCGAACGGCCGGTTCATTCCCGGCCGGTCCAGGCCGGCCATTAGGAAAAAATTAAACTGTTTGCACAAAAGTAAAAATTAAACGGTTTGCACAAAAGTAGTGAAAACAGCAGATCTACAAGCACACAACGCCTCGCGGTGCGAGGCGTTGTGTGCTTGTAGATCTGCTGTTTTCACTAGTTTAAATCTTTTTTTTAATGATAAATACAAAACAAACGGTTTTGGACATATAAGGTTTCCACCCGACAACGACGAAATATAACTAATGTAATTGGCCCACTGGCTTGTCACTTGTCATGATCTGAAATGGCAAATCTTTGAGTAGCAGCAGCTACTATATCTCTCTATAGCGCGCAATGAGGGCCTCTCCAATTCTTTTTCCCGGGCTGAATCAGGGGCCCAGCACGTCCCTGGATTGTGGAGTCAGAGGAAACCCTCAACAACCCTGCCATTATCTCTACTGACTCTGTGGCTAATTATCTTCCCACTGGAGTCTTGAAGAACATTATATGAGCGCAGAGAAGTCAATGTGGATAAATTGGATGTCAAGCCAAGAGCTGAAGAAGTTGTGACCAGGACTGGCGAGACAGACACACTCTGAGATCCCTTCTTTAGTTGCAAACCAAACACGGCTCACCTCTGCGACTCGGCCTCGATAGCGTTTGGTTGTACTGTAAACAGCACTTAGTAGAGAGGGTGCGCATAGAACAAATAGTCATCAGAATGTTTTGTTTGTGATTGCAGCAGCACACACTATACTTCAACTGTATCTAAGACTCACGTGGAATATGCATTTAATTCAAATATATCGTCACTGTCAGGCAGAAAACTTGTATCTCCTAGTTTGAAATGTGTATGTTTTTTTTGTTAAATTAAAACCCTACTACATCATATGAAAGTGATGCACAAAATTAGTGAAAATAGCTGATCTACAAGCACACAATGCCTCGCGATGCGAGGCGTTGTGTGCTTGTAGATCGGGCTATTTTCAAAATGTGCTTGTAGATTGGGCTATTTTCAAAATAATAACAAAAAAAGGA
Organism: Nannobrachium achirus; assembly: GCF_963921795.1. Lineage (NCBI taxonomy): Eukaryota > Metazoa > Chordata > Actinopteri > Myctophiformes > Myctophidae > Nannobrachium > Nannobrachium achirus. The sequence continues at coordinate 50,446,917 of NC_137825.1, forward strand.
AGGTTTTGGACATACAAGGTTTCCACCCAACAACAACAATATCTTACAATATCATAACTTTTGATAAACATTGTATTATCTGTATGGGACATTGATCAGAGTGAGTTGAATTAGAGTCTCGATACATAATTCAACACAAAAAACAAAGCTTTTACTTGGCAGATTTCTCTGAATACAAGTCTCTTACAGTGCTCACCCCGGTCAGAACTCACCATATATCTACATCCGCTTTGATGACCTGGCAAGGAGCTGGCACGACTATCTCCGAGTCTGGCATGTTGGCACCGGTGGAGTTTGCGGAAGTCTACTACTGCTGCACGACACAAGCCAGAGTCAAGTGGGAGAGTGGTGCTCGTGCTCGACTCTCAAAGTGGAAGGAAAGGCAGGGAGGGTAGGTCAGGGGCGTCACAAGGGGGGGAAAGTGTGACTGAGTTACTAGAGCCCAAGGTGGAGGGGCCTTAATTATTTTAGACTTTAGCTATTGAAAAATAGCAGACATACAAGCTCGAGCTTGTAGATCTGCCATTTTTGAAAAAGTCGTGAAAATGTGTGCAAATCTTTGAATACATGTACTTTTTAAGCGAACATTTGTAACTCACATTTTGCTTCCGGGGGGGCCCCTGGAACTAAATATATTGAGATGGAGGTCCGTGACCAAATACATATCATTTTGGGGGTCCTTCACGTGAAAAGGTTTGAGCACCACTGACATAGAAACATAGGTTTTTCAAAAAACCTTAGAAGGATTTGAAATATTCAAAGACAGATTTTCACGATTTTTCAAAAATGGCAGATCTACAAGCTCGCAGCGCCCAGCGCGGCACTCGGTGCAGCGCTGTGAGCTTGTATATCTGCTATTTTTCAATAGTTAAAGCACAACATAATTGAAGTGAATCCTTGTACCCAGGGCCCAGAATTTGGTGCGACGCCCCTGGGGAAGGTGTGATGGGTGGGCGGTGGGTGGGTTGAGAACATAAGCCACCAAGGGAGTGGGGTCAAACCAGTATGTACTACTACTATGTCAATGCAAAACAGAAGGGGATAGTTGACGATACTACAGTTGAGTTGTCCCATCTTGTTACACTATCACATTTCCCCTTTGCAAAATGAACCACTTTCAGCCGGGTTACACTATTTTTAGGAATCCAAAAAATAGGAGAAATCTAAAAATATAATAATTAAAAAATACATATATTCAAATAGTTTTTCGTTGCAAAAACAGCAGATCTACAAGCTCACGGTGAGGTTGCCTCATGACGCGTTGTGAGCTTGTAAACGGGCTATTTTCACTAAATATCACACCGTAATAACATGTAATGTTGAGGCCTAATAACCCAGTGGTTCTCCACCTGTGGGTCGGGACCCCCAGGGGGGTCGCCAAATTATTTTGGGGGGTCCCCAGATGATTAACTTATTAACATGCAACATTGTTTTCTCTCTCAACAGTAAACAAATCAACACACAGTTTAAGCGTATTGAGGGTATCTGCACATTTCTAAAGTGACAATTTAAGCAGCTTTTAATACCTCTAATGACAAATTAAAGGAGCTATAGTCAACTTATTCTTGAAAAACAGATGCTAAAATAAAACATTATATTTTGAAAATATTTTATAAAAAAATAAGCTTCATATATGTGTTTGTATTCAAAAATGACCACAACACGTGTAAAATAATGATAAAATAATCATTTTGGCCATTGTCGGGCTGACACTTTGTTTACATCCTAGTCTAACACTATCAAAGAATAGACTAGGATGTAAACAAAGTGTCAGCCTGACAAAAAAAAGTTGACTATAGCTCCTTTAAACATTGGCCAAATTGTCAAATATTAGAAGCAGAAATTGTGAAATAGAACCAAGTTATACAACAACTAAACTCTCAACTCTTAGTGCCTGTCAGGGTGGGCTGTCCCCAGTTAAAATATGATTATTTTTTGGGGTCACGGCCTGAAAAGGTTGAGAACCACTGTAATAACCAATAGCTCAGACTGGCTAATAAGGAAATGCTGTTCTGCTCCTTCCCCTCTTTCAGATCTTGCTTGTCGTCCTATGCGCATCACCACCACCATATCTAATCTTGGTATTCATCAAATTCTTTCATTCCTCTCCTTTGTTTTACTGTTTTTTTTCTCTCTCTCCCCCGATGCATATGCAGATCGCTGACCCTTTGAGTCATTCGCCGTGCATCACAAAGACATGACGGTGTCTTTAAGACACCTCTCCGCGGGGGAGCTGTCAGTGTAGCTTTAACTAGATAAAGGGTTGGGGAAGCCTGTTTTAAGTTTTGCAATCTGCTTTTGTCGTCTTAAAATGTTGAGCTCAGTCTTTGTAAATATTCAATGGCTATAATTAATACATAAATACATAAATAGTTAGGTAAATAAATAAATGATTCTGCGTGGTAAATAACTGTATACTGCTGTGCTACCACTGGGCAACTGAGTTTCCCCCTTGGGATAATAAAGGTAACTATCTATCTATCTATCTATCTATCTATCTATCTATCTATTGTGGATATATATTCTCCGAAGACCCCAAACGTTTATAATATACAGACAAGATGCCTAATAATGTGGGGCATTAAAGTGAATTATTCGTTAAAGTTAACACAATCTATTGACATGACAATGAAAGATTGTAATACCTTTATGTTACGGCGATGAAAGATTGTTGGGACTTTGTAACATTTTTACCTGCCATCCATTAATTTGACCAAATGTATTCAATGCAGTACAGTACAGTAGGCCTACAGTATACAGTACAAATGTATTCAATGCAGTATACAACAATAAAATAAGATCTAGTTGTCCCAGAGGTTAAGTGGCCCTTTAAATCATGCCATTAATGTAGTCATGCATGATTGTTGCCAACAGAGGGCAATAACTGTCCATATATAACTCAATACAGAGAGAAAAACAATCTATGTACAACACTGTTTATAATCTACAGTCATAACACAATATGCACTGATTATAATGTTGTTGTAGGCTATGTTGCGATGTGGTCTTGGTGCTAAAGCTTTGTCAAACTTTTTCATGTCATGGACAATCTGACGATATTTTTTTGCCAGCTACGGACCCCCATACAAGATTTGTGTTGTTAAAAGAAAAATCCAAATTTGTAACTTTTTGTTCAAGATTTTTTTTAATAGCAGATGTACAAGCTCACAATGTGGCGCATCACAATGCGTTGTGAGCTTGTAGATCTTCTATTTTCCAAAGCATGTGGGTTTAAAGTGGTTAAACCTATTTTGATTCTATATTTTGCTGGAGACCCCATGGACCCCCATGGGTTAGGGTTAGGGTTAGGGGCTAAAGTAGCCTATACAAGAACCCCACTACAGTACACCAGTCAATAGTAAACACCAATCCCCCATCTGACCCTGAAAGGTCCTTAGCTGTCGCCAAGACACAAAAACAACTATGGCTGAATTCCACTACATTGGGAACTATTTTCAAAGTACAAGATGGAGTGTTATTAAAAATGTTAAAACACATTAAAAAAAATAGTAGGCTAGTACACAACACAAAGCACAGGTTGTCCTGTAGGCTGTACTGTATGGTGCATGATTGTATTATTATTAGACCTATTATTATTATTATTATAGCAGACCCTTAGGCTAAGTGTCTGACATTTTCTTTAAACAAATCTTTAAAATGGAGCTGCTTTGGAGAACAATTCAAATGGAGAAAACATTGTCATAACTCATCATCTCTTGCATAATAGGCTAGGCTATATCTTTCGATTTAAATGAATGCAGGAAATCTAACTAGGTAGGCTACTGTCAAAAGCCGAAACCCTCCCAGCATCGTTGTAAAAAGGCCCACTTATAAAACAGTTTATAAAATGCAAGAATCTTTTATTATAATTTTATATAGACTAATGTTTTGCTATTGTTGTTGCTTGTTCTGTGAAACAGAAGCCAAATAGCATAAGCTGCTGTAGTTACAGTGGTTTTCAACCAGTGGTTCGGGTACCACCAGTGGTCCCTGGGGGGTTTCCAGCTGGTCCCCAGCTAAATGATGGAGAGTTGGTAACCAAATGGACCCTTATAGACCTTTAACTCTTGCGAGCGTTAAACCAAATTGACTCTCAAGAGTTAAATTATTGCTAAACATAGATCTGCATTAGACCTACTTCATTTACAAGAAGTCTACACAGTTTAGAGAATATAGAATTGTTATTTTGATCAACGTTGGCCTGTAATTTCTCATGGAATCGTGGACAAAATCTTATCCTAAAGTCAGTTTTGGTGTCTGAGAGGCTAAATGTCATCAAATGGTGGTCCGTGGCTCAAATGCACGAATAAATAATGGACCTTGATATTATATGAAAAGGGCTGAGTGAGAATCACAACAGTGCTATGCTAGATGGCAGACTGGCGGAGCGGTGAATGGAGGTCAAGCAGACAGACAGTGTGTGCGTGTGTTTCAGGCTCAGCTCGGCGCTGTGTGACTGAGTGAGGGGAGAGAGAGAGAGGAGGGAGAACGGAGAAGCCAAGCAGAGCCAGTCAGCCGCCTTCAAAAATGGCGTCTTCGGAGGAAAAATGACTAAAAATATGAAAACGAGGCCCACTTTCTGCACGCTCCTGCGTTCGTTTTGACCGCGATCGCGCCAGTCTACGCGTCGGCGAACCCGTCGCCGTGCTCGGCGAACGGCAGAAAGCAGAAAATACGTTTGGAGAAGAAGAGAGAGAGGACAAAATAGCAGCCCTGTTTTATTTTGATGCGTCGACAGCAGCAGGGCCAGCTAGCATCTGCTAGCCGACAACAATTTGGGGGGCGGGCGGGGAGGGGGGGGACGATTTTTTATTTTTTTTTGCACGCAAAATAATTATGATCTGGGGGATTTTTTGCTCGTCTATAGAGAAGGATTATCAACCAACGTGGCCTAGAGATTGCGATCTTTCCGACCGCGCCGCTGCTATAGCACCGTAGTAGCAACACTAGCTTGAAGAGAAAGGGGAGGAGAGGCAGCAGCACACAGCGAAAAAGGACGCATTCGATCAAATGTTTATCGGCCAAATCCCGTGGCATCTTCATCACGATGAGCGTGCGTGCTTTTTGGGAACACATTTGCATTCGTGGAAATGATAGATCGGAGCGTTAAAGAGTGATTTCTCTTTTGGAGGTGGTTGGAGAATACCCCCGTTTAGACCCCCCTCTTTTCCATCCAGCTTTCTCCTCCCCTCCATTTCTCTTTCAATATGCTGTTTTCCACTCCTGACGACTTGCGTATGAAACCGGGAAAATAGCCGAAAATCGAGAGCGGGGGGAGACAGGTTTTTCCCCCCCATGCCATAATCTGTTGGGATTCCGACTCCCTCGTTGCTTTGGTCCGATCTTTTACACACATCAACATAAATGGATAGAAATTACCCGGGAACAGGGTTCGGCGATTTGGGCGCAGGAGCTGGATGGAGTTACGAGAGATCGGCAAAAGCAAGGTATGCATGATCCGATTCACACAGTGTGCCTTTTTTTTGCTTTGCATCTCCGAATACTCTGCAAAATGCACGGCGTGCAACCCACGCAAACACATTGTCATCGTGTGGAAATGGTCGGGTTTTCGCTCCCTTGCCCGTGGATGCGTTGCATTGTCATCCAAAATGATTGCATGGTGATGTTGTTATAAACAGTGGTCCCTGTTTATGATAATACCACGGTGCAATCATTTGGGATGGCCTGATGATCACTGATCAGGGATCAGGCAATCCATATGATTGCATACTACATATGCATATTGTTATAAACAGTGATCAGGCAAGTGTGCTTGTGTCGTGGGGGTGGGCGGGGTGGAGAAAGGTAAAAGGGGGAATGTTGGGAAAATGAATTGAATCTGTGATTGACAGACGGACCCTGTGGGGTTTTAGGTGGACTTGATGATGGAGACAAGGGGACGATCGGCGGCGGGGGGTGGGGGTGCATATGTCCACAGCAAAATGCGTCTGTGGGAATTATTGTTCCGTGTGTACTGGGCCTTGTCACGGACGGCGATAAATTCATTGATAGATGTGACTGTGAGAGGAAATGCTGGGAGTGCAGACGCAGCACACACACACACACACACACACACACACACACACACACACACACACACACACACACACTGCGATCCGTCCTGTGACACATTAACAACAACCAACAGGCTACATTGTAGCAGACACCAGGATGTTGTTATAACATTTGTAAGACACGTCATACGAGACATTTGCAACGCAAAATGTGTTGTTTCTTTCCTCCCCCACCTCAAGCGTGTTTTCCATATTATTGTTGGTCCTCCTCTTTGGGGTTTTACATTTAGCTCATTTCTTTTTATTTGCATAATTGAATTGCGATGCATTACATTTGAATCGCACTTTAGTGATTGCTATATAGTCTAGATAGCCTCTCTGGCCCAGAGGAAAAAAAGAACGAAAGGGTCAAATGAATCAGTGTGTGGTCAAAATCTGACACGACCAGAACATTAAACTGGGTTGTTGTAATCACCAGGTACTTTAGCTCGTCTGACTCCTTTAGCTTAGCTTGCAAGCTAGCGTTGTTTAAATGCAGGACTATAAAAGGCCATGTAGGCATGCCAAAATCACTACTAAAGTGGACGGGCATACTCTACATAATGTGTCCCTAATATTTTAGTTCTAATTGACCACTGCACGCGGGTCACATGTGGTTTATTTAACACGCAGAAGCCTGGTCTTTGAATCCAGGCCTAGTCTTGTCTGCTACGCCTTGCTCGCTGCTATGGCGGTGGTATTAGGACTCAAATGAAGAAGATGCCAAGGACTCGTCAATGATGTCACAACTAAGCGTCGCCCAGCGGAAGCGCTTCGGTTTTAAACCTGCGCCTTTGACACGTTAATTAAGGCTAATTTTACTCGTATTAGTCGTACTGGTACAGCCCCTTGGTAGTACAAACGTAACGTTTACTTAATTGCGTCCACTTTTGGAAGAAATAAAAAGAGAGAGAGAGAGAGAGAGAGAATGTCAAATGACGCTTGTGGAAAAGGGTCGTGCTACTGGTTGCTACAAACACTTCCGATTTTTGTTTTGTGTCGTCACTGGGCCATCCTTGGTATATTTATTCCAGGCTAGTACTAGTTTATTGAAAGGTTATTAGACTACGATGTTTGGTCAACAAGCTCAATGTGAACATGGATAACACACACTCAGTACTGTATATTATGACAATTTGAAGAACAAATATCACTTTTTTAATGTATGCCACTGATGTTGCTGAGTTGTATTAGAGATGAACACATTTGAACATAATAGCCTACACCTATGCATCCCACAATTTAATTATGGCATATATACTTTAATTATGGCATATATAGGCCTACTCCTATTCATCTCCGAATTTCATATAGGGCCATTGTTATCCCCTTTTAACACAAAGATCTAGCCTATTTGTATTTAATCTGCCACAGACTGGTTAGGCGTTGGATCTTTCTCAGGTAGGCTACGTGTTTTGTGATTAGTTGTCTCGGATGATAACCAGACTGTTAACATTGCCATATAAAAGTCATGATTAAAATCGATCTGATATATATATATTTTTTTTACAGTGTCAATTTTAGCTGTCAAATTATAATTTTGACATTTTGCTAACGAGGCCAGGCACACCAGATATAGTTTTTCAAGGGTCACCTTTTGGGGGAGGGGCGTAATGAATTGATTAATGACCCTCCACATTTCCCTCTCTCTCTCTCTCTCTCTCTCTCTCTCTCTCTCTCTCTCTCTCTCTCTCCCCTCTCTCCAGTCTGGTGTATGGGAGCTCCAGATCCTCCCATCCCGAATCAGAGCTCCTTCACAGACAGGCCTACGCCACCCCGCATCCTCTGCAGGGCTATGCCACCAATCACCACCCGGGGTCCTCTGGACAAGGCGGGGCTTGGGGAGCAGCTGGACGGAGTTTGGGTGAGATAAATGTCATATATATACACCGTCCCTGCTGGTATACTACAACAGGGGGGGCCCTAGTCATGATGAAGCATTGTTTGGTTGTGGTTGAACTTGCCTGAGATCACAGTAAAATGCTGCATCTTAGGGTCATAATGTTTTTGGGAATTTGATTATTTGAACCATTTTGGGGGAACCATTTTTAAAGGACAACCTTGTTTTATTTATTTTTTACAACAAGGGTTCATATTTTAGATTGTAATTAGAGAAAAGAATTGAGTGTTAAAATGTTTTCATTTACTGCTTTCCTATCATTTTAGCGATTTTAATGATTTTGATTTCAGGGTTAGGGTTAGTCTTTTTAGACACAGTAAGCCAATTCCCAAGATGCACCGCAATCTTTCATGGGCAGATGTGACTTATGGGGGCTAGTAGTGTTACCGTAAATGGTAATAAAGAAATCGCCGGCTTATTGTGTCTAAAAATACATATTTAGCCACTTGTACACATGCCCCCTGTGCCCCAAACCATTGAAATCAAAATCGCTAAAACAAAGTTGTCCTTTAACAAGCATTCCATGTTTTCACTTCAAGTTACAAGGTGTCCTTTCTATTGAGTTTTCCATTGCGAGGTCAAGTACCCATCCACCACCTATCTTATACTATATCACCAGTAAGACTCCCTAATCGGGAGATAAGCGACCGTAGGTCACATGTATACACAAAGAGTAGGGAGCAGTGTCCCCAAAAAATGTGGACGGATCCATGTTGATGACATGATTGTAGACATACTGTGTACCGAGTTGAGTGATTTTAGGGCAAAAATTGGAGGAGCAGTGTCCAAAAATGTGTTTTGCAAGAATCGGCCTCATGGTGGCGCTAGAAGAGGGCCATGTGAGAAATGAGGGGTGGGGTCTCCGCGCCGCCGAGGCGGACGAATAGGTACCGGCCCCGGCTCTCCCGGTGGCTCCTAGGCCAAGTTAGGGCATTTTATGTGCGCTGCAGTGGCAGGGGGTCCTCCACTGGGGGCGCCACCACTTTTGCATCCGTTCTGGAGCACAAGGAGTCGGTGGTCCCCGGGAATTCCCCGTGAGCAGCCCTGTTGGGGTGGTCATTTGGTCATTTTTTACATCTGGGGGTCCCCCAGGGACCTGGGGGTCCCTGGAGCTCCGGGGGTCCTTGGAGGTTGTAGTTTGGCAGGCAAGGAGTGTGTGTGCAAAATCTGGCATGGATCGGGGCAACGGTTGCGGAGATATGAGCAGGGCAAAAGTGTGACGTGTGACGTGTGACGGACTGACTGACGGACGCACGGACACCTGGTGGAGCTTTCTGTAGTAAGTGCGACCTACGGTCGCAATGATGCTATATACATAGCAGCAACATAAAAAAAAGAAGAAACAAAACAGGACAGGCCCCAAACTGTGGCATGAACTCCCATTTGCACTTAGAACTGCAGACTCACTCCCTAGTACCTAGCTTCCGCCATTGTCTGAAGACACACCTATTCAGACTCCACCTTAGTCCATAGCACATACCGTAGCACCTACCGTCAACGACCATACATGTAATTTAGATAGCATTTTTATAGGTTTTCTTTTTCATGACGTTTTTACTGAATGTGTGCTATTTCTTTCCATTTGATGCATTGATTTTGACCTTACTTATTGTAAATCGCTCTGGATTAAGAGTGTCTGCTAAATGCTTAAATTGTAATTTGTAATTGTAAAATCACAGATGTTTTCCTGATTCTAAAGATATAACAACGTGTAGGCTTTCCCTGTCTTAATGGGTTAAAATGCTGCTTTTTAGGTTCATAATAATTTGGGAATTAGATAGTTTGATTATTTTTAACAAACCATTTTTAACAAACACTGAATGGGAAGAGTAGGACGGCAATGCTATGTCCTCCCGTTGGAGGCTCCTCACAGGCAGGTGAGCCAGTTTGGTACCAACGGCAGTGGCAAGTGCAACGCAGAAATGAGGGGGAACCTTTCATAGGTATAATGACAACATTTGGAGGAAAAAGTCAAAAAGGGGTAAAATGATCGGCCACTAAAAATTCATAAAAAATCTATTTCTGTGGAAATTGGATCAAGATATTCTCACATTCTTTGTCTCACAATGTTCAATAAAAACCCCAGGACAAAAATCCACTCGTCCTAGACAATTCGCCCTCCTGGCCCCCAAACTGTGGGGTCAAAAAAGCTAGATAGCGTTTTTTAGGTTTTATATAAAGCTTTTTGTTGATTAGGTGCTAGGTCTACCTACGTTATTTGTTTTCTAGATTGATATTTCTATGCATTTGATGCATTGATGTTGATGTATTGTATTGATGTATTACCTGCTAATTGTAAGGCGCTCTGGATTAACCCATTTAGGCCTAGAATTAGAAGGATTCAAAAGACACTTATAGAATCGGGTCAAAATTCTAATGTTCACGACTTTTCAAAAATAGCAGATCTACAAGCTCGCAGCGCGGCACTCGGTGCCGCGCTGTGAGCTTGTATATCTGCTATTTTTCAATAGTTAAAGCATAAAATAATGATACACAAAATGTGTACCTGTTCTAAATGGGTTAAAGAGCGTCTGCTAAATGCCTAAATCAGGGGTCCTCAACAGGGGGTCCGGGACCCCTAGGGGGTCCTCAGAGTTACTACAGGGGGTCCTCCAAATCTTCAAATCCTTTTTATATTAACAGCTTGAACCCTAGCGTCCATATTCTGAGAACTGCAGCCACAATAGCCGATCTACAAGCTCACAAGAGCTTGTAGATCGGCTATTTTCGGCAAAGAGGTTTGGTGTAGAGGGGGAAAAAGAGCAGACCAAGTACAGAGTGAAAGGTCAAGTCTATTAGGTAATGACGGCTCAAGTGGCCGTTAAATATCTGAAAACACAAATTGAAATCCCAAATACACTGATGATTGTGCTGTCAAACGATGAAACTAAATGGAATCTATGAGAAGGTTGTGGGGGTCCCTGCTTCGTCTCTCTCTCGACTAAGGGGTCCTTGGCCTGAAAACGTTGAAGACCCCCCCCTGGCCTAAATAGTAAATTGCTGTCTCTGCGTCCTCCAGGTCTTTCGGGTCTCTTTGACACGGGTCTCCACCATGGCAGCCCCTCTGGTCCCGACGCCTCCGTCATGAACCTGATCTCGGCCCTGGAGTCCCGCGGACCCCAGCCCCCGCCCTCCGCCTCCTCCCTCCTCTCCCAGTTCCGCACGCCGTCCTGGCAGACAGGTGGGGCCCGTGATGAATCTCTCTTCAACGTGTTGACATTTAAACTGGCCCCACGGTCAATATGACATTTACAGAGCAGCCGTACCGTGTTTGGCTGTATTGTCGTTCTACTGTGTTTTGGTAATTGTTTTAAGGATGTGGAAATGATGCTTTTGATGTTAACATTTTGTTTGTGTGTTTTTTTTTAAATCTAATTAATTACAGGCTCTTTTTTAAATCTAATTAATTACAGGCTCTGTGATTAATTAATCGCAATTAATCACATTTTTTAATCGCACATCGGTATTTTTACCTGATAAGCATTATTTTTCAAGTAAAACACATTTTGTTGTACGAGTGAATCAACAAGTGAGTTTTTTAAATCTAAATTTTGTATCCACTGGGCCAAGCAAAGCGCTCTGATTGGCTACTTCTCCCTTTGCGTTTGTTGTCTCTTCTTGGTTGATGCATCGCTATGATCGGTATGCCCGAAACTGAAGGTTCTGTGGTGCAAAAACTAAGAGCGATTAAAATGCGTAAATGTTCTGTAATTAACTAATCAGTTAAAGTCCCAGCCTTAGTTTTTTTTTCATTTCTTTCTTTAACATTGATTTAGAAGCATATTAACAATGTACTGTTTTCTTTGCTGTGATTGTCAGTGTTTTTCAATGTAATCAGATTGATTTAATCGATGGATTTCAGTCATTTCACCCTTTTGTCCTTTTTCCTCCTCTTTGCACACAGCGATGCACACTCCTGCCCCCGCCGAGCTCTTCATCTCCGGAGCTCTGCCCGGCTCCGGCTCCTTCCCCTCCTCCTCGGCCCTCTCGGCCTATCAGCATCCGGCCTCGTTCTCCAGCCGCTCCTTCCCCACTGGCTCCCTCTCCCTGCAGGACACGCCCACGTTCAGCCCCACCTCCAACGGGCTGCTGTCCCCCCACGACCCCCTGCTGCACATCAAGGCCCCCTCCCAGTCCAGCCTGGGCTTCGACCGGCTCCTGTCCTCGCAGAACGCCGCCGCCGCGGCCGCCTACCGGGGCGGCCAGGACCCCACGGGCGCCGCCTCGGCGCAGGCGGCGGCGTCCTCCGCCCGGCACCTGCAGTCGCACCAGTTCAACCTGCTGTCCTCACAGCTCCAGGTGTTGTAGAAATTCTCAGATCGTATATCAAACATATAATTTTCCAAATGTCTGTCTGAGTGTCTGTCTGTCACAGCGTTTCTCCTCAGTGGCTGGAGCAATTGATCACAGTCAAGTATTGTATTTTTAACTTACTGAGGTAAAGGTGACAGATACATATTGCACATATTTAACGGTTTTATACAAATCTATCACACAGGACCAGTCCTCGCAGCTGTACAACGCCTCGGTCTTCTCCTCGGCGCAGGCCCAGTCCCAGGCGGCGGCGGCGGCGGTGGCGCAGTCCAACGCGGCGGCGCAGGAGCGGGGGGCCGTGCCCCGGCAGGACAGCGTCATCAAGCACTACCAGCGGCCCACGCCGTCCCAGTCGCAGCTGTCCTCCTCGGCGGCCCACACCCTGCAGCACTACCTGAGCTGCGGCGGGGCGGGCTACCAGCAGCTGGGCGGCGGCGGCGGCGGCGGCCACCACCGGCACGCCGGCCTCTCCTGCAGCCCGTTGGGCGACCAGAGCCCCTCCTCGGGGGGGGCCTCGGACCACAAGACACAGGCCGCGTCGCGCACCGAGCAGTACCGGCCCATCATCCAGCCGCCGTACTCCTCCACCTCCTCCTCCTCGTCCTCGTCCTCGTCCAACAAAGGCGCCAAGAGCAGCTCCAGCAGCGGCTACTCCTCGGCCAACTCCTCCTCCCGGACGCCGCACACGCCCCCCTCCGCCTCCTCCACCTCCTCTTCCTCCTCCTCCTCCTCTTCGGCGGCGGCGGCGGCCGCTGCAGGCCCCCAGCAGCACCCCTCCAACTCCACCTCCGGCTCCAGCGCGGCACCCTCCCGGCAGCAGCCGCCCCCTCAGCCCGCTCCACCCCCTCAGCCCGCCTCCCAGCAGCCCCCGTCTGCCTCCTCCTCCACCTCGGCGCCGCAGCAGCCCCTCCCCAAGGCCTGCCTGACGGGCTACGGCTCCCCCGTGCCCCCGGTGAAGACCCCCGCGGCCGCCCTCACCGGTCAGACTCCCCCTCAGCAGCAGCAGACCCAGCAGTCATACTCCCCCAACCAGCCCCCGGCGTCTCACCTGCCCCAGACCTACGGGGGCTTCAGCTCCCCTCAAGCCCAGGACCTGAGCTCGGGCGCCGGCGGGAAAGGCGGCTACGGGAGCCTAGGTGGTCGTAGCCAGTCGTACTCCACCGACGTGTACGGGGCGGACTCCGCCTACGGCTCGCTGCCCTCCTCCCTGGGCGGAGCCGGGAGCCCGTCGCTGGGCTACGGCGCCCCGGGCCACTCCCCGGCCCTCCTGCGGTCGAGCGGCTCGTCGGGCAGCGGCGCGTCCGGCGGAGGGAGCGGCAACAACGCGGCGGGCGGGAACTCCGGCTCTGGCGGAGGAGGAGCCGGGAGCAGCATGGCCAACGAGAGGGGCGGGGGAGGGGGTGGAGGCAGCTCGTATCACATCCCGGACTCGAGTCCCTCCCCGTCCGGCAACTCCGGTATCATCCGCCCGGGGTTGCACTCCCCGGTGCCCGCCTGCCCGACTCAGTCTCCGGGAGGCCCCGGCTCCAACAAGTACATATCCTCGGTCCTGTCCCCCACCTTCTTGGCCTCCCCGCAGGGCTACCCTGACACCAGAGGCCCCGGCTCCCAGTCCCAGTCCTATCACCCTACCTCGTCCAAATCCAAGTCGGACGCTTCCATGCTGGGAGTGGGCACGCAGAGGTCCCAAGAGGAAGTGGACGACGACGACGACTTCTTGATCCAGCACCTTCTCCAAGCGCAGGCCAGTCCCACTCCCCAGTCGGCCCATCACCATCCCCAGCAACAACAACAACAACCGCAACAGACGTCTCAACAGCAGCAGGCGCAGAGCCAATCGGTGCCGTCGAACGCCGACGCGGGCAAAGGCCTCCCTTATGACATGGGCAAGAGTTCCGAGGAGAGGTACCACCTTCAGAGCGTCATCCGCACCCACAGTGCCACGTCCAGCGCTGGAGTTGCTAGTGCTGCGGCCGGAGGAACCATCTCCGGCTTGGAAAACCAGCTGGAGATGTCTCTGAAGAAACAGCATCAGCAGCAGCAGCAACAGCATCATCACCAACAACAACAACAACAAAGGAACGACAGATCCGTCGGGAGCAGCAGAAGCAGCGGCGGCGGGAGAGGCAGCGCCGAACAAGCGCACCCCCACCTCCACCACCACGACCACGACAACCTGGGCTCGGTGGTCCACTACGGCCGGGGCGACCCCTACTCCCAGCACTCCCTCACTCCCCAGCAGCACTCGTCTCACGGCCAGCACGTGTCCTCGCACTCGCAGATGCAGTCCCACGGCCAGCTGGAGCTGCAGCAGCAGAAGAAGCCCCAGGAGCGCGCCGGCGAGATACCGTACCCCCGCAAGACTCCGGAAGTCCCGCAGCAGCAGCAGCACCCGCAGTCCCAGGCCGCGGCCGCCGCAGCCGCCGCTGCCTCCCTCATGGACTCCCCCACGGATCAGTCCCGCGGCCAGCCGCCGCACCTGCTGCAGTCGGTGCTGTCCCACACCACCCGCAACAAGATGGAGCCCCATCAGCAGCAGCAGCACCACAAGCTGGACTCGCACCAACAGCATCAGCAACAACACCACAAGCTGGACTCCCATCAACAGCATCAGCAGCACCATGAAATAGACTCGCACCAACAACAACATCAACAGCACCACAAAATGGACTCCCACCGTCAGCATCAGCAGCACCACAAGATGGACTCCCATCAACAACAACATCAACAGCAGCATCACAAAATGGACGCCCACCAACAGCAGCAACAACACCAACAACAGCAGCACCAGAAGATGGACTCCCACCAACAACAACAGCAGCAGCAGCACCACAAAATGGACACCCACTCGCAGCATCAGCAGCACCACAAGATGGACTCTCACGCTATCGGCCAACAGGCCGTCATGGAAGGCGCCGGCGGGCGAATGGGCTCGAGCAAGCAGTCCCAGGCCACGCAGCTCCAGCTCCAGCTCCAGTCCCAGGCCCTGGAAGTGGCGGCGGCTCACTACAGCCACGGCTCCCAGCAGCAGCAGCAGCAGCAGCAGCACGACCAGACGCAGGCCAAGCAGAGTTCTGTGGTCTCGTCCTTAGACATGCTGGAGCGCTCGCTCTCCCAGACCTCCAACGCGGACGCGGAGGAGAGGCGAGGCGGAGGAGGGGGCGGCGGCGGTGCAGCAGAGCGCCACAGGCAACAGCAGCAGCAAGAACAGCAGCAGCAGCAGCAGCAAAGGCAACACCAGTCGCACCACCAGACGCAGCAGAGCCACCACTCGCAGCAGCACTCTGCGTCCGAGCTCCACTCCTTCCTCTCCGAGCCCGACCTGGGGCTGTCCACTCCGCCTCACATGCACCACCTGCCGCCGCACCATCAGCAGCAGCACCACCAACAAACCCACCCCCACCACTCTCACTCCCAGCAGCAGCCGCAGCACGGTCACCACATGCCCTCGGCCTCGAGCCACTCCCAGGCTCAGCCTGACCCTCAGCAGCAGCCCCTGGCGTCCCAGCTCACTCCCCAGCAGGCCCAGATGGACCAGCAGCAGCGCTCGGAGCAGCAGCACCAGTTCGACTCGGTCAGCCCCGTGGAGAAGACGAGCCAGGGCCAGCAGAGCAACCGCTTCGTGCCGCTGACGTCCATCTGCTTCCCCGACTCGCTCCTCCAGGACGAGGACCGCTCCTTCTTCCCGGGGATGGAGGACATGTTCTGCAGCGCGGACGACTACAAGTCCAGCTGCTCCGGGGGCACGGGGCCGGGGCCGGAGGAGATGAACCAAAGCCAGGCCGGTCAAGAGGGACTGGACTCCATGAAGGCGGGTCAGAGCGGAGGCGGGTCGGGAACGGGCGCCGGAGCTGGCTACGACATGATGAGTCACCACGGCGGCGAGCAGGACTACAGCCAGTACTGCCACGGCCTGGAGGAGTCCAACAGCAACGCCATGACTCTGGATCTGGACTCGCTGAAGTCCCACGAGCTCCCTTCCACCGTCAACACGGAGCAGCTCGGCCTGATTCAGTCTCAGACCCCGGCGATGGGCCTGGGGTCCGCCGGCACCGCTAACACCAACAACTCTGGGGGGAAACTCCCCTCCTCCGGGCCCGGAGTAACCTCCGGGACGGGAACCACCAGCTCCGGAGGCCTGCAATCTCCCATCTTCTGCTCCTCGCGTCCCAAGAAGCTCCTCAAGTCGAGCTCCTACCACCTCTTGAAGGAGCGGCGGGACCCCAACACGCTGCCCAAGAAGAGCTACGCCCAGGAGTACGAGTTTGAAGATGACGAGGTGAGATTATCATGATTGATTATTGATTGATTATTGACGTTATAGAGTAGATCATGTGTTCATTGATTATATTAATATCTAGGTCTTTATGATGATACTAATACTTGATAGTTAGGAGTAGAGAGGCCTTCAGTAGGTCTCAGTAACTATCGTTTTGGTAATGCCTATCTTGTTATGGTACAGCTCGTTCCAGAGGCCTTGAAGCCACACAGTATAACTCTGGTGACCATTCTTCTTGGCAAAACTACCTTACCACTGCCCAGAGTGTTAAACTGTACTTCTGTCCATGATATCATGTTACATAAACTTGACCACCACCACCACCTAACATAATTGTCTTTTGTCTCCTCATTTTCCCATGATTATTGATGGATCTGAATAGGACAAAGCCGACCAGCCGGCCGACATCCGCCTGAACAGCCGGCGGCTCCCGGACCTCCTGCCCGACCTGGTGTCCAGCTGCAGGAAGGGCGGCGGCGGCGGCGGGGCGGGCGGCGGGAGCGGCTCGCTCAGCCCCTTGATGAACGACCTGGACTTTTACCACTCCTCCGGCTACTCCTCCCTCGGCCCGCCGCCCCTGCTGCCCCACGACGGCGGCCCCAAGAAGAGGGGCCGAAAGCCCTCCAAGCCCAAGAGAGATGGGCCGCCCAGGCCCAGGGGCAGGCCTCGCATCCGGCCCCTGCCGGAGCCCTACAGCCCCCGGGGGATGATGGGGGAGATGGGCGGAGGAGCGGGAGGCGCGGGGGGAGGAGGCGGCGGCGGTGGCGGAGGAGCGGGGTTCACCGCGGAAGGGCGAGGCCGAGGCAGAGGGCGCGGCGGCCGCAGGAGAGGCGGGAAGAGAGAGGACATGTACATGGAGATGGGCGGGAAGGAGCAGGACCCGATGCACCCGCACCACCTCCAGCAGCAGCAGCAGCAGCAGCCGCTCCACCACCAGACCCAGCCGCAGCACCACGAACCCCCCATCCCGCCGTTGAAGGTGAGCACTAGGGATGAGACGATAAGCGATATTTTATCGTTTATCGTGATAAAAAAACACTCAAGACAATCGTATCGTGGGGATTTCATTTATCGTGATATCGTCCTCCGTCATGGGATCAATTCACCTTTTATTTGCCGAGCTGCATATCCGGTACCATTTAAACCCTCTATAATTGGGTAAAAGGTACTTATAATATACATACTCGAGTCTTTTTTTCACTCTGGGTTAGAATGGTCACAGTTTATCCTAGCAGTTAACCCCCTGAAAAATACAACAAAAGAAATAGCAGATCTACAAGCTCATAAGCTCATAGTGCAGCACTCAGTGCCGCGCTATGAGCTTGTATATCTGCTATTTCTGAATGGCCAATAGTAAAAAATAATGGTTAAAGTGGTAACGTGACACAGATGCATTCCCGGTCTCAATCGTATCTTTTGAAAATCTCTCTTTAAGTCAGGCAAATCAAAATTTCCTCCGACTCTGACACATCATCCAGTAAAAATCAACCAATATAGCATATCGTCACTGTCTGGACAAAACCTCTTAACTCCTTTTTTGATTTTTTTGGGCATAAATCAGGGCTATTGAACACCCTTTTACATCTGAGTGTTGGTTAAAATAATATTGAACCAATGGAAAGCAGTAAAAAGTGCTTGGGACAAAACCTCCTAACTCCACACTTTCTGCCAAACCGGCTAACTCCACCCGATTGGCCCTCCCTCTTTTTTCATAAATCTGTGCTTGTGTGCTATTGAACACCCTTTACGTCTGTGTGTTGGTTAAAATAATATTGAAATTGAACCAATGAAAAGTAGTAAAAAAAAAACTTCGGTCAAAACCTCCTAACTCCACTTGAGCTCATTTTCCCGAAAAATGAACATCTTGGAGTTAGGAGGTTTCGGCCCGACAGCAGAGATATGCACATGCCACAAGGACTTCCCCGATGGCTTGCTGAGTCCTTATCTGTGTCTTCCCTTCAGTGAGCTGTGGGTTGCACTCGATACGGTTGCATTAACCGTTCCCACCAATGATTCCTAGATTTCTTTTTTTGCTGCTCTTTAAACCCATTTAGGCTTAGAATTATTGAATGCTTTAACCAGTGGAAAAATAGAAGATATACAAGCTCACAGCGCGGCACCGAGTGCCGCGCTGTGAGCTTGTAGATCTGCTATTTTTGAAAAAGTCGTGAAAATGTGTGCAAATCTTTGAATATAGGTATTTTCAAAGCGAACGATTGTAACTCAAATTTTGCCTCTGGGTGGTCCCTGGAACTAAATATTTTGAGATGGGGGTCCGTGGCCAAATACATATCATTTTGGGGGTCCTTCACGTGAAAAGGTTTGAGAACCACTGACATAGTAGTGTCTCAAGAACAGACTAGTGAAATGAAAAGGACCTTTTCTTTGACGATGGCTGTAGCCAGGTTGCTTGACACAGAAACATAGTTTTTTCAAAAAATCTTAGGATTCAAAAGACACTTAATTGGGTCAAAATTCAAAATTTCACGATTTAAAAAAAATAGCAGATCTACAAGCTCGCAGCGCGGCACTCGGTGCCGCGCTGTGAGCTTGTATATCTGCTATTTTTCAATAGTTAAAGCATAAAATAATGATGCACAATAATGTGTACCCGTTCTGAATGGGTTAAAATTCTGTGTTCGTCCTTTGAGTCTGCATGTGACTCAGACTGTAACATCACGTGCAGTAAGCGGGTGGAGTAGAGAGCGGTGCACTGTGTGAAATGCACGCATATCTCCGAGCAAGTGTTGACCAGGGCTGTCAATGAGTGTTGTATATTCTAATCTAATATGTTAGATCAGGGGTCTTCAACGTTTTCAGGCCAAGGACCCCTTAGTCGAGAGAGAGATGAAGCAGGGACCCTCCCACAACCCATAGATACCATATAGTTTCATCGTTTGACAGCACAATCATCAGTGTATTTTGGATTCATGTCAACCACTTGAACCGTCAAAACCTAATAAACTCTTTGCCGAAAATAGACAATCTACTTGTAGATCGGCTATTTTTGGCTAAAGTTCTCAGAATATGGACACTAGTTCAAGTGGTTAATATAAAAACGGAGAAAGAAAATCACACAAAGATGTGGAGGAAACCCTGTGGTAACTCCGAGGACCCCCTAGGGGTCCCGGACCCCCTGTTGAAGACCCCAGTGTTGGATTATTTAAATAACGGAATATATAATTTCGAAATCCGATATATTTGAATAGTTTCAATATATAGGAGAGTATAGGAGATTAACTTTGGCTATTCAAAAATAGCATATATACAAGCACATAGAGAGCGTGTAGATCTAAAATCTTTGAACACCTTGAACATTTGTGCAAATCTTTGACTCTATAGTTTTTTTTTTTTTTTTTTTAAGCAAACATTTTTAACCAAAATCATCTCTTCTGGGGGTCCCTGGAACAAAATATTTTGAGATGAGTAAAAGTATGAAAGTGTTGGTACCAAAAGTAAAAGTACAAAATGTTTGAAAATAGCAGATCTACAAGCTGATGCCACGTGCTATTACGCATTATTACTGTAACCTTTATTTTACGCATTAACAAAAAAATAGCAGATAAACGTGCCGCACTGCGAGCTTTTAGATCTGCTATTATTGAAAAATCGTGTCTTTGAATATCTTTGACCCGATTCTATAAATGTCTTCTAAATCAGTGTGTTTCTCAAACCTTTTCATGCCAAGGACCCCTAGAATTGTATGTATTTGGCCGGCCGACCCCCGTCTCAAAATATTATGTGTCGGGGACACCGCCAGAATCAAATATTTGAGCTACAAATGTTCGCTTTTAAAAATACAATTTTTCAAAAATAGCAGATCTTCGAGTGCCACGCTGCGAGCTTGTATATCTGCTATTTTTGAGTAGCTATAGAGCATAAAATTATGGTTCAAGTGGTTCCGGGTCTAAATAAGGGGTTTAAACAGATCTCATTTGCTTACACGTCTCTCGCTCTTCCAGATCAAGCTGCCGATCGGCACCCTGTCCTCGTCCACCTCGGACGCCCTGCTGAGGACGGACTCTCTGTCCGGCACGGACCCCGCGCTCTCGGACGGCTCGGTGGGCTCGGCGCCCTCCCTCGGCCTCAGCCCCGGACCCCCCTGCAGCACGGAGGGGGGCGGCCGCGGCGGCCAGGAGAAGGACAAGCAGCAGAAGAACCAGATGTGCGGCGATGGGATGGACGGAGAGGGCTTGGAGGAAAGGGTAAGCGGCGATATCTCGCTATCTCTACGCGCCATTGGGCGGATTCACACTGCGGCCTCCGGTGCGTTCTCGAGACTGCTTGGCAGATGTTTTGACGGTGTGAAGCCTGCGGTTTTCCTCAGAAACGGCAGCCTCGAGACCACCTCCGGAGGTAGTCTCGAGTCCGCTTGATGCGTCCTCAAGAACGGTGCGCTGCAATGTGAAGCTACCGTTCCATGAACAAGGAAGTGGTGTCGCTTCTGCTGGGATGAAAATAACAAGGATTGATCCGCGACGTCACTATTAAGATCCCAAGGATGCGCCAGTGACGCTACTGTGGTGCGATGATTACAGACGTCGTTACGTTGTGATGTTTCAAAGACAGTCAGCACACACGGCTTTGGTTGTGTATTGTTGTTCTGTTATTGTTACAACTCAAGATAACGTCAGGAACACTGTAAAACTTTATATTCGCTCTAAATTCTGACAAGATACTCTTCTTCTGTGACATGACATTTTATATCTCCCAAAGCCCCATGGTCAACAAGCGCCCCCGGGAGGCACATGAATACCATTACAGTTGAATGAAGTGTACTCCAGGGAGTCCAGGCACAGGAGAATTTTGGCCAATGTGAATGCTGGTCAGCGGGGACCAGGCAACTGTTTTCAGAAACAGTTCTAATCAATCGGATTGCAGTGTGAATCCGCCCATTATTTCTACTAAGGGTTAGGGTTAGGTTTTAGGGTTAGGTTTTAGGCATAGTTTTACTGAGGTTAGGGTTTGAGTTAGGTTTAGGCATGGTGGTTAACATTCACCAGGTTAACCTTCACCCGTGCTGAACAAATGGAACGTAGAACAAATGTTATGTCGAAATATCGACACGCTCCCAGGGTAAGCGTGGCTGCCAGAATGCTTGTTTTATTTCTTATTTTGGTTCTTTATGTTTGTATAATTATTTGTGACCATGCCCATAGGTTTAAGCTCAGTGGTGTAAAGTAACTAAGTACAATTACTTGCACTTAAGTACAACTTGGAGGTATTTTAGTATGTTCAATACTTTTACTTCTACTCCACTACATCTCAGATCCAAATATTGTACTTTTACTCCACTACATTTATTTGAAAACCTTAGTTACTAGTTACTTTATACATAGTCGATCTACAAGCTCACAACGCGTGGCATCGCGACGCGTTGCGAGCTTTTAGATCTGCTATTTTCAAAACATTTTGCTCTTGGTACCAACACTTTCATACTTTTACTCGAGTACATATTGAATTCCCGACTTTTACTTGCAGTATTGATAATTTGACTTAAAAGTAAAATATGTGAGTACTTTTTCCATCACTGTACCGGAAACAGTTACAGTAGTTGAACGGAAGTCCTTATATAGAATGGCTGAGACTCGAACACGTTAGTGGTTGCACCCCCCCTCCCCCCCTTTTGAAGTGGCAATGTGGGAGGAAGTCGTGTTGCTGTAAGAGTCACGTGGACTCTTTCCCTTTCTGAGTCGACATGCAGCCAGCAAGTTCAACTGTCACTCCCTCCAGCGTGCAGAAACACTGTGTCGTCTATGACAGTGGTTCTCAAAGTGGATTCCGGGGTCTAAATTGACCCATGAAAGTCTGTAACTCTGACAGTGTACAAATGGAACCAAATGAACCCATAACGGGTTCATTTGGTTCCATTTGTACACTGTCAGAGTTAAGGGGAGACCTTGACATTTGAAAGTTTGAGAAACACTGGTTTATGACTACTGGAGGGAATGACGGCTGGGAAACCTCATATGGTCAAAACTGTTACTTGTAAAGATTCAAATTTAAAAATAGATAATAAAACGAGGACAGAACTGCACTCTGTCGAGGTGCCAACTTGCGTCTTGTGCACGAGTAGGCCATGTATGGCCTACACGTGCACCAGCAGAGCGTGCCATGAGGTGCCAGTGACATCACCACTGGCATAACCAGGAATGCTTTGTCCCTCATGGGCTGTTGATGATGATGTTGCCAGAAATGCTGGTCCCTGATTGGGCTACGGGCTTAAACACACACACACCTACCTACCTACACACACACCTACCTACCTACATATGCAGCCGAACGCAGTACTTGCGCGCTCTGCTGGCGCGAGTAACTAGAAAGGTGCAATTATGGGAGATTGCAAGTGTGGTTGCCTATTTATAGTTGGGATAGGCAAAATGTCATGTGAAGCTTGAGTGGCATTGTGGCAAAAAATTCTATCGAATATCTTAATTACAATGAAAAAATGAAGTTGACGTGTTTTTTTTAAGGGCAACAGTTGTATAATCGCAATATTACACATGTGCCATATCGTCAGATATCATCACGCCTGCGTTGCCTCAGGAACGAGCCTGAAGGGAGCGTTCCGTTGGCAGCGTAGAACAAGAATATAGCACACCCTATCGTGTAATATTGCTTAAATATCTTCCTGCCTAACCTTCCATCTCCACCTGTCTATATTAACCTCCCGCCTTTTGCGTTCCCACACAGGGTGAAGAGCGGGACTCCGAGTCCAAGGCGGGCTTCATGGCCTCGTTCCTGGACTTCCTCAAGACGGGGAAGAAAGGCCCGGACCTGGACATCTCGTCGGGCATGGAGCCCGGCAATGGCGACGCGGCCTCCCTCTGCAAGTCGGGAGGCGGCGTGGGCGGCCTCCGTCCGCTGTCTCCCGGCCCTCCTCCTCCCCCGCCGCCGCACCCGCCGCCCCCGTTCGGGGACGGCGAGGGCAACGGCGGGCTGGGCGCGCTGGGCGGCTGCCACAGCCCCAAGCGGCTGGAGGACGAGCTCAAGCGCAACCTGGAGACGCTGCCGTCGTTCTCCTCGGACGAGGAGGACTCGGTGGGCAAGAACCAGGACCTGCAGAAGAGCATCTCGTCGGCCATCTCGGCCCTCTACGACACGCCGCAGCTGGGCTCCAACCTGCAGACGCCGCTGCCTCCCTCGCCGCCGCCTCATCAGCAGCAGCAGCATTCGCAGTCCCAGGTTTGTTAGGTTGTGTTAGTAGTTTTTGAGTATTTTTGCTTGTGTTTGACATGATAGTGAGATACTTGTTGCACTAACTAACATTGACTGCTATGTTCACTTTGTTTTGGACACTACTTTTTTTGGATGCAATATACTATTCATTGCTAGTTGCACTAACTAGCATTGACTGCTATGGTCACTTTGATTTGGACACCGTCCTATTTTGATAGTTGTGCTTAAGGACACTTTATGTTTATATATTTATATATTATTCGTTCACTCTCTTAACTCGGGTATCTATAGTGCCGATCCCACGTATACGCGCGATATATACTGTATATACAGTAAAGCTGGCAAGGGCTACGTACCGTCCGTTGGAAAGTGCTGGCACGGGTGGACTCGCCGATTCATCATCATCATCGCGCATCCACGTGCACACAATAGTGATCCCTTAACATGGAAGCCAACGGTCTTTGTCCATTTTCTCCAAAAAACACTTTTGATGCCAAGGATGGCATTGGATTCTCGCTAAAATAGCAAAAGTATAAAGGGATCCATCTTCCACTCCTGTTTACATCTGCACCAGAACTACTTCCTGGTCAATCGTAAAGGTCGTCAAGTAGGAATTGTGAGCTCGATCTACTTCCGGCCTTCAAAATAAGGGACTGGCCGCGGTCGGAGCAGGCAGCCGGCAGCTTGGATTTTTAACCCTTTCATGTCTGGAGCACTAAATGGGTTAATGTACCTTGCTCTTTACTGTACTCTGTTCTTGTTTCTTTTATTTGTATTTTTTCTAACTTTGTAAATAACCTTATACTGCTGTGCTGCCTCCGGGCAACTGATTTCCCCCCTTGGGATAATAAAGGTATCTATCTATCTATCTATCTCAGGGGTTCCCAAACCTTTTTGTCTCAGGGCACCCTATGAATATGTTTTTAATTCGAGGCACCCCTACATTATAATTTTCACTCCCAGCACCTTAGATTTATAGCATATCGTCGTTGTTGGCTGGAAACCTTGTATGTCCAAAACCGTTCGTTTTGTATTTATCATCTATAAAATGTACTAAACTAGTGAAAACAGCCGATCTACAAGCACCGTTGTGTGCTTGTAGACCTGCTGTTTTCACTAGTTTTGTGCGACAGAGGTTTCTTTCTGACAGTGACTATATTTTAGTGATTATGTCGCGAGGAAAACGTTGAGATAATAGCCATTTTGGTTAGAACTGACTGAAAACAACTTTGTACTTCAAGTTTAAAATGATACTAAATATTTCTTCAAGTGTCCAAATGAATTCCAAATATTATCAAATGATCTCGCGGCACCCCTGGACTGCCGTCGCGGCACCCCAGGGTGCCCCGTCACCCACTTTGAAAACCCCTGATCTATCTATCCCAGCAGTCCCAGTCCCAGCCCCAGCCCAGCCCTGCGCCGCTCACGCCCGCCAACCTGCAGCCCCCCACCCTCAGCCCCCAGCCGGCGGTGCACAGCCCCCGCCGCGTCCAGGCGCAGCAGTCCAACGAGCCGGCCGTGCTCCAGCGCGAGGACGGCGAGACGGAGGAGAACGAGGAGGAGGAGGAGGAGGACGGGAGCGAGGGGAGGCCGGCGGCGAGCGACGACGACGAGGAGAGCGACGGGACGGAAGAGAAGGAGCCGCAGCTGGAGACGTTGGGCGCGGCCAAGTTGGAAGGTAAGACGAAACCGAGCATCGGGCATGGTTAGCAGGGGCGTGCAGAGAATGTTAGAGAGGCAGGGGCTGACATTTCTAAAAGGGCCTTTAGGTGAAAATATCGAAAATAGCTTGAGCTTGGAGGTCTGCTATTTGATTGATTTCTGCATTTTGATTGATTATTTTATTAGACAAAAATGCAGAACAGTACGAGTATAGTCAATACAATTGAAATTTAATGTAGTACAGTACAAGTACAGTTAAACACCCTGCCTAAAAGGAACATCCCAAATAAGACCTTTTACTGTCTTTTTTTTACATTGAAAGCCCTCAGTATTTAATTCATGGACATAATAAATAGCAAGAAAACATTCAATAATATTGCAGTTATAAAAACATATGTACAGGATCGGGGAAACAAGGGGTGCCGCCTTCAGGTATGGCATGGAAAGGGGGGCATTTGCATTTCTTTCACCATAGTAAAAACTGCATTCATGGTCTGGAGAGGGCACTTTTTTACAGACGGGTAAAGGGCAGGGGCTCGAGCCCCCTATGTCTATGTGTGCACGTGCCTGATGGTTAGGACTCCCGAGTTAACAAGTTGTTTGCTTTCATCTCATGCCCCAGTTTTCTCTCTCTTGTCCCCGTTTTTCTACATTTTTTCTTTTTTTTTTTTTGCAGCTCAGCTTATGACAGTGAATTTTATTTCCCTCAGGCCGGAGCTGTTAACTGTATTTTTGGTCCGTCAAATTATTTCCCTTCTACGTGCTCTGCTGAAAATTGATATCAAGGAAAAATGTACGTCTTGTGGCTTTGATTTGACTCCAAGATGGTCTTGTCAGATTGTCTTAACCTCAGTGGTTCCCAAACCTTGTAGCCCGTCACCAGAAAGAGAAATTAGACATTCGCCCGGGACCCAAACTAGTGAAAATAGCCGATCTACAAGCTCACAACATTTTATTTATGGAAATGTCTTAGATCTGTTTGTTTGTTTGTTTTGAAAATGTAGAAAATGTACCAATTTGAGGTCTTTAACAATTTCCCAGCCCAATTCTATTGCAACCGTACTCGCCCGTACTTCTTTAGACTTTAAATTAGCCGACCGGAATTCTCCGGACTTAGTAATTAAAAACAAAATAAATGATAATCATCGCAAAAAAAAAAAACGATCCTCTCCTCTTCTTCTTCTTCTTCTACGGCTTATTCCAAATGATCATGGTCTTAAAGCTGAACCGGAAGTGCTTTTGATCACTTCGTGGTCATGACTCATGATTAGGGCTGTCACGATTATGACATTTTACTTGACGATTACTTTTCACTCAAGTAATTGCGATTAACGATTTAATTGTGTTTTTGTCATTGACAATTACATTTCTGTTTGGCTTTGAAGTTGCTGTTGTTAGATATGACACATAACCTAAATATACAAAGAAATTACTGACATATTTGACAACTTTTATACTTAAAAAATAACATTGATAGTGGAAATAGCCGATCTACAAGCTCACAACGTGTCGCCATGCGACGCGTTGTGAGCTTGTAGATCTGCTATTTCCACAATTTTTTTTACTTTAAAAAATATATATGTACATTTTTCAACATGGAAACGATTATGATACATAATCGCGATTATGTCAAATAATCGCGATTAGACGATTATGTAATAATTGTGACAGCCCTACTCATGATAGGGCTGTGAAAATGTGCCAAAAATAGCATTCGAATATTCGGCCGAAAATCCACCGTTGATTCGAATAAATTCGAATATTCGAAAATATCGAATAATTCGAAGCATTCGCAATTCGAAGCTGTTTATTCTAATCTTTTTTTTTTAAGAAACCTTTTTCTTTAATTATTTATTTTATTTGCATTGTTATATTGCTGTTGGTGTACTGACATATTAACGTGTTTATTATTGTGATGTGTTATCTGCTTATTGTAAATCGCTTTGGATTAAAAGCATCTGCTAAAATGCCTAAACTGTAAACTGTAGAGACAGTCGCGGTCGTGCAGCCAGGTCCGCGTTGGTCAGGGACGTGCCGTGCAAAGAATGTTAAGAGAGGCAGGGGCTGACATTTCTAAAAGGGCATTTTGGCGGACAATTCTCTCTTAAAAGGGCAGGGGCTCAAGCCCCGTTTGATGTCTGTGTGCACGCAGCTGCCAGCATAGCATCGTCGTTGCGAAGCGTCACACTCACAGCAGCAGCCTGTGATGGAGTTGGAACAGCCACGACATGAAACGAGCAATTATAATCACACCAATGGAGTATGTTTTGGTTTGAACCAAATTAGGTAGTCTACAACTTCTACAAGAGTGTGACGGAGGGAGTTTTACCGTGGCTGCGTGCGGGGAGAATAACTCGTGAGAGAAGAAATCCATGCTTTGTGTTTTTCGGTGGAGAAGTCTCGTTGTCCGGCTTCCCGTCACTACCAAATGCGTCGCCCGTTTCAGATAGACTCGTTAATCATTCTGAATCAAGTTTAAAAGCACTGCAAGGCGAGTGCATCTCTCCACCGTCGGAATGGAGAGAGCTCCCCTCCCCTGCGCGGAGCGGACGACGGCCATGCAGTGACAGTGTGAATGGAAAGTTAAGCAGCTGGAGGTTTATTCTTCGCCGTATGACGGTGTTGCTAAATAGGCACCCTTAATGTACAAGCCCACAGCGTATTGGATCAGCGACGCATTGTGGACTTGTAGATCAGCCCACTTTTGCAGCAGCTAATGGAGACTTCTGCCTTGCGAGACCAGGGACCTTTTAACGTTCCATGCGCCCAGAATCTCGCGAGAAGTGCGGTAGATTTTTTTTAATTAAATATAAATTAATTCGAAGCTCAAGATTTTACTTTCGAATATTCTTTTATTGTTAACATTCGAACGAATATTCGAATAAAGAATATTCTTTCACACCCCTAACTCATGATAGCTATTTTTAGCATTGCAACGCATATTAAACTGGAGCGTTAGCTTAGCCTCTGTGGTTCGTAATTTCATTCAGAAAAAAGTTGACATGGAGTGTGCATATAGAGAGCATGCCATGCACGCGGAGCACCTGGTGGGAAAGAAGTTTTAGCTAAAATCTCCACTGCAGGCAATGGAGAGATGCAACGACATACAGACATGTCGTTGGGGCTCTCTGGTGGTCTTGTAAAATGAATGCTGTCTCAGATCATAAGGTATATTCCTGAAATAATAGAAATTCCCGGCTAAACCACCAACAGCCATTTCTGGGAGGCTGGGAAAGTGTTAAAGCAGATAACTAAAGCAGGTCTTTTAGAATAGTTAGGAAAGACAAGGGAGCATGTGTTATGTTTGTACTGTATGTGTATGTGTTTTGTACTGTAATGTGTATTTGTTTGAACATATTAACTGTTCTATGTATGAGCACCTAAATAAGTCTCATTACTTACTTGTGTAATCCTCGAAATGCTGTAATCATGTGTTTCTTACTGCTTTTTCAAATGAATCAAAATCAAAGTCTAACGTTAATCTCGCTCTCCGCTTTTCCTCCTGCAGCGTCCGCCTCCGAAGCCGCCCTGGCCCCAGACTCTCCCCCCGGCGGCCCCCCGTCGACCGCCTCGTCCTCCGAGCCGTCCCACTCCCCTCTGCCTCCCCTCTCGCTCCCCTCGCCCCCTCCCCCGCCCGAGGAGCAGCAGGAGAGGTCCCAGCCCGCTAGCCCCCAGGTACGGATGTTAACAATTAATCTAAAATCGCTTAATTGCCGTTAAGAAATAAATCGATTTAATTTTAACGATTATAATTAATCGTTTTTATATATTTTTAAAAATATATATATATTTTGAAAGTTTATTTTGTATTTCTTATAATTCTTTTGCGAGTGATTGTTACAGATATGGTGTTGCAGTAATCCTATTCTGTCATATTCAAAGGCTTTTGAAGAGAAAAATACAACGTAATCGCTAAAATATGCCACAAATATAAGGTGCCTGGAGTGAAAATTATGAACTGTAGCTATAATGTAGGGGTGCCTCGGATGAAAAAAAAAATATTTATAGGGGTGCCCTGGGCCAAAAGAGTTTGGGCACCCCTGACATAGAGCACTGGGTAGAGGGAGGTGTGTGTGTGTGTGTGTGTGTGTGTGTGTGTGTGTGTGTGTGTGTGTGTGTGTGTGTGTGTGTGTGTGTGTGTGTGTGTGTGTGTGTGTGTGTGTGTGTGTGTGTGTGTGTGTGTGTGTGTGTGTGTGTGTGTGTGTGTGTGTGTGTGTGTGTGTGTCAGTGTCCAGCTGTACCTCGTTGACGCTCGTTAATGTTATATACATTAGGGTTGCAACGGTACTCTGTGTTACCGGTGTTACCGGTGAGCGAGCACAACACCGAGTACTTTACTTTCACACCGATAATACCGTTAAATAAAAAGAAACCGCATCCGCTGCTCTGCTCTGCCCCGAGGAGCGCAGTAGAGATGTGACGTTCGCCAACGATTCCGCTCTTTTGAACAGCTCTTTTAAATGAACGATGGGATTCGGTTCTCAATCGCGGGAGGCCGGGAGCTGTTCCTTGTGTGGGAGTGTCGAGAATCAGAATTCAGAATCAACGGATCATCCACGAGGCGAGGCACAGCCTATCAGACTGCATGATGTTTTGTCCCCACTCGCAGGGCACGTTCCAGGAGACTAGTTGTGGCTTTATAATGTCACAGCGCGCAGTAGGCGGAAAAACAACGATTAGCCAAACAAGAAAACGCAGGGCTGTTGTAACACTAACAGTGTTGTTGCTTTTTTTACAAAGCTGAATTTTTAATATGGTCGGATGGTTGTTGTTGTTGTAGCTTGAGGTAGCATCGGCTGCTACTGAGTGCTCACAAGACGACAAGACACGCAATGGTGGTTGAAACGGTGTTACCGATAACCGCTGTGTTGACACGGACGATATTTTTGGTGTTTAAAATCTCATACCGTTGCAACCCTACTATACATCAAGGCAATTATGTTTCAGCACTCATTTTTGGTCTTGAATTAACACATGAATTAATCGATAATTTGCAACCGGGTGTCGCTCTCCATTCCGACATGTCGCCACTCCGAAATTGACTTCTTATTGTCGGAGTGGCGACACTTCCATAGAGGTTAAGGTTAGGGTTAGAGATAGGGTTAGTGTCGGAATGGAGACATGTCGGAAAGGAGACATGTCGGAGTGGCGGGGTGTAACCTTTGCATCCCTATGCCCCCAGGTCCCTTCTGCGCCCCCGTCCCCGCATCCCGACGCCGCCTCATCGCCTCCTCCGCCGCGCTCCTCGCCGTCCCCGGCCTCCCCCCAGGAGGAGGAGGAAGAGGACGAAGAGTCCCCTCGGCCGTCACAGGACGACGAGGAGGAGGCCCCCGCCTCGCCCGAGGAGGAGGAAGAAGAGGAGGAGGAGGAGCGGCCGGCGTCCAAGGCCGCCTCGCTGCACCTGGCCGAGAAGCAGGGCGACGCGGCCATCGTCGGCGAGAGCGAGGAGGACGAGAGCGAGAGCGGCGGCGAGGGCATCTTCCGCGAGCGCGACGAGTTCGTGGTGCGCGTGGAGGACATCCGGACCCTCAAGGTAACGTGCCCCGTCACGCGAGTGTTTCGTCGCTTGTTGCGTAGAAACTAAGGCTTGGCGATACATCGAAAATGTACATTCATCGAGGTTAGGGGTGGGCGATATGGTGACAATTATCCTTGAGACGATACAATGTCTACACGATATGCCTTTTCAGAGGTATCGTATATATCGTGATACAATTGAGGTATCCTTGTAAACAATACTGTTTAATTGTTAATACAGAGATTCATTGCAGAATTCATTTAAACCTGCATTTTGGTCTAAATCGGTAGTTCTCAAACTTTAAAATGACAAGGTCTCCCCTAAACTCTGACAGTATACAAATGAAACCAAATGGACCCGTGAGGGGCCATTTGGTTTCATTTGTATACTGTCAGAGTTACATACTTGTAAAGTTCAATTTAGACCTCCCAAAAAGGAACCCAGAGTCTAGTTTTTGTCAAGTAACTTGAAAAATAACCATAAAAACCAACATGAAAAAGAATCGTGATAAAATCATATATTGTGATACAGCTTGGGAAAATATTGTGATATTGTATTTTTCCATATCGCCCACCCCTAATCGAGGCATCATAATGCGAGGTATACATACCGACAAAGACGGCTTGAAATGAGGTGTTGGTTTATGTGTCAAATGAATTAACAGACACACTATGCATGCAAAAAAGCAGTCCATCTGTAACCAGGTGTTGTCATTTCAATAAAACTATTGTTGAAAAATGGAAATAAGGCATTTAAGTTCTTAATTCGATGTGTACTGTTCAATGTGCATGCATGGATATGCTATCCACTAGCTGGGTTAGGCAGGCAGTCGACCTAAAGCAGAAAAACATAAAAAACTATATAATGCAATTGATTTTACTAATATCATGAGTAATATTGATATCGAGGTATTCAACAACGTTATCGAATATCGAAGGTTTTCCTAATATTGTGAGGGAAAGTAGCAGATCTACAAGCACACTATACTTTATGTATATATTCTTCTCTTTTTGGAATAGCTTTCGACACTTTATGTTTTATTTATCTTTTTTTGTGCTTGCTCTTTGGACTGTATACTACAGTACTCTTTTTCTTTTTCTTACTTCTCTGTAACTTGTAACCTTAACTGCTGTGCTGCCTCTGGGCAACTGAATTACCCCTGTGGGATAATAAAGGTATCTATCTATCTACACGACACCTTGCGATTGTAGATCGTCTATTTTCACTCGTTTAAATCGTTTTTTAAAATGACGAATGCAAAACGAACGGTTTAGGACACGTTCCACCCAGTGGCGTCAGTTCAGAAAAAGCTAAGGTATGGCAACATGACTGGTGTCTTGCACACGTTCTCGCGCGCGTGCAAGACACCAGTCATGTTGCCATACCTTAGCAACAGGCATGATACATTTATTTTAAAAAGTACATTTTATTTTTTTCTCCCGTTTACAGTTTCTTACGGTTCACTTCAGCCTGGAACGGTTGTTCAAGTGCAGCTAAACTTGGCATGTTAGTAAACATGCCACAATTAATAACCCTAACCCTAACCCTAATGCATTGCACCTGTGCAGCTGACCTACGAAACCTGGGAATATACCATCTTCTCAAAATGGGGAGAATAAAAGTGTGGAGAATATAATTACTATAATACCTTCTTAAAGTGACCATTTTGTTACATTTTGCATTTGTAGTTATTTTACAGTAATTTAACAACATAATAACCAGCGCAGATAGAGAAAGAGACATTCATGGATTTATATTTAAAAAGTAACTTTTATGTTCCCCCCCTGGACCCAGGGTATGGCAGCTGCATACCCCTGCCATACCCAATTGACGCCCCTTGGTTCCGCCGACAACGATTTGTACGTTCGGGTTGTACAGTTCATCTGTAGGACGCAGGTGCACAAGCCTTGACGTGTACCGTTTTTGTGCCGTGTCCAAATGACATGGATGTTCTTCTCATTGTCCCATTTCTCTCTGTGTGTGTGTGTGTGTGTGTGTGTGTGTGTGTGTGTGTGTGTGTGTGTGTGTGTGTGTGTGTGTGTGTGTGTGTGTGTGTGTGTGTGTGTGTGTGTGTGTGTGTGTGTGTGTGTGTGTGTGTGTGTGTGTGTGTTGTGTGTGTGTGTGTGTGTGCGCGCGCGCGCGCAGGTGGCCCTGCAAACGGGTCGCGAGCCCCCGCCCATTTGGAGGGTGCAGAAAGCCCTGCTGCAGAAGTTCAGCCCCGAGATCAAAGATGGGCAACGGCAGTTCTGTGCCACGAGCAATGTGAGAGAACTCCTGGATCAAATGATCTGTCAAATATTAATGCTGCAGATATATGCAAAGAAGATTTAAACCATTAAGTAGGCCTAGAATTATTGAATGTTTTAACCAGTGCAAAATAGCAGATATACAAGCTCACAGCGCGGCACCGAGTGCCGCGCTGCGAGCTTGTAGATTGTAGCTTGAGATACGAACGTTCGCTTAAAAATACATGTTCAAAGATTTGCACACATTTTCACAACTTTTTCAAAAATAGCAGATCTACAAGCTCGCAGCGCGCGCTGTGAGCTTGTATATCTGCTATTTTTCAATAGCTAAATAATTAAATAATTTTAGGCCTGAATGGGTTAAATTGGTTACGTGACGTTGACGATGGGATTTCTTTTTAGCAGCTAAATGGAGCTCTCCGTTCTCCTCCACAGTACCTTGGTTATTTTGGAGATGCCAAGAGGCGCTACCAGCGGCTCTACGTCAAGTTCTTGGAGAACGTCAATAAGAAGGACTACGTCAGAGTCTGCTCCAGAAGACCCTGGCGCAAAGCTGCCCCTGCTCTCAGGTTTGCAATTTCTTTCTTCTCGCATGTCTATTAGAGTAGGGGTCTTCAACAGAACTTCTCAGAACTTTAGCCAAAAATAGCAGATCTACAAGCTTGCGTTGTGAGCTTGTAGATCAGCTATTTTTGGCAAAGAGCTTTTATAGAGGGGGAAAAAGGACAGACCAAGTACAGAGTGAAAGGTAAAGTTTATTAAGTATTGACGGTTCAAGTGGTTAAATATCTGAAAACACAAATTGACATGAATCCAAAATACACTGGTGATGGTACTGTCATTGTGCTGTCAAACGATGAAACAATATGGAATCTATGAACAGGTTGTGGGGGTCCCTGCTTCATCTCTCTCTCTGGGGTCTCTATTGCGCCCCTACATAATAAATTATGTAAATTTTAAAACAATTATAAACAATATAAATCATGAGAAGTTTACTCATACAAAAAACATTTTCTTAAAACTTTCATATATTCTGATTCCAAACTTTTTTTGTAAAAAAAAAAAAAAGTTTTTTATGGCATACATCGCATGAATATCAAAAGTCAATTTTTCATAATATTACAATATTACATTTTGAGACCACTCAAAACAAGGATTTATCTATTATAAGTCAACCTTCTGAAGTCAGAGTTGCTTGAAGTCCAGTGGGAAGTTTCCGCAGTCAGTTATGATTTGGAGGTGCTATGGCTTCTGCAATGCTTTTTCACACAATATTCAAATTTACTGAGATGGATCTGTACACTTCAATGCAGCCAGATAACGTCAGTCAGTCTTATTGACATGAACAAAATGAAGAAAAAATAAATAAAAATTATAATAATAATTGCGACCGCCAGGTCACAGTTACTATGAAAAGCTCCACCGTCTGTCCGTAACGTAACGTCACGCTTTTGCCCCTACTCTTATCTCCGGCACCGTTGCCCCTATCCATGCCAAATTTTGCGCACACACTCCTTGGCTGCCAAACCACAACCTCCACCCCTCATTTCTCACCTCTTCTAGCGCCACAATGAGGCCGTTTCTTGCAAAACACATTTTTGGACACTGCTCCTACAGATTTTGCCCTAAAATCACGCAAAGTCTTACTGGTAAATATCTAATAAATGAATAAAAAACGATTCTGAAAATATCATGGCATTAAAAATCCCCACATATCATGAATCATTTTTTTTTTTGCCCACACATTATTGACACATTCACATACAGAAAAATACAGCAAGTAGACATGAGTGAAGCTCACAACCCGCTGTGAGCTTGTAGATCGGCTATTTTCAGCACGCAACCAAGTGTAAAATCAGTCATTACGATGCCATCAAGGCCTGCCAAAATACATTTCAGTATCAGACTAAATCAACTGTAGATTTAGTCGCCTAAAATCTTGTGATATTTAGTCGACTAAAATTAGACTAAAACTAAAACTTTTCAGGTGACTAAATTATGACTAAAACTAAATGGCATTTTATTCAAAAGACTGTGACTAAAACTAAATCAAAATGTGCTGTCAAAAACAACAACGGTTTGCGTTCCAAAGTGGTCTGCATCTCACGCTGTGACGCCACTACCTTCCTCCACTCTCCCAACAGGCGACAGACGCTCCCCCGGATGGCCTCGCCCCCTGCCGCCGCGCCCCAGGCCGCGCCGCCGCCACCACCGCCACCGCGAGCGGCGGAGAAAGAGGAGCGAGTGAATCCGCCCGTCCAGCGCGAGCAGCGGGAGCGGACGAGGGCGCGAGAGCAGCGGGAGAAGAAGGAAGCTGCGGCGGCCGCGGCCAAAGCCAAGGAGAAGGAGAGGGAGGAGAAGGAGAAAGAGAAAGAGAGGGAGAAGGAGCGGGAGAAGGAGAAAGAGAGGGAGAAGGCGAGGGAGAGAGAGAGGGAGAAGGAGAAAGAGAAGGAGAAGAGAGTGCTCCCGCCACAGGAGAAGGTAGGGTTTGGGCGATATGGAAAAATACGATATCACGATTTCTACCACATGTTCAGATACTGGATTCTGATTGGCTTAAAGCAGTGGTAAATCAGTCAACAACCTTGAGTTGGCTCATGGACCCCGCCCACTGTTGTGTTGCAGTTGTATAACTAAATAACCTTGCAAGTTACAACTGTGTTTTCTTTTCATTTATATGGTAGAAGTGGTAGAAAAGCAATTTACCATGAGAGGGTCGTGGGTTGTTGGTCACTCGGCTTCGCCTCTTGCCACAACCCTGAAACAGTGGCAAATCAGCCAACAACCCACTCCCTCTCATGGTAAATGGCTTACATTTTCCCAAGCTGTTATCACGATACACGATCTTATCACGATTCTTTTTTATGGTTGTTTTTTATGGTTATTCTTCAAGTTACTTAAAGGGGAAGACCACCCATTTCATTAATATACCTTAGAGGAGTTGTGTGGAAATAGAAAAAAGGTTCCCCCCCTTCTGTGTTGCCTAGAACTGGAGGATTTATTTTGGGGTTTGTATTGTAAAGTACAATGTGTGATGTCATCAAGTTGTACTTTACAATACAAACCCCAAAATCAATCCTCCAGTTCTAGGCAACACAGACGGGGGGGAACTTTTTTTCTATTTCCACACAACTCCTCTAAGGTATATTAATGACACAGTTCAATATTGAAAATGGGTGGTCTTCCCCTTTAACTGTACAAAACAAAAACTACATTGAGGACCGGTGGTCCTCAATGTGGGGTCCAGGGACTCTCTGGGTTCCTTTTGGGAGGTCTAAATTGACCCTTACAAGTATGTAACTCTGACAGTATACAAATGAAACCAAATGGATTTGTACACTGTCAGAGTTGAGGGGAGACCTTGACATTTTAAAGTTTGAGAACTACTGATTTAGACAAAAATGCGGGTTTAAATGCATTGAATGAATCTCATTGCAGAATGCAGTCTTAACAATTAGCAGATTCAGTCTTTTTTGCAGTCTTAACAAGATTTTTTTATAAGGCTCCCTCTTTGTATCACGATATATACGATATCTCTGAAAAGGCGTATCGTCTCAACATTGTATCCCCCCCCCCAGGAGAAGGTGGAGAAAAGGGCCGCCGCCGCCGCCGAGCGAGGGAAAGGGAAGGTGGAGAAGCGGGAGAAGGCCGCCGCCGAGCGCCCGCCCAAGTCCAAGCCCGCCAAGGTGAAGGCGGAGCCTCCGCCCAAGAAGAGGAAGAAGTGGCTGAAGGAAGTCCCGTCGTCGTCCGACTCCGACTCGTCGGAGGAAGCGGCGAGCGAGGAAGAAAGTGAGAAGCCATTTTGTTTTCCTCCCCGACCTCTAGGGCATTCACCAAATATTCGAATATCAAAGTCACTATTCGACGTTGTTCACCAAAGTCGAATATTTATTATTATTATTTTTTTTTGTCAATGCCCCTGGTGGATGAATTTGTTAATGCTCTATACCAGGGGTTCTCAAACCTTTTTAGGCCGTGACCCCCAAAATAAACATATTTGAACTGGGGACCCCCACCCTGACAAGCACTTGGAATTGTTGGTATTACATTTAATATGACTCGGTTCCACAGATAAATATTGTGAAAATAGCAGATCTACATGCTCACAACGGCGTTGTGAGCATGTAGATTGGCTATTTTCACAATGTTCACCTCTTGCTTACTTAATATTTGACAATTTGGACAGTCCTGTCGAATATTCGACTATTCTAATACTGAAAATTACTATTCGTGAATGACCTACCGAGTCCGACTGCCCGTGCTTTTTCTCCCGCCGTTCGGCCATTTCAGTTGCGTTTCTGTCTCCGCTGATTGTCGGAGAGAGTCGATTTTGTTTGCGTGCGGCGTTGCCACCAATTTGGCTGCTCATTCAGTCGGGCAATAATAAACAAGCTGTTGTTGCTTCCCAGTTGCATCAGTTAGCGTACAATGCCAGTCAGCGGGTTTTATCATTTCAAAAGGCCATTTCCACTTTTTGGCAGTCTCAGCACACAGATGGGATGATGACAGCAGAAGAGCGGGAAAACGAAAAAAAAAAGTAAAGGTGTATGTGGGTCACCAATGGTGACAGGAGTGAGGTCTTCAGTGGTTTTTAATGAAATATTCAAAAATGTTTTTCAAAACAGTAAAAAAAATCCAAAAAGGTTTAGGGATAAAAGGGGTAAGGCATGGACAAAAATAGAGCCCCATATCTCTTAGCTGAGAATAGACGATCGCAGTAGACGTTAACTTGACACTCAGAACCCTAACTGTATTTGTCCATTTGTCTGTGCTCCTTTGGGAGTGAATGTATAGCAATGGGACAGTCTTTTTTGCAGGTCTTTCAGTCCGAGTGTATCAACAAAGCACCTCTGTTAAGGTGGAGACAACCTCCCGTTGGTCCGACCAGGTTAACATCATTCACCAGGTTAGCATTCACCAGGTTAGCATTCACCAGCGTTGGTTTTACTGAGGTTTAGGTCAAGGTTATTATAGTAAACGAAAACTAACTAAAAAACGAAAACTAGAATGGAAAAACATTTTAGTTAACTGAAATAAAAATAAAAACTAAGCTTTTTAAAAAAACGAAAACTAACTGAAACGATATTGTGTGTTTACAAAACTAACTAAAATAAACTAAAATTATAGAGAAAATCTCCTTAGTTTTCGTCTTGTGTCTTTTGTGGAAATAAAAAATATAAAACACCAGTTGGTGAGGTCAAAGAGAGAAGTTGTATGTCTCAACATTCCTGCCACTCTATCTCTGTCTCCCCAGACTTTCGGCACCTCCACACAGCCAATCACAAGCTTCCGCTGCCTTAACCCAGTTGCCTTTTTGATACACTCAGACTGAAAGACCTGCAAAAAAAGACTCTCCCGTATAGCAATTCTGGTATTGGCACAGCTTAACCTGTTTGGTGCCAATCCCGAGTTTCCCGAGTTTGTATTGGTACCCTACCTGTGCCAACCCCGAGTTTCCCGAGTTTGGGCCGTTTTTTTGGACCTCAAAAAATGTATTAGGCATGATCGCGATCGCGAAATTGCATGTTTAACCCCCATACCAACCCCATCTTTCAAACATGGCAGCCATGTTTGTTTACATAATGTAAAAACATAATGACTGATATCTCATGAATGCCTGAACGGATTTCCAAGCAGATTTTTCTGTTTGAAAGCTGTGAACAGCGTGCACACACGTAGTGCATGATCTAGGCATGGGAGTGCATGATCCGTGCACTATGAATTACATGGAAGTCTATGGAGACCATGGCATCGCGGACCTTCAAAGAGATTTAATTGATAGCAACAAAAGTGTTAAAAAAAAGAAGAAAACCCCAGAAGGTGTGCTTTAACCCATTTAGGCCTGGGCATATTGAATGCTTTAACATTTGAAAAATAGCAGATCTACAAGCTCACAGCGCGGCACCAAGTGCCGCGCTGCGAGCTTGTAGATCTGCTATTTTTGAAAAGAGTCGTGAAAATGTGTGCAAATCTTTGAATGTGTTTTCAAAGCGAACGTTTGTAACTCAAATTTTGATTCTGGGTGGTCCCTGGAACTAAATATTTTGAGATGGGGGGTCCGTGGCCAAATAAATATCATTTTGGGGGTCCTTCACATGAAAAGGTTTGAGAACCACTGACATAGTAGTCTCTCAAGAACAGACTAACTGAGCTCCAGTTAAGTGAAAAGGACCTTTTCTTTGACGATGGCTGGCCAGATTGCTGACATAGAAACATAGGTTTTTTTCCAAAAATCTTAAGAAAGATTCAAAAGACACTTATAGAATCGGGTCAAAATTCTAATTTTTACGATTTTTCAAAAATAGCAGATCTACAAGCTCGCAGCGCGGCACTCGGTGCCGCGCTGTGAGCTTGTATATCTGCTGTTTTTCATTAGTTAAAGCATAAAATAATGATACACAATGTGTGTATTGTGTACCCGTTCTAAATGGGTTAAAAAAAAGAAGAAACCCCCAGAAGGTGTGCTTTAAATCCTCTCTCTCTCTCTCTCTCTCTCTCTCTCTCTCTCTCTCTCTCTCTCTCTCTCTCTCTCTCTCTGTGTGGCCCACAGTGCCAGTGAAAGGTGGAGTGAACAACCGTGCCATGCGGGAGATGTTCAGGAGCTACGTGGAGATGCTAGTCAGCACGGCCCTGGACGCCGACATGATCCAAGCCCTGGAGGACACCGATGGTGAGGGCTACCCGCGCGCACACATTTGAAATGTTTATTTATGACCACATAAACAGAAGTACAAGGAAGCCTCATACAAAGGTCATAAACAATGACAGTGCAGTCAGATAATATGAAAGAACAGCCAGTTACAAAGAGCCTAAATGGCTAATCATTGTTACATACAATACATGTCAGACAGCGGACATAAGTCATGGGTAAAGGAAGCAACGCCTCCTCCAAATTGAGCGGCTTCCTATAATGGCTGACACACACACACACACACACACACACACACACACACACACACACACACACACACTAGGGATGGGAAGATATGAAAATGTCATATCACCATGATTGTGACAAAAGAAATCGCGATTTACGATATTACCGCGATAATCAAAATCCATTATCCTGGTGGCGGAACATTTGCCCAAAAAAATTACAGATCGGCTATCGTTTGGCAAAGACATTTGTGGGAAAAAAAGACTGTATCAAGTAAGGATGTTATAAGTACCTTTTACCAATTATAGAGGGTTTAAGTGGTACCGGATATGCAGCTCGGCAAATAAAAGGTGACTTGATCCCAGTGCACGACGGAGGACGATATCACGATAAATTAAATCTCCACGATACGATTATCGCGAGTGTTTTTTTTTTTTATCACGATAAACGTTAATATCGCTTATCGTCCCATCCCTAACACACACATAGACACACACGCACACACGCGCGCTAGGGTGGATCTTAAATGACCTTTTTTAGATTTTCTTGAGTCTCACCCCCCAATTATGTTCCAATGTACAAAAAACTGCTTTGGTTAAAATTTGGTTGAATTTCAAGCATATTTAGAGGTAGCTCAATCAAGTCAAAGATTGTGCATTTTATTGGTCAAAATCGAATTGCACTGTAGGCACATTTAAGTTATACATTACACATTATTCTTATACTAAGCACAGAAATTATATTTTTTAAGCTTACAAATCTAAACACAAATCTGATTACATGTTTGTCATACGTCAAACCAGAATTAATGTATTGTAGGAAATAGCAAAGAAAAGAATAACAATTTGCTATTTTTCATTTAACGTGCACAATGACTTTATGTCTTTATTGCACACTCTTCAATCATACTCACAACACACAACAAGCACACAGCCCACTTCCTTGTTTACCCCCAAAACCCCTGAATGTCACTGCAGTATTTAATAGTAATTCAGTAGTTACTGATCAATTAAAGTTTGTTTACGGCTATTGGGATACTTGTGCCGATGGTTCTGCACAATTTGCAGCGAGTATTGGAGACTCATCTTTAGTAATGAGACTACAATATTCTTGTATTAGGGCAACCCCACGCTCTGCATGATCATTGACAACATTCATCGCCTTCACTACAGCCAGAGCTTCTTGGTAGTCTACCCTGGGCTCCCACTCATCGGGATCAACGTCAAGGAAGAGATCCATCATTTTGAAAAGCACCTTGGATTTGGGAAACACAAAATCTTCAATGTTCTTCCTTGCAATTGTTCCAAGGTCAACAGTAATTCTCTTCATATGCCCCTGTTCACCATAAGTGATTGGAAAACATTTGAGAAGCAGCTTTAGACACCTCAGCATTTATTGATGAACCGGATACCGCATTGAGGTATCCCAGGGGTCTAGGGGGGATACCTCAAGGAGGTACTGCAGGGGGTCCGCAGAGGTACTGCAGGGGGTCCGCGAAATTATTGCTTAAAAAAAATATATATATCTAAAAATGTTTTTTTTTTCTTTTTTACATTTATGTAAAAAAAATAAATCATGATTCTATCCATTTTGAATAGCTTGAATACATGATTATATGCAATTGACAGATTGTTGATATTATTGACATTGGTTCTCAGTTAATAAGTAGTATGTTTAGAAATGGTAGTGGTAGCCTACGGCCCACCCTGCTCGCTGTAACTTGTACATGTTTAAAATAAAAAATATGTCGTAGCCCCGACCCACCCACCCTGCTCCATCTCCCCATCAGTTTGGGGGTCCCCGGCCTGAAAACGTTGAAGACCCCTGAGGTATCCGGTTCAGAGCTCCAGGAGCTACCCATCATGCCCGTTGGATGGCAAAGGTTATTTATTGTTTGAAGATCTGGATGTTTCATGGCCAATTTAAACTGACCCTCAGGGAAGAAAAAGCATGCATGGATTTGTGCATTTTTGCAGTTTGCATTTATGTGAAGGCATGGATGATGGCACCTGTTGCTGTCAGCGCTCCACTAAATGACTTGGCAGCTGTTAAAATCGTTGCTGGAATATTCATCAATAAATGCTGAGGTGTCTAAAGCTGCTTCTCAAAAGTTTTCCAATCACTTGGTATTTGGCTCCAGAGATCGTCGGACTTGCATTGTTTGACAGTCAAGTGAGCGCGCAAACAAAGAGGCTGATGGTGAGAGCCATGAAAGATGGAAATGAAGATGATGAACAGGGGCATATGAAGAGAATTACTGTTGACCTTGGAACAATTGCAAGGAAGAACATTGAAGATTTTGTGTTTCCCAAATTCAAGGTGCTTTTGAAAAGCACCTTGAATTTGGGAAACACAAAATGAGGGATCTCCCAGATGACTTCCTTGACATTGATCCCGATGAGTGGGAGCCCAGGGTAGACTACCAAGAAGCTCTGGCTGTAGTGAAGGCGATGAATGTTGTCAATGATCATGCAGAGCGTGGGGTTGCCCTAATACAAGAATATTGTGGTCTCATTACTAAAGATGAGTCCCAACTCCAATACTTGCTGCAAATTGTGCAGAACCATCGGCACAAGTATCCCGATAGCTGTAAACAAACTTTAATTGATCAGTAACTACTGAATTACTATTAAATACTGCAGTGACTTTCAGGGGTTTTGGGGGTAAACAAGGAAGTGGGGCTGTGTGCTTGTTGTATGTTGTGAGTATGATTGAAGAGTGTGCAATAAAGACATGTCATTGTGCACGTTAAATGAAAAATAGCAAATTGTCATTCTTTGCTTTGCTATTTCCTACAATACATTAATTCTGGTTTGACGTATGACAAACATGTAATCAGATTTGTGTTTAGATTTGTAAGCTTAAAAAATATAATTTCTGTGCTTAGTATAAGAATAATGTGTAATGTATAACTTAAATGTTCCTACAGTGCAATTCGATTTTGACCAATAAAATGTACAATCTTTGACTTGATTGAGCTACCTCTAAATATGCTTGAAATTCAACCAAATTTTAACCAAAGCAGTTTTTTGTACATTGGAACATAATTGGGGGGTGAGACTCAAGAAAATCTAAAAAAGGTAATTTAAGATCCACCCTAACGCGCGCGCGCACACACACACACACACACACACACACACACACACACACTTCAATCCCTGGTAGAAGTTTGCTCACTGCGTTCTGAACTCATCACTTATTTGACAATCTGAGCCTTATTTCGAAAGCTCTTGGCGTGCTGGAGGGGTGGGGGGGCGGGGTGTTTCAAAGACAGAATGAGTAGCTGAAGACGCTGCCAGTGGGCTGCCTGCTCCCGGTTTGAATGCTGGCGAGGACTTTCCGAATCGTTAACGCATTTAGGCCTAGAATTATTGAATGCTTTAACCAGTGAAAAATAGCAGATATACAAGCTCACAGCGCGGCACCGAGTGCCGCGCTGCGAGCTTGTAGATCTGCTATTTTTGAAAAAGTCATGAAAATGTGTGCAAATCTTTGAATATATGTATTTTCAAAGCGAGCGTTTGTAACTCAAATTTTGCTTCTGGGGGGTCCCTGGAACTAAATATTTTGAGATGGGGGTCCGTGGCCAAATACATATCATTTTGGGGGTCCTTCACATGAAAAGGTTTGAGCACCACTGACATAGTAGTCTCTCAAGAACAGACTAACTGAGCATCAGCTAAGTGAAAAGGACCTTTTCTTTGACGATGGTTGGCCAGATTGCTGACACAGAAACATAGGGTTTTTCAAAAAATCTTAGAAGGATTCAAAAGACCCTTATAGAATCGGGTCAAAATTCAAATTTTCACGATTTTTCAAAAATAGCAGATCTACAAGCTCGCAGCGCGGCACTCGGTGCCGCGCTGTGAGCTTGTATATCTGCTATTTTTCAATAGTTAAAGCATAAAATAATGAAACACAAATTGTGTACCCGTTTTGAATGGGTTAAAATGTGCGAGAGAGAGAGAGAGAGAGAGTACACTGCAGCTAATGTGCGTGACTGGAGTGTGGATGA
The DNA here is from genome assembly GCF_963921795.1 of Nannobrachium achirus. NCBI lineage: Eukaryota > Metazoa > Chordata > Actinopteri > Myctophiformes > Myctophidae > Nannobrachium > Nannobrachium achirus. The sequence continues at coordinate 50,490,960 of NC_137825.1, forward strand.
GCCAGCTGTCTCCTCCTGAGGCATGAGGAGGCATTGCCGGCGGTTTTGCTTTTCCACAGACATTTCCAGGTAATGTCGGAACACCTGTGAGAGCCTAAGTAAGTCGTCGACAAACGCTAACCGGCAATTACCGAGTGGTGCTTTACGGCAGGGGTTTTCAAAGTGGGTGATGACGGGGCACCCTGGGGTGCCGCGACGGCTGTCCAGGGGTGCCGCGAGATGATTTGATAATATTTGGAATTCATTTGGACACTTGAACAAATATTTAGTATCATTTTAAACTTGAAGTACCAAGTTATTTTCAGTCGGTTCTAACCAAAATGGCTATTATCTCAACGTTTTCCTCGCAACATAATCGCTGAAGATATCGTCACTGTCGGGCAGACACCTTGTATCTCCGAGTTTCAAATGTACGTCTTTTGCCCTGCTTCATCATACATCATTCGTCGCACAAAACTAGTGAAAACAGCCGATCTACATGCACACAGTTGTGTGCTTGTAGATCGGCTGTTTTCACTAGTTTAGTACATTTTATAGTATAGATGATAAATACAAAATGAACGGTTTTGGACATACAAAGTTTCCACCGACGATATGCTATAAAGATAAGGTGCTGGGAGTGACAATTATCTCTTTTCAAATCTTTTTATTGAATTGAATTTTCAAAAGGAAATAGCCCAGAGGTGGGTAGACAGTCTCAAATAAACGTATACATCACATGTAGAAATCAATGTGCATTATAATGAGATGGAATAAAACCCATCCCCTATCCCCCCTCCCCCCGCCCTCAATCCCCAGGACGGTCGAACATCAAAATCGATAAATAAACAGGGAGTGACAATTATAATGTAGGGGTGCCTTCGGATTAAAAAAAAATATTTATGGGGTGCCCTGAGACAAAAAACGTTTGGGAACCCCTGCTTTATGGCACTCGGTAGCCCGCCGAATGGCCATCATTAATTGTGCCATGTGAATTTCTGGACAATTATTTTAAGACCATACTGTAGTAGGTCTGTCACACTGTTGTCGCTCACAGAAAACCAGACAGACGAGGTTCTAGGGTGCACAAGGAACTGCTAACGCACCGGGAGCACCGAAATAACTGGTTTGCAGTCTGCCCTCTGGCTTTGGTACTGACAGGCGCATTAAGCCATCAGTGGTGTCGGTTCAGAAAAAGGTATGGCAACATGATTGGTGTCTTGCATGCGCGCCTTCGCGCGCGTGCAAGACACCAGTCATGTTGCCATACCTTATAGCAACAGGCATGATACATTTATTTTAAGAAGTACATTTTATTTTTTCCCCCCTGTTTCTACGGTTTCTTGGGCTGGATATGGCAGCCTGGAACGGTTGTTCAAGTGCAGCTAAACTTGGCATGTTAGTAAACGTGCCACAATTAACAATAATGCATTGCACCTGTGCAGCTGACCTGCGGAACTTGGGAATATACCATTTTGTCAAGATGGGGAGAATACAAGTGTGGAGAATATAATTATAATACCTTGTTAAAGTGACCAAATTTTGCATTTGTAGTTATTTTACTGTACGGTAATTTAACAACACGATAACAAGCACAGATCAGACAAAGAGACATTCATGGATTTATATTTAAAAATAACTTTTATTTTCCCACCTGGACCCAGGGTATGGCAGCTGCATACCCCTGCCATACCCAATTGACGCCCCTGTAAGCCATGACTCACGGGCCTTGCTTTGTCTCGATTGGTTCTCAGACGAGCTGTACCTCCCCCCGATGAGGAAGATTGACAGCATCCTCAGCGAACAGAAGAGGAGGCTGTTGAGGAGGATCAGCATGAGCTCACAGCACCAGGTAATCTGCTCGGAATGTCCAACTGTCTGTCTTGCAACTTGCCGTCGGTATCGAATGTAGGGCTGTCACAGTTATGACATTTTACACGACGATTAGTTGTCGCTCCAATGATTGCGATTAACGATTTAACTTTTTCTTGTGTCGTTGGCAGTTACGTTTCTGTTTGGCTTTTAGGCGTTGAAGTTGCACATGGCAGATATGACACACAAACTAAATGAAATACAAAGAAATGAATTACCTATTTGACGACTTAAAAAGAGTCACAGTGTGTGACGTGTTGTGAGCTTGTAGATCTGCTATTTTTCAATAGTTAAAGCATAAAAGAATGGTTAAACGTGGTTCAAATCTAAGGTGACACAGATTTGCGTTCAGGCCTAAATTGAAATGTAATAAAAATACCACCCATGTGCCGATATGTGACTTCCCCCTGTCTTCTTCTCTTCGCCAGGAGGTCCTGCATGCCTACCCTCAGATCCTCGTGGACCCCCTGGACAACGGGGCGGTGCGAGTGCGGCTCAGCGGGGACGCGTACAACCGCAAGACGCTCAACCGAGTGAAGAAGACCCTTCCCAGACCGCAGGTAACTGATTTAATGTCGCTCGCAGCAGTGTTGATTTTGACAGCAGATTTTGATGTTGTTTTCGTCATAGTCTTTTAAATAGTAGTTCATTTAGCTTTAGCCATATTTTAGTCATCTGATAAGTTTACGATCAACATTACGATTAGAGATGCACGATCATGAAATTATGGCTGATATACGATTGAATATTCTTACTTAAAAAAATTCAATTCCAAATTTCCAGAAACCCCTGACTGCGTCGTGAGCTTGCAAGATCTGCTATTTTCAGCAAGCAACCAAACATAAAATGACTCCTGTTTGAATGGATCTCTTCTAGAACTACCAGCACTCACTTTTAATCTTTTTCCTTTTTATTTAATTCTTGCCCCAGCAGCTGCAGCACAAGTCGGACGTTTCGGCCCAACAGGGCCTTCTTCAGCGTGTATCTGAGATACATGCTGAAGAAGGCAAGAATTAAATAAGAATTAAAGAATTAAATAAAAAGGAAAAAGATTAAAAGTGAGTGCTGGCATTTCCTTAAAGTACATTTGTTCCCTGAGCCGTGCACCCAAGACCAGTTCTTGAAACTTTATTTGTTGACGAGTGCTCCTCTCTCCCTCCTCTGAACTCTTCTAGAACTAGACTAAAATGTTAGGGAGGGACTAGTGTCCCTCCCTAACATTTTAGTCTAGTTTGTATTTGTTTGCAAAATAATTCAATATATTTAGTAGGGGTCTAACGATAAAGTAAGAATTGAAAAATCTTTTTTTTATTTGCAATGATCTACTATATCGATATGCAAAAGCATATATCGTACCGCTTTTTTATCGTATCGTTTAAAACGCAGATAATCGTTTTGTAGTCTAAATAATTGATTGTATGGAAACTAAGTATTTGTGCCTTGTATTTAGCAATTTTAAGAGGGAAAATGAAACGGAGGGGTCTAATTACTTTTCCATTCCATATAGTTACTCTTGGTCTATCGATAAATGTGTGTGTAATCTCTGTGTTCATGTCAAGGTGCGGGTTTGTCCATGTGTTGAAATATAATGTCCATTTATTTGCTAGAGAATTACAGTGTGTGCTGTACTGTTAGTACACTGGTGTTGATGTTGATTTGAACGTGTGAAAATCTCTGCTTTCAGGACCTCAAGCTGTCGACTGACACGTACGGGATCTACAGTCTGTACCACTCTCTGCATCACTATAAATACCACACCTTCTTACAGTGCAAAAAAGAGGTAAGGTCCCCCTCTCCCTAGGGCTGTCACAATTTATACATGATCGTCTTATCGCAACTATTTTTCATAATCGTCATAATCGTTTCCATGTTGAAAAATGTTCATATATATATATATATATATATTTTTTTTTAAAGTAGTGGAAATAGCCGATCTACAAGCTCTCAACTCGTCGCATCGCGTTGAGAACTTCTACTTCTACTTAAAAAAAAGAACATATCAATGTTCTTTTTTAAGTGTAAAGTTTTCAAATATGTCAGTAATTTCTTTATATATTTAGGTTATGTGTCATATCTGCAATGTGCAACTTCAAAGCCTAAAAGCCAAAAAAAGGAATGTCATTGTCAACGACAAAAACACAATTAAATCGTTAATCGCAATTATTTGAGTGACAATTAATCGTCATGTAAAATGTCATAATCGTGACAGCCCTACCTCTCCCAAGCCATGATGTGCTTTGATATTTATCCTATTCTTGCAATTGAACCCATTTAGACCTGAAAAAAAGTCTTCTAGATCCTAACAGTTATTAACATGGCTATTTTTTATAACAAAGGCTATTTTTATCTGTCAGTGGTTCTCAAACTTTTTCATGTCAAGGACCCCCTAGAATTATATGTATTTGACCACGGACCCTCATCTGAAAATATTTAGTTCCAGGGACCAAGAGAAAGAAGGATCTGTGTTACAAATGCCTGCTTTAAAAAAATATATATACATTCAGAAATTTGCACACTTGATTTTTCTGAAATAGCAGGTCAGGGTGGGGGGGTGGGTCCCCAGTTAAAATATGATTATTTTGGGGGTCACGGCCTGAAAAGGTTGAGAACCACAGCTTTACTGTATAAGTCAGGGGTTTTCAAAGTGGGTGACGGGGCACCCTGGGGTGCCGCGAGATAATTTGATAATATTTGGAATTTATTTGGACACTTGAAAAAATATTTAGTATCATTTTAAACTTGGAAGTACAAAGTTATTTTCAGTCAGTTCTAACCAAAATGGCTGTTATCTCAACGTTTTCCTCGCAACATAATCACTGAAATATCGTCACTGTTGGGCAGAAACCTCGTATCTCCAAGTTTCAAATGTGTACGTCTTTTGGTAAAGCAAAGCCCTGCTTCATCATACAAGACTGTCGCACAAAACTAGTGAAAACAGCCGATCTACAAGCACACAACGCCTCGCGATTGTGTGCTTGTAGATCTGCTGTTTTCACTAGTTTAGTACATTTTGTAGATGATAAATACAAAACGAACGGTTTTGGACATACAAGGTTTCCACCCGAAAACGACGATATGCTATAAATATAAGGTGCTGCTGGGAGTGAAAATTATAATGTAGGGGTGCCTATTGTTTGACCCAATGCGCGACTCGTGATGTGAATCTTTTCTCTCCCCCCCCCCCCTCCCCCTATTGTCCAGACCAACACTATCGAGCAGGCCACGGAGGACCCCGGCCAGGAGGAGGTGGTGCAGCAGTGCATGGCCAACCAGAGCTGGCTCGACAGCCTCTTTGCCTCCTTCATCGAGCTGCTCACATTCAGCACCAAGAAGGCGTGAAAAAAAGGAACCGAAGCGGGGGAGGCCAGGGGAGGGGAGGAGGAAGAGGATACGAGAAGGAGAGAAAAAAAAAGAAATAAACGGGCGAAAAGAGACTCGGAAAGAAAAAGCAGGAATAGATGGACCCTGCTGTATAGCCCCATCACCCCCACCTCCCCCTCCAGAACCCCCCCCCCCCCCCCCCCCTCCTTGAAGTCTTTCAGATCTGAGGAAGAATTTTTGCAGGGCCCTCGTCGAACACAAGGGGTCCATTCATGTTGGAACTTGGACACCGACCTCTCTTCTTCTCTTTTTTTTTTCTTTTTTTTCGTTGTCGCTCAAAGACTGCGATAAAGAAAGGTCTTACTTTGAGCGTGGTAGGGGGCCCCTCCCCCGACTGGTTCAAGGGTCACCCTACAGCTGTCGACAATTGTCGCGAAGAAGAAGAAGAGACACGAGGGTGAAACGTCGGGGAACCGGGAGGAGCTAATTAGCAACCAAGTCGCAAAAAGGAGGAAGAAGTGGCGAGGCGTCGTGTAACTGTGTGTCAAGAAGACAATAGTTTAAAGAGAAACTATTACTGTTTAATTTTTACATAAATTATTTTTTTGAAAAGACCTTTAACGTTAGCGGTTGGCTTTTGAAAAGAGTGGAAGAGGGAGAGAATGCTTTTTAAAGAAGAAAAAAACCTGCGTTGTAGAGTGCTGTGAGCAGTGTGAACACGTGGACACGTCGGCGGCGGCGGGAGAGAATCGCAACTTGAAATGTGTTAATTAACGCTCGCGCTCATTCTATGCTACATAAACGGGGCAGCGCCGGGCAGCTATGTGATAATATATAAACACATTTTTATTATTTATATGAGGTTTTTAACATAAACTCTCACAAAGTGCTGGTTTGCTGCCCCCCCCCCAACCATTTTAAATAACCTTTTTCTTTTCTCCACAGGTTAAAATATACCATCGTAATACCGCATATCCAAGCCGTCTTCCCCTTTCTTCTATACAAAAGAGCAGAAGTCGAGACAGAAATATAGTATCAAATACAGTATGGCTGTAAAAAGAGAATGGGAAAGTATATTTGAAACTTTTAACATTGTAGTGCTTCAGTTCAGTCACGAAAACCATGCAGGTTTCAAAGAAAAAGAAATAACTATCCATTCCCCACACAGGGTGGAGTATAAATAAGTAATATTTAAAGAGGAAAATAGTCATTTCATTTTTATCATTTTGATGTTTGTGCATACTATGACTTATTTTGGAAACAATCTAATTTTCCAAAAAAAAAAAGAAAGAAAAAAGGAAAGTCTTTGTGTAAATATTGTACAGTTCTTGACAAAATTCTTTGTTCTTCTGTACATTAACTCTACTGTATTTGAGAAACAAATAAAATCTGCAAAGAACAAACTGTGCTTGGTGGTGGTGTATGCCTATGCATCTATAGGGCGCACAACGCCTTTCTCTCGCAACTATTCCGAGGAAAGAGGTGTACAAAACTATAATATTTTAAAATAGTAGGCCATACAAATGCCTTAATCAGGGGTTGACACCAAGGTCTCAGAGGCACTTGCCCGTCGGGCAATTACAGGTCATGTTCTACTTGCCCGAAGGTCATGCCCACTTGCCCGAAAGGTAAATTGTCCATTATAGAATGATAGGTAATATTTTAATTACGACTCAATTTAACACTTATTTCTTTACTTTCTGGGGCTGCGCTATAAAAAATGTCATACATCAATAGTACCTCAAAATCCAAATACCTACATGGCTCTAATTGAATATGTCTATGGTTGCACACTTGTTACATTCCACAGAGCAGAAGACCAGCGCGTTGGCCACGTTCAGGTGTTTAGACAGATATCTGGTGTTGTGTTTATAGACGGTTGCGTCCCCTCTCAAATGAGCACTTGCCCGGTCGGGCAACCTGAAAGCAAAGTTCACCTGCCCCAAAGTTTTATTTATATTTTAGGTGAGCAAGCCTTAGTGTCAGTGCCTGCTTGATAATCATAGTTGACTGCGCAAGCAAGTATGTATGTCAGTGTCTCCTCTTGTTGAAGACCGTAGCCCAATCAGGGACCAGCATCTCTGGAAACGTCATCATTAACAGCCAATGAGGGACCAGCATTCCTGGCGATGCCACTGGTGAGTTTGGTATAGGCCTATAAGAGCATTCCTGGTAAATGTCTTCATTAAAAGCCGATGAGGCCAGCAAGGGCATACATCATGGCACGCTCTGCTGGCACGTGCACAAGATGCAAGTTGGCACCTCGACAGAGTGCAGTTCTAGTTAAGTGTGCCTGCCATGCAATGGCAAAACACTTATTGTAATCCGCCATACTTAATTAATTAATTAAGTTCCTTGCAAATTTGGTGCGCTAATAACTGCCGCACAATTTACGCCACCGCCGCAATATATACATCAAAACGTGCGGCTCGGCCGGGAATGGTGTGCTATTACTTTTCTAAGAGAAAAGTTGTATAGTTTAATTGATATTAATTTATTAGTGAATTAATTTTACCCATTGACTTATAATGGGAATCGCAAAAACTCACATTCAATATTTCTTTTCTCGCAAACCATAGGGGCTACAGTTTCAAAACTTGGAGAGGAGATTTATAATGATATCAAGGATTAAATAAAAAATAATTTCGTCAGTTGGCCTCATGGTGGCGCTATAACAGTCCACTTTACCTTTCGGCCTGTAACTCTTGAACCGTGGGTCGGAAAATTAAAATTCCTTTTCCCCTGGATTCCTTGGGTCATGACGCATCTCCTCATATAGGCCACGCCCATTTGCGTCAGGATAGATTTTCCGCCATTTTGAATTTTCTTCAAAACACACTTTTTGCTCCTTTTCCTACATATTTTCTCCAAATGTCACAAAAATCGATACACACGATCTATGGACTCATGCGATAAACATATTTAAACGATATTTTGATAGTCCATACCGTTCTTACGTAACAGGGTTCCAAAGTTAGCGGGAGGAGCCCATTTTGTAAGAAGTAGCCATAAATCACAAACGAAACATCCAGTCAACACCAAATTTTAACCACAAGTGGGGGGCGCTATACTGAACATATACCCAAAAGCATTTCCACTTCGACCCATAGGGGGCACCACAAACGCGCAAAACGTAACCGTTTCATGCCAAAACGTGTTTTTCAGGGGGAACGACCCTCTCAAAACGAAACACAAACGATCTCGGGAGCGACGGGACAACGTAATCGCCTTGCGGAACTTGTGGGAGGAGCCTATTTCTTAAAAACAAGAAACCATATTGCTAATGCTAACACATGCTAATGCTAACAAATGCTAATGCTAACAAAGATGCTAATGTTAACACATACAAGGTTGCACACACTTAGCGAGCTGCAGGCACACTTAAAATTTCTTCGAAATTTTCTTTTCTAGTTGTCTCCACCAGCCGAAGGCTGAGGGAGAGTATGTTTTCCCCTCCGTCCGTGTGTCCGTCCGTGCGTCCGTCCGTGCGTCCGTCCGTGCGTCCGTCCGTCCGTGCGTCCTCGCAGTTTGTGAGCAGCTAATCTCAGTCGCCGTTGGCCCGGACGCTGCCAAAGTGAGCACACACACTCCCTGGATGCCAATCTAGAACCTCTGCCCTTAATTTTTCAAATGGGCCTTTTCTAGCGCCACCTAGTGGCCGATGTTCGCAAAACACATTTCTGTGCACTACTCTTACAGATTTTGTCCAAAAATCCTACAAATCGGTAGATAGTATCTCCACAGTCATGTGATCGACACGGATCTGTCCGATTTAGCATATTCCATCCTGATTGGCTAAGATTGGATTCCAAAGTTTGTAGGATTGAGCCGTTTGGTACAAAATGCCTCAAATCCCAAACGCAAAGTGCAATTATCATGAAATCGCGCACACACGTTCCCACTAGGTCGAAGAAGAAATGCCACTTAAAATTTTTGAAATCAGCCTCATGGTGGCGCTATAACAGGGCGATTTGTGGTTTTACCTATAACTCCATCGATCAGTTTCAAACTTTGTAAGCGCATTCCCTAGAGGCCAAGGAAAAACCCTTTCCCTGCATTTTTCACATCAGCCTTTTATAGCGCCACCAGGAGGCCGACTTATGTAAAACACATTTTTTCCTATTATTCCTTGAGATTTTATCCAAAAATCATGCAAATTGGTACACAGTATCTCTATAGTCATGTGATCAAGTCCGATCCGTCTGATATTTCATATTCCATCCTAATTGGCTAATATTGGCTTCCAAAGTTTGCAGGATTGCTCCGTTTTTGAACAAAATGCCTCAAATCATCAACGCAGCTTGCGATTAGTGTGAAATTTGCCACACATATTCCCACTAGGTCAAGGAACAAATGCTACCTTTTTCACATTGGGCTGTTATAGCGCCACCATCAGGTAGACTTTAGCAAAACACATTTTTGGAACACAATGCTTCAAATCATGCATGCAGCGTCCGATTGCCATGAAAGGTCTAAGGTGAAGAACATATGCCACCCTTTTTACATTGGCCTATTATACAGTGGCACCACCAGGACGCCTGGCCTGGTGGAGACCTGTGCTCGGAAGAGCACTGCTTCTAGTTAGATTTGTTTTCTTCTTTTGATGGTCGTTCAGTGTCAGCCTATGCTCGTCAAACAACTAACCGACCAGTTGGACGTCAAAATAAGAGCATATGAGTGACTAATAAGTGATTGAAAAGCACAGTAGAAATCTTCAGGAATGTAGCACACACATAATGTGTGTGTGTGTGTGTGTGTGTGTGTGTGTGTATATCTGTAAATCCTCAACTCTTAGTGCTCGTCATGGTGGGGGTCCCCAGTTAAAATATGATTATTTTGGGGGTCGCAAGCCTGAAAAGGTTGAGAACCACCAGTGGTAGGCCTACTCAGGGTCCAGAGAAGAGGCAGGGACCCTCGCTCTGGGCTCGTTGAGGATGGTTCCAAATACAAATACAAATAGACCTGGCCTGTAATGGTTCAATTTTTTCAAAAGAGAAATTTGACTTTTGCCTGGGACCCTAGTGAAAATAGCAGATCTACAAGCTCACAACAAATTCCGTTGTGAGCTTTGTAGATCGGCTATTTTCACAACTTCTTAAACTTTTGTTTTCTAATTTATGGAATTTCTTAGATTTTTATTTTATTGATTTTTTTGTTCTTCTTTTTTTCATGAAAATCTTGAAAAGGGTTTGAAATAATAGCCTAATAATTAAAAAAGAAATCTAGGGAACAACAATTTAAGGGACCATAGAAATGTGTCCGCGAGCCACAGGAAACTGTGGTCTACCCAGCTGGCACACGACGTCCGTTGACGTTGATTTTTGGTTGGATTTAGGTCGCGACGTCAGCTAACCAAAATCCAACGTTGGACCAACGTCAACTTCCAACGTTGTATCAACGTATTAATTTGACGTCAATTGACGTTGATATTTGGTTGGTTTTAGGTTGTGTTGGTAACTGACCAATAACCAACGTCTGTTCAACGTATTATCCCAACGTCATCCTGACGTCGAATACTGACATTCTGTTGTCGGATTTTTGACCAAACCTCAATGTCTGCCCAACGTTATTTTACTAACGTCCACACAACGTTGCAGTCTAACATCATCAGACGTTGACATTTGGTTGGTTTTAGGTTGTGTTGGTAACTAACCAATAACCAACGTCTGTTTAACCTATTAACCCAACGTCAGGTTGACGTCGAATACTGACATGCTGTTGTCGGATTTTTGACCAAACCTCAATGTCTGCCCAACGTTATTTTACTAACGTCCACATAACGTTGAAGTCTAACATCATCAGACGTTGATATTTAGTTGGTTTTAGGTTGTGTTGGTAACTGACCAATAACCAACGTCTGTTCACGTATTATCCCAACGTCATCTTGATGTCGAATACTGACATTCTGTTGTCGGATTTTTGGACAAACCTCAATGTCTATCCAACGTTATTATGACAACGTCCACACAACGTTGCAGTCTAACATCATTAGACGTAGATATTTGGTTGGTTTTAGGTTGTGTTGGTAACTAACCAATAACCAACATCTGTTCAACGTATTATCCCAACGTCAGGTTGACGTCGAATACTGACATGCTGTTGTCGGATTTTTGACCAAACCTCAATGTCTGCCCAACGTTATTTTACTAACGTCCACACAACGTTGCAGTCTAACATCATCAGACGTTGACATTTGGTTGGTTTTAGGTTGCGTTGGTAACTAACCAATAACCAACGTCTGTTCAACCTATTATCCCAACATCATGTTGACGTCGAACACTGACATGCCCTTGTCGGATTTTTGACCAAACCTCAATGTCTGCCCAACGTTATTTTACTAACGTCCACATAACGTTGAAGTCTAACATCATTAGACATAGATATTTGGTTGGTTTTAGGTTGTGTTGGTAACTAACGAATAACCAACGTGTGTTCAACGTGTTTTCCCAACATCAGGCTGATGTTGAATCACTGACATGCTGTTGTCGGATATTTGACTGAACCTCAGTGTCTGTCCAACGTTATTATAATAACGCCTACACAACATTGCAGTCTAACGTCATTAGACGTTGATATTTGGTTGGTTTTAGGTTGTGTTGGTAACTGACCAATAACCAACGTCTGTTCGACGTATTATCCCAACGTCAGGTTGACGTTGAATACTCAGATGCTGTTGTCGGTATTAGACCAAACCTCAATGTCTGCCCAACGTTATTTTACTAACGTCCACATAACGTTGAAGTCTAACATCATCAGACGTTGATATTTGGTTGGTTTTAGGTTGTGTTGGTAACTGACCAATAACCAACGTCTGTTCGACTTATTATTCCAGCGTCATCTTGACGTCGAATACTGACATGCTGTTGTCGGATTTTTGACCAAACATCAATGTCTGCCCAATGTTATTATGACAACGTCCACACAACGTTGCAGTCTAACATCATTAGACGTAGATATTTGGTTGGTTTTAGGTTGTGTTGGTAACTAACCAATAACCAACATCTGTTCAACGTATTATCCCAACGTCAGGTTGACGTCGAATACTGACATGCTGTTGTCGGATTTTTGACCAAACCTCAATGTCTGCCCAAAAATTATTTTACTAACGTCCACACAACGTTGCAGTCTAACATCATCAGACGTTGACATTTGGTTGGTTTTAGGTTGCGTTGGTAACTAACCAATAACCAACGTCTGTTCAACCTATTATCCCAACATCATGTTGACGTCGAACACTGACATGCCCTTGTCGGATTTTTGACCAAACCTCAATGTCTGCCCAACGTTATTTTACTAACGTCCACATAACCTTGAAGTCTAACATCATTAGACATAGATATTTGGTTGGTTTTAGGTTGTGTTGGTAACTAACGAATAACCAACGTGTGTTCAACGTGTTTTCCCAACATCAGGCTGATGTTGAATCACTGACATGCTGTTGTCGGATATTTGACTGAACCTCAGTGTCTGTCCAACGTTATTATAATAACGTCTACACAACATTGCAGTCTAACGTCATTAGACGTTGACATTTGGTTGGTTTTAGGTTGTGTTGGTAACTGACCAATAACCAACGTCTGTTCGACTTATTATCCCAGCGTCATCTTGACGTCGAATACTGACATGCTCTTGTCTGATATTTGACCAAACGTCAATGTCTGCCCAATGTTATTATGACAACGTCCACACAACGTTGCAGTCTAACATCATCAGACGCTGATATTTGGTTGGTTTTAGGTTGCGTTGGTAACTAACCAATAACCAATGTCTGTTCAACGTATTATCCCAACGTCATATTGATGTTGAATTCTGACATGCTCTTGTCTGATATTTGACCAAACGTCAATGTCTGCCCAACATTATCATGACAACGTCCACACAACGTTGCAGTCTAACATCATCAGACGTTGATATTTGGTTGGTTTTAGGTTGTGTTGGTAACTGACCAATAACCAACGTCTGTTCGACGTATTATCCCAACTTCAGGTTGACGTTAGGGTCAGATGCTGTTGTCGGTATTAGACCAAACCTCAATGTCTGCCCAACGTTATTTTACTAACGTCCACATAACGTTGAAGTCTAACATCATCGGACGTTGATATTTGGTTGGTTTTAGGTTGTGTTGGTAACTAACCAATAACCAACGTCTGTTCAACGTATAATCCCAACGTCAGGTTGATGTCGAATTCTGACATGCTCTTGTCGGATTTTTGACCAAACCTCAATGTCTGCCCAACGTTATCATGACAACGTCCACACAACGCTGCAGTCTAACATCATTAGACATAGATATTTGGTTGGTTTTAGGTTGTGTTGGTAACTAACCAATAACCAACGTCTGTTCAACGTATAATCCCAACGTCATATTGACGTCGAACACTGACATGCTCTTGTCGGATTTTTGACCAAACCTCAATGTCTGCCCAACGTTATCATGACAACGTCCACACAACGCTGCAGTCTAACATCATTAGACATAGATATTTGGTTGGTTTTAGGTTGTGTTGGTAACTAACCAATAACCAACGTCTGTTCAACGTATAATCCCAACGTCATATTGACGTCGAACAATGACATGCTCTTGTCGGATTTTTGACCAAACCTCAATGTCTGCCCAACGTTATCATGACAACGTCCACACAACGTTGCAGTCTAACATCATTAGACGTAGATATTTGGTTGGTTTTAGGTTGTGTTGGTAACTAACAAATAACCAACGTGTGTTCAACGTGTTTTCCCAACATCAGGCTGATGTTGAATCACTGACATGCTGTTGTCGGATATCATCAGACGTTGATATTTGGTTGGTTTTAGGTTTTGTTGGTAACTGACCAATAACCAACGTCTGTTCAACTTATTATCCCAACGTCAGGTTGACTGCTTAACTTACAATGCTGTATGCATTGCAAAGGATTATGCTTTGCTGGGGATAAAAACAGAACATCTCTGGTTAAAGACCACATAAAGTATGCAGTTTAAGGGACAGTAAGGTGTCATTACAGTTAGGGACATCTGAATGTTTATGAAATTAAATTAATTTGGATTATAGCATTCATTGACTATCAGTGTCTCTCTTGAATGTAATGGTAGTTACAGGTAAGCATGAGCATTCAGTTAATCTTGGATGTGAACAAGACCAGTATAACGGGGGAGTTTATTGGCATGGACATAGTGAACAAGGTATCTAGCAAGAATGTCAAAGTTCCTTGATAAGCAACCCCTGAGGACACTAGCCACTTCATTGGTCCAGCGTACCATTACATTGGCTCAACAAAAAACTAAAGATAGGCCGCAACAGTGCCGATTATAAATGAATGTGGGTTGTCCTTAAAGTCCAAGACCATTTCAATTTCAATGTTTTGAATCCTAAATAAGAGCTAGTGTATCTAATCTGAAATGACAGGAATTTTGGAGGACAAGTAGGCCTATATTTCTTCAGTGGGGGTATAACAAAATGCATTGTGGCCTAAACTCGGGCGATAAAGAGAGAAAGACAGACAGACAGATAGGCACACCATGATGCTTATCTAACAGTACACAGCAGAATGCTGTGACAATGACCTCTGAATCTTGCCTAGAGTCCATGATTAAAGGCATATCATTCAGCCACAGAAGGGCTTACATAGGCTAGAAATGGCTAACTGTTAATGGAAAGGTCTTGACCTCAGCTGTAATAGGTCATTGTTGAACATCTATGGGACACCATCAAATGGGATATACCCATTTAAAGATAAAAACAACATATCCCATAATATCTCCTGGCACAGGGATCATCAATGTCTGTACATTGACACATGTGGCGAGACTTGCCTTTGACCATGGTAGATTTTAGATTTTGTTTTTAAATAACAATGTTGTAATTTTGATCATGAGACTAAATTTCTGTCCCAGTCTCCAGGGTTTCTTCAGGATATGTATGACACTATATTCCACTAGTACAGTGGTTCTCAATTTATTTGTATTATTATTATTTTTAAGGACCCATAACTCTGAGAGTGTTTATGGGTCCATTTGGTTCCATACACTCTCAGAGTTACAGACCTGTAATGTTCGATTTGGACCGCATTCAAGGAACTTTGAGGTCCCTCTCAACCTGCTTTGAGAACCACTGTGCTAGTAGACATTTGAGACTGGCTCTTTGTGTGCTACTGGTAACATTATTGTCCACTCCATGGCAAAAATATCATTCAGACAAAAATGTCCACCGCAAGCCAGCCTGGGGTATCCACAGTTTAATACCGCATACTATTAACTATGAAGTTTATCAATGTAAAACATTATAGATGTGACATAGAACAAAGTGTACAAATCAGCCCAACATACACAACCCATTATGGACGGGAACCCCTGTTTTATCCCTCAGGCGTTTTTTTCTGAAAACTTAGGTCAGGCTTTAGAAGGTATCGACCTTATGTCTTAATGGTTTAAAAACAGTAAAGATATATGGAATGGCAACCTGATATTAACTGCATTTGTTCTCGAAGTGGGGTCCTTGAGGGAGTTCCAGGGGGTCCCCTGCTAAATGATAGTTAGGAATGAAATGGACCCTTATGGGTAACTCATAGAGTGTACAAATGGAACCAAAATGGACCCATTAACATTGATTTTACAATAAATTGGGGTCTCAGATAGAAATGCCATAAAATGGAGGTCCGTACTTAGACTAATGCATGTCAAACTGGGGTTCTTGCAATTAAAATAGTTGAGAATCACTGCTTGACTCATCAAAATCTTCTCTAATGGAAATGTTTCTTCTTTGAAATGTTTGAGATCCACTACCATACTGTATTCCTCAATGCTTCAGAAGCTTAATATAAAACTATCCTGCTTGAAATGAGTATAATACAATAAAAACATCATCCTGACGTCAACCTGACGTTGGGATAATACGTTGAACAGACGTTGGTTATTGGTTAGTTACCAACACAACCTAAAACCAACCAAATATCAACGTCTGATGATGTTAGACTTCAACGTTATGTGGACGTTAGTAAAATAATGTTGGGCAGACATTGGTTATACAAGCAAATTATCATCTGTAATTAAATCTGATTAAAACACATTTTAATGCCTATCTTTTGGGATATTATAGTTTGGAGGAAACATATGAAAGATGAAGGGAGCCATCTTTGTAGTTACAGAGAGGAACACAATATATGTGTGTTTATGGAAAGCAGTTTGAAAATCAACTACACTGCCCACAATGCAATTGCAAATGCCTGATTGGCTGTGTGTCATGTGACTGTGATGTGGCCAGCTACCACTGGCTCTGCTGAGAGCACACCCCCACTTTGAATCCAAACAGCCCACAGCAGTTACGTTTGTCACCAACAGCAAGCATTGAGAGCTGCTTGTCTAAAAGTGATTTAAGATAAAACTAAACTAAATAAAATCACTGTTGATTGTTGAACAGGAAGATAGGTTGCTGCCAGTCTATTTGTGGGATTAAATCTACATTATGGAGACTTTTTGCACACAGAGAAGGAGTTTTGGAGCAGGGAGATGACACAGGTATGTAAAGCTATTTTAATTGATTGCTTTTGCTTCCAGTACTTTTTACAACTTCACTATTTACAATTCATACTCCAGTGTTTTCAGCCCTTTTCATGTCAAGGACCCCAAAATCCAAAATGACTATTTGGCTGCAGACCCCTTTTAATATGTGACAGGAACCCTCATTCCTGTAAAAAAGTTTCCATTATATAATGTTTCCAAGGTCCATTATTTATTCAGCAGTTAAATAGTGTTATTGTGACAGTAATCATTGCTATTTATATAGTGTTTGTTTAGTAATGTTAGGTTGGTTCCAGCCTTCCAGGTGGTCCCCAGCTAAATGATGGGGAGTTGATAACCAAATGGACCCCTATAGATCTTTTAATTACTGTAAAATCAAACCAAATGTACAAGCTAAATTATTTTTTACACATGATCTGTATTCCTAAATTATTAGGTATGAGACTGAGAGGCTAAATCTCACTAAATGGTGGTCCATGGCTCAAATGCATAATTGACAAACACTGATTTTGTGCCATGGTTCTCAAAGTGGGAGTGGGAGCTAGAAGTGATTAACAGGAGTGTGTGTGTGTGTGTGTGTGTGTGTGTGTGTGTGTGTGTGTGTGTGTGTGTGTGTGTGTGTGGTACATGGCTCATTTGTAATGTATTTTGTAGTCTTTCAACTTTTGTTTTTCTTCTGTCAACAGAAAATTCCAACGTCGAAAAGAAAACCAGTCTATGCAATATGGTAGGTTAAGTCTCCTCTTACCACCCTTTAGCAAAGTCCTTTTTAATCCAGGAAATCCAGTAGTAATCCACAATAGGAAAATAAAAGGTATCTTCATCCTGTGGTATAATATCCAAGATCCAATATAGAATACAGCATGACTTTTGCATGAGACTTCTCCTTCTCTTCTTACCCTGTACTGCCAAAGCTGCACTTCACAGGTGTTACAAACATGTCTGAATGCCAATCTACTGCAGCCAATCACTGCAGGAACTAGTCAAGTACTAAATAATATACTGTACATGCTCATATTATGCAATGTGTTCTTGTAGATAATTTTGTGTCTAATGCAACATTGTTGTTTGATGGAGTATGATAAAATCTAACCTATTCATTTCCTTTTTCACTCTCTCTCTGTTACATGAGGTGTCTCTGTGGTGGTATGAGGTGATCCTGGGAGCTAAGCCAACCAGGTAATTTACTTAATTAATAATGATTTATTTGAACTGAGAAGCCATTCTACAGCCTCACATTGTGTGTGCTTGTAGATCAGCTATTTTTGTGACTTCGGTCCATTATATCTCCCCTTTAATGATTGAATGATTGCACTCTCCCACAGTAATAAGGAAAAGAAAAAACAACACATGTTGACCATTTTTACACTTTGTTAATTTTAAGCTCAGTGTCAGGGAAGCCCACAATGAGAGTAAATGCCAGCAGAACAATATTGCAAGCCATTTTGGCAAAACCTTGATCGGCGCTACCCACACGTTAGGTTGTGTAGCTCATGCCTCGAATGCCCGATGCTTACAAGCTGTACTTTGTTGTAAAGGTGACGAATCAATGATAAAAATGATATAAAACAATACAAATTGGTATTATTAAAGGGGAGATAATGGACCGAAGTCAAGTTTCCTTTCTTTTTGTGCTGATTTTATTTCCTTTCTCTCTGTGTCTCAGGTGCCGTACGTTGGGTGGCTGCTTGTTCTTGTGACGCAGTGTCCAGTCCTGTCTTATGTGGAAGCAAACATGTATGAACTAGTCACTAGTCTGTTTTCACTTCTCCCTCTCTCTCTCTCTCAGGTGTCTGCTGTGCTTGTCCCGCCTTTCCTTTGGGATAGACATGGTGGTTTCTACTCTTGGGAGATAACAACCAGGTAGTCTGATCATTGTTTTGTACTAAATAGCCAATCTACAAACTGTTGTGCGATGGAACATTATAACGCTTTGATTGGGTGTCTAACCTCTCTTTCTCTCTCAGGTGGCGTGACGTGTCTGATAGTCCTTTCGGACCTGGTGCCAGTGGTTGACAGGATAGAGGATGGCGAGAGGAGCAACATCTCTGTGATGACCAAGCTTTTAAGACCTTGGTAGGCTTTATATGAGTCACAGTATAAAGTGCATGTTTCAACATGGAAGAAGAGGAGGTTCGCACACTGTTCCAGAGCTCCGGTAAATAGTTATTATTCTATCCTAATAAACTATTTACTGGAGCTCTGGAACAGTGTGTGAACCTCCTCCTTCCATGGTGTGTATATTATATATTCCTTGGTTCGGCACCTGTAAATCTTTGGAGATGTGCTTGCTTCCCTCTCTGCATGTTTCAACATACAATATGAATTAACCCTTGTGTGATGTGGTTTTCAGTGTCTGCATAATTATTTGTTTAATTATTCTAGGCGATGGCCTGTCTGCATGTTTTCATTTTTTCGCAGCTTAACCACTGGAACCCCCTCTTATGACAATGTCATGATATGTGAAAATTATGTGAAAATAAATAAATACAATTTTGCATGAATGTAGCTTAGACCTGCTGTTGCTGAGCAGATTTGGTGTAGAGGGTTTAAAAAAGCGGACCACCCTGGGCCACCTGATCAACAAGGGATCAAGAGATTATATGCCATGTTTACAAAAGAACCTTACCCTACTATATTGTTCACAAAAATGTAATATGTTTTTCTTCAGGCTCTTCGGTAACCACATGAAGGGGGAAAAGGAAGGTGGCTTTGGAGAAGACTGATGTATTTTAGAGCAATACAAGGTAACTTCATGTTGACCAAGGACAGACAATTGGCACACACCAATCTGTAAATAATGTAATTGGGCAAAACATGTCCTTCCCTTTGATACAATGGCAAGTGTCTTTGATTTGGTGTCTAACCCAGGGGGTTTCAAACATTTTTGACTCGGGTCACCTCGCCCCTGTAAATAATATTTTAATCCACAGCACCCTTGAAGTACACTGTAAATATTTTGAATCTTACACCATTGGAGAAATATCAGTTTCCATTAGAACTGACTGAAAATAACTTTATACTTTATGTTTAACCACTTGAACCCCAGCATCCCTATTCTGGGAGGAAGGTTCACCAAAAATAGCCGATCTACAAGCTCACAGCGCGTCGTGACATGTTGTGAGCTTGTAGATCTGCTATTTTTGCAGAAGAGAGTTGGCCGTAGATGGAAAAATAACTCCTCACAAATCAGGTCAGTTTTACTTAGTGAACTGATATTGATGTAGTGATATTGATGATCAGATTATTCTGAGACACCCCTGGACTGGCATCAAGGCACCCTAGGGTGCAACAGCACCCACTTTAGGAAACCCTGGTCTAACCTATTTCCTTCTTTCTTCTCTCTCTCTTAGCTGGCGTGATGTGTCTGCTTGGGTCCAGTCGTTGAGAGGATGGAGAGAAGAAGCACCTCTGTGACCAAGCTTTTTAAGTAAGTAAGAAGTAATGCACAGCATAACACAGTATAAGGTTTGGGTGTTCTGTGGTTTTCAGTGTCTTACAATTTAATTCTTCTGGGTGAGGGCCTGCTTAACCAACTGAACTCTTGTTATTTTAAGGTTATGAGGGTGAACATGATGTGAAGTTTTCAAGTTTTTGTATGCATTGTGACCTTGTAGACACACCTGTAAATAATTTAATTTGCAAAACATGACAATGTGGTGGTGTAAGGTTATGACAGCATGTTACATATTTTGTATTCTCTTTTTCTACAGATGCCGTCATGACGTTCAACCCAGAAGCAGAGGACAACCTAAAGCAGCAGAGGCGGGAGACACAGGGGAACTGTCCATTTCAAGAGGGACACTATGGACTGATATAACTTGAATTAGTTCTGGTTGGACCTAAAACCTGGTAGCTCACTGGACATGCAGGCAAGAGGAGGCAGCAGGGGACACAAACGCATGCACTCAGAACTGATTGAACTGACACTGTGAATTCTGGGGGATCTTGGTAGTTCTGTTTGGACCTACAGTTTAATCTGGCAACTCACCGGAATACATTTTTTAAATTATTTTTTGTAGTTGTGAACTCACCGGAATATATTTTTTTAAATAATTTTTGTTGTTGTTGTGAACTCACTGGATTATATTTTTTAATTATTATATTTTTGTTGTGAACACACCGGAATATATTTTATTAATAATTTTGTTGTTGTTGTGGGACATATGCAAGTAAAAAGGAAACTGTCTGGAAGTTCTCTCTGAGGTAGGCTGTGCTATTATTTCATGTATTTCTTTATTTGTCCAGTGTTAAGGTAAAAAAAAGGTGAACTGTTATGTTCTTTTCTGGATCAAGCTTAATCAGACCTAGTGACTGCTGTGTGAGCTACCCTCTATTCACTATTCAGTACTTGACACAATTTGGTGTCATACTGTCATATGTCTGGAAGTTGATGTGATGTTAGCGTTGGTTTTCACGCCCTGATGTTTTGCATTTCCAACTTTGGTCATTGATGTCAACCTAATGTTGGGTTTTGACAGCAATGCACCTCTTGCTTACATGTCTAACCAACATTGGAGGATGACGTCTTGCCAACGTTGGGTTATGTTCATTTAACCAAATTAGAACTTGTATCCAAATTTGGAGTTGAACCAGTAATCGTCTACATAACATCTGAGATTAACATCAAGCTGACGTTGGATTATGTCAGTCCAATTTTATTCAACTAAAATAACTTTTATCCAACGTTAGGAGACCAACCAAAATTCAATGTCAAGATAACATCAGATGCTTACATCAAATCAATGTTTGCCTTATGACGTCAATCCGATTTACTTTTCAACAAAAATACATTGGGAGTCTAACCTTTAATCAATGTCTACATGACATCAGAGATTGACATCAAACCAATGTTGGGTCATGACGTCAATCAAACTTAAAAACCCAACGTTGGGAGTCTAACCTTTAATCAACGTCTACATAACATTAGAGATTGACATCAAACAAATGTTATGTTATGACGTCAATCAAACTTTGATTTTCAACCAAAATACAACCGGTATCCAACGTTGGAAGTCTAACCTTTAATCAACGTCTAAGTAACATCAGTGATTGACATTAAATCAACGTTAGTTTAAGATGTCAAACCAACATCAGGTTATGACATCAAACCAACATCGGGTTATGTCGTCTAACCAACGTTAGGTTATGACGTCAGACAAACTTTCTTTTTCAACATCCAACGTTGGGAGTCTAACCTTTAATCAACGTTTACGTAACATCAGAGATTAACATTAAATCAACATTAGTTTAAGATGTCAAACCAACATCAGGTTATGACGTCTAACCAACGTTAGGTCATGATGTCAGACAAACTTTCATTCACAACGAAAATACAACTGGTATCCAACGTTGGGAGTCTAACCTTTAATCAATGTCTATATAACATCAGAGATTAACGTTAAATTGACGTTAGTTTAAGATGTCAACCCAACATCAGGTTACGATGTCTAACCAACGTTAGGTTATGACGTCAGACAAACTTTCATTTACAACGAAAATACAACTGGTATCCAACGATGGGAGTCTAACCTTTAATCAACGTCTATGTAACATCAGAGATTAACGTTAAATCGGCGTTAGTTTAAGATGTCAAACCAACATCAGGTTACGACGTCAAAGCAACATCAGGTTCTGACGTCTAACCAACGTTAGGTTAGGACGTCAGACAAACTTTCATTTACAACCAAAATACAACTGGTATCCAACATTGGGAGTCTAACCTTTAATCAACGTCTATGTAACATCAGAGATTAACGTTAAATCGACGTTAGTTTAAGATGTCAAACCAACATCAGGTTACGACGTCAAAGCAACATCAGGTTCTGACGTCTAACCAACGTTAGGTTAGGACGTCAGACAAACTTTCATTTACAACCAAAATACAACTGGTATCCAACGTTGGGAGTCTAACCTTTAATCAACGTCTATGTAACATCAGAGATTAACGTTGAATCGACGTTAGTTTAAGATGTCAAACCAACATCAGGTTACGACGTCAAAGCAACATCAGGTTCTGACGTCTAACCAACGTTAGGTTAGGACGTCAGACAAACTTTCATTTACAACCAAAATCCAATGGTCATCCAACGTTGGAGTACAACGTTGTCCCAACGTTGTACTGACGTCGTGTGCCAGCTGGGTAGTAGTTTATGTTCACGTTCACCTGGCCCTGAAACTTGACGGTCGCTGATAACATGACGTGCTACCGTCATGGGTGAGGGTGTTCATGGGTTTGCACAAGCCTCTTCATCAGCCTATACAAACTACACAAACATTCAGATTTCACAAACAAAGTGCTTTCTAAAGTCTCACACCTGTCTAAATACGGGCCGGTATTCTATAATTACCCGGATTCTCCGTGTTCTTTAATAAGAAGCCTTTTTATCCGATATCTTTCTGTATTTCCGGACCCATTTTTCAAGGCCACGCCCACATTTCAGTGTTCAATAGATGGGGTTGGTGCGCAAGGGGAACGCCAGGAAAACAGAAAACGATCGGATAAAAAGGCTTCTTATTAAAGAACACGGAGAATCCGGGTAATTTTAGAATACCGGCCAGTATTCCGACAGATGTGAGACTTTATAAAGCACTTTGTTTGTGAAATCTGGATGTTTGTGTAGTTTGTGTAGGCTGACGAAGTCGCTTGTGCAATCCATGCGAACCCTCACCCATGACGGTCGCGACGCGGACGTGCGACCGTCATGTTTCAGGGCTAATGTTCACTTTTGCTGTTATTTTGAAGTCCGGGGAAGTGAAACGCTTACTTGACTTGACTTGACGGTTCGTGTCGGTTAGGTTGTTGATAGTGATGGGATTTATGGCTCTATGAAGTGAGCTGGATCTCTGGGATCCGTTCCTTTCAAAGAGCCGCTCAAAAGACTTGTTTAGTTAATTAATTTAGTTCAATTCAACCCTTAGTAGCTTACATTTCTGCGGCTGCCTTTTTGAAAATAGCCGATCAATGGGACACATTGTGTGCTTGTAGATCTGCTATTTTCAAATAATTTTCATTCATTGGAAAATCTGTGAAATGTGACATTCTGCATGATGAATACTTTCTTCTATTGGTACTTTAAGTATATTTTGATACCAATATTTTTGTCCTTTTACTGAAGTACACTTTAATTCTGAACTTCTACTCGTGGCAGAGTATTTCTACATTGCAATATTGATACTTTTTACTTCAGTAAAGAATTTGAGTACCTTTTCCACCACGTGTTCATTAGAAAGGAACGGCTCCCTGCTGCGAACCGGATCCCATCGTTCATTTCAAAGAGCCGTTCAAAGGACTCGATTCGTTCGCGAACGTCCCACCTCTAGTTCAGTTCAGTCGTGCAGCGTGCAGCAGGGAAATGCCTGCGCCGTGGTGAGTCTGGTGACGTAAGGTATTTGGAAAACGAAACTGTCGAGCGGCGGAGTTTCCCAAGAAATCCCAGCAGAGCAGAATGCCTATATTTAAAGAGTGATCGAGCTGCCGTCGAGAGCATTAAACGGTCGGTTAGGGCCGTTGTGTGCAGCTGACAGTAACGGTGTAGTAGAATACTAGTATCACATTGCTGACTTTTGGAGAGACGAGTCAACGGCCGTAGAATAACTCGGAAGCACCTCCTGGAGGAAGCCTTGTTGATCGCAGGTAGGAGGAATACTAATACCGTGCTATTCTATTTATTAGACCATATACCTGGATTATTATTATGTTTTTAATGAAACTGCTGCGTCTTAAATTGGGACGACAAGGTTTATTATTAGTTGAATTTGACCACAAACATATTGCATAAAGCACTGTCTGGGATTATTGTTTTATTTAACTTGTGTTATTTTGCATTTGCCTTTTTATATTTCATAGGATATTTATTTCCTCTGGTTGTATTTTAACCCAAACTACCCTCTTCATTTAAACTAAATTAGTGGCACTACTGGGCTGTAGTGCATCCTTAAACTGCCTGCAGCCTGACAATAGAGAAACAAAAATAACAAGTATATAGGCTATATCAATTAACCTATTCTCAAGGTGAATACTTATCAGCAGTTTTCTATAAAGTTGATGTTATAGCCTGCGTCTGTGTCAAAGAAGAGCCTACTTGCCATTTCTGCCTCAGATTTGTATTTTATGTTTTATTGTCCATTGTTTCACCTTGCAGAAAGATGTCCAAACCACTCCTCATTCCCTGGCTACGGACAAAGATTGACAGTGGGAGGTTCCCCGGGGTTGTGTGGACAAACCCAGAGCATACAGAGTTCTCCGTCCCATGGAAGCATGCTCTGAGGCAGGATTCCTCTGGCACTGATGTGCTCATCTTCAAGGTAAAGATTGCTGTGTCATACATAGTCAATAAAATGATTCACCTCACATTAGCCTTGATAGAATACTGTCATATGATATGACAAAGTCATATAATATATGACACTCTTGTGTCAAGGCTAATTATTCTCACACATCCTTTATGTAGTAGGCTATGTTAATATGTCATTTACACCAGTGGTTCTCAACCTTTTCATGCCACGACCCCCAAATAATCATATTTTAACTCCCCCCACCCTGACGAGCACTAAGAGTTTAGGCGTTATGAGCATGTAGATCGTCTATTTTCACAATTTCTGCCTGTAATATTTCACAATTTAGCCAATGTTTAATTTGTCATTTTAGAGGTATTAAAAAGTCCTTAAATTGTCACTTAAGAAATGTGCAGATACAGTCTATACACTTAAACTTTATGTTGGTTTGTTTACTGTTGAGTGAGAAAACAATGTTGCACATTAAGTTAATCATCTGGGGACCCCCACAAAATAAGCTGGGGTCGCAGACCCCCAGGTTTAGAACCGCTGATTTTTACCATCTGATGTCGCCAGACCAGTTCAATCCTTGTCTTGTGTTCATTCTCTTTTCTGTCCTTTGTGATCTTCCTTCTGTAGGCCTGGGCGGAGGTCAGCGGCAATGGCAAGGCTCACGGCGACTCCTCGGTCTGGAAGAGGAACTTCCGCAGTGCCCTCCGCGCCAAGGGCTTCAAGTTGGTGTCGGACAGCAAGAACGACACCGCCAACCCCCACAAAGTGTTCCACTGGCCGGAAGAGGCGTCCTCCTCGGGAGGTGAGGCTCCTGCAAGATAGGCTAGGCTGCACCGTTTCTGGTCGCGTCTATCTAAGAAGCACCTTGGTTATGGCAAGACCCGCCCGCGGAGGCTTGTTTTCGGTGGAGACGAGGGAAGGCGCGCCGTCTCAAGCGGACTTGATCCACGGCCAGGTGTTGTAAACCAGAGGGCCAGAATAGTACAAATTTGTCCCCCCGACTTTCGGCACCTCCGCGTGGTCCAAGTGGACACATCGGAGCGATCCCTACCTCCGGTTCAGCCAATCACAAGCTTCCGCAGGCAGGCCTTAACCAAGGTGCTTTTTGGATACACGCTTTCTGGCCTTCTGTGGTCTCACACACGATGGGGCGTTATTAAAAGGGAATACCATTGACCTGTGTTAATAGTATACACCCAGAAAGTCACACAGTTGTGTTTGTTCTAGTGAATGTTTGCTACTCCTCCCTGTGGCCAGTGGCAGTGGAGATTGCTACACAAGGTTACTGATTTTCCCGGAATACTTTGTATATGTTTTGGTTTGTGTCTACTAACACCGTCATCATATCGTCGTTGTCGGATGAAAACCCTGTATGTCCAAAACGGCCTTGTGTGCTTGTAGATCTGCTGTTTTCACTACTTTTGTGCGACCGCCTTGTATGATGAAGCCGGGCTTTACTTTACAAAAGAACCTACAAATCTGAAATTTGGAGATACGAGGCTCAACAACGACGATATAATGCAGTTAGAACGTCATAAATCAGTGAATAACATAGTGTGAGTCCATTAGGTCAGTCTCCCATCCATGGTCAGTGCATGAGAACAATTTGTGATGAATTGCTCAGTGCTATTTTCCAGTAACTGAAGACAGAACACCCTTGCAGCATCCATTAACATGCATATTGTATCCATATAGCTATCCATCCTTGGCTAATGCTATCTTACACGCAGCTCAGTTATCCACATAGAAACAGATTGCACTTTAAAATGACCACTGAAACAGTATTCATTTTATGTTTTTGAAACATCCACTTGGTTAGAATAATACCAGTAAGACTAAGGGAAAAACTCGGCGAGGTCGCGCCATCTATCTTGGCCATCTGTCTTGGCTATATATATCATTCTGTTAGTGTGGTTCTCCTAACAGGGCATCATCTGGGATACAATCCCTTTTATGCCCATATATGGAGATCCCTAACAGAATCCCTTTTATGCCCATATATGGAGTTCCCTTCTCTGAGTATCTGACATCACTGTGATGTCACCTGTTTATGCCGTTATTATCTTCAGCTATATATTTGCTACTGGATTGCTAATGTACATGTAGCAGAGTGACTCACTGCCTCAGCCGGATGTCTTAAAAGTCCATTTACACACACACATTTACTACATTAGTGGAATAAATATATGCTAAAGCCAGGTGTAAATGAGTCATGTAAGGGATAATGAATGGCTCCGTGGTGAATGACGATATATAACAGACCGACGGACTGATAACTCCCCGAGGCGCCAGTCCGAAGGGATGTTATATATCGTCATTCACCAAGGAGCCATTCATTATCCCGCTTATTACCCGGCTACTAAATCAAATTAATAATTTGACTCAAAACTAAAAACAAAACAAAGTATTTCCTTGTTTACAGACGTCTGGAAGCGTTCCACAAGTGTCGCGCTGGGCGTCCCCCTAGCGCGACACGGTCGCCTTGGAAAACAAGGAAGTGCTGATTAAATAGAATCCATTTTCTGATACTACGTTGTCTATTTCTCGCTTAAAATATTTTTAAAAACATTCTTGAGAGCAACGTTTAGTTCTAAATGTCGCGGTGTGTTTGTTTACATGGCTGACATGTTGGATACAGCACAAGATTCACGCAGTGCAGCTTGACTGCAGCAGGTGCTCTGAGTCTTTGATTAGACAGTGGTCTGTTATAGAGTGGAGCGGTCTATTATCCAGAAATATCAGACCTCTGATTTCAGCAACTGACCAATCAGAATCAAGCATTCAAACAATCCGGTTAATAAAGATTAATAACGTATGCATAGTACATAATAAGGGGAAAGACGGTTTAAAAATAGTTACAGTTAGAATGATAAAAAGAAAATAAATCAAGGCTATATTGACAAGATAAAATGTATATCTTGTATGACTTCATTTCTAAACCCTTTGCTTTTTTTCCTCATAGCTTGTTCTTCTGCTGGATCTCAGGAGCAGGAGGATCCAGGCTTGGAAAGCCTTTTGTTTCCCGTACAAGAAGTAAGTGAATGCTGGAGTGGAGCGTCTTTCTTTTGGGAAATACAATGGGTGACATTTGAGGATTGTTCTTACTGTGCAGTTAGGGCTAGGGTTATTATTACATAATCGTCTAATCGCAATTATTTGACATAATCACAATTGTTTTTCATAATCGTCATAATCGTTTCCATGTTGAAAAATCCTCATATATTTTTTTAAAAGTCAAAAATAGTGGAAATACATTTCCACTATCAATGCTCTTTTTTTAAGTATAAAGTTGTCAAATACGGTATGTCAGTAATTTCTTTGTATATTTAGGTTATGTGTCATATCTACCATGTGCAACAACATGCAAAACGTCATGTAAAATGTCATAATCGGGACAGCCCTATGTGCAGTCAACAATCAAACAAACACATAAACCCATAAATGTGTTTATGCAGACCGTCCAGATGACACCTGGAGATGATACCTACATGGCAGAGGAAAATATATTCATCGACAACGGTAATGTATAGTGTCTATCGACTTTGTTACTGTTGGTAACATTGTGTCTTTCATTATGACACTTTGCAGAGAATGTTAGAGAGGCAGGGGCTGTCATTTCTAAAAGGGCCTTTTGGTGGAAATATCGAAAATAGCTGATCTCCAAGCTCACAACGCGCCTGCGACGCGTTGTGAGCTTGCAGGTCGGCTATTTCCGGTGCTTAATACCACACTGAACTAAGCATAATCAAGTCAACTCTGGAGATGTGGCGTACAGCATGGCTTTCTACACAGAGAGGGCAATTCTTTCAACATAAGATGCTGCATTCAAGTTCAGGAGAGTTTGGACAAGGCAATTCTCTTGAATGCTGCCTTCAGGTATGGCATGGAAAGAGGGGCATTTGGCTTTTCTTTCACCATAGTAAAAACGGCATTCATGGTCTGTAGAGGGCACTTTTTGCAGACAGATAAAGGGGCAGGTGCTCAAGCCCCCTTTGATGTCTATGTGTGCCGATGCCTGCTTCTTCGCATCATGTGATACATATAATATGAGGTGTGCAATGAAGTGTCGTGTTTGCTCAGTTTAATTAAAGCGTGTTTCTGATCATGCTGTTAACCCCATTTCAGATATGGAATCCACTATTGACTCGGATATCCTCCGGCAGTGTCTACAGGGGCTGAATATTGAGCAAGGTAAGCCTGGTTATCGCCAGTATTTATCACTTCCTTCCCCTGGGAGCCACAGCATCAAAGGGGGCTTGAGCCCCTGCCCTTTTAACAGTCTGTAAAAAGTGCCCTCTCCACACCATGAATGCAGTTTTTACTATGGTGAAAGAAATGCAAATGCCCCTCTTTCCATGCCATACCCGAAGGCAGCATTCAAGAGAATTAGCCAGTAGCTATGCCCCTCCCAAAAAGCTTTTGTCCAATCCTAGCTTAGAATAACTAGGTTTGCCTTGGCAACAGCCTTTGCAAGCTGCTGGTTGCTAAGCTAGCATTGGACAAAAGCTTTTAGGGGAGGGGCATAGCTACTGGCTAATTGCCTTGTCCAAACTCTCCTGAACTTGAATGTATCATCTTATGTTGAAAGAACTGCCCTCACTGTGTAGAAATCCATGCCGTTACGCCACATCTCCAGTATTGCCTTTTGTATGCTTAGTGTAGTGTGGTATCAAGTACTGAAAATAGCCACGACGCGTTGTGAGCTTGGAGGTCTGCTATTTTCAACATTTTCACCAAAAGGCCCTTTTAGAAATGTCAGCCCCTGCCTCTCTAACATTCTCTGCACGTCCCTGGCAGCGGCAGTAAACAAGTGCGTCCAGGGTGCTTTCCTGGAAGTCATTATTTCATTTCCTCAACTTCCATAGCTGCCTTGGACTTGCCTCCTGAACCACAACAGATTGAGGGCATGATGGGCGGACACGCGTTGCCCGAGCAACCGCAGCATCCAGGAGCATACGAGGATGCTGCTGGCCGAGTCGGGCTGCCCGAGCCCCCGGCGTATCCAGTCGACGGCGCTGTGGGAGGGGCGTTTGATCCGCAGATGGTGGAGCAGTTCCGGGACTCCATGTCCAAGACCATGGTCGGAGATCATTTCAGTAGGTTTATGGATGTTACTATGACAGGGTTCCCACGGTCATGAAATTCCTGGAAATATTTTGAAATTAGGAAAATATTTTTCCAGTACTGGAAAAGTTTTGGAATTGATCAATGGTCCTGGAAAAAAATAGCCATTTATTGTCTTTTGGTTTATTGTATTTGGTTATTATAATGCCTCTGAAAATTGTCAAATATTAGAGGCAGAAATTGTGAAAATAGCAGATCTACATGCTCACAACGCCTCGCAACGCCTTCACAATCGAACCGTGTTATACAAAATTCCTCAACTCTTAGTGCTCGTCAGGGTGCCGGGGTCCCCAGTTAAAACATGATTATTTCGGGGGTCACGGCCTGAAAAGGTTGAGAACCACACTGGCATACACTACCTGTCTTTGGGCATTGCGCATAGCAGTAAGCAACCTGTTATTGAGCTGAATTATTGTTATATAGTCCTGGAAATTGGGTTAAATATTCTGGAAAAGTTTTGGAAATTAATTGGTAAAAATGTGTGGGAACCCCGTGTATGGATGTTACTATGATCATTATAATCCGGTTGCTCGTTTTACATCTTTGACTTTATTTCTGAAATGTAATTTATCCAATCAAAAACAACAGCAAAAAGTCAGACTATATTAAAAGTAGTGTTCAAAGAATTTGAATCTGCACGGTTTCCTAAAGCCAGTAAAATGATCTGCCTGGCCAATGCTGCTATTGGATACACCTGTGATTAAATGCTTCATAAAGAATGCAGCTGCTTAAGACTTAAATAAAACACACTCTAGACCAGGGGTCTTCAACGTTTTCAGTCCAAGGACCCCTTAGTTGAGAGAGAGATGAAGCAGGGACCCCCACAACCTGTTAATAGATTCCATATAGTTTCATCTTTTGACAGCGCAATGACAGCACAATCATCAGTGTATTTTGGATTCTTGAACCATCAATACTTAATAAATTTGACCTTTCACTCTTTACTTAGTCTGCTCTTTTCCCCCTCTACACCAAAGCTCTTTGCCGAAAATAGCCGATCTACAAGCTCACAACGCCTCGTTGTGAGCTTGTAGGTCTGCTATTTTTGGTTAAAGTTCTCCGAAATAGGGACACTAGGTTTCAAGTGGTTAATATGAAAAAGGAGAAAAAACAGTTTCTATCACACAAAGATTTGGAGGAGCCCCTGTTGTAACTCTGAGGACCCGGACCCCCTGTTGAAGACCCCTGCTCTAGACTGTGGTTTCATATACATATCTTCCTCTTCTTCTTCTTCCTTCTGTTTGTGCTTCCAGAGACTGACTTCATGGTGTCAGTCTTCTACAGAGGAGCGAAGGTGGTATCTGAGCTGGTGGTGCAGAACGAGGCTGGACTCCGACTAGTCTACAGGTACAGTGGTGTTAGAACAACAATTCTAAAACGGCTAGTTCCATTCCTTGATTCTGATTGGCTGTTTTCCATTAATTACTGTGGTATATGAGACAGTTTATATCAAACCCAGGTGCGTTATTTCTATCCACAGTGTTCCACAGCTAGTGCACCAATTATCTGCACCTGTGTTGTTGGCAAAAAAAGCTGGGAACTACTTTCTTGTAGCTGGGGACTACTTTCTTGTAGCTGTGAACTTTCTAGCAGCCCTTGTAGTGAATTATTAGTGAAATAGAACAGTTTTAATTGGTACATGACATGTCAATGATTTTTCATGTTGCCATATTGCCATAGGGCTGCGCCTTGTGTCTCACCCATAGACTGTAGAAAAATATGGACGAAGCGAAGCCATTGGTTTCTATGCAGCGCAAATGGCCCTTTCTACCCCTTGGAATGGGTGTCGCCATCATAGAATTGTAAAGGCATCAGAGATGCTATTGCTGTCACGTGCAACGCAGGGATACATGGGAGAATGTGGTCGGAGCCTCCCGAAATACAGCACACAAAGAAGAACACAGCCTGCTGGTATCAGTTTAGTTGGCCACGCCACCCCCGCAACTTTATAATTTATTTTAAAATACATTGGACCACATTTCGACAAAACGAATATGATGGTGATTGAAAGGCAATTTTTAACTAGCGATAGGAACCATACAGTATTCATGAAAATGTTAATTAAGGTTAGAAAACGAAAGGGGAAAATGAATGGGATCCAATGGAGGGCAATTCTTTTTGCGATCGGCCGGGGGGGAAAACAGCGCAACTAGCGGCCAATCATAGGAAGTTTTAGTTACGTATTGGAGTCATTTTAAATCGGCAGAACTATGCCCCTGGTCTCACCACGCCTCTCAGCCATTATAAAATACCAGGTAACCACATGCCTCTTGTGGCTTATTGCTTCAGTGTTACAGCCCTAAAGCCCAACATTGCATTAGCCATGGGTACCCATTAAGTCCTGGAACCACTTCAAGCATTATTTTATGCTTTAACTATTGAGAGATAGCAGATATACAAGCTCACAGCGAACTTGTAGATCTGCTATTTTTGAAATCTGCTATTTTTGAAAAATCTTGTTTTTTTTTTTGTGTTCGTTTTTTTTGTGTGCAAATCTTTGAATATATATTTTTTTAAACAAACATTTGTTACTCAAATATTTGCTTCTGGGGGGGTCCCCGGAACAACATATTTTGAGATGGGGGGCCCGCGGCCAAATACATGTGATTTTGGGGGTCCTTGTGTTGAAAAAGTTTGAGAACCACTGATTTAGAAGACATTTATAGAATCGGGTCAAAATATACAAAGACTTGCACAAATGTTCACGATTTTTAAAAAATAGCAGATCTACAAGCTCGCAGCATGGCACAATTACATTCAATTACAGTCTGTAACTCGTCTGTGTACAAATGGAACCAAATGGACCCATATGGTCCATTTGGTTCCATTGGTTCCATTTGTAACCTCTCAGAGTTTACTCTGAATGTGCCATAGAGTCGTGGTAAATCAGTGTCATACATATTCTGAAGAAAAGCTGGAGACTTGACCTTCAGTAATTGGGTATTATGATCAAAATAATAACATTATAATGGTTTGTAAAACAGAAAAATCACAACAAGAATTTGCTACGGACGAGGCCAAGTCTTCGCCACGATTTTCTTCCGTGCACGGACATATTGGATGAACCCTGATCACGATGCTTCCAATGGATCACTTTACCATACAGTGGTTCTCAGAACTTTGGATATGATAAAGTCTATGTCTAATCATGTCTCAACAGTAGGGATGGGATGACAATCTCTATTGTCGTTTATCGCGATAAAAAAACACTCACGATAATCGTATTGTGGAGATTTCGTTTATCGTGAAATCGTCCTCCGTCATGCACTGGGATCAATTCACCTTAATTTACTATAAATGGTAAAACGGATCTGTGAATAACGCACTTGATACAGTCTTTTTTTTCCCACTATACCAAATCTATTCGCGAAAAATATAGCCGATCTACAAGTCACAACGCGTAGATCGGCTATTTTTTTTGGCAAATCCTCCAGCCCAGGATAAAGGACGTTGGGGATATTTTGATTATCGCCAAAAATATCATAAATCACAATTCTTTTTGGTCGCAATAATCGTGACATGATGACATTTTCATATCGTCCCGTCCCCTACTCAACATTTAGGCCCGAACTCACGCAGCCGGTGTTCGATCCGGTCTCGGGCCTGACCCTGGTCCCTCTGCCCATCCCCGCGGCCATGCTCGACCAGAGGCAGGCCAGGCTCACCCAGCAGATCCTGGACTCGCTGGGCGAAGTGGACGTGGGGGTCTCGGGCCCCGTGGTCTACGGGCAGCGCCAGGGCAAGACCTGGGCCTA
Source organism: Nannobrachium achirus (assembly GCF_963921795.1). NCBI lineage: Eukaryota > Metazoa > Chordata > Actinopteri > Myctophiformes > Myctophidae > Nannobrachium > Nannobrachium achirus. Next base: position 50,524,814 of record NC_137825.1, read on the forward strand.
CTGGAGCCTCGACAGATACGACAAGAGCGGCACGCCGCAGGAGGTGGCCAAGGAGCCCCAGCCGCTCTACCTGTTCAGGGACTTCTTGCAAGGTTGGTAGGATAATGTGTGTCGTCGTTGTCGGGTGGAAACCGTGTATGTCCAAAACAGTTCGTTTTGCATTTAACGCTTTGAAAATGATTTAAACTAGTGAAAACAGCCGATCTACAAGCACACAACGCCTCGCGGTGCGAGGCGTTGTGTGCTTGTAGATCGGCTGTTTTAGACCCAAAACCTAGAAAATGTTGTTGGATATTTTCCCCCCACGATTCCATGCTGTATTGATGTTGGTACCATAGTAGTCTCGGAGAGATAACAGGCAAACGTTGACCAAAACAAATATTCTTCTACATTCTGTAATTGTGTAGACTTCTTGTAAATTAAGTAATGTAAAACAGATGTAAAACAATAATGTAACTCTCGAGTGAGTAAAATGAAGCCATTTGGTTTCATTTTACACTCTCAAGAGTTAAAGATCTACATTATAAGGGTCCATTTGGTTACCAACTCTCCATCATTTAGCTGGGGACCCCCCTCAAGGATTACTGGTGGTCCCCGGACCACTGGTTGAAAACCACTGCTAATAGACAGGTGCTCTTTGGTGATACAGGTGAGGATCATATGTGTAGACTGCAGACTGGCAAAAAAAAATTCCAAGGCATTCCATTTGAAAGAATATAAGGATTTATTTTCAGAGCAAAGTTAATCAACCTAATAGGTCTTCATCAGGGTCTGCTTAGCTCCATTTTGGAGCTATTTTGGAGCTAAGCACTAAACAGAACTTCTTTGAAACAATCTTTTTTTTTGTACAAACTGCACACTCTCAGCTCCGCTCTTTTATTGCTGCTTTTTTTCAACGTGTCCATCTCTGTCGGAATTTAATTTCGCAAATGAGCAATTGTCGTGCATGCAAGTGTTGGTGGGTCTGTTCACATGCAACCAGTACCTTTACGTGTTGTCCTGTCTTTCTAGGAATATCTGACTTTATTAATGGAGGGAAAGAGTGTCCTCCCTGTGCCCTGTACATCTGCCTGGGAGAGAAGTGGCCATGTCCAGAGAACAGACCTTTGGAGAAGAAACTAATTGTGGTGGAGGTACGAGAGATTTTCAAAGGACCATACCACCACTGTCTATTAACTGTTTCAGCCATGATATCCTACATAGGCATTAGCCTCGGGATCCAGGCATTTCAAAGAGAAAAGCCTGGGATAGCGCCCCTGTAACTGTGGCTCACGACATTTTAATGGTACGGTTGTGCTCAAAATGATTCAACCCCCCTCTGCAAATCTGGTTGGTTTATTGGCTAAATTCACAAACTGACAACTGAATGAAATAAATACACCATACAAGAACAATGTAAATAGCTCAACACAAGTAAAATGTGTTCTTTTTTTATTCTTTTTTTAATTCAATGCTAAATGCCACTTTCAACGCCACTTTCACTTTCAATTATTCACTCTTAATTACACCTGAAAACATCTGTAAACATCTGTCGACTAATCAAGGACTTAAATAGTTGCATCAGATGTGCAATCTGGCCTGACTAGAAGTTTGTTGACTGTGATTAGAGCAGTTAGAAACATGGCTAAATCTAAGGAATGGTCAGAAAAGTTCAGAGAAGAGATTATTGCTTTGTACAAAAAAGGAAAAGGATATAAAACAATTGCAAAGACACTGAATGTTCCAAAAAGTACAGTTTTGAGCAAGTTCTAAGTCAAAGGAACAGTGGCTAAACTAATGAACAAATTTGTCTTGTTGAATAATTTCGAGCACAACTATATATAAAATATATGTAGCCGTTCAGATATCTTATTTTACATCAGTATTGTTCATGTGAACTGGTTTGTTTAGGTTTATCCATTATAATTATAAAAATCGCTATGATTTATCACTGTTTTCCACCGCGGAGCACTTCCGCATTTACTCAAAGCGGACAGCAGCAGGAGTCATGTCCTCCTCTGCGTCCATTCCGAGATGCCGGAGGAGCCAGTGAGATCTGCCGGGGGCATAGAATGTCCGCGTTAGGTTAGACTACATACCGTAGGCATAGGTCATAGACTCAGTTAGTCAGTACTGGCTAAACATCAGTTAATAAGTCACAAAGGTGTGAATTTCACTCATAAATCAATCTTATCCATGGACTCATTTCAGCTAGACTTTTAAAATCAATCCACACTTTAAAATGCATTAAAACACACCAATAACAACACTTTGACAACAAATAACCGATTACCTATCTCAAGCAAGTAGATTTTCATACTGTCCTGAAATTAACTGAATCAAAAAGCTTTGTCGAAAATCAAACAAACCACAGTTTGAAATAGATTATGGTGAGCAATAAGTATACCATGAGTCATAGTCAGTGGGCTAAACATGCCACACCATCGGTATGGTGGTTTAATATTACCACCAGTGCATTCACCAAATATTCGAACATTCGAATATCAAAGTCACTATTCGACGTTGTTCACCGAAGTCGAATATTCACTTATTTTTATTTTCTCTTTAAAAAATATATAGTTTACAAAGCTTGGCTAGATAGGAAGTCATAAGAATGAGTTGTCAATGCCCCTGGTGGATGAATTTGTTAATGCTCTATACCAGGGCTTCTCAAACCTTTTCAGGCCATGACCCCCGAAATAAACATATTTGAACTGGGGACCGCCACCCTGACAAGCACTTGGAATTGTAGGTATTACATTTAATGTGACTCGGTTCCGCAGATAAATATTGTGAAAATAGCAGATCTACATGCTCACAACGCCTCGCAGCGCAAGGCGTTGTGAGCATCTAGATCGGCTATTTTCACAATGTTCGCCTCTTGCTTACTTAATATTTGACAGTTTCGCCAGTCCTGTCGAATATTCGACTATTCGAATACTTTGAGGTCAAATAATTTGAATACTAAAAATCACTATTCGTGAATGCCCTAATTACCACCAGTGGCGTTTGCAGGAATTAGATTCAAGGTAGGCGAAATGCCAGCCCCTTGAAATGCACATACTGTATGTGAACTACATAAACCCTAGTGTCCCTTTTCTGTTAGTCTCTCAAGGCAGACAACTCTTTGAATGTTACAGCCTCCACCTTCTGAAAGTGGCAAATGTGGGCTGTCATCTGTGTGTCGTTTCCGCTCACAGCCTAGATGTGTTATGACTAATTTGTTTTACAGTAGGACTTATTTACACGTCTGCAAAGACTAAGTGGAAGCACAGGGAGGATGCCATGGACATGCTGAAACTTCTTTGCATTTTCAGCGCTTCCGTTAACCTGCACAGACGGAAGCATCCGCAAATTGTCTCTCTCTCAAGACTACTTTTCATCATGTCATAATAAATGAACATTCTGCAAAGGAATTGCAGATCTACAAGTCATACCTTTTGAGCTTGAAGATATGCTATTTTCCACAGAGATTTGGTGTAGAAAGAAAAAAAGGCAGTTCCCTAGGGGAAGTAGCCTATGTTAGGGTTTATCACATGCTATTTATGTGACTAATTACCTTGTTTATTTTAAATACATTTAAAATAGAATTAAAATAAGAGCGCCTGCTAAACATGCATATTAATTGCACCGTATGGCAAGAAATGTTATCTAAAAGGGTTACAATTTCAGATCCAAGTGATGTTTCATTTAATTGTGTCATGCATACATTTTCAAGAAAGTGAAAAATGTTGGGGCCAATTCAGCAAAAAGTAAAGTGCAGCGACAAGAACCCAAAAATGTTGCTTCAAGGTTGTCTTAATGTATACACAATACATTGACATTTATTTTTCTTCTTTCCTCTCTGCTTGTTATTGCCAGGTGGTGCTAAGATCACTGGAGATACTGAAGAGTTTTGCTGTGGAGGGTGGCGCCTCCTCCCTTCAGTCTATGGAACTGCAGCTCTCCCTAGAGCAGATGATGGAGCTGTGCTGAAGCAAACTGATTGTGCTTTAGTCCAGTGGTTCTCAACCTTTTCAGGCCGCGAACGCCCAAACTAATCATATTTTAACTGGGGACCTGTCCACCCTGACGAGCAAAGGAATTACATTTCATATAATGCAGTTCTATTGTGAAAATTGCTGATCTGTTTTCACACTTTCTGCCTCTAATATTTGACAATTTGGCCAATGTTTAATTTGTTGTTTTAGAGCAGTGTTTCTCAACCTTTTTTCATGTCCCAAGAATCCATGGCCACACCAACATAATACGGGGGTGTAAATATCGTCACTGTCCGAAAGAAACCTTGCATCTCCAAGTTTCAAATTTGTATGTTTCTTCGCAAAGTAAAGCCCTGCTTCATCATACAAGGCTGTCGCACAACAGTAGTGAAAACAGCAGATCTACAAGCACGTGCTTGTAGATCGGCTGTTTTCACTAGGTAAATCATTTTTAAAATGATAAATTAAATACTGGCTTTCAAGCAGTTTCAAGGGGCACACTTAACCCTTCTCAGGGGCACACCAAAGGTCCCCAGGCACAGTGGTTGAGAAACACTGTTTTAGAGGTTTAAAGAGTCCTTAAATTGTCCCTTTAGAAATGTGCAGATACCCCTCTATACACTTAAACCTTATGTTGGTTTGTTTACTGTTGAGTGAGACAACAATGTTGCACATCAAGTTAATCATCTGGGGACCCCAAAATAATGTCGGGACCCCCTCTGGGGTTCCCGACCCACAGGTTGAGAACCACCGCTTTAGTGGACTCACTGAATGCGACAAGTTTACAAATGCTACCTATGCCCTCTTCAGGTAGTGTTACTTTCATTTTATTGATCAGCACGTTTACAATATTTGTATTCGACAATAGCTGAATGAATAATATTAGCACTTAACAGAGGTAATGCACACAGTGAAATCAAGTTATCGACAAGATAAAACCTTCCACTGCTCGCGACAGCGGAACAGAAACCGCAAAGAACTGCATGACAGTAATGACTAGGGGTGTAACGATATAGTAACTGTTTCGAAATATCGTTTTTAACTTAAAAAATCGAAGTATATCGAAATGAAAACAGCTAAAATCGAATCGTATCGTTTTATTTTGTATCGTATCGAATCGGCAGTGCAAAGAATCGATCGTATCGATACTACCTACTTGTGCATTATATTTAGCATTTTTAAGAAGAAAAAATTAAAAGGAGGGGTTTAATTACTTTTCCTTTCCATATAGCTACACTGGTCTATCGATAAATGTGTGCAATCTCTGGGTTCATGTCAAGGTGCAGGTTTGTCCATATATAATGTCCATGTATTTGGCAGATAATCACAGTGTTTACTTATTTATATCCATCCATAATAATACGTTTCCCTTAAAAACCTGCACTATCCGCACCTATCACACAGATTTAATTTCTTTGCTAAATAGTTACTATATCGATTTTAAATCATTGAATCGAATCGTATCGTATCGCCATGAATGAACCAATATCGTCCATGTATCGTATCGTCAACCATGTATCGTGATATGTATCGAATCGCTATTAAAATGTATCGTTATACCCCTAGTAATGACATATTCATAAAATGACAATATTGTAGCCGTGAAATATAACTCAGGTAATCAACTCAAGAGTATCACTACATTAAAAGAACACAGATATACCATTGTAGAGAGCACTTTGCCCAGATACAAATTTTTAAGTATTTTCTTTTCACCCACGATATATATTCAACTCATAATCATGCAAGTTATTACAAAGGATCTTTGGAAGCACAATAACATTTAGTGGGAGATTATTGCAGGATCATTTCACCCTACAATTGAACAGATCTACACACTCACACTTATATGGTATACTCTATACAGGTATATGTCATATGTTGATGTTGTCTCTACCAAAAGAAACAGCAGGTACAGTTTAGCTGAAAGAATTTCACAACTTTATTGAATTCACATTTCAGATAATTTACTAGCAAGAGTCATAACATGCAGCTTCCTCTTAACACAAACTCTGCCATCAAAATACCCCTTTGTACCCCTTCTCTGCCATGCCCGTAGAACCCGTAAATGTAATAAAAATGTATTAAAAAACATTTTTTTATCGAAACGCAACTAAAATAGGCCGGAACTAATGCTCCGTGATCGGTTTCTACACGGACACATTATTGAGCGGACACCTTTAACATTGGAGTCCCTGAACCGGAAGCGGAAGTCCGTCCTCTATTTTGGCCCAGCTTACTGTCTGCACTCCGCGGCTTACAGATGGAGAATTTATTGATCAATTGAAAAAGTTTCAACGGATTTGAGAAGCTGATGGAATACGCGAACACACGAGCAGTGTCCGATCACGCACGATGGGAACTGGACGAGCGCCCACGTTAACAGGTACGACTCGGAGAAGCCGGCAGTGAAAGACATAGAGAAATTAACGGGCTTTACGGCCGTAAACTACGAATGAGTTAAGATGTATGTATTAGGGGTGCAGCATATCGAAACGAATATCGAAAATCGAACCGAACCGAAAAATATCGAATCGAATGACCCTGTACCGAACAATACAATACCACTCCACATCCACATTCCCCTGGAACCCCCTCAAGGACCCCTAGGGGTCCGCAGAGCCCACTTAGAGAACCACTACCCTATAGGTTGGGTACCGTATTGTTCAAAGTTAAAACAAAAAAATACATAAAAATACATTTATAAATCAAGGACATTTCTGTTTACTTTTTGTATCGAAAAAGTATCAAACCGTGTCACCAAAATATCGAACCAAACCGAACCATGAATTTTGTGAACCGTTGCACCCCTAGTATGTATGTATGTATGTATGTGCCGCCAAATGCTGTCTGCGGAATCCCTTTTCAAAAGATTGTCAAGCATTTGTCAAGAGTTTAAAAAAAAAATTCTAGCTTCGAAAATAGCAAATCTACAAGCTCACAACGTAGTTTGTCTTTTGCTGGGGACTCCCTGAAAACCCCTCAGGGATCCTTAGGGGTCCCTGGACCCCACTTTAGCCAGATTTCGACTGCAGCGTTAGCACCACACGGCACTACACCATACCACACCACATACAAATATGTACATTTTCATTACAGCCCGGTTGGTCCATGGTTGGTCAATTGACATGTCACACTTTGCCTTTTCTTAGGAGGTGGTCCTCAACCACTTTTCAATGTCCTGTTAATGAGTTCCTTGCTATAATAGTCCTACAGTATCGTCAGATTGCTGCTGCGCAACAAGTCTCTTAAATAAATAAATGTTTTTTATTGATGTATTATATTGTAATGTTTTGTATTTTCTCTTGTGTGCATGCCGTTTCAAACACTTCCTCAGAATCCACGAACAGTTATGTGTAAAACAGTAAGCCCGTTTATTGCATACTGAAAGAAACATAATTATAGGGTGTAGGGCTGTCACAATTATTAAATAATCGTCTAATCGCAATTATTTGACAAAATCACGATTATTTTTCATAATCATCAATCGTTTCCATTTTATATTTTTTATGTAAAAAATTGTGGAAATAGCTGATCTACAAGCTCACAACGTGTCGCGATGTTCTTTTTTTTAAGTATAAAGTTGTCAAATATGTCAGTAATTTCTTGTATATTTAGGTTATGTGTCACATCTACCATGTGCAACTTCAAAGCCTACAAGCCAAACAGCAATGTAATTCAACGACAAAAACACAATTAATCGTCATGTAAAATGTCATAATCGAGACAGCCCTAATAGGGTGTTTACAAAAAGAAAAGAACGAGAATCATATAGCGCATGGAGAATGTCATTCCTGTTGGCCTTGCTCTGCCTCTGTGTCGCTGTCGGCCCAAGACTCCTCTTCCTCAGCCAGCAAGGTGTTCCTCAAGCCTGCCATGGGGACAAGCTTTCCTTCTGCATCCAATCCCATTGGCTGGATAATGTTCTCCCTGGCCAACCCAACAGATAATAAGCCCATGAAATAAGAATGAAACACAAAACACAACTCCTTTTTATGTCTTAAAAACCCATTCAGAACGGGTACACATTATCGTGTATCATTATTTTATGCTTTAACTATTGAAAAAATAGCAGATCTACAAGCTCACAGCGCGGCACCGAGTGCCGCGTTGCGAGCTTGTAGATCTGCTATTTTTGAAAAATCGTGAAAATTCGAATTTTGAGCCGATTCTATAAGTGTCTTTTGAATCCTTTTAAGATTTTTTGAAAAACATATGTTTCTATGTCAGCAATCTGGCTAGCCATCGTCAAAGAAAAGGTCCTTTTCACTTAACTGGAGCTCAGTTAGTCTGTTCTTGAGAGACTACTATGTCAGTGGTTCTCAAACCTTTTCATGTGAAGGACCCCCAAAATAATATTTATTTGGCCATGGACCCCCATTCAACATATTTAGTTCCAGGGACCCCCCAGAAGCAAAATTTGAGTTACAAACGTTCGCTTTGAAAATACATATATATTTTTACGACTTTTTCAAAAATAGCAGATCTACAAGCTCGCAGCGCGGCACTCGGTGCCGCGCTGCGAGCTTGTATATCTGCTATTTTTCACTGGTTAAAGCATTCAATAATTCTAGGCCTAAATGGGTTAATTTTGATGACTTGAACTGGGTTGCCTATTTTGGGCATGTCGTAATGGTTGAAAATCTTACATCTTTAAATAGCACATGAGCTTGTAGATGAAAATGTTTGAAAATATTGATTAACGGACAACTTTGGTTCTTTTACAACATTGATTGTAATTAGAGAGAAAGAAAAGATGCTTTCAAATTGTTTTAGCGATTTTTGAGATTTTGATTTCAGTGGGTGGGGGCATGCGTACAAGTGGCTAAATGTTTTTAGACACAATAAGTTGGCAATTTCTTATTTACAGTAACACTACTAGAAAGATTGTGGTGCATCTTGGGAATGGGCTTCTTATCTTCTAAAAATACATATTTAGCCATTTTGTACGCATGCCTCCAACCACTGAAATCAAAATAGTTAAAATCGCTTAAACGATAGAAAGCCGTAAAGGAAAACATTTTAACACTCATCTTTTCTTTTCTCTAATTATAATCTCAAATATGAACCCTTGACAAATGTTGTCCTTTAAGTGATTAAATGAACACAGGATTTTACAGTGAATGAGACCAACACTCGAAAGTACGATCTAAATGTACAGTAGGCCTACAATATGTACCATTACAGCACTACCGAGCTCATCAGTAAAGTGCTGCCACTTCACTGGACAAGTAAATGATGTCTTACATAACCTTACATTCACTAATTAAATGGATCTATAATCGGTAGCCAGATAAGTCGCCCCAAACTCGTTTCCCAACGGGTCTGTGGCCTTAAGCTAGATGCAGAATAGACTAAAATCAAATATTTGCTTCTGGAGGTCCCTGGAACAAAATATTGTGATGGGGGTCCGTAGCCAAATACATATCATTCTGGGGGTCCTTCACATGACAAAGTTTGAGAAACACTGATGGCAACATAAGTTTTTTCAGAAAATTGTTATGATTTAGAAGACATTTGTAGAATGTGCCTATCAGTGGTTAACGACCCCCAAAATGTGTTTTTGGCCGTGGACCCCCATCTCAAAATATTTTGTTCCAGGGATGGACCCCTATTGCAAACTTTTTTGTTCCAGGGACCCCCAGAAGCACAGATTTGATTTTAGTCTAATCTGCATCTAGCTTAAGGCCACAGACCCGTTGGGAAACGAGTTTGGGGCGACTTTGAAAGAGGGCGAGTTTTCTGGTATTCCTATAATCCACTTATTCATATTTCTATGAAGGATTGTGGTATCACCATGCATAGAAAGAAATGGAATATAGACCCCCTAAAACACGCTTAAGGCCCATTCCCACTGGGCCAGATAACAGATATCTGGAGATATTTCTCCAGATATTTTTCCATGCAAAGTGGATGGTAGATACAGATAAAAAAAATATTTGCCACAGATAAAAGTATCTGTGGCAAATATCTGTGGTAGACTTTTTTTTTATCTGTATCTACCATTCACTTTGCATGGAAAAATATCTGGAGAAATATCTCCAGATATCTGTTATCTGGCCCAGTGGGAATGGGCCTTTAGCCTGGGTCAAAGTGGTCCACTGCTGGGGGCGAGCGCGGTCCCCGCTCAAAGAATGCGGACAACTCGGGGTAGTGTGATTTTGGGCGAGTGTTTCCAGTTACCAACAAATTGACACCGCAGTAAATCAACGGAAGCTTCCTCAATATAAAACCAGTGGTGTAAAGAAACTTAAAGGGGCACTCCACCACTTTTCAACCTATCTTCATATAATCGGTCCTCACTAATAAAAAATATCAAAAAAAAATTCTACTCAGTTTGGGTCTCATAGGAGAGCTGTGGGTGGGTCAAATCCTTCCTACCGGTGACATCATCAATGGGAAATGCAAGCTAATATAAACTGCAGGCTTTCTATTCCTGAAAAAGTTGCAATGTTAAAGTGGAAGCCATTGTTCTCGTGATAATATTTTTTTTTTTTTCAAAAATATTATTATTTTTTTTTGTCAACCGATGATGTCACCGGTAGGAAGGATTTGACAGCTCTCCTATGAGACCCAGACTGAATAGAAAAAAAATTGTGCTATTTTATCATGAACATTAGTGAGGACCTATTATATGAAGACAGGTTGAAAAGTGGTGAACTACTCCTTTAAGTACTATTTACTCAAGTACTGTACTTAAAGGAGTACTTCACCACGTTTCAACCTATCTTCATATAATTGGTCCTCACTAAAAAATAGCTTTTTTTTTTTTTTTTTTCAGAGGAGGGTTGTGGGCAGGTCAGAAACCCATCGTCTTGTGACATCATCGATTGGGAATCTAAGCTAATAGAAAATGCAGGCTTTCTACTCCTGAAAAATTGCAATGTTAAAGTGGAAGCCATTGTTCTCGTGATAATAAAAAATCGAAATATTTTTTTCAAAAATATTGATTAATTCTTTTTTTGGAAAATGATGATGTCACAAGACGATGGATTTCTGAACTTCCCATAGCTCTTCTAAGAGACTTGGACCGAGTAGAAAAAGATTGTGCTATTTTATCATGAACATTAGTGAGGACCTATTATATGAAGATGGGTTGAAAAGTGGCAAAGTCCTCCTTTAAGTTAAATTTCCAATTCTCTATACATTTTTCCTTCTACTCCACTACACCTCAGAGGGAAATATTGTAACCTACTTTTACTCCGTTGCAATTATTTGAAAACGTTCGTTAACCACTAGTTAGTTACTTTGTAGATACTGATTATTATTACAAAACATACATTAACCACCTATATACATTTCGTCCATTTGAAAATGTGCCGATCTACAAGTTTTTTTTTAATACATTTGAAACATGTGAGCAGGGGCGTCACACCAAATTCTGGGCCCTGGGTACAAGGATGCACTGCGGGCCCCCCATGAATGTTAACTGTTGAAAAATAGCAAGCTTGTATATCTGCTATTTTTGAAAAATCGTGAAAATGTGTGCAAGAAACCTATGTCAAGGACCCCCAAGATGATATTTGGCCACGGACCCCAATCTCAAAATATTTAGTTCCAGGGACCCCCAGAAGCAAAATTTGAGTTAGAAATGTTCGCTTAAAAAATACATATATTCAAAGATTTTCACACATTTTCACAACTTTTCAAAAATAGCAGATCTACAAGCTCGCAGCGCGGCACTCGGTGCCGCGCTGTGAGCTTGTATATCTGCTATTTTTCAATAGATAAAGTTACTAGGGCCCCTCCACCTTGGGCCCCAGTAACTCAGTCCCACTTTCCTACCCCTTGTGACGCCCCTGCATGTGAGTACCTTTCCCACCGCTGTGTGAAACTGACCTGGACAGTTTGCTGAAAAGCGTGACCAGCTTGTGGGCCTCCTCTTCTTTCTCCTCCTCCGTCATGCCCTGCATGGGGTCGGGCTGCTCCGCCTCCACGCGCCCCGTCACCGGGTTGACGCGGCCCTTGACCCGCCGGTACTCCTCGGTGTCCGAGTCCGAGTCGCTGGAATACTGGCCCGCCGAGGAGCTCCAGCCTTTGGGCCGCTGCCCTCCCAGCAGGCCCCTGGTGGCCAACAGGCCTGCCGCGTTGCCATAGCCCGTGTATTTGACGAAACGGTTCACTGGAGGGAAGGAAAAAAAATCAAACCCAGTTTGAAGTGGAGCAGTGCATTTGAGCATTTCATTTCATTAAAGGGATCCCATAATAATGGATCCCACTGGGAAAGATGGATAACCACGCCCCAGACTCATTTTTGAAGCTTGTGATTGGCTGAACCGGACGTAGGGAGCGCTCCGTTGTAGTCACTTGGACCGCGCGAGGTGCACCAAAACCCAATTATCATTGCGTTTATCGCGCGCTTGCCCAGGCCATAAATAGAACGATTGCATTCACCACGGCTTCGTAACTCGCGCGGCCGGCCCTGGCCAAGGTCCGCTGGCCTTCGCGCCGCTTTCAATGTCGTGGACAATAACTGTGAAAACGAGCGCTCTATGCCGTTTGCATCCATCTTTCCCAGTGGGATCCATAATCACGCATCCCTGGCTAATACGACAAACTACAATGTAAAATTAAAAACACCTACATTATTTTATTTCTTCTAGAAATAGCTAATCTTTCACTCAATAGGGGAAATGCCCGTCGCAAGTTGATGATGTCATAAATGTTATGTGTGATCTATCCCTATGGAATTTATGGCATTCATGTGCTAATAAAAACAAATGTAATACTTCTTATGGTTAATATGAGCATCAAATCAATATTTCAAATGTATTTGTGTTTTTCTTCTTTTTTTTTGCACATGCATGCCATAAATTCCATAGGGATAGACCACACATGACATTTATGACATCATCAACTTGGACAGGCATTTCCCCTATTGAGTGAAAGATTAGCTATTTCTAGAATAAATAAAATATATAAGGTGTTTTTAATTTTACATTGTAGTAGGACAATTATAATGTATTAAGGCATATTTGAATGTGTGTGTGTGTGTGTGTGTGTGTGCGTGCGCGCGCGCGTGCGTGCGTGCATGCGCGTGCGTGTGCGTGTGTGTGTGTGTGTGTGTGAGAGTGTGTGTAGAGTAGACACACCCACTCTGACAAATCTTGATTGTGGGACTGGAGAACTTCTTCAAGCACGTGCGTGCATTAGGGCATTCACGAATAGTGACTTTTAGTATTCTAATTATTCAACCTCAAAGTATTCGAATAGTCGAATATTCAACAGGACTGGCCAAACTGTCAAATATTAAGTAAGCAAGAGGCGAACATTGTGAAAATACGTATGTAGATCTGCTATTTTCACAATATTTATCTGCGGAACCGAGTCACATTAAATGTAATGCCTACAATTCCAAGTGCTTGTCAGGGTTCTTATGACTTCCTATCTAGCCAAGCTTTATAAACCATGAAGACATATATATACAGTATTTTTAAAGACAAAACAATACAAAAAATTAAAATAAATAAGCGAATATTCGATTTTGGTGAACAACGTTGAATAGTGACCTTGATATTCGAATATTCGAATGGTGAATGCCCTAGCGTGCATGCGTATGTGTGTGTGTGTGTGTGTGTGTGTGTGTGTGTGTGTGTGTGTGTGTGTGTGTGTGTGTGTGAATGGCCCTGTTTGCTGCTCATGGTTGAACCCAGCGTTATATTGATACCCAGCGGTATTGCAGCTTTTGGTACGGTGTACGGACATGACTACATGACTACTTAACTTGACGACACACAAAGTCAAACACCTGAAGCAAAAAAGGTGGCGTTTGGGAAAACATCCACAATCTCTAGTGGTCATTAAAGGGATAGTTCATCCCAAAAACGACATTTTTCTATCGATTACTGACCATAGAAACTTGAATTCATGCACATTCTTTTTGTTTTTGTCTCATTCTTTAAGCCAATAATTTGATGACCGACAATGGTTCCCTAATCCCTATGGAGACACATCAAATCATTGGCTTAGGAATGCAACAAAATATCCATGAGGTTACTCAACTGCAACAAACCAACATAAAGTTTAAGTGTATATAGACAGCAGTGTTTCTCAACCTTTTTTCTGCATGGGCACACTTTTCATGTCCCAAGAATCCATGGGCACACCAACATAATACAGGGGTGTAAATATCGTCACTGTCGGGAAGAAACCTTGTATCTCCAAGTTTCAAATTTGTACGTTTCTTCGCAAAGTAAAGCCCTGCCTCATCATACAAGGCTGTCACACAACAGTAGTGAAAACAGCCGATCTACAAGCACACAACGCCTCGCACCGCGAGGCGTTGTGTGCTTGTGTGCGTTGTGTGCTTGTGTGCGTTGTGTGCTTGTAGATCGGCTGTTTTCACTAGTTTAAATCATTTTTAAAATGTTAAAATACAATACTGGCTTTCAAGCAGTTTCAAGGGGCACTACTTGTCCCTTCTCAGGGGCACACCAAAGGTCCCAAGGCACAGTGGTTGAGAAACACTGTCTTAGTCAAAATAATGACACGCAGAAATAGCGAGATTTCTCCTGCCCGGAGCTGCACAGTGAATGAATTATGGTCTCACCGTTTTCTTTGCAGAGAACAAAGATAAGTTCGGCAGCGCAGTGCTTAAGGTCCGTGTCCACGTGGGTCATGAGGCGGACCAGACGACTCTTCACCGTACCGCCCTCCTCTGGCCTCACAGACACATCTCTCAGTGGGGGCAGGATCTGAGCAAAGGTTAGGACTGCAATTGAATTCACTTTCTAAAACGGCTACAAATGGTTACAATCCTTGATTATGATAGGCTGGTTTCCCTTTAATTGCTGTGGTATATGAAACTATAACCCACACCTTAAATCAGTTTATATCAAACCCAGGTGCGTTATTTCTTTCCACAGTGTTCCACAGGGCACCAATTATCTGCACCTGTGTTGTTGGCAAAAAAGCTGGGAACTACTTTGTTGTAGCTGGGAACTTTCTTGCAAACCTTGTAGTGAATTATTAGTGAAATAGAAGAGTTTTAATTGGTACATGTCAATGATTTTCCAAGTTTCCATTGTAACCGTTTTAGAAAAGCAATAAGCCACACAAGGCATGTGTTTACCTGTATTTTATAATGGCTGAGAGGCGTGGTGAGACACGAGGCGCAGCCGAGTGTCTCCAACCCTCTCAGGTTGGAGACACACACTAACCACATGCCTCTTGTGGCTTATTGCTTCAATATACAGCTAGGCCTGGCACGATTATTACATAATCATCTAATCACAATTATGTTGTCATAACCGTTTCCACGTTTAAAAATGTTCATATATTTTTAACCATTTTCAAAAAATAGTGGAAATAGGCGATCTACAAGCTCACTTGCGACGCCTGTTTCCACTATCAATGTTCTTTAGTATAAAGTTGTCAAATATGTTAGTAATTTCTTTGTATATTTAGGTTATGTGTCATATCTGCCATGTGCAACTTCAAAGCCTAAAAGCCAAACAGAAATGTAATTGTCAACGACAAAAATACAATTTAATCGTAAATTAAATTACATTATTTGAGTGACAATTAATCGTCATGTAAAATGATATAATCGTGCACGTGCACCCCCCACGCACGCACGCACACACACACACACACACACGCACACACACACACACACACAGAATGATTGTTCTATTATCACAAAACATACATTAACTACTTGAGCCCTATACATTTCGTCCATCTGAAGATAGCCGATCTACAAGCTCACAAGGCGTCACAGATCTGCTATTTTCAACTTGAAATGGGACCTTCTGCATAATGCGGACTATTACATTTTTATACCAATATTTTAGTGCTTTAACTCAAAGTCATTTTTAAATTCCTGACTTTTACTTGTAACAGAGTACCCCTGCAAAACACTTGAATACTTCTTCCACCACTGGCAAAAACACTGCACTGCAGTGAAGCTGAGTCTATGTGACAGCTTGTGTGGTTTTGTCCTCCTTACGTGGTTCCTGACGTAGTGTCGTGTTTCTCTGTGTGCGCGGCAGCTCTCAATCAGCAGGTTGAGGACCGGGGTCACGTTCTCTTTCATCTTGTCCTCCTGAAAGACATGTAACACACTTCTCTGTCTTATTTAAATACTGGCCCATCATTCTTCCATAATTATACATGTAGGCCTACAGTTCCTTAAAGAGGAGGTGCCATAGTTTTGTACTTTTTCTAGTTTTCATGTGTCTAGGAGGTTGACAGTACTTCATTAGACCCCCTGGTGTGGTTGTTATGAGCAATTATGTATTGCCTTTCTATTTGGATTTTAGCTGGAGGCTGCCACCTTGTGGGGTCAAACGTGCCGGTCCAAAAACACAGATACTTATTACATCACAGAATCAACCCCTCCCCTAATTACCATTCACCCAACATACGTGGGTGTGGCTAACTTCAGCTGGGTCACCACCCACCATGACAACCACCACGCATACCAATGAACTGGTGGGTGTGGCCAGACTGGCCACATAAAAACATTATTTTAACTCTTTCTGTACACTTTTTTGGAAAAAATCTTCCTCCTAGTATAATCATAATAGTAGATAATCATGTTTTATAGGGGGGGAAAATCAAGGCACCCACACTTTAAAGAGGTGGTGCTATAGTTTTGTACTTTTTCTGTTTTGTATGTGTCTATCGAGTAAACATTACATTAATGTATATGCATGTCTTCCCTGTGTATTTTTGGTTTCCTCCTGAAAGCTGAAAGCCTCCGAGTCAAAAGGCCCAATCGAAACACACTTCAGTGACAGAATAATCGCGATGATGACAAAATAATTGCGATTGGACGGTTATGTCATAATTGTGACAGGCCTATTCTCATCTCTCCCCGACCTCACCAGTTTCAGACGTCTCTCCATGAACTTGAGGAGGAGGTGCACACAGTCCATGTTGACGCCCCCGCTCTGCTGGGAGTCTGGGTCCGGGGGGATGGACAGCAACACGTCCAGACACTGGAGAGGTACAGCGGACAGCAGGTTGACTGTGTGGCTATAGAGAGAGAGAGAGAGAGAGAGAGAGAGAGAGAGAGAGAGCAGGGTGACCGACCCAAAACAAAGAAGAATCTTGACAAGGTACAGACTTATTAGTGAGCATAGGGATGGGACGATATGAAAATGTCATCTCACGGTTATTGTGACAAAAGAAATCGCGATTTTTACGATATTATCGCGATAATCAAAATCCATTATCCTGGGGCGGAACATTTGCCAAAAAATGGCAGGTTATTCACACCATAGAGACTTGAGTTCAATAATATTTATTTTTTATTTTTG
The DNA here is from genome assembly GCF_963921795.1 of Nannobrachium achirus. Classification (NCBI taxonomy): domain Eukaryota; kingdom Metazoa; phylum Chordata; class Actinopteri; order Myctophiformes; family Myctophidae; genus Nannobrachium; species Nannobrachium achirus. The sequence continues at coordinate 50,542,038 of NC_137825.1, forward strand.
TTTCATTCCTAAGACAATAATTTGATTACAACAAATGTACCCCCATTGATTCCGAAATTCCAAAATATATTTGGATCCCCATCCGGAATCAATGGGGGTAAATTTACTATAATATATATTTATTTTTTTGTCTTAGAAATGCGACAAATACAAAAAAAATAAAAAACTATTATTGAACTCAAGTCTCCTTGGCATGAGTAATCAATAGAAAAAAAGTCATTTTGGGGGGTGAACTACTCCTTTAATGTGTTAATATAGCATAACCTATAACAATACATAATTTCTCACTTGTGTTTGTATGTACACTGTTGGTAGCCTATCACTAAAGCTATTTGTAGTGAAGTTAAAAATAGGCTACTATATTTTTTGTGGTGTAGAAAAGTCTGAAATTCTTTAGTATAAGTAGGCTACCTCAAACCTAAACCTTTACATAATACAGTACTTGCACTTAGTTACTTTCCACCACTGTGTGCATATGACAAAGGATAGCTAAACAACTAGGCTTTAGCAAGGCAGGACAGTGCCGCCTGAGGTGACACGCCATTTGTTTAATGTACGGTAACCATGTAACCAAATTGCACTTTTGAGATTGACTGATAATACCCTTTGTCACAGAGAGTGGGCACTGGGCAGTATATCACAGTAAACATGTCCATGGTTATGTCACCAAAGTTCATTGTTCATGTTCACTCTCTCACCCCTGCAGCTCATCAGTGTCGTCTGTCAGCTCACAACGCCTCATCATGCAGAGACGTAGGACCGCCACTAGGTGTCGGTAGAGATCTGCGTTTTCCTGAGAAAGAAGGTAAGCCACAGTAGATAAGCCAACATCCATAGCCTACAACAGTGTTTCTCAAACGTTCAAATTTCAAGGACTCTCCATAACTCTGGCAGTGTACAAATGGAACCAAATGAACCTTAACAGGTTCATTTGGTCCCCCCCCCCCCCTCCCCATTTCCCCACTACCTCCCTCCCCCCTCACGCACGTGCACACATGCAGCACCTGTGTGTGCCTCCACCCCATCCCCCTCCCCCTCCCCCTCCTCCCCCTGCCTCCCCTCCCCTCTGCCTCTCCCCCCCCCCTTCTGCCTCCCTCCCCCCCTCTCTTTCGGCTCTTTAGCCTTTGTAATGTGTCTTGAGATAACCTGTTATGATTTGACACTCTAATACAAATTTAATGTAGATCTGCTATTTTCACAATAAACCGTGATATACAAAATGTAATGCCTCAACTCTTAGTGCTCGTCAGGGTGGAGGGGGTCCCCAAGTTCAAATATGATTATTTTGGGGGTGGCAGCCTGAAAAGGTTGAAAACCACTGCTTTACACCGCTGGCAACTGGGAATTAAAGACCATGTTCAGTTAGAAATCCGCTGACCTCGTCTTGCTCCTGACCGTGGGCGCTGTGGGTGATGTTGAAGAGGATTTTGAGGATCTCGATGGCGCGCTGAGACGCTTCGAAAGAGATGGGGGCCACCGCTGGACCCACGGCCGCCTCATACTGGTTCTTCCATTCTACCCCGAGGCAGTGCTCTAGAGTCGCTGTGAGGATGGACACCCCTCCTGCCTGGATCAATACAAACAAATGAAACGAAATTAACGAAATAAAAAGAAAATAAGCTAAAATAAAACTAAAACAATGACAGACAGAGGTGTCAAGCTGCCATACCTTGGCTCCGGGGGGGGATAAATGTACTTCGAATAAATTCATCATGCCTGTTGCTAAGGTATGGCAACATGACTGGTGCTGTAATACCTTAGCCTTTTTCTTTTTTTTTAGTCCCAAAGGGTTTTTAGCCAATAATCTTTTACCCCTTTTTCACTAACCTCGCCCACCAGGCTTTCTGGGGGAAAGCCTAGTGTTTGTTCACAACTGGCCGTTTGGTTTCCGCCTAAAGCGCGGAAACCACTAGAAGAAGCGGCGTCGTTTTGATTTGGTTCCCCCCGTTTGTTTCCCCAATCCCTATTAAAATGCTCAAGTAGCCTAGTGTAGTCTTGCCAGTCGCTACCAGTTGGACTAAAAGATGCATATACCAAGCGATTTTTTCAAAAGCAAAACTACTCCGCATCAAGGAGTTTATTAGGTAGGCAATAAAAGTATGTCCTTGAGTGCAGGGGAATTATTTTGGGTTAAAACTGAATCCGGTTGGATAGTTCCGGCAAATTGTAGTCCTTTGAGTACTACAACATGACGTGTTGTGGTTTCCGCTCCAGACCGGTTACAACCCCGAAAAGTGAAGTGATCCCTGGCTACTTTTCCATCCCAATTTAGTCGTTATACCAATTGATTCCTCCCCACACACATTGCTGTGTTGTATCCTAGTGACTCGAGGAGCCCCCACCAGGAGGATGTAGAGCCTTCGTCCTACTCCTCCCGCCCAACACTCCCTGCTGACAGGTGCCGGCCCGGCCCGTAGGAATACATGCAATGACCAGTATCACCCTCCCCGTCCGGCTTCCCTCCCCCGAACACGGACCAATATTGTGTTCGCACAGAAGCCCGACATTGCCGGTTGCACCACAGGGGATTCGAACCCACAACCTTCCGTGGTGGTGGGCAGGGACTTTACCACTGCGCCACCCGAGCGACATATTCCTCAGCTTTTGCTGAATTGACGCCACTGGGGACAGAACGTTTTCGGTCATGTCAAGGACCCCCCAGATTGATACGTATTCGTCCGCGGACCCCCATTTGAAAATATTTTATGCCATGTTCTTTTTAAAAGATAGCAGATCTACAAGCTCGCAACCACTAAAACCACTGTTTTAGTTGCTATGTAAAGTTAGGTCTGCTATTTCGCTGCGAAGGACCACAGCTATACACCCTTCTCTGGGTCTGCGTGTTAAAGTCAGTGATGAAATAAGATCAAGTAAAATGAAACATATAACATAATATATTGTTGTTGTCGGGGGGAAACCTTGTATGTCCAAAAACATTCATTTTGTGTTTATAATTTTAAAAATATATATTTAAAATAGTGAATATAGACCACCAACAAAAGCACACAATGCCTTGCACCTGTGCTTGTAGATCTGCTATTTTCACTAGTTTTGTGCGACAGTCCTGTATGATGAAGCAGGGCTTTACTTTATGAAAAAACATATTTGAAACTTGGAGATACGAGGTTTCCACCCGACGGTGACGATATATATAGCTTATATTTAACCTGCTGAAGCTCAACTCTCAGTTCGGGCCGCAGTGCAGTCATGAGGAACATGAGGCGTAATTCATAGAACTGAACACTGGAGGGCGGTAAGCAGTAGGCGTTTTTAGCCAGGCGTTCTGTAAGACCACTCAGAATCCTGTCGGAAAAGAAAAAGAGGTTAATTTGGCTGGTGATATCATGATGCCGCCAAAGTTTGTGAGAGATGTCAGTTACTGTGTGTGTAGTCTCGCGTAGCCAGATAACTATTCCACAATCTCCGAATGCTATACAGAGTCTGGAACTACAACTCCTGAACGTCAAGTAATGGAAGCTGGCATTTCCGTTCATGAAAATATATTTTAAAATGTCATTTCTGCTAAGCAGAAAGCTAAATATGCTTAGATGATAGGATAAATGTGTGCGATGTTAAAAAACGAAACGGAAGTGTGGAGGAGGCTTCACTTCCGCTTTAACCGGTTACTCATCATAAAGGCCCTTTCCCACTTGGCGCGATAACGATAAAAAATATATTGTTTTCAATTGAAGTGGATGGCAGCGTCCACACCACAACGATGAAGCCGTCATAATTGATGTGAGCACCGACATATCGCTATGGTTATCTTTATCGCGGTGGGAATGAACCTTTAGACCTCTGTCGCCCCAGACTGTACTGTATGACGGGAGCATTTCCAAATTGCGGCCACGCGAGACTACTGTGTGTGCGTGCTAGGGCATTCACGAATAGTGATTTTAAGTATTCGAATTATTCGACCTCAAAGTATTCGAATAGTCGAATATTCGACAGGACTGGCCAAACTGTTAAATATTAAGTAAGCAAGAGGCGAACATTGTGAAAATAGAAGATCTACATGCTCACAACGCCTCGCGTTGCGAAGCGTTGTGAGCATGTAGATCGGCTATTTTCACAATATTTATCTGCAGAACCGAGTCACATTAAATGTAATACCTACAATTCCAAGTGCTTGTCAGGGTGGGGGTCCCCAGTTCAAATATGTTTATTTTGGGGGTCACGGCCTAAAAAGGTTTGAGAACCCCTGGTATTAACAAATTCATCCACGACTTCCTATCTAGCCAAGCTTAATAAACTATATTTTAAAGAGAAAACAATGTAAAAAAATAAGCGAATATTCGACTTCGGTGAACAACGTCGAATAGTGACTTTGATATTCGAATATTCGAATATTTGGTGAATGCCCTAGCGTGCGTGTGTTTGTGCGTGTATGTGTGGCCCCATGAGCCCACCTCAGTGTGCTGAACCTCTCCTGGTACCAGGGGCTGTTGTACATCATGTTGCACAGCACCTTCATGGCTTCCTTCCGCAGCTCCTCCTCCTCCGCTGTCACTCCGTCCTCGTCCCCTCCCCCCTCTTCCTCCTCGTCCTCCTTCCTGCTCTCTCGGCGGTCTTTCCTCCCGTGCTCCAGGGCCCCGCCGTGCCTGCCGCCGCCCCTGTGCGTGTCACCGACGCTGGCGGGCTGGCCGCCGCATCCTTCCGCGGCGTCTCCGTTGTTGGTGGTGTTGCTAACGTCGCTCTCGGCGCCTGCGTCGAGTGTAAAGCACTCGTCATCCTCCTCCTCATCCTCCGTCTCACCTAGGGGTGCAACAGTTAAAGGGATAATTCACTTTCAAAATAAACCTTTGGTCATTTTAATTTGTTGATTCAGTATTTAGATATTTGATGTAAATGTTGCTAGGCCCTCCTCCTCCTCCACACACACCCATTGTAACTTCAAACTCCATTTTAACCATGATAGATTCACCCTTAAGTGCTGTTCGGGTCATTTTGACCCGTTTTACATTTTCATTTGGAAAAAAAAAGGTAGAAGTTTAAATTGTTTCCACCTGAAACTCACTGGCCTTAAAGATTCTTCTGAGATGAACATGTAAAAAAAATATTTTTGCACTACACCCATGCTACACCCCCCTCATATTTTTTGAACCTTAAGTGCTGTTCGGGTCATTTTGACCCGGAAGCACAGATGCACAGAAATACACAGTATTATGCCAAAACAGAGACACACAGTCACCCCCACTTGTCACCCCCACTTCTAACACCCCCCTTCCGAAGCCCCATTCCGAACCCTCCCCCCCCCCCCCTCCCCACACTTAACCCCTGATGCACAGAAATGCAAGGAATCATGTACAAACACAGATACACAATCACCCCCTAACCCCTTCCACCCCTCCAACCCCCCTCACCTCGCCCTTACCCCCTCCCCTCCAAACCCCCCAACCCAACCCCCCCCCCCACCTCACTCCCACCCCCCCCGCCACCCCAGATGCACAGAAATAAAAGAAAGCATGTATACTAACACAGACACACAGTCACCTCCTTCCCCCCCCCCCCCCCTCCTATCGCCCTCACCCCCCACATCCTTCACCCCCTCTCCTCCTCACCCCTCCCCTCCTCACCCCCTCTCCTCCTCACCCCTCCCCTCCTCACCCCTCACCCCTCCCCTCCTCACCCCTCACCCCTCACTTATCTGAAGTTTTCCTTGTGACTGTACTGTATCTTAGGGGAAATTTTAAATTATTTTACATAAACATAAGGTGCTGTAAAGTAACACTGTATTTCAGGGGTGCTGTGGATGAAAATGTTGTTTACAGGGGTGCCCTGAGACCAAAGTGTTTGAAAACCTCTGTCCTAGTGTATACGTTCAAGTGTATATTCATATGTGACGTTCATGTGTGTTCACATGTGTGTTCAGCTCTATGTGAGAATGATGTCCTGTTGAACCACAAGTATTCAATTAATGGGCATGTTGTTCATAAAAATATTGCCTGATTTTCATTTTGTCCTATAAGCATGAGCAATATTGCCCAGTATTAAATAAAGTAGTTGTTTTACATGAATTTAAGCTAAATCATTAAAAACGCCTAGCTCTTTCAGTGTTTAATGTGATATAGCAAAGCAAGAATGCAAACATTTACCATATATATCATATGAATTGTTTGGTATTGAGTCAAAGTCAATGTATCATGATGATTTGTTAAGTTAAAATTTATATTAGTGTTGTTTTTTTTAAACCAAATACCCCCCGGGTCAAAATGACCCGAACAGAACAAAGGTGTAGTGAATCTGAACAGAACTTAAGGGTTAAAAACACACATTATTTTTTTCTGGTGACTCATACTACCCTCCTAATACGTGAGCAGGCCGTGTTTTTTCGATAACCTTTTCCATTTATTTTTAATCATTATTTGTTGTATTTCATTGTAACATTGGAGTTACAATGTGTGTGTATGGGGAGCGGCCCTGGAGGAGGAGGGCCTAGTAACATTTACATCAAATATCTAAATACTGAATCAAGCAAATTAAAAACTGTCCAGGGTGCCTGATTAGACGATAAAATGACAAAAAGTTTTTTTTTTTTTTTTAAAGTGAAATATCCCTTTAAAGTACTTGTACTATTACATCTCAGAGGCAAATATTGGACTTTTACTCCACTACAATTATTTGAAAACTTTAGTAACTAACTAGTTAATTTGTAGATGTAATTATACTCACAAAACACACATTAACCACTTCAGCCCTATACATTTTGGCCATTTGTAACAGATTAAATTTGAGTAAAATGGTAAATGGTGCATTTATATAGCGCCTTTATCCAAGGCGCTTTACAGAGATTGTGCATTACATCCACCCACACATTCATACACCGATGGCGGAGGAAACCATGCAAGGCACCAACCTGCTCACCGGGAGCAACTAGGGGTTCTTCAGGGAGTCTTGCTCAAGGACTCTTCGACACCAACTCTGGGGGAGCCCGGGATCGAACTGGGAAACCTTCAGGTACCCTCAGTGTTATAAGACAGCAACTCTACCCCTGAGCCACTGCCTAGTACTTTCTAGGGGATTTCACGAATAGTGATTTTTAGTATTCTAATTATTCGACCTCAAAGTATTCGAATTGTAGAATATTCGACAGGACTGGCCAAACTGTCATTAAGTAAGCAAGAGGCGAAGTAAGCAAGAGGCGAACATTGTGAAAACATTTTCACAATATTTATCTGTGGAACCGAGTCACATTAAATGCAATACCTACAATTCCAAGTGCTTGTCAGGGTGGGGGGCCCCAGTTCAAATATGTTTATTTTGCGGGTCACAGCCTAAAAAGGTTTGAGAACTCCTGGTAATAGAGCATTAACAAATTCATCCACCAGGGGCATTGACAACTCATTCTTATGACTTCCTATCTAGCCAAGTTTTATAAACAATATATTTTTTTAAAGAGAAAAAAAATAAAAATATGCGAATATTCGAATTCGGTGAACAACGTCGAATATAGTGAATAGATAAAAGAAAAAGAAGCGCTACGTGGGTCCGTGAATGATGAATACGCTGTAAACAGGTGTTCTTCGGAGAGGGTATCTGAATATTAGGACAAAAACTTTAGTTCCATTCCGTAGTAACAAAAATGTTCAAACGTAAGGTGTGGAACAAAGAGAATCCAAGGCAGCTCTGTTTAGCTCAAAGTAGAAAAATATTTATTTAAATCATAGCAGCAGCAAAGAAAAAAAACTACCTACGCGTTTCAGCCAAGAGTGGCCTTCATCAGGGTCCGCTGTGTGACTTTGATATTCGAATATTCGAATATCTGGTGAATGCACTAGTACTTTCCCCCACCACTGAATCTCACCCTCATGCTCATCACTGGCCCGTTTAGCTTCAGCGAGGGCGGCTATGATGTCGTCATAATTGTCAGATTGGAGGTCGTTGGCTGCTTCTTCTTCGCTGGAGGAGGTCAGTCCGGCCAGCCGGGCCAGCGTTAGCAGAGCGCTGTCGGTTAGCAGGGGGCCCAGAGCCCGCTTGTCCCTGGAGAGGATCCGTAGAGTGACCAGACAGACTCTCAGCAGACGAGGCTTGACTCCCGCGCGAATTAACCTCACCAGTACAGCCGCTAAGTTCTGAGGACACAGAGAGAGAAAAGTAGATATTATGGGCTAGCTGATTTATGTTTTAAAGAGGTGGTGCCATAGTTTTGGACTTTTTCTGTTTTGTATGTGTCTATGGAGTTAACATTACTCTAAAGGAAGTCCATACTGTCTCCGACTACTGAAATCTTCGGCGGAAAGGTCCGGTTCAACTACAAAATGTCGTCTAATATGTTGTGGCCACATGAAAACATTCTGCACACTTTTTTGAAAAATATCCTCCTCCAATTATAATCATAATACCTGATGATCATGTTGTAGGACTAAATCATGGCACCACATCTTTAAGAAGGGAGATTTTACTGATTTGTTGGTTAAAAACCCATTTAGGCCTGGAATTATTTTATACTTTAGCTATTGAAAAATAGCCGATCTACAAGCTCACAGCGCGGCACTCGGTGCCGCGCTGCGAGCTTGTACACAAAATGTGAGCTTGTACACAAAATGTTTGCACACAAAATGTGTGCAAAGCTTCTGGGGCCTTGGAACTAAATACTTTGAGATGGGGGTCCGTGGCCAAATACATATCATTTTAGGGGTCCTTGACATGAAAAAGTTTGAGCACCACTGACATAGAAAACATAGGTATTTCAGAAACCTGTTAGGATATCGAATCAGGTCAAAAAGTATTCAAAGTCTTACACAAATGTTCACGATTTTTCAAAAATAGCAGATCTACAAGCTCGCCGCTCGGTGCCGTGCTGTGAGCTCGTAGATCTGCTATTCACTATTTAAAGCATAAAATAATGGTTAAAGTAATAATAATGCATAATAATGCGTTCCCGGTCTAAATGGGTTGAACTTAAACGGGAGGAAGTGACATCATCAAGGTAGCCTACCTGTCTCAAGATGAGGCCGCGATCCTTTTCGTCACACTCATCGCTGTCAGACTCCGACTCCACGCGCTTCCTCACTTTGTACTTCCTGAACTGATCATGTGAGACAAACAGGGACGTGCAGAGAATCTTAAAGAGGCAGGGGCTGACATTTCTAAAAGGGCCTTTTGGTGGAAATATCGAAAATAGCCGTCCTCCAAGCTCACAATGCGTCGCAGTTTCGATACTTGATACCACACTGGAGTAAGCATAATCAAGTCAATACTGGAGATGTGGTGTAACAGCATGGATTTCTACATTGTGAGGGCAATTCTTTCAACATAAGATGCTGCATTCAAGTTCAGGAGAGTTTGGACAAGGCAATTCTCTTGAATGTTGCCTTCAGGAATGGCATGGAAAGAGGGCATTAGCATTTCTTTCGCCATAGTGAAAACTGCATTCATGGAGAGGGCACTTTTTACAGACACATTAAAGGGCAGGGGCTCAAGCCCCTTTTGATTTCTATGTGTGCATGTGCCTGGAGACAAATACGTTGTTACGGCTCTCGTAAGCGTGCGTAACACGTAATATTCCTGTGCAATAGGCCTACATACACATTGTATCCTGTTTGGCGGAGACCGTGTGTGTGCAAAAACTTTACTCTTCAGGAAATTGAAAAGAAAAGAACCTGCGTTCCGATGGATACAAATGTAGTTACTATTTAGTATCATAGCACATGTACAAGCTCTCAACACTGTTGTGAAAGTATAAAACATGGTTTTAATTTGTGGGGGAAAAATATATAAAATAAAACATATGGCGATACAAGGTTTCTGCCTGACAGTGAGGCTAATGCTTTGTAATGGGGTGTAACGATATAGTAACTGTAACGAAATATCATTTTTAACTTAAAAAATCGAAGTATATCGAAATGAAAACAGCTAAAATCGAATCGTAACGTTTTTTTTTGTATTGTATCAAATCGGCAGTGCAAAGAATCAATTGTATCAATACTACCTACTTGTGCATTGTATTTAGCATTTTTAAGAAGAAAAATGAAAAGGAGGGGTTTAATTACTTTTCCTTTTCATATATAGCTACACTGGTCTATCGATAAATGTGTGTAATCTATGGGTTCATGTCAAGGTGCAGGTTTGTCAATATACAATGTCCAGGTATTTGGCAGATAATCACTGTGTTTACTTATTTATATCCATAATAATACATGTTTCCCTTAAAAACCTGCACTATCCACACCTTTCACACAGATTTAATTTCTTTGCTAAATAGTTACTATATCGATTTTAAACCATTTAATCGAATCATATCACCATGAATGAACCAATATCGTCCACGTATTGTATCGTCAACCATGTATCGTGATATGTATCGAATCGCTATTAAAATGTATCGTTACCCCTACTTTGTAAACAACAACAATACAACAATAATTACCTCTTCTAATTTTCTTTGCTGCAGAAGACAGATAGTCCATTTTCAGTGAGCATGAAATGGGGGGGGGGGGGGGTTACAATATTGGTGTTCATTAGCCTGGCAAGTCAGATAAATGACATCACCTCACCTCAGGAGTGTAGAAAAGACACAACACACAGTACAGTATGTTCACTAATTCAATAACAATGGTTGTGTTTAATCTGCGTGTGTGCATGCATGGACAGGGGATCAGGGTCGACTGACACAGCAGAACTCTTAATCACAGACGATGTCTTTGGGGTGGGGGTGGGTTGAGGAGGATCCTCTGTTATGGGAGCCTGAGGTTTTCTCTGTGCTTTTTTTTAAAGATATATCTTTGGCTTTTCTTCCTTTATTGACCATAATTCACACCGCGGCCATCTTGGATTGCATCACCACATGGGGATAGGCAACACGTCTGAGCCTGCATTACAAACCATTGTAAATGAATGGAGCGATATGGTCCCAAAATATGAGTTCTGTTCCACTCATTTATTTTTTTTATTTTTTTATTTTTTTTTGGCTTTTTATGCCTTTATTAGATAGGACAGTAGACTGACAGGAAATGGGGAGAGAGATGGGGAATGACATGTGGCAAAGGTCGTCCGGATCGGGAATCGAACCGGCGACGCCAGCAGGCATCATAGCCTAGTATATGGTACGCGCCTTGACCACCAGGCCAGCGGGCGCCCCCCACTCATTTCTTTTAACCAAATTGACAAATGGGCAGGTGACAACGTCAACATCCCCCGAAAAAGGATTCAAAAGAAGGGCTACAGTAAATGGATTGAACGGTACATCAAGATGACGCCTAATCGTTTCGGTGGCCCCCCCTCTGATGCCAACACTGGGACACAGTTTCCACTCGCACATGAGCTACTGTATCTCCAAATAGAACAAGCAGATTGCCCACGAAACATGCCGCCTGGGGTTGAACCCTATGGCATTTTCTTTAGCACCACCCTCGGGCCATAATCTCATGATTGAGATATTTCATTATGTAATTGCATTTCGACGTTGTCGGGTGGAAACCTCGTATCTCCAAGTTTCAAATGTGTACGTTCTTTCGCAAAGTAAGGCCCTGCTTCATCGTAGAAAGCCATCGCATAAAAGTAGTGAAAACAGCAGATCTACAAGTGCTTGTAGATCGGCTGTTTTCACTAGTTTAAATCATTTTTAAAATGAAAAATGCTAAACGAACGGTTTTGGACATGCAAGGTTTTCACCCGACAATGACGATATTATAGAATGAAATGTGATTTTGATGAACCTATGACCGTTACTCTCTCACCACCAGCATACAGTTGGGTGTAAGGGGCAGCACAGTCTCGAGGGTGCTACTACAAAAAACACAGTAGACCAAGAACCTATTCAATACATTTCAAAAGACAATCAAAAAACATCAATAATGTAGCTTCGATGTACGATAGAATGCCAAGTCGAAAAATCGCCTGACATCGGTCTATATGACAATGCTATCTAATCTAAATGACACATATGGTCATCGAGGGTGGGCAAGTGCTACGGTAAGTGCTATGGGCTAAGGTGGAGACTGAAGAGGTGAGTCTTCAGACTACGGTGGAAGCTGTAGGGAGCAGTTCTAATTGAAATGGGAAGTTCATTCCACAGTCTCGGGCCTGGGACGGGTGGTACGTTGTCCTGGAGTTTTTAGTGAAGGTTCTGTCAGCATCCCTCTGTTAGCTGATCTGAGTGAGATCTATACAGTATGGTGTGTAAAATCTAAATTAGGCTCAACTCTGCAGCTAGTGAACCATACTTACTTTCCTTTGGTCCCTCTCCTCTACGTCCAAGAAGAAGCACTGAGCATACTGAAATAAAAATAAACATTTGTAAGAAGGCATCATATGAAGAATTGACTGGAATATTGCTGGTCTGATAATATAGAATGAGACAAGCCTTTCCTGGAAGGAAGTTCTTGTGTATCCTCAATCCTCTCTGTGACGGCCCCTATGGCCTTATAGGAATGTGTGGGTGTGTGCCTTTAACCATCTTCTTGCAGTGCTGGTTTGGAGGGTGGAGTGTGAGGCAATCAGCGGAAGGAGAGTCACCTGGCCAGTGCCTCTCCTCACAGTATAAAAGACCTGCTTAACCTTCCTTCTTTCTCTTCAGTCCTCCTCAGGCCGCTGGAGCGGCAGGCCACCCCGGAAGAGCTCTTGAGTTCACATTATGTTCTGTTCAACATTAGTCTGAGTTAAAGGTGGGCAGTTAGTTTCCCTGCCCTTTATTTTGGAAACCGTTTTTGCCTTAATTGCTTTAATTAATTCATTTTGTAAATAAAAACACTATCTTTTGCATTTACCTCCGTGTCGTCTCCCCTTTTTTGTGGTGGTCCGGGAGCCAGACCATCACATTTCAAAATGGTGTGAGGAGCGACGAAATAAAAAATAAGCACTGTGTGTGTGTGTGTGTGTGTGTGTGTGTGTGCGTGCCTGACCTCTTTATTGAACTCTTGTAGTTGTTTTTGAACGCCACCTCCATTCCCCGCCCTGATACATCGGATTATCTTCTCCACATCCAAGCCCATGCTTCACACGCACGCATGCACACGCGCACGCACGCACACACACACACACACACACACGCACACACACGCGCACACACACACACCATAACAAAATTAACATTGCATAAGGATTTGGTAACTGTGGTTAGGCAGCACCAAACAGAGCATAATGACAATATAAGCACGTTGTCAACAACTCAACATAGTGTTTGATTGCGTCTCATGAATTAATCTTACCACGGCTGATTAAAACTACGAAAATGTGTAAATGTTCTCAACAGCCTTCCGGTAGCACTCATGTAATTCCTGTGAATGTTGCGAGTGGAGCAGAATCAAAGTCTACTTTTGATTACAATACTGACATTTAAGCAAAGAAGACAATGCACAGATTCTTTGCTTGGAATTATCCACACACATATGTTATCACTCCATATGTTACAGTAACTGCATGTAATCTTACCTTTATCAGATGGATAAATGTGGATGAGCGGGCCAGGTGTTCACCACAACGTACTGTATGTAGGCTACTGTACTATCACCTTCAACACTCACATTTGTTTTTGTCAATCTCCCTTCAAATATGCTCAATACAAATACATAATACTGTTCTGCGCGCAATCTAACGCTCTGTCTCTGTCTGTCTCTGCTTCCCTCTAATCCTAGAGATACAGGACCCATGGAGTGGTTATGATTATAATCCACTAATGGACTTTGATTCTATCTCTCAGCATATTGCCCCCCCTGCCCTCCCCCCTAACCCTCTACAGATTTTCCAGGCCAGGCCTGTACTCTGCCTCTGCCTCTCTCTCTCTCTCTCTCTCTCTCTCTCTCTCTCTCTCTCTCTCTTGTCCAGGTCTGTACTCTGCCTCTCTCTCTCTCTCTCTCTCTCTCTCTCTCTCTCTCTCTCTCTCTCTCGCTCTCTCTCTCTCTCTCTCTCTCGTCCAAGTCTGTACTCTGCCTCTCGCTCTCTCTCTCTCTCTCTCTCTCTCTCTCTCTCTCTGTGACACATTGTGAGCTTATAGATCTGCTATTTGAGCGGTGGTCACACCGTCTCCATAGCGTGGCCGTGTGTGTATGTATGTATGTGTGTGTGTGTCTGTCTGTATGTAGCCTGTGGTGTAGCCTGCTATACCTTTTCTGACCACACATGTTAAGGGAGGGGCGCTGTTCAGGCCAGGCACACTCACACTCACATTCACACACACAAATATACACACACACACACACACGCACGCACGCGCACGCACACACACACACACACACACACACACACACACACACACACACACGCACACACACGCAGCCTCCACCGCTCAGTTCACACAAGTGTGATTTTTTTTGAAAAGCCGGAGTATAAAATAGGGTTAAAGTGGTTCAACTACAAGATATTAAATATCAAATTAATGTCAAATATTTAAATATTGACTCAAGCTAATTAAATACGGTCTGGAGTGCACACAAAAGCCTGAGTAGATGTTACAGTAAAATGACCTGGAGTGTTTTAAAGTGAACTACCCCTTTAACACATGATATAATCAGTGGTGAATATAGTTTACAGATCAGGTGTGACACTCTTCATCTTCATAGGCACCTAGGATATCTAAAAACCTGATTATGCTCTAAGTCAGACGTAATAGAAACATATTATAACTATGTCAGAGCCTCCGACTTTTAAGCCATTTGGATCATAATTTTAAAAAAATAAATAAAATGTAAATGGCCAGAAAGTGTCCCACTTTACCTGTATTCCTCTAATTTACTGTACATAATGCTTAATGAGGGTTTCATGCTTCTTGGCGGATTTGGGTTCAGCAACCAAAACATATCTTTGGGAAACTGCTTCATTCCATTGATATGATCCACAATTATATTGTTAAAATGTTCATATTTAGGTTAGTGCCGAAGAGTCCTTGAGCAAGACTCTGAACTGAACTGCTCCTGATGAGTGGTTGGTTGGTGCCTTGCATGCTTTTATCCTCAGTCACAGTGTGCATGTAATGCACTTTGTATAAAGGCATAATAGAAAAACAATAGACCATTTAATATCTGAGTCCTGAGTCCTATGTGCTCAGCGAGATAGTTTGACAAGTGGCGATGGCACTTCTGGTCCTTTATATGCATAGTAGAACTTGTTTTTTATTGTTTTGTTCTATACAGAAGTGTTTGTTTTAGTGCAGTCAAGATCCAACACATTTCCGAGAGTGAAGCAGAAACATATTTTACATAACCCAACCCAATTTGTGTTTTAAAGAGAATAAATAAATAAATAAAAATAAGAAGAAGAAGAAGAAGAAAAAGTAGTAGATTGGTTCTTGATGCAATGGACTTTATTCTTGAACATCTATTCATAATGTTTAAAGCTGCATGACATTGACAATTGATAGAAGTAGATTGAAGTACATAACTCTAATAATAATAATCACCTGAATGTCAGTGTATAATAGTAGACGTATATGATTCTTTGTTCATACACGCAACACAGTCGGTCTATGTTGATGAATTTTTAATTTGTTTTTTCTGGACACTGTTTATGATGACTGTGTTAAAGGAGTAGTT
The DNA here is from genome assembly GCF_963921795.1 of Nannobrachium achirus. Taxonomy (NCBI): domain Eukaryota; kingdom Metazoa; phylum Chordata; class Actinopteri; order Myctophiformes; family Myctophidae; genus Nannobrachium; species Nannobrachium achirus. The sequence goes on from NC_137825.1 coordinate 50,557,505, forward strand.
CACCCCCAAAATGACTGTTTTTCTATTGATTACTCATGCCATGCAGAGTAGAGTTCAATAATATTTTTTGGTTTTTGTCGCATTCCTAAGACAACAATTTTATTCGAGTAAATTTGCCTCCATTGATTCCGGATGGGGACCCGTTTCGAAACGGGTCCCCATCCAGAATCAATGGGGGTAAATTTACTGTTATCACATTTTTGTCTTAGGAATGTGACAAAAACCAAAAAATATTATTGAACTCTACTCTCCATGGCATGAGTAATCAAAAGAAAAAAAGTCATGTTGGGGGTGAACTACTCCTTTAAGCATAGTCTACAGTATAGCATGTTCCCCGTCTAGATTGGTCCTCTGGTGGTCCACTGCGCCTGTACTCAGAACTGCACATAGGTGAGTTTCACATTTCCAAAAACTTGCACATGTTTGGTTTTTTCAAATTCCAAGCAGCGGCAGTTGTAGGTAAAGACGTCTTCACCGTTGACCATGATCCTGTACTTTGTACCTTCATTCTTGATTTTCAACTGTAAAACACACATGTTGGTATGACCATTCACAAAACTAGCATTGTCTCTACTTCAGGGGTTCCCAAACATTTTTGTCTCAGGGCACCCCATAAATATTTTTTTTAATCTGAGGCACCCCTACATTATAATTTTCACTCCCAGCACCTTATATTTGTAGAATCTATAAAATGTACTAAACTAGTGAAAACAGCCGATCTACAAGCACACAACGCCTCGCATCACGAGGCGTTGTGTGCTTGTAGATCGGCTGTTTTCACTAGTTCTGTGCGACAGTCTTGTATGATGAAGCAGGGCTTTGCTTTACCAAAAGACGTACACATTTGAAACTTGGAAATACGAGGTTTCTGCCCAACAGTGACAATATTTTAGTGATTATGTTGCGAGGAAAACGTTGAGATAATAGCCATTTTGGTTAGAACTGAACTGACTGAGAATAACTTTGTACTTCAAGTTTAGAATGAGACTAAATATTTTTTCAAGTGTCCAAAAAATTCCAAATATTATCAAATAATCTCGCGGCACCCCTGGACTGCTGTCACGGCACGCCAGGGTACCACTTTGAAAGCCCCTGCTCTACTTTATCTACTACAAGCAAGTTGTTGATTATCTGTAGCCTATGTTATCAATTGGAATAGAAAGTTTATGCACATGCTGCCATATCAGTGTTGGGAAAAATCTCCTGTCAAAAAAGGGACCGGCCTGGGCCGGTCCTTTTCCTTCAGAAATCCCCTTCTTTCAGAAAAGAAGGTTAAAATAGGGTGAAATACCATGGAAAACAGCTCCCAAACAACCCCAAAGTTACGGGTTCGATGATCACTACGGGTAGATGTGCTTTTACTTGACACTTTCTGACAAAAAGGCGCTTTCTGACATGAACAGGCTTTCTGACAGAAAGTAGTTCTGTAACATAAAGTAGCCTACTTAAGGACAACCTTGTCTATACAGTAGGCCCTTTCACTAGTAGTTGAGTAACATTTAAAGTAACATTTTGACCAGGAGTATCTACTGAGTCTATACTTTGTCCACCACTGCCTGTTTGTGAGACAAAACTTGACAAAAAGGTAGAATATTCTAGGTAAAGGTACCAGAGTATCCGGATAATAGAATTGTCAAATATTTACCAAACAAACAAACAAACAAACAATATATTTATATAAAATAATGTCATCTATGCACCTTTGAGGATTGCAGTCCACCATGCCGAATATTTCGAGGATGCCACCCATGGGAAAACCAGCTGGCATGGGCTGGTCGAATGGCACACCCTAGTGGACACATGAGGAATAAAACATTAATAACTTAATTATTATACAACTACTACCACTACTACTACTAATACTACTACTACTACCACCACCACCACCACCGCCACTACGACTACTACAACTACTACTAGTAAGATGTTGCCTGGTAAACCAGACCGAAAAACAACACCCCCTGGCGGTAAAACGAAGTGTGTGATAGAGTCTGGCCACGCCAGGCAAAGTAAGATGCCTAAGGGCGAAAAGCAACCTTGCCCTAAAGGGTGAGGTCGCGCTATCACTCTTTGCCATCTGTCTTGAGATCCATGTATATGGAGATATGGGCATATTGGTTGGATCGGCGGTTCTACAAAAAAAAGTTTCATACAACTGTATTTGTTGTGCAAGTACAGTAACGGCAGGGGAAGCATATAATTATTGCGGGTTAAATAAATCCTGGTATAAAAAGTTTCTAAAGGGAATAGTAACCTGAAGAACATTGCCTAGGTTCTTCAAATGTTATGCGGATACTGTATAAGTTAAATAAGTAAAAAACAATAAAACATGAAGAAAGAACAGAATACTTACCGGATTAATGAATTCTGGCATTGCGGTGATTTAGAGTTGAGCTCTTTGTGTCGAGGGTCTAGTAATGTTGAGAGATGTGTAAAGACTGCTGTTCACTGTCATATTTATATGGTAGGAGAGAGAGGGGTGTGTCATCCCCAACGCCCTCTTACCCCGATTCCAAGGAACTGTGGGCAATCGTACGTGGTCCTGGAACGGTGCCATGCAGGGGCATCAGCCATCAGGCACGCGCCACATAGACATCAAAGGGGTCTTGAGCCCCTGCCTTTACCCGTCTGTAAAAAGTGCCCTCTCCAGACCATGAATGCCATTTTTACTTTTTTTGAAAAGAATAGCCTTGTCCAAACTCTCCTGAACTTGAATGCAGCATCTTATGTTGAAAGAATTGCCCTCTCTGTGTAGAAATCCATACCGTTACGCCACATCTCCAGTATACACTTGATTATGCTTAGTTCAGTGTGGTATCAAGAACCGAAAATAGCCGGAGGTCGGCTATTTTCAATATTTTCACCAAAAGCCCCTTTCAGAAATTTTAGCCCCTGCCTCTCTAACATTCTCTGCACGTCCCTGAGCGGCACCATGCAAGGGGTGGGATTAATGGAAGGGGGGTTATTAAATGATGCAATTTTCTTCTGACTTTCCGCTGTATCTGCATTTGACACATCCAGTGCACTCAAAAACGTATTGTAAAACAATTTGTGTAGCTCAGTATCGTTCACTTCCGCCTATGTAGATTTAGAGAATTTCACATCAGTTATTTGTGCCGTTATGGTTGTTGAAAATAACAATCACTTATTTACTAGCTTCTGCTGCACTTGAAATAGAGCTAAATACTGTCTGCTTCAACCCACATATTTAAGGCGCATACATTCTATAAAAGTCTCTTTTAACAAATGAAATTAACTGTAACCTTTGATAGCAGTAGTAAAACCTACTAGCTCACTGTCATTAGATTCCGACATCTCTCTTTTATCAATAGGCGATTAAATGCCATGAATGCTGTCAAAACTAGCTACAGTAGCAAGCCAGAATGCTGGGAAGGCTTGTGTTCTGTTGGGGTGATTCCTAAACCCACCAGGATTGAGTTAAGACCCGCCTCCTCTCGATTGTCTTAAGTATGAAAGTGCCCATGAACGTTAGTGCTGCTCGCTCAAGTGCAAAGTACCTACTACCTACTGATCCATTACAATAATACACGCAGCATAATAGGCCCAAAGCCATATCCAAACCATAACAATTTAACTGATAATCAGTAAGAGTTTTTATTTTGAGCACAGTAGGCCTAGTGACAAATTAATAGCTTTCTCAGTACGTTTTTCTCTTTAGCAAAGTTACAAAGTTTTCCCTGTATTAAGCACAGTACAATTAAGTCAGTTTCAAGTTTTTTTTAGCACAGTTTATTTTGAGCACTGTAGTGAGAAATTAATAGTTGTGCATTGTGCAAATGCAGGCTTTTCTCAAGTACAAGTCTTCATGCCTCTGACTTTATCCACCCTCATGTGTCAGGCAGGGATTTCAGCCACTCCTGGAAGTCCTCGCGTTTCCGCGAGGTGGGTCTTAACTCAAGCCTGGTGGGTTTAGGAATCACGCGTTCTGTTGGGGGCACAGTGGCGCAGTTGGTAGCGCTGTCACCTTACAGCTAGAATGGTCCTGGATCTGTTTACCGCTGGGGGACTCTGTGGGCATGTTCTCTCCTCTGCGTCATCAGTGCCAATTGGCACTGGATGAAATGAGAGGCCTGCTCTGCCGGAAACATTGCGAAAAAAAGTTATAGCCGTTAGTATATTCACTGTTCATTGACTCCACTATACAGGAAAAGAAGACTATTAAAAATTTTAAAAAATATCTGCTTTAACTAGCATGTGAGGGGTCAAACTAGGGGTTCTTCATTATCAGTGTTGTACCCGAACGCGTTCAATGAACGATCTTTCATGAACACGTTCATATTTTGGGTGAACGTGAACTGAACTCTCTGTTTCCGTTTGATGAACGTTATTGTCGAAGGCGTTCATTCTGACGTCCGTGAACGCTGTTCGCCGGCCCGTTTGTGCGGCGTTCCGCGGCGCGGTCGTCTTGTCTCGTCTGTCCTCTCGTCTTTCTTTGCATTCACATGCTCCGATATGTGAGCGGTGCTGTCTGAAGCTGGGTGCTTCTCTTCACATGAAGGGCAATGTGTGAGTCTCCTCAGGGGCGTCACACCAAATTCTGGGCCCTGGGTACAAGGATTCACTGCGGGCCCCCCATGAATGTTAACTATTGAAAGATAGCAGATATACAAGCTCACAGCGCGGCACCGAGTGCCGCGCTGCGAGCTTGTATATCTGCTATTTTTGAAAAATATTGAAAATGTGTGCAAGAAACCTATGTCAAGGACCCCCAAGATGATATGTATTTGGCCACGGACCCCGATCTCAAAATATTTAGTTCCAGGGACCCCCAGAAGCAAAATCTGAGTTAGAAATGGTTGCTTAAAAAAAATACACATATTCAAAGATTTTCACACATTTTCACAACTTTTCAAAAATAGCAGATCTACAAGCTCGCAGCGCGGCACTCGGTGCCGTGCTGTGAGCTTGTATATCTGCTATTTTTCAATAGATAAAGTTATTAGGGCCCCTCCACCTTGGGCCCCAGTAACTCAGTCCCACTTTCCTACCCCTTGTGACGCCCCTGAGTCTCCTCCTCGATGAGCCTGATTATACTTCGTCCTATGACGTGTTGCATGCCAAAAATTGCTGATCTGCAAGCTCAAAACGGGTCGCATCCACGAGACAACGTGAGCTTGTAGATCAGCTATTTTAACCAACGCGGAAACATGCAGATGTGCGCGACAGTTAAAACTTCTGCCTTCACATTAAGGGTGCAGGAAGACTGGGCACTGGGCACCTAAATATTGTGGGCACCTCAATGTTAAGTTGGATGACATAATTGCTGTGTGGTTCTATATGGGCTGTGTCAATAATTTTGACAAATAATAGCTTACAGCAATGTAAAAACAAACAAACATTTGAATAGCCAAAAGTATAAAAGAAATTGCTTGCAATGGATTCAGAATCATGAAGAACCCCTAGTTTGACCCCTCCCCATACTTGAAGATTTATTTGTTGTATTCTTTTCCTGTATAGACAGTTAAGTCGATGGTACAGTGAATATACAAATGGCCATAACTTTTTTTTGTGATGTTTCCGGCAGAGCACTCCTCTCATTCTGTGGACCTTAATGACCAAACTAATAGATAAAACAGAAATAAAAAGTACGGCAAGACACCACAGGTCCTCTCACATTTTGGTGACTGGGTCCCCGGCTACAGCCACAGCATGTGCTTGGAAGAAAACAACTAATGTGTGATCAATACCACGTTGACAAGATTCTGACTTCTGTGGAAATGTTGTCAAGAGAGGACACACCCATAAATCTGTCGAGGTCGATTAGCCATGCTCTTTCATAGTGACGTCAAACTAGTGGTGCAGCAGTATATACATCCAATCAATTTATGGATCATTTAATTTGATTAATAATCTGTCCTTATTCTGGTCAAAGGTGTAAGTTCAAAGCAAATTGTGAAAAGTTCAAAATAAAAAATGAAACTAGTCGATCTTCAAGCTCACAGCTTGGAGATTATGCATACCATTGGTTCTCAAAGTGGGGCCCGGGGACCTCCAGGGGTCATTGGGTTCCAGGGGGTCCCCCAGCAAAATGAGTTAACATACTATCAATCATTTTAACATGTTATCCATTCATGCACGGTTGGCTATTCAATAACAGCACATCCACAAGCTCACAGAGCGTCACACATTCTGACGCAAAATTCTCTGGAAATATGGAGTTAAGACTCACTCATATGTCGACGTTGATTAGCTGTCCTCTTTTCATTTAGAATCACTTCAAACCATGGTATCATTCATTTAAACATGGAGTTCTTGTGAATGGGTGTGGCCGGCTGGCTGGCAGTGCTCCCAGGACCCTGGGCTCTGTCTGGCCACCAGCTTGGAAATAAACATACTCAACTGATCAACTGATCTGCTCTGTCTCCACTCCGTCACACACGGCCAGCCGCTCACAGGAACCAATATAGTTTTTTGTTTTTTTTGTTAGATTAGTTAGTTTGTTTTTGTTTGTCTTTCTGTCTTTTGATTTGAAAAAGGCCTACTTTTTTAAGTTTTAGTGGTGGAGCATTTGTTAAGGGCAAGATTCATTATGTTCAGACATCCTATTTTGGATATTTATATATGTTGGTTATGTTGCTGATGCATCGTCTCTCGTTCTCTGTTGGGTGTCAGTATAATTTAAAGATCTCTCTGTATTTCTCTCTACAATTACAATTTAGGCATTTAGCAGACGCTCTTAATCCAGAGCGACTTACAATAAGCAAGGTAAGGTACATGTCTGAAGAGGTGAGTCTTCAGGCCACAGCGGAAGCCAGGGAGTGAGTCTGTTCTAAGTGCAACATGGAGTTTATTCCACAGTTTGGGGGCCAGGAGGGCGAATTGTCTAGAACGAGTGGATTCAGTCGGGAGGTTTACAGAGATTGTGCATTACATTCACCCATTCACACACACATTCATACACCGTCGTATGCGCAGGAAACCATGCAAGGCACCAACCTGCTCACTGGGAGGCAACTAGGGGTTAAAAGTCTTGCTTGTGCGTGCGTGCGTGCGTACGGTGCGTGCGTGCGTGCGTGTGGCAAAAAAAGAGGCAAAAAGGCGAGTCGATGCTACTTATTGCCACAGGAGTAGAGTAGAGTACCAAGTGACATGCTATTGTATCATGAAGACCTATGCCATGATTTTGTATATGTATTTTTACCGCACATAATATTTGTGTCCTTGTATGCATCTCCTTTGTGTGAACATAATAAATGGTTAAATTGTGTGTGTTTAAATTATGTGTACAAATTTAAAGTATAGATTACAGGTATGTTAGAGCAGTGGAAAGATGAACAGCGGTGAGATGAATCGATGAAACCGCAAAGATAGGGTGCCATGATTTTTTCCCCCCTAAAACATAATGATCAGGTATTATGATTATACTAGGAGGGGGATTTTTTTTCCCAAAAAGTGTATAGAAAGAATTTAAATTATGTTTTTGTGGCCACACCCACCAGTTCATTAGGTACAGTATGCCTAGTTGTCATGGTGGGTGGTGACCCAGCTGAGGTTAGCCACACCCACAGTGTTGGGTTTATGGTGTCAGGGGAGGGGATGAGTTTATGATGTCATTAAATCAGTGTTTTTCGATCAGGCCTAATAGAGGCTTTCAGGAGGAAACCAAAAATACACAGGGAAGGCAATTTGCACATTATAACCACACTCTGTGGTCTATTCATAGCCTATAAGGCGACCTATCTTGATACAGTCTCTTACATGCTCAAGATGAATTATACAAAATGCTTCTGTCTACAAAGGCAACATATTGAGCACAGCAAGTATAAGGGCATTGTAATTTTCCATCTCTCTTTCTCTCCCCCCCCCCCCCCCCCTCTCTCTTTCTTTGTTATATCCACCAACTTTAACGGAAGCTTCTCTCTCCCCTGACAATCACTAAAATAACCATCAAGGTTTTGTTGACACTGCCCCGCTCTCTATTGCATAACCACAGCCTCATCCCGGACCCTAGGAGATGCAGGGTCCCCAAAAATAGCTATACATATTTTACAGCTGCTAGCTTCAAGCACAAATTACTGTGCCTTTGTGTATCTCAATAAAATTAATAATTAGCCTACATAATAATGTAAGTCATGATTATTACATACATGCATGTTCTTAATGTGAAGTTCCACTAGATGGTGCCATTTATTTTTTATACCATCTCATTTGTTCATTCTTACCAACCAGGTGTGTTATATAATGTCTCCTCTTGAGCAAACTTTGAAATCACAATCTCAAACACTTACTACAGGCACAGCCATGCTCAAACAGCTATCAATGGAACGACGTCTTGTAACAATGGAAGGAAACATATATACAGCCGTGGCTAAAAGTATTGGAACCCTTGCATTAAACAACCCTTGGCAAATGAAAACATATTTTGCAGCAACATACAGTATTTGGTTTGCAGAGGAACACAACATAAAACTAGAATAAATACAGAATCCTAGTTCATTCTACAAAGAAACTTGCATACATACTTAAATACACTGTACTTAAGATTTCAAGCAGGTTATTTACCTGGAACTCACCTGTGGTGAGTTGGTGGTCCTTTACTAACCACTAATCCACCCAGTTTAAATGGAGTAAATCCCTCATTCTGCTGTTTTGTGTCACGCACTGAGCATGGACCAAATGAAAAAGGAGAACATTGTCAGGAGGTCAGATTGTATTCAAACATGGACAATCTGAAGGCTCTAAGTCCATCTCCAGAGACCTTGATGTTCCTTCAACTGTGCGCAACGATTGTGTGTGTGTGTGTGTGTGTGTGTGTGTGTGTGTGTGTGTGTGTGTGTGTGTGTGTGTGTGTGTGTGTGTGTGTGTGTTTTAAACAAATGCAAGGGTGCCAATACTTTTAGCCACGACTGTATATATTTATCATTATTAGAGCGGTTGAACCAGACTTGTCCGACTTTATTCCTTCTTTCCATCTTTCCGGATAAACTTTATTTTGCAGTGCTCACACTTGGGTCATGTCATAATGATGGGCTTCATCGGGACTGTCTGTTTACATTTTGCTAAAGATATGTTATATAACTTAATTTAAATGTATTCATGAATACATTTTCTCTATTGACTTGAATAAGAAAATGCAAAAAATAGACCACATGAGACTGACACACTGACACAGTATGTCCATGTATGGGCATTCCAAGATATGGGCTTAATTCTGATGACATCAGGGATCTCCATATATGGGCATAAAAGGGACAAGTATTAAGAGAAGCAACCTGCACTCACGTTATAAGAGTCTTTTTTAATAAATAAACAGCAGCAGCAGTAGTCAGGACATGCAGACGCGTTTCGGCCGCTAGGCCATCATCAGTGTAACTGAATTACTAGTTCAGGAAGTGACGTACATATAGATTACTATGCTTTGTCATACAATCAATACAGCTGTGTCTCATTATCAAATGACATCACTAGGTAAAAAATAATAATAATTGAAAGTGAAAAACAATCAATGCAATACAAAGTAAATAAATGACAGATCCCACAGAGAAAACACACAATTTTGTTATAGAAAACACAGTTAAGCATCAGTTCTTCATTTAAACCTTTAGGGAACTCAGTGTTCATATAGTGGATCCAATAAGCCTCTCTTTGTAATAGTAACCGGTCTCGGTCTCCTCCTCTCTTTAAGGGATTAACTAGTTCTATACCTTGGTATCGCAGTGTACAAATGTCATGTCCTGTGTTATTAAAATGCCGAGCTATAGGGGATTTTTCAACTTTGGTTCTGATGTTGCTTTTATGTTCTGTAATTCTGGTTCTCAATTCTCTCTTGGTTTTGCCTATATAACAAAAACCACAGGGGCATTTAATAAGATATACTACATACTTAGTCTTACATGTGATTCTACCTTTTACTTTGATTTTTTGACCTGTATGAGGGTGTACCAAGTATTCTCCTTTTATCATCGCGCTACAGTTAAGACAACCATTACAGGGATAATTACCTGAGGGTATAGTGGACATAAAGTGTAAAGGCTTTTACACTTTGGACATGACATTTGTACACTGCGATACCAAGGTATAGAACTAGTTAATCCCTCAAAGAGAGAGGAGACCGAGACCGGTTACTATTACAAAGAGAGGCTTATTTGATCCACTATATGAACACTGAGTTCCCTAAAGGTTTAAATGAAGAACTGATGCTTAACTGTTTTCTATAACAAAATTGTGTGTTTTCTCTGTGGGATCTGTCATTTATTTACTTTGTATTGCATTGATTGTTTTTCGCTTTTATTATTATTTTTTACCTAGTGATGTCATTTGATAATGAGACACAGCTGTATTGATTGTATGACAAAGCATAGTAATCTATATGTACGTCACTTCCTGAACTAGTAATTCAGTTACACTGATGATGGCCTAACGGCCGAAACGCGTCTGCATGTCCTGACTACTGCTGCTGCTGTTTATTTATTAAAAAAGACTCTTATAACGTGAGTGCGGGTTGCTTCTCTTCATACTTTACCTCGAATTCCGCACCCAAGATACCCTGAAACACAACCATTCTACAAATGAGTTGAGCGAACCAGTTCTTTGAAGTCATAAAAGGGACAAGGACAGAATGATTAGCACCGCTCAAATAGGGACACGGACTGACAGATACAGAGATATCCATCCATATATGGGCATGAAAGGGACAAATGGTGAGACGGAACACATTTTCCCAGTGGATTCCTCGTGATTCATGTCAGGGCAACCACACTTGCAATTTCCCAGAATTGCAACTTTCTAGTTGCGACCGTAAGGTCGCAGTTTAGTATCAAAACCTCCACCGGCCGTCCGTCGGTCGGTCGGTCGGTCGGTCACACGTCACACGTCACACCTTTGCCCTGCTCATATCTCCGCATCAGTATGACATCACACCACATGTGTACACAAACCTTTGTGTACGTTGCTGTGGCAACAGTCTGTTGTTGCTGGTCTGTTAGTGTACGTTAGCAACCACCTTAGCAACCCCCTTTATACTGTAGGGCTCGTTTGTGTATTGTATGACATCACGCCACATCATCGGCTGAGGACTGTGTGATGTCATCATATCTCCATATATGGAGACATAAGTTGCTCATGCCCAAATATGGGCTGGTGAGGTCAGACTTAGTGTGATGCGTAGGTTATCTCCATATATGGAGATTCAACTTCAATGAGTATATAAGACCGGCATTATCTACCGACAGCTGCTATAAGCCAACCCTGGCGATAAGGTCTGAGTCGAAGAAATGCTTCTTTCCTGGCAAGAATTGCCCCTTTATACTGTAGGGCTCGTTTGTGTATTGTATGACATCACGCCACATCATCGGCTGAGGACTGTGTGACGTCATCATATCTCCATATATGGAGACATAAGTTGCTCATGCCCAAATATGGGCTGGTGAGGTCAGACTTAGTGTGATGCGTAGGTTATCTCCATATATGGAGATTCAACTTCAATGAGTAACCATGGCAAACTGTCAACTGCCCGTATGTCTTGATAATTGGTAAAACAAACTTTTGGCCTATTTGATTAGGGAGTCTTACTGGTTATTAATTCGTTTTTGTTGATATGCTTATTCTTTTCCTGGCGAACACCTGTTTCCCCTGTACTTTCTTCAAACACTTAACCTACTTCCAGGATTAACCGTCCCCTTCGTCCCCATGTCTTCTCCATCAGGAGTCAAAAGATTGCATGTGAGAAAAGGTGACATGGAAGTTTGTGAGAGGGTGACATGGAAGCGTGTGACAGGTCTTCCTGGCAGGATGCTTACTGTTATGCCCTGTGGGTAAAGGAAACTGTGGGGGAGGGGGGGGGGGCAGCTTTTGAACAACAGGATGTGCCCTGCGTCAGCGGCGATAGTGGGAGAAACGGACAGACAAGTCCTGACACACTCCTCTCATGGCATACGGGGAAACTGTAAATTCACACGTTTGAAGAATCCATATAGGAACTTGAGACCTCGGATTTATGACGAACCAGAGCATGCGGAGTCGTGAACCTTTGTGAACTTGAATGACCACATAAAACCAGCGAGATCCACGTATCCAGCCGCTGCATGCAGACCTGCGCTAGGGGACACAGACTGACATTAGCAGTAATGCAGTCAGAGTCGATGGCAAAACATACTGTAAAAAATATGACCTCTGATCCCGGTTCAAAGATCGGTTAGCGCAGGGGTGCCAAACTTTCTTTAAAGGGGGCCACATTAGAAAATATTGAAACATTCAAGGGCCGACTATGGGGGCCACATTAGAACATATTGAAACATTCAAGGGCCGACTATATCTCCTGACATAGGGTGCGTTCAGAAACCTGCACCGGGTGTGTGCTCAGTGTAGTGAGTGCAGTGGGTGTGACGTTGGAGAGTGCGTTCAGTGTGGCTTATTTACGAACGACCAGTTAAGAGGCAGCTGTGCACTTTTTCACTCTGAACTCTGAAGGTAAACTTTCTGAAAAGCAGCAGTTGCTAAAGTAACGTTGATATTGAAAGGAGATGTAATTCCTAACATTGGCATACCTGCTGGCTGCTGTTAGTTTACACGTTGATGCGTGTGAAACTATCAAGCCCAAATGACCAACAAAGCTGCATTTTGCGGTCATTTCCTCCATTGTTCACAGCTGAGCGCTCGAGACATGGCCATGAAAAACCAACCAATAAAAAAACTGCACTGACGCACCACACCGTCAAACCCATCTTCTGAGTAGAGTCGGTGAGTGCGTGCACTCAGCACACCGGTGCGCCACGCACTAGATTTCCGACGACAACGCACCAAGTGCACCGAATAAACGAACGACAACATGGCACACCAGTGCGTTGAGTGCGCATTTCCGAACGCACCCATAATGTACTTTCGGTCGGACCATAAAGTCACATAGCCTACATGCATCGCAATTAAAATATTGTATTTAACTATCATCATCAAAATGTAATGTACTTTGTCAGGTGTGCGCTGAATAAAACAAAAATAACTCACTCGCATTACCAAATGCAACCAGATGTGCAAGGTAAAACATACCATAAAATAGCCTTTCTTTGACTCTCTTCAGAATAAGACAACAGGAAACAATTATACTCTGGGAAAATATACTTGTTTGACGGTGCTGGCTGGCCGTTTATAATACAATTTAGGAATGAAGCCGTGGGCCGAATATAAAATTTGTCCTCGGGACTTATATGGCTCCCGGGCTGTACTTTGGACACCCCTGGGTTAGGGGATGTGGTCATTACTATTGGTGGTATAAAAGCCTACATTGGTTCACATTTACCCCAAATGGTAAGTGAGGTCTAACAGACCTCATTTAAGCCATTAAGGGCACAGAGATATAAAAAGAGATAAATTGCAATGGGATTTAACCTGTCTAAAGATTTAATTAATGAAAATCTGCTGACTGAATAAAATGGTTTTAGAAATACACTAGCAGTTCGTTTTGTGTTGAGATTTGCCTTAGGGCACAGTCACACCGCACTTTTATTCAACTTATGAGGGCCAATGCATTTCAATAGGGATGGAGCAGTTTGCTGCCATTTGCGGATTTCTGCTCCAAAATTCCCATTGGGATGCATTGGCAGAATCCGCCCTCATACTGTAAGTAGAATGAAAGTGCGGTATGACCGTACCATTAGTAAGTTGATGTTTATTTGTTTTGTTCTTGCTGGAAATTCCCTTCTCGACAAGTCTTTCACAACGTGCAAAGCAGCAGGTGTACAGGATTTTATCTAATGGTTTAGTCAAACTGAATGGATACAGTCATTCAATTAGGAGAATGACTGTGTACGCAAAGTCACAGCATGGACGATGAGCACGTAACACCGTAACTACCTCAGTGTTTCCTAAACTGGCATCCGGACCATCCGGACGGGGCGTGAGACCTTTTCTGTTTGGGGGTAGTCCAAAATTAACCACAAAATCACAATATACAATACATTGTCAACTACAATAGTCAAAAAACATCTACATTTTTCTAGATTTTTCAAACAGTTACATAAACAGCGAAAACAAATCTACAAGATCACAATGTGGCGCCTGGCGCGTCGCGATGCGTTGTGAATGTGATTGGGTATTTTCACTCTTCACCGTATGAGAAGTATATAGGGTTTAAGTCGATAATGTTTGAAGAACACAAGTGTGTGTGTGTGCGTGTGTGTGTGTGTGTGTGTGTGTGTATGTGTGAGAGAGAGTGAGTGCGTGCGTGCGTGCGTGCGTGCGTGTGAGAGAGAGTGTGCGTGCGTGCGTGTCTGTGGAGATCAGCTTGTACCAAATGTAAGAAGGGAGGCTTCATTGTTCAATGTCTATCCTAGTTTGCACAGCTTTTGACAAGGCCATATTATGAACTGACAACTGAGTGAGTGACAACTGCGACTCCATGCTTAATCATCAAAATAAAAACACAAGACACCCTACCATGTCTGCATGGTCTTGGCTGGACTGCTTGTGTGCATGTGTGCCAACGATTACTCAATGTGCTATTTTGACTGCAAAACACAGCCAGATGTTAGTTACAGGAAAAGGTGCACACAATAGAGGCAAGACAGGAAACTGTGTGAGGGAGAGAGAAAGAGAGGGGGCTGTAGGGAGTTGGAAGCAGTTGACCTGAGAACATTAAAACGTGACATTAGCTCCCTGTGGACCTGTTATTAGCAGGTAAAGCCTAATGGATCGATTTCCTGGAAAGAGGCTACTATATGGCCACACACCGGGCTTGAAAGCAGCACCTGATTGTTTTCTCCTAAGCAATTGTTGTGTCCTCGACACATGATGTATTCTGGAAATTTGGAAGGAGACTGATCAAGGAGTGTCTGTGTGTGTGTGTGTGTGTGTGTGTGTGTGTGTGTGTGTGTGTGTGTGTGTGTGTGTGTGTGTGTGTGTGTGTGTGCGTGTGTGTGTGCAGGGGTGTCACAAGGGGGGGAAAAGTGGGACTGAGTTACTAGGGCCCAAGGTGGAGGGGCCTGGAATTATTTTATAATTTAGCTATTGAAAAACAGCAGATCTACAAGCTCACAGTGTGGCACCGAGTGCCGCGCTGTGAGCTTGTAGATCTGCTATTTTTGAAAAGTCATGAAAATGTGTGCAAAATAAATCTTTGAATTATGTGTATTTTAAGTGTTTGTAACTAAAATCTTGCTTCTGGGGGTCCCTGGAACTAAATATTTTGAGATGGGAGTCTGTGGCCAAATACATATCATTTTGGGGGTCCTTCACATGAAAAGGTTTGAGCACCACTGACATAGAAACATTAGGTTTTAAAAAAACCTTCAAGGACTTGCACACATTTTCACAATCAAATAGCAGATATACAAGCTCACAGCGTGGCACCGAGTGCTGCGCTGCGAGCTTGTAGAGTATATCTGCTATTCTTCAATAGTTAAAGCACGAAATAACGCAGTGAATCCTTGTACCCAGGGCCCAGAATTTGGTGCAACACCTCTGTGTCTGTGCGCGTGTGCGTGCGTGTGTCGTTGTTGTTGAAGGTCATTTCAGGAATAAACACGGTGACGGCGAGGGTGACTCAAGGGATAAAAGGGGCAGGAAAAAAAATGGGAAGCTAAAGGAAAAAAAAGCTTGGAGGACTTATTTTGGGCGACGGGGGCTTCCTGCAGGTGATGGAAATGAAAGATTCATTTCTGGAACAATTGCTCAGCAGCAAGTGGAGTGCTGGGAGGAGATGGGGGGGGGGGGGGGGCTGGTGAGAGAGACAGAGGTGGGGGGTGGGGGGCCGGGGGGGGGGGGGGGGGGGGGGGTATAGTGCAAAAGGTGAACCAAACACACGATTAATCAAAGTAAACACGGGAGGTCAGGGTTCATTCCGAGCGTTACAATGTGACGTTGGAGACTATGCTATAGTATACAGTACATAGTTGTTTATGTTTCAGCATCGCCGCTCCTGTAAATAGGCAATAAAAGTGTCAAGGTTATTGATTGATGGTAAGAATGGGGAGTGGATCTAAGAGCGTAGTGACTAATTCTTAGACACACCCACACCCTTCTCTGACGCTATAAATGAGCGGAGGAGAGGGATTCTGAGACTCACACAGAGATCAAGTAAACCATCGACAGGAGACATCAGCGGGATCTTAGCTACACTCTAGACACACTGTGGGATTTTGTATTTTTCGTATTGGTAAGCTTCTGCACATTTTCGTTGTCTTCAATAATGTCCTCAAGTAGAATGGAAATGTATATATTTTTTGTTGTTGTTAGTAGGGCTGTCACAATTGATTTTGTCATAATCGTGAATGTTGAAAAATGTTCATACATTTTCAAACATTTTCAGAAATAGTGGAAATAGCAGATGTGAGCTTGTAGATCCGCTATTTCCACAATCAATGTAATTTTTGAAGTAGCACAGGTCTGCATAATATGTCAGTGATTTCTTTGTGCATTTAGGTTATGTGTCATATCTGCCATGTGCAACTTCAAAGCCTAAAAGCCAAACAGAAATGTAATTGTCAACGACAAAAACACAATTAAATCGTTAATCGCAATTATTTGAGTGACAATCGTCATGTAAAATGTCATATCGTGACAGCTCTAGTTGTTAGTTTGAAAACCATTGCAAATGCAAATGGTTGTCTCCTCTCTAAAATAAGTATGTAGTAGCCTATATAAATGCTGGAAGAATTGTGTGGATTTAAAAAATAATACAGTATACATTGAACCTTTCCAATAGGCCAACACAGTATGGAGATAGCCATACTGCTACTGGTGATTGTGCCCTTGACCAGCGCCTCTCCACTCAGACCTTCACACAGGTAGGTTTACCTACAAGTTACAACACAATCATCATCACCACATTCTACTCAACCTGTCAACTGCTTACTTCTTACACACACACAAGTCTACGTCAAATAGATAGACACATGACAAATAATAAATATAAACGGAAAACACAATACAGCTTAACTTGTTTAACCAAACAAGATGGGCAGGATTTGAAATACATGGATCTGAAATACGTATTTAAAATACATTTTTGTATTTTGAAATATGTATTTCAAATACTTTTTTTCAAATACAAAAAACTATTTCAAATAGTATTTCAAAATACAAAAAAAAATATTTCAAATACGTATTTCAAATGCATGTATTTCAAATACTGCCCATCTCTGCGTGGTTAAAAGTAGTGTAAGTATCAGAGGGTGCTCCTGGATCAGGATAACAGAGGTGTCGCGTCAATTGGGTATGGCAAGACAAGACATGGCAGTCAATTGGGTATGGCAAGATATGGCAGCTGCCATACCTTGGCTCCAGGGGGTTGACTGGTGTCATGCACGCGCGCACAGCGGACACAGCTTTTATTAAAGCAAGTCGAGCGCCAACATTTTCAACCTCAATCCGTCTTCACTGCCCGGATGAAGACCAATTGAGGTTGAAAATGTTGGCACTTGACTTGTTTAAAAGGCTGTTTCCTCCGTTTTACCATTGAGTGCCTGGGTCCTTTGTTTTCCTCTCATAATAAATATCAACGGTGGATACTTCTGAATGGTATTGAAATCTATGTTATCATACGTCTCACCATAACAGCTCTCTCGCTCACTCTTTCTCACACATGCACATGCATGCAAGCACGCGGCCACACTCACACACACGCACACACACACACACGCTTTCCAAGTATACCGCTAACTCCGTCTCACTCTTTTTGGACCTACCAGGACACAGCCAGAGAGCTTTCCTTCACAAAGCGGGGTTCAGGCATTCGAGGTCACAGGGTCAAGGGCGACACAAGACAGCCACGTTCCAGGCCTCAGGATCACCCCATTCCATTCAGGAGACAAACACCAAAACATCATGGATGCTCTGAGAAGCAGGTAGGCCTGAGTATGACCTTAATGTTGTAGTGTCATGTTTATTTGCCTAACAGCAACTGAAACGTTAAGTACAGAGCCCCGGAGTGGCCATTGAGAGAGGAAAAACATAACTTGTTGCAACACGATACTATCTCGTGGCCGAGAGATTATTATATATTTTTTCCCTCTCTCAATGGCCACTCCGGGGCTCCGTAGTTAAGACCTACAATTATATTCATGCAAAATCTTGGATGGATCAGTGATTTATTTTAATATTGTATTTCTTGGCTCACCTGCTGGAAATGCATGAATTAACTTTCTTGGTTGCTTGTTCTTTGTTGTGTTTGTCACTAACAGCATCGCCGTGCCAGTGCCACGTCCAAAGCGCTCGCCCCCACGCGGATGCCAACTTGGTACCTGTCAGCTCCACAACTTGGCCAACACATTATACCAGATTGGCAAAACCAGCGGAAAAGAGGACTCGAAAAACGCTCATGATCCACAGGGATATGGCCGATAGTGACCAAAAGGAATGGACTTATCTGAAAGGAACACTTTGGCACGTGGGCCCTATCCTTTTTTTGCGTTTGCAGACGGACTGGTTCACTGGTACTGCTCTGCGCAAGAGGAATTATTGACTACTGAAGAATTATTTCACTACTGATTGAAATGCCTATTCATATATATGATTTTTGTGTGTGCCTATATAAATTATATAAATGCTCCAATATTTAAATGCATTGTAAAATAAAATATTTAACTTTTAAAGTAAATAGTTGTTTTTTATTCTTTAATTAGGCCTACATCCATAGTCATGCTACATAATTTTTCACTATTTCTTAGATAATCCATTGTTTCTTATACATTTTCAAAATAATAATAATAAAAAAGGATCAATTGGGAGAGATAAAAAAGTGTGTAGCCTACTTGATATGTTGTTTTTGTTGTTCTTTAAGCGCCATAACAACTAAATTGTCTGGTCAATTATAGTAGCCTATAAGCCTAATAATGAATAGCTACATCTGTTGTTTTTGGCAAGTGCAGTCTATCATGAGTCATGGTCATGGAGTTCAGCCATATTTGAAACTGTCTGGTATTAAAGTAGCCTACCACATTGCTTCTCAAAGTGTCCCCAGGGATCCTTGAGGGAGTTCCAAGGGGTCCCCAGCTAGTTAGGAACCAAATGGACCCTTATATGGGTATTGTAGGCTGACTTAGAGTGTACAAATGGAACCAAATGAACCCTCACGGGTATCAGAGAAAAAAATAACATTGATTTTTCTATATAAATTGGGGTTCCAGAGATAGAAATAGGCCTACCATTAAATGGGGGTCCGTAGCCAAATGCATGTCAAACTGGCCAACAGGGGGTCCTTAAAATAAAATAAAAATGAGTTGAGAATCACTGCTATAGTCATAAAGCCTTAAAAACAAATCTTAGAGAGCCCCAGGCGTATCTTTTCAAATGGGGGTCCGCGGGTTAATAAGTGTCAATTTGGGGGTCCTTGACATGAGCAAGTATTTCAGTGGTTTTCAAAGTGAATTCCAGGGACTGTGGGTTCCTTTAGGGGGGTCTAAATAAATTGACCCTAAGAAGACTGTAACTAAATGGAACCAAATGAACTTTAACAGGTCCATTTCATTTGGTTCTGTTGTATATTTTGAGACGAATTAAGGACCATTCCCACTGGGCCAGATAACAGATAAAAAAATATCTTTCTCCAGATATTTTTCCATTCAAAGTGGATGGTAGATACAGATAAAAAGAAATTCTGCCACAGATATTTGTGGCAGATATTTTTTTATCTGTGGCAGATATTTTTTTTATCTGTATCTAGTATCTACCATCCACTTTGAATGGAAAAATATCTGTAGAAAGAGATTTTTTTTATCTGTTATCTGGCCCAGTGGGAATGGGCCATAAGACTGAAAAGAGTGCGCGGATCCATGTATATTTCCAAGTCTTCTCTGGAGAAGAAGTGGTCGAGAAAACTCAGAAGCAGGCAAATGTGGAGGTTCTTCAAGGCTATTCATACTGTTACATGTAAAACAGGGTGGTCAGTCTGGTCACCATTTGACTGCCTAAATAGATTAATATTGCCAGATTCACATCAAATCACTGCAGTCATAGAGCCTTAAAAACATCTTAGAGAGCCCCTGGCATATATTTTCAAATGGGGGTCCGTGGGTTAATAAGTGTCAATTTAGGGGTCCTTGACATCAGAAAGTTTGAGAACCACTGACAATTTGCCTTATTTCAGTGCTTGATTCCAGGGACTCTGTGGGTTCCTTTAGGGGGGTCTAAATTGAGTTTGACCCATACAAGACTGTAACTCAGTAGCCTATACAAATGTAACCAAATGAACACTAGCGCGTCCATTGGCTCCATTTATAGATTGTGTACGCTGTCAGAGAAGTCACTGTCAGAGGAGACCGAAATGTAAAAGTTTGGGAAACACTGCCAATTTGACACTACTGTCTGGTTAGTAGCCTACCATGGCAGAGCAGGGCAGAGCAGAGCAGACTACAGTCTGTCTGGAATGGATGGTCCCTCCCATTTCCCCAAGTTCGTCTCTCTGGATTCTTTTGTGAAGTTACTTTTCTTCACCTCCTTTGACTCTCAGGCTGAACCACCACCACACCCAATCCAATGCGGCGCTTCCCCACCTCCTCTGTTTCCTTTCTCAGGTGGCGTTAAAACGACAGGGAATGTCATTTTACTAGTTTAGGAGGACGTCCCTTATAGCTAACATTTAGCAGGAAATGCAAGAATAAAGTTCGTAGAATCAGTCCAACCGCAAAGAACATGAGCGACACGGAGGAGGAAGGAGACGCCGCCGGTGGCAAACTATCTAAATCTGACAATAAGGACCAGGTGGGAATGATTATCAATGATTAGAACTGTTGTGTGGGCTAAATGGGTTATACTGCTGCCTGTGAACGGTTATAAATGTGTGGCAGGCAAGTGAATTCAGAAACAGAATGATTTAGGATATTTGTACCAGTGGTGGTGGATAAAAGTATACTCGCATGTTTTACTCGAGTAAAAGTATCAATACTGCTGTGTAGAAATACTTTTACAAGTAGCCTAATTAAGTAGAAGTCTGGAAATTCAAAATGTACTTGAGTAAAAAGTACAAAAGTATTGGTAGCAAAATGTACAAGTAACAAAAGTAAAAGTACTCATTATGCAGAATGTCCCATTTCAGGTTGTCAAAAGTGCAAATTAAGTATTTTGAAAATAGCAGATTTGCTATTTTCAAACGAAATATACCATGGCTGAAGTGGTTAATGTATGTTTTGTAATAATAATCAAAATCTACATAGTAACTAGACCTAAAATTGTTCAAATTAATGTAATCTAAAGTAGCCTAGTAGAGAAAGTACAATATTTGAATCCAAGATGTAGTGGAGTAGAAGTAAAAGTATTACTCAAGTAAAGTACAAATGCCTCAAAATTGGTGCTTAAGTACAGTATTTAAGTAAATGTACTTAGTTACTTTACACCACTGGCAGTTGTTTGACTAGTGTAGTGAGCATTGCCAAAGTAAACATTAGGGTAAACAAATGTAAAACCCTGCAGCTACATGAATTTGAGTCATATGCTCCAAACGTATTATGTGGTTTTCTCAAACATTTGATATATCCTCCTAACCTGTCCTACATGTTTTACAGATTTTATTCCATGAATAATAAGAAATGTCATAACTTGCAGTGTGCTGTAACAATAACATGTGAAAACTGTCCTCAGAGTTGGATACCCAAACTCATCAAGAAAAGAGTGTGCACCACCTTTGTGGAAGATACTTCCAGGTAAGCGATATCCTACCTCCCTTTTTTATACAGTATATAACAAATAGTTAGCGGAAGAGTTGAGTTAGTAACTGGAAATGGCAAAAAAAGGGAAATAAAACTTGGGTTTCTAGAGCTGATACAGCAGTTTTAACGATTGCACAGACACCATGACCAGGTTGTCTATATTATGTCATTCCCAACCTTTTTAGGCTGCGCCCCAAAAAAATAAAAATAAAATAACTTTAATCATAATGTGAACTGGGAAACCCCCACTCCACATATAAATATTATTGGAAAAATAGATCACATAGCTTGCAGATCAGCTATTTTCAAAAAGCTTGCCTCTTGTTTTATATTATTTATTTTACAATTTGGCCAATGTTTGACCATTTTTTATAGTATAGTTTGTTGATGAAATTGTCACTTTACTGTCACTGATGCATTTCCCTGTTTGTCTCAATCAGTAACGGCCTACTATGCCAGTGTGGGGGTCGGAGGGACAACCATGAATCGGTGGCTCTGGGCGACTACTTCAGCACAGCCATCGTCAACCACTGGGACAGTGCCCAGCACTCCTCTGAATATCCCACCGATGCCTTTGGAGAGTTGCATTTTGCGGGAGCCAGCAAGAGGCACAGCTATGTGGGTTGCCTGACTGTCAATCTGATACATGTTCACTGTGGTTCCTTGGGAGTTCCTTGCATCATCAATTTCAACATTTTCAGTCTGCTCTCAAGATTGTTACTTATGCTTTAAGGCCCCAGCAAATGAAGCATCAAAATAGATCCCAAAATCTCAAAATAATGTTTTTCATTAGACCTGTTTAGTAGAATGAGAATTTCACCAACACACACACGCACATATGACTGCAAGCCGCTCGTTACAAAATTAATCTCTGTTTTAGTTGCTTGCTCAAAGACTCAGTCTTTTAGAAAGGAGAGCGCATTTCATGATTTATTTACAATACCTTACGGTGCCATGGCATTGGTCCAAAACTTAACCTCAGTAACCCTAACTAAATTCGGACTAATGAACCTTTGGACTAATGAACCTTCGGACTTATGGGCAGTCCCCTACCTGACTACCACAGTTGGCCCTGATTGAAATCCTGGGTACATTATATAAGAAACACTCCTGTGTGAAAGACATGCACTGCGTTCTTTTAAATGCTGATCAGCTTGTCTGAATGGCGGTACCCAAATTACTTGGAGGCCAGTCTATGATGGCAACACTGACATGAGCAATACATACAGTATATCGTAACCAGTGTCACCTGGGTTATTGTGCAGGAGTAATGGGCAACAAGTGTTTTGAGGCCTGTGTCCAGACAGACCCACAGACGACTTCAATTTTGATCAATATAGGGTAGTTCTACTTAACTCGTTTACTGCTATATCCTGAGTTTCCAGAGTTATTCCCGGGCTATTCGATTAATTCGATTTAATTCAAAACAATCAAAAATAAGATCACCAAATCGGGTTCCTAAGTGCTTCAAAAACAGTCTTAGTCTGTCTGTATTTAGGTTGTGTCCATCGCTGTCCTAATCTCATTTACTTTGCTCACCTAGTTCCTGCGCATGTCATGGAACACTGACCCATCTATGGCCTACACCCTGATGACAACACATTGGGGGTTGCCCTCACCCAACCTGGTGGTATCTGTGGTGGGAGGAGAAGGCAATTCAAAGGTCAAGACCTGGGTTCGGGAGGTGCTCAGGCAGGGGCTGGTCAAAGCCTCACAAAGCACAGGTAGGTGTTTTTTGTTAGTGACCCATTTGAACTTTTCGTCTTTTTTGCCCCATCAGCAACCAGCACCCCTCCCAGTCCAGCCCTGGCATCACCCCATCCCACATCCTCTTGACTAACAGTCAGATTTCTGTCCTCTTGAGAACACATAACATCATCTTAACTAGCCTCAGGTTCAGCACTGGTCACATTCTCTCCATCACCCCCACCCACCTTCATTATTCTCCTGCTGGTCATTCCCCCCCTTCAGTTTAATCTGTTTGCCCAGTGCCCTCCCCATCTCCATTTACCCCTTATGTCTTCTCTTCACCATTCTGCCCCCCATGGATCTCTCCCCTTCTCTTTTTACCAGCACTGCACTGCTTGTCCCAGCAGCACTAAAATCCTTCTCAGGACCAGTGTCCTTCCACTCCACAGCCAAAACATTTCATTTTCTCTGTTCTCTGTTCATCAATTCATCAACTCTCAGTTGAGAAGCTATAATAAGGTCTTGACTCCTGCCATTCATGATCATGAATAGCATTCTCCTATGGGAGACCACATTTTTCTATGCAGGTGAAATTTCCCATATCTAGACAGCTCTTTTTCTCATATCAGAACATTAGCAGAGAGAGGGAGAACAACAACTTTCTCCTATATCGGAAATTAGCAGAAATGGCCAAAGAGCCTGAAGGACTTTGAAGTGGCTCATAGCTCATGTTGTATGTAATGTCATAACTTTCAATAATGATGTAACTTAAACACTGCTGAATACAGAAATGAAACCCTTCCAAGGATATTGATGATCAGTTTCTAGGAAACACGAAATCCTTGCCAAAAACTGTCAAATCAAACTGAAACTAAAACCCCAAGCACTCCAAGGATACTGAATAATAAAATCATTTAAAGAAATTATAGAGAAATCAGTAATGATGACAGGGAAAGCCTTGCAGCTGCAAGAAAATATAATGGCTTTGCGCTGCACGACTTCCTGTTCCCAGTTTGTTGCCACAATGACCATTTCCTCCAAACTGATGTGCCAAGGCCAGGTGGCACAGTGGTTTTCAACCTTTTCAGGCCACGACCCCCAAAATAATCATATTTTAACTGGGGACCCCCACCCTGACGACGAGCACTAAGAGTTGAGCCATTACATTTTGTATAACACAGTTCTATTGTGGAAAATAGCAGACTAAAAAATCTATTGATGGACTATTTTCATAATTTCAGCCTCTAATTGACAATTTGTAGAGGTATTGAAAAGTCCTGAAAATGTGCAGATAGTGCCAGATACCCTCTATACACTTAAACTTTATGTTGGTTTGTTTACTGTTGAGTGAGAAAACAATGTTGCACATTAAGCTAATCATCTGGGGAGCCCCCAAAATATCACACTGTGATGGTAACCCCTATCAAACCATCTCCTTTCTCTCTCGCGCTCTCACACACCCAAACACACGCAACTGCATTACCAGAGACTTTGTGGATGTTGAGCAAGATACAGAGGATGCAGTACAGTACTGTGAGAACTGTTTACTCTGTTTCACTTCCCTCCTCCTGAGATTAGTAAATATAGATACTTATATGCGTGTATAGAAGGCAAGCCGATCTAAAAAAAAGAAACGGATCTAGGTAATAATATGGAAAGTTGGAAACGGGGAACATGTTGTTAAAGTATCCTATCCCAATTATGATTTATTGTAAGAGCCCAAAAACGAACTAAAAAAAATGTTACAGCTTTGAACTGTGAATATCTCTAATGATCTACTCTGTCTCTCCCTTTCTATTACCAAAACACACAAACTATTTAATCTCCTTCATTGCTCACATATTTACGTATTTAATAATCACACACGTAATGAAACACATGTGCGCACGCACGCGCACACACACACACACACACACACACACACACACACACACACACACACACACACACACACACACACACACACACACACACACACACACACACACACACACACACACACACACACACAGGAGCCTGGATACTGACATCAGGCTTGCGCGAAGGTGTCGGGAGATGCGTAGGAGAGGCGGTGAGGGACCACGCCACTGCGTCCTCTTCTGTCAACAAGGTTGTGGCGTTGGGCATCGCTCCCTGGGGCCTCGTGCACAACCGACAACATTTGATCAACCCTCAGGTATACGCGCACACTTTACAACTAGCGTTCGCCACAGAAATGATAATCTTATGCCTATAGTGGCGTTTGACTGAAAGATACTCACTCACGCACTCACTCACTCAGTCAGTCAGTCAGTCAGTCAGTCAGTCAGTCAGTCACTTTGTCTCTCACTTTGTCTCTCTCTCTCACACACACACACACACACACACACACACACACACACACACACACACACACACACACACACACACACACACACACACACACACCCCTTGGACACACCAGAATAAGCTCTTGACCCATTTCCCTGACCCCGGCCCTGACCTACATGTGCTGTAGTTGATGGACACTGTTGTAAATAATGCGATTCCTGTTTTCTTCCATCCCTCAGGGCAGCTTCCCTGCGAGGTACTTTGTCCAGAACAAGACCGGGGACTCCTACAGCCTGGACAACAACTACCAGGCCTTCCTGCTGGTGGACGATGGCAGTGTAGGCCGCAGAGGAGGAGAGACCAGCTTCAGGGCTAAGCTAGAGGACTACATCTCCCACCAACGCACAGGCATCTGGGGTAAGGGATGTTTGTTTGTGGAATTAAAAAAATCATGGGTATTCTTTGCCATGACCTGAATGAAGTAAAAAGGTAACCGGAACGCTCGCCTTAAAACACGCTCGTCCTCATTATTTTCCCACAGACCTCGTGGCTCTCGCGACTGAGCATAGCGATTGAAATAAGTTTATATAGTTTTACTGAGATTTGGAGGTTACGTTTAGAAATATCAGGCAGAGACCGCTCTACCTTTCGGCCGGATGGACGCCCGAGGTGACTGTGTTTTGGGGGCGAGTCATATGGTGTTCCATAAAAACAACCAGCAGTTTTATTACTTTTATTTGTGGTTGATTTTTTGTTGAACTTCTAGAAAAACCACCATGTGTAGTTTTCAAGCAGTGGTTGTGGGGCGACTATGTTGCTGCAGAATGACTGTCGACAGTCGGATACATGTAGGGCTGCTACAATGATTTGATGAGTAATACATTTTTTGCGCTATAAAGTGAATGCGCTATGAAATGGTGACAAATGTCTGTTAGTGATTCCCAAAGAGCTGAAATGTCTCCATAACCAAAATATATTTTTTTGTCAGTGGAGTAAACAAACTGTCAGATTTTCAAATAGTCTTCAATGTAATAGTTGAAAATAAATCGATTAATCATTGAATTACGAGTATAAAAGTCATAAAGACCCAAACATCTTTCACTTCAGATTCACTGTTCATTTCGACTCCTTTTAACCATCTAGTGATTATTGCATGTTACTGGATCTTGACGGGATTAAGGCCACAGATCTGATTGGACGCTGGCCATTGCATGCTGCTGCTTGACTTTCAGGCTGAGCTATTCAACATGTAGAATCAAGTAGAGACAAAGCTCCAGTGGAAAGTCACACAAAATGAGGCAATGTGTAAAGTTTAATGCGCTCTATTGTCTTACTGTATGTGCAGAGAGCCACATTGCACTTTATTGAAATTCGTACTTTGCCCTTCCTCTTGACACCAAATGAAAGTTGAAATGTATAATATAAAAATAAAACTGAAAACTATGTATGTATGTTGCACTAGTCACATAAGAGATGTGGACATGTAGAGTAAATCAAGGTGCTATTGCTTTACATTATCTATGAGAAAGGAGATCATTTCAGTTTGATTACCTGTAATTCTTTTTTTCTTACAGGCAGTGGCAGCATTGACATTCCTGTTCTCTGCATGCTCATATCAGGAGATGCAACAACGCTGGAGGTACATTCAATGCAATAATTCATCCAGTATAATTAAGATGACATAAATAACTGGGTTTTTATCAGTCAGGCACATTAATGGAATCAGCATTACAAGTATTCCTTTTGTTATAGCTGATTATTCACTATCATTATAGGTACAGGCCAACACAACTTATAATAAAAACAAAATGCACATGGGGGTGGGGGGTGTAAACCTATATCTCTTGGCTCCTGAGATATGATTATCTAATGTTGATATTTTTGGGCAAAAATGTTAATGATCTGTTCAGGGCAGCCTGAATTATCAGTTCAGGGCAGCCTAGTGAGTTTCATGAAAATCCAGGCACACACAAACGGGAGCAATTATAATCATGTCATACTCGTCGCTCATGTTTCTCCACTGACTAACTTTTTGACAGAAGCTGCTGCCATGCTGATTTGCAAGTGAGCAAGCATACAGTAGTTGGATGACTGTTCATTGCTCACAACAGAGGAGACCTCTGAGTGTGCAACTCTCTGATTCTTACATTTTTACTAGCTTGTGTCTACATCTCCAACTTTTGGGTGTGTGTCATTCAATATAAAACCGATAAACGGAAAAAGTACACATGATACTAGAGACTGCAATGACCAGTGCTTTTGTATCCAGGTACCAGAACGTTTATAAATTGGAGGAGGGCTATGTAAAGAAATAAGAGCCAGGCATTAAAAGTAGTAACCAGTAGAGAAGCAATGTTGTACTAAAAAAATAATGAAATGATTTCATTTGTCTGCAATGCATAGCTGTTGCGCTCTCTTCCCTCCCTATCTCAGTTTTTCTCGTTTTCCCTCCCTCCACCTAATATCTTCATCAGCGGGTGGATCTGTCTCTGAGGAAATCGACGCCCTGGCTGGTGCTGGCAGGTTCAGGAGGCGTGGCTGACCTCTTGTGTGGCATTTTAGAGAACCTATCGTCTGCCCCTGCTGCCCAGTCCTCCAATGAGGTGGATGGTGAGGCAGGCTTTAGTGATCTGAAGGATAGGGTGGCGGAACGGGTCAGGAAGCACTTCCCTTCTGAATCCGACACGGACAAACTTGTTGAACAGGTAAGGGCAGTGGAACTACCGCAAAGTAATGTGGCTTTCGACATACCCTTAAGTCAATGGGCTTTTCTGAACATACATAGATAGTTGTATGGGTGTTAAAGTACCTCTGTATGTGCTCTGTTGATCTAGCCGATCTCAGGGAGAATCTTCTTTGTGTTCTGGTCAATGGTCAGCACTGTGATGCTTATAAGTGTTTACTTTGTCGACTATGGTCCCCCAAGGAGGCCCTCTTTTTCTCCTCTACACCAAATGTCTTTGTCAAAAATACCCAATCTGCAAGCTCATAACACATTGCAACGTGACACTTGTAGATCTGCTATTTTTACAGAATGTTCGCCATTATGGCAATGCCCACAATGGAGCTGCTATGGTTCATGTGGTTAAAGGCATAGTTTGTTTTTAGTTGAAAATTACAATTTATCCTACTTATCCAGAGTCGGACAAGGTCATGGATATCTTTTCTTTTTCTTTTTTATGCCATGTTAAATGTAAACCACTCCAAAGGCTCATTGGAATACTGTCTGCAGTCCATAACTGGTCATCCATCCATGAGTGTATCTAACTCTGGGTAATAATAGTGGGGAAATTAGAGTTCAATAATACTTTTTGGTTTTTGTCACATTCCTAAGACAAAAATTTGATTCGAGTAAATTTACCCCATTGATACCGGATGGGACCCGTTTCGAAACGGGTCCCCATCCGGAACGAATGGGGGTAAATTTATTGTGATCACATTTTTGTCTGCGATGTGGAATGCGACAAAAAACTAAAACTATTATTGAACTCTACTCTCCATGGCATGAGTAATCAATAGAAAAAAAGTCATTTTGGGGTGAACTACTCCTTTAACTTCAAAGGCCTTTACAAGTGTCTGTCTGTCTGTGTTGCACACTGTTGGCTGAACTTGTGCTCAGTGGCTGAGGATGAACAGTATGTCACAGGTTTGAATCTGGCTGATGACATTTGTTGCATAATTGCAAGTCAAACTATTTATCTTGCTTCCCATAGAGTGCCAAATGGAGCAGAAAATCCATTACAGTATATTTGTGTTATTACGCCGATATTATTCAGATTAAGAGATTTGTCTTTTAAGAGATCTCTGTCTTTTAGCACACAAGTACCTACTTTTGAAAAAACTGAGATCTCCTGTGTTAATTGCATGGGTAATTTCCTCATCTTCTCATCCTGTGACCCTTGACTCTGACCCTCAGGCTCTGAGCATCTACCAGAACAGGGATCTAATCACTGTCTACCATGGAGAGCAGGAGGGGCCAGATGACTTCGATACAGTCCTGCTCAAGGCCCTTGTGCGAGGTATAGAACAATCAATATTGACAGAATTCACGTTACGCAACTTCCTGGTGCTGACGTCACGGTTGAAGGGGAAACCCTCGTGATCAAGAACACAAGATAGTAAAAGGCACAAAGCGTTATAATTTACTTTACCAGGGAAGAGAGCATTGCCTGGAATGTTGAATCTCCATATATGGAGATAACCTACGCATCACACAAAGTCTGACCTCACCAGCCCATACTTGGGCATGGACGACTTATATCTCCATATACGGAGATGGCCATATATGGAGATACGATGACATCACAGAGTCCACAGCTGATGATGTGGCGTGATGTCATACAATAAACAAACAAGCCCTATACACTGATGCGATACGATGACATCACAGAGTCCACAGCTGATGATGTGGCGTGATGTCATACAATAAACAAACAAGCCCTATATACTGATGCGGAGATATGAGCAGGGCAAAGGTGTGACGTGTGACCGACCGACCGACCGACCGACCGACGGACGGACGGCCGGTGGAGGTTTTCATTGCGACCGTCAGGGAGCAGCTTACTACCAGTAAGACTCCCTAATCGGGAGATAAGCGACCGTTGGTCGCTTATCTCCACAACTATCACAACCTCCACCTCTCACGTCATACGGGTAGCCATAGTTACACTTGGAATGTTGAATCTCCATATATGGAGATAACCTACGCATCACACAAAGTCTGACCTCACCAGCCCATACTTGGGCATGGACGACTTATATCTCCATATACGGAGATGGCCATATATGGAGATACGATGACATCACAGAGTCCACAGCTGATGATGTGGCGTGATGTCATACAATACACAAACAAGCCCTATATAAAGGGGCAATTCTCACCAGGGAAGAGAGCATTGCCTGGAATGTTGAATCTCCATATATGGAGATAACCTACGCATCACACAAAGTCTGACCTCACCAGCCCATACTTGGGCATGGACGACTTATATCTCCATATACGGAGATGGCCATATATGGAGATACGATGACATCACAGAGTCCACAGCTGATGATGTGGCGTGATGTCATACAATAAACAAACAAGCCCTATATACTGATGCGATACGATGACATCACAGAGTCCACAGCTGATGATGTGGCGTGATGTCATACAATAAACAAACAAGCCCTATATACTGATGCGGAGATATGAGCAGGGCAAAGGTGTGACGTGTGACCGACCGACCGACGGACGGCCGGTGGAGGTTTTCATTGCGACCGTCAGGGAGCAGTTTACTACCAGTAAGACTCCCTAATCGGGAGACCAGTAAGACTCCCTAATCGGGAGATAAGCGACCGTTGGTCGCTTATCTCCACAAATAGGCCAAAAGTTTGTTTTACCAATTATTACACTCTATGTGAACATTTACATCAACAAATCCCAAGTACTATGCAGAACAACCCATTTCAAGTTTTTAATGTACAACAATATTTAGAAAATAGGTCTACAAGCTCACAATGCTACGCATTGTCCTCGTCCCTTATATTCCCATAGGTTATATGGAGATCTCAGTGTTTGTCAGTCCTTGTTCATTTATGCCCATATATGGACATCTCTATATCTACTGTAACAGTCCTTGTCCCTTTATGCCCGGAGATCTCTTAACTGTAAGTCCTTGTCCCTTTTATGCCCATATATGGATATTCCTGATGTCATCAGTATATGAACATATATGGGCTTTCTGATATGCCCATATATGGAGATCTCTTAACTGTAAGCCCTTGTCCCTTTTATGACCATATATGGATATCCCTGATGTCATCCGTATATGCCCATATATGGGCTTTCTAATATGCCCATATATGGAGATCTCTGTATCTCCATATATGGGTATAAAAGGATACTTCAGGTCTGACATCAGGTTTGTTTATATTGGGTTGCTAGGTTTGACATCACAAACTCCATGGGCCATCTGACCTAGAAATCTATATTTGGGCATAGATGAGTCATCGTGACCTCATCATGATTTCAATCGCTATAAAAGGACTCTCAGTGACATACACTCTCCACAGATAAAGCAGTCAACCAGCCTACCAGTCAACCCATTCTTTGATTACTTTGTACAACTAGATTAACTTTTCAATGGCATCCCCACTGGAATTGACCGAAATGTACGACAGACAATGCCGGTCTTATACCAGGAAAGAAGCATTTCTTCGACTCAGACCTTATCGCCAGGGTTGGCTTATAGCAGCTGTCGGTAGATAATGCCGGTCTTATATAAGGGTCATTTGTGTACGGTGTGATTTGCCATGGTTACTCATTGAAGTTGAATCTCCATATATGGAGATAACCTACGCATCACACTAAGTCTGACCTCACCAGCCCATATTTGGGCATGAGCAACTTATGTCTCCATATATGGAGATATGATGACATCACAAAGTCCTCAGCCGATGATGTGGCGTGATGTCATACAATACACAAACGAGCCCAGATATGAGCAGGGCAAAGGTGTGACGTGTGACCGACCGACGGACGGACGGACGGCCGGTGGAGGTTTTGATTGCGACCGTCAGGGAGCAGTTTACTATGAAAACCTCCACCGTCCGTCCGTCCGTCGGTCGGTCGGTCGGTCGGTCACACGTCACACGTCACACCTTTGCCCTGCTCATATCTCCGCATCAGTATATAGGGCTTGTTTGTTTATTGTATGACATCACGCCACATCATCAGCTGTGGACTCTGTGATGTCATCGTATCGCATCAGTATATAGGGCTTGTTTGTTTATTGTATGACATCACGCCACATCATCAGCTGTGGACTCTGTGATGTCATCGTATCTCCATATATGGCCATCTCCGTATATGGAGATATAAGTCGTCCATGCCCAAGTATGGGCTGGTGAGGTCAGACTTTGTGTGATGCGTAGGTTATCTCCATATATGGAGATTCAACATTCCAGGCAATGCTCTCTTCCCTGGTGAGAATTGCCCCTTTATATAGGGCTTGTTTGTGTATTGTATGACATCACGCCACATCATCAGCTGTGGACTCTGTGATGTCATCGTATCTCCATATATGGCCATCTCCGTATATGGAGATATAAGTCGTCCATGCCCAAGTATGGGCTGGTGAGGTCAGACTTTGTGTGATGCGTAGGTTATCTCCATATATGGAGATTCAACATTCCAGGTGTAACTATGGCTACCCGTATGACGTGAGAGGTGGAGGTTGTGATATTTGTGGAGATAAGCGACCAACGGTCGCTTATCTCCCGATTAGGGAGTCTTACTGGTACTAAACTGCGACCTTACGGTCGCAATGAAAACCTCCACCGGCCGTCCGTCGGTCGGTCGGTCGGTCGGTCGGTCGGTCACACGTCACACCTTTGCCCTGCTCATATCTCCGCATCAGTATATAGGGCTTGTTTGTTTATTGTATGACATCACGCCACATCATCAGCTGTGGACTCTGTGATGTCATCGTATCGCATCAGTATATAGGGCTTGTTTGTTTATTGTATGACATCACGCCACATCATCAGCTGTGGACTCTGTGATGTCATCGTATCTCCATATATGGCCATCTCCGTATATGGAGATATAAGTCGTCCATGCCCAAGTATGGGCTGGTGAGGTCAGACTTTGTGTGATGCGTAGGTTATCTCCATATATGGAGATTCAACATTCCAGGCAATGCTCTCTTCCCTGGTGAGAATTGCCCCTTTATATAGGGCTTGTTTGTGTATTGTATGACATCACGCCACATCATCAGCTGTGGACTCTGTGATGTCATCGTATCTCCATATATGGCCATCTCCGTATATGGAGATATAAGTCGTCCATGCCCAAGTATGGGCTGGTGAGGTCAGACTTTGTGTGATGCGTAGGTTATCTCCATATATGGAGATTCAACATTCCAGGTGTAACTATGGCTACCCGTATGACGTGAGAGGTGGAGGTTGTGATATTTGTGGAGATAAGCGACCAACGGTCGCTTGTCTCCCGATTAGGGAGTCTTACTGGTAGTAAACTGCTCCCTGACGGTCGCAACCATTCAAAATAGTGATTTGTTGGCTTTAAGTCGAGCAATTTCTGTGTTAGTTTACCCTTCAAAGCTGACGTCAGCACCAGGAAGTTGCTGAGAAATTTGCTGAGTGCGCGTGCGTGGGCGGGCCGTGAATAGGGTCTATTGCTAGAAAGGTGCAATCCTGGGAAATTGCAAGTGTGGTTGCACCGACACAAGTCACAGGGAATCTGCTGGGAAATATATTCTGTCTTACCATTTATATTAGATTAAGATGTTGTGGTGTCAAGTGAAGCATGACCAATCCTGTCTGATCGGACATGTCAGAAAATGGACAGAAAAGGTCCATTGAACTCGATGGACCTTTGGGATTACAAAAAGGTCAACAGAAAAGAGATTTACTTTAGGTGACAGAAAAGGGTTAACAGGAAACAGGTTTACGTTCAGGTGACAGAAACGTTCTCGGACCCAGAACAATAGTCTGGTTGCCTATACCAACCACGCTAATAATATATGCTCAGCTGTTAGTATATAATAATCCTTAAAGGAGCTATAGTCAACTTTTTCATTTTGGCCGTTGTCAGGCTGACTTTGTTTACATCCCTCTAAAGAATAGAAGAGGGATGTAAACAAAGTCAGCCTGACAACGGCCAAAATGATTATTTTATCATTATTGTTACGCTTTTTGTGGTCATTTTTGAAAAGAAACACATGAAACCTAATTGTTTTTATAAAATGTTTTCGAAACATTATTTTTATTTTAGCATCAGTTTTTCAAGAAAAAGTTGACTATAGCTCCTTTAATTCTGGAAGGTTAAAAAACGTGCCCGTGTCACGTTTGATTTGAACCACTTTAACCATTATTTTATGCTTCAACTATTGAAAAATAGCAGATATACAAGCTCGCAGCGTGGCACTCGGTGCTGCGCCGCAGGCTTGTATATCTGCTATTTTTCAATAGTTAAAGCTTTAAATAATTCTAGGCCTAAATGGGTTAAAGTGTCTTACAGTTCATAAATAATTCTAGGCCTAAATGGGTTAAAGTGTCTTACAGTTCATTATGATTTTGCTGTGTGTGTGTGTGCGTGTGTTTCAGCCAGCAAGAGCCGTATATCTTGTGATGACAGCCCATACACCGAGGAGCTGAAACTCGCGGTCACCTGGAACAGAGTGGACATCGCCAAGAGTGAGCTCTTCAATGGAGACATCCACTGGAGGGTGAGAACCAACACATGACAAGAAAAGAATCACTACAGGTGTTCATGCATGTCAATACTACCACCTAGTGGCACCTAGTGGCACTGAAATATTACCACTGCACATAGTTACTTTAACCTGGATTCACTGACACGTAACCGTAACATGATATTGTCACATCACAGGTAAAACATTTGATAAAAGTCTTTGTTGTGCAAGCTGCCAACATTTTTTAGTTTCAAGGAAAGAGTATAGCGGTAAAGAACAAAGAAAGAAACAATGTCCAATATTTATATAAGGTGCATGGGTGGAAATGGCAGTGCAATTAGGCAGAAATTGTTATCTTGCAGGTAGTCACATTTACACTAAAGGGCAGAATAAGTTATTGGATCACAGCAGATATTGATTCACAATCACTTTAGCAGGTGAGACATCACTTAAAAGCATATGTGTGAGTGTATTGTTTAGTTTACTTTATTGACACAATTGTATAAAACACCGGGTCCAAACAACAATCGAAACCCATTAATAACAACTTTTAACACGTAAGTGCAGCACAGGTGGATCGTAATCATATTCATATATACATAAAGTGATAATGTCTGTGTGGCAGCCTGTGTTGTCAAGACAACATGGTGACATCATGGCTCAGCGCTTGTATATCAACCTGATGTTGGAAACTACTCAATAGTCTCCATGGATTCCATGGATTTTATTAACCCATTTAGAACGGGTACACACTATAGTGTATCATTATTTTATGCTTTAACTATTGAAAAATAGCAGATATACAAGCTCACAGCGCGGCACCGAGTGCCGCGCTGTGAGCTTGTAGATCTGCTATTTTTGAAAAATCGTGAAAATTAGAATTTTGACCCGATTCTATAAGTGTCTTTTGAATCCTTCTAAGATTTTTAGAAAAACCTATGTTTCTATTGTCAGCAATCTGGCCAGCCGTCGTCAAAGAAAAGGTCCTTTTCACTTAACTGGAGCTCCGTTTGTCTGTTCTTTAGAGACTACTATGTCAGTGGTGCTCAAACCTTTTCATGTGAAGGAGCCCCAAACTGATATTTATTTGGCCACGGACCCCCATCTCAAAATAATTTGTTCCAGGGACCCCCCAGAAGCAAAATTTGAGTTACAAACGTTCGCTTTGAAAATACATAATATTCAAAGATTTGAACACATTTTCACGACTTTTTCAAAAATAGCAGATCTACAAGCTCGCAGCGCGCGCTGTGAGCTTGTATATCTGCTATTTTTCACTGGTTAAAGCATTAAATAATTCTAGGCCTAAATGGGTTTAATCATGCTATTCCGTTGTGCATTCTAATGTAACCCATTTAGCAAACGGTACACAGTGCTTTGTGCACATAATGTAAAAGACCATGATTTGCCCCAGAGATTTTTCAACCTACCGTATTATAAATTGTCACAATCTATCTTGTACAATACAGTTTGTATCCCAAACGTGGGTCGGGACACATTTGTGGGTCACGGACCAATTTCTATGGGTCACGACTTGAGTAAAAATTCAATTTTATTTTCCTAACAGATAAAATGTATATTTCAAAAGATGTTCTCCTCCCCAAAACTATATTTATTTTTATAAATAAATAAGAAGTAAATTAAAATTGAATAAGTGTATACATTTACAAACAAACAAACGCATCTAGGAAATATCATGAATAAAATGCGAAGCGACGTGTTGTGAGCTTGTAGATCTGCTATTTTCACTAGTTTGGGTTCCCGGGCAAATGTCTAATTTCTCTTTTGGGTCTCGGGCTAAAAAGTTTTGGAACCACTGCTATAGGCAATTACACAGGAAAAATGTGTAGACCTGAATGAGACGCCTGTTTAATTTCCTGGGCTACCAATGGCTAAATGACCTGTCCCCACAGGATGAAGACCTGGAGGACTCCATGACGGACGCCTTGGTCAACGACAAGCCCCAGTTTGTGCGTCTCTTCACCGAGAACGGCTTCAACATCGTGGACTACCTGACCTACGGCAGGTTGGAGAGCCTCTACCGCACGGTGGCTGACGGCACGCTGGCCTACTATTTGCTACAGCGCCGCCTGGTGGAGCGACAGGGAGTCCCAGGCTCCGTGGGCAACCTGCTAGACTCGCCCGCAAAGTCGAGTTCGGGAAGCCCACGGAGTGGACCAACGACCGCGATCACCCTGTTTGAGGTGGGGATTTGCGAAACGCGTACTATGGTCCTTGATTCATCAGTGCTACTGAAAAGACTATCAGAAATGTATGCTGTAAGCCAGGGTTCCCCAATTAGTTTTCCCCAAGGGCCAAATTATGTCTAGGGTACCAAGCCGAGGGCCACAACATTGCAGGGGGCGACGGTGGCGTTCCCGCTACTCCAGTGACAGTTCAGATATCTTCGTTGTCGGGTGAAAATCTTGTACGTCCAAAACCGTTCGTTTTGCATTTATCATTTTAAAAATTATTTAAACTAGTGAAAACAGCCGATCTACAAGCACACAACGCCTCGCACCGCGAGGTGTTGTGTGCTTGTAGATCTGCTGTTTTCACTACTTTTATGCGACAGCCTTGTTTGATGAAGCAGAGCTTTACTTTGCGAAAGAACGTACGCATTTTGAGATGCGGGTTTTCCACCCGACAATGACGATATACTAGTGTTGTTGCTGCTCTTATACCA
Organism: Nannobrachium achirus; assembly: GCF_963921795.1. Classification (NCBI taxonomy): domain Eukaryota; kingdom Metazoa; phylum Chordata; class Actinopteri; order Myctophiformes; family Myctophidae; genus Nannobrachium; species Nannobrachium achirus. The sequence goes on from NC_137825.1 coordinate 50,594,983, forward strand.
CCATTATTACTGGGGTTGGTGGGGGCCAGACAATAGCCCCTTTGGGGAACCCTGCTGTAAGCGTTAGGGAAGGGCTTGTTTAATTCATTGGTCAACAATATAATCACGATGATCCTGTTGCAAATAGATTGTTTTATGAATCTTTCTGCAAAACAAAATCGGTAGAGTTTGACTGAGCCACGGGAAATGTGGCTTTTGTGATAGTTTTCTCTTTCCTTACTTGTATCTTTTGCCATTTCCCTGTCCCTCTCCAGGTGTCACGTGTCCTGGAGTCCTTGATGGGTGAAGTGTGCAAGCCATTCTATTTCCTTGCTCTGGGTCTAGCAGATGTCACCTCCCACCGGAGGGCCCTCAGGGTACTCTTCACTATACTAACTACTACTTTCTTAAACCCTATAATATAGGGTTTAAGAATAAAGTATATTAACACTTATGTTGCTATGATTTTTTCTCTTCAATGTCCCACGTTGCCATGGTTACCATAGACTTCCATGTAATTGCGCAATTGTGTAAAAAGTGCACGCCCATGCCTAGATGATGCACCACGTGTGTTCACACTGTTCACAGCTTTCAAACAAAAAAATCCGCTTGGAAATCCGTTCAGGCATTCATGATTTATCAGCCATTATGTTTTCTTCAGATGTAAACAAACATGGCTGCCATGTTTGAAAGAATGGGTTGGTATGGGGGTTAAACATGCAATTTCGCGATCGCGATCATGCCTAATACATTTCTGGAGGTCCAAAAAAATTTTTTGATTTTTTTTTTTTTTTTTTTTGAAAAAACGGCCCAAACTCGGGAAACTCGGGGTTGGCACAGCGTTGGTACCAATACAAACTCGGGAAACTCGGGGTTGGCACCAGATGTGTTAATATACTTGTTGACTAGTGGACATGGCCCTCTCCTTTTTTTCCTTCCCTCTACACCATATCTCCTGCGAAAATAGGCAATTTACAAGCTCACAAAACGACTGCTAATGTTAAAGGCCTGATCGGTAATATAAATGACCTATATTTTCGAGAGATGATTGTTTTGGGAAATTCAGGCGCCAGAGATGATGGGGTAAGGTAGTTCCAAGTAGTATATTTTCCATCTACAAATCAACCTACCGGTATTTAACCCATTCAGAACGAGTACACATTCTTGCGTATTATTATTTTATGATTTAACTATTTAAAAATAGCAGATCTACAAGCTCACAACGCGGCACCGAGTGCCGCGCTGCGAGCTTGTAGATCTGCTATTTTTGAAAAAATAAAAAATAAAATAGAATTTTGACCCAATTCTATAAGTGTCTTTTGAATCCTTCTAAGGTTTTTTGAAAAACCTACAGTATGTTTCTATGTCAGTGGTTCTCAAACGTTTTCATGTGAAGGAATTCTGTGTCTCATTCACTTACTATACACTGTACTATAAGGGAAAAAATCACTCCCAAAAATATGCTTTAAGTGGGGTGTGAGGGGTCTAACTAGGTGTTTTTAATTATTCTGAATCCATTGCAAGCATTTGTTTTGCACGAAAAACATTCTTTGGGCCAAAAATGGACCCCCATACCACTGTGAAAAGTGATGACTCATCACTAAAGCATAGTTTTTTTGGGTCTGTTTTTAACCCAAAGAATGTTTTTCGTGCAAAACAAATGCTTGCAATGGATTCAGAATAATTAAAAACACCTAGTTAGACCCCTAACATGCTACTTAAAGCAGATTTTTGGGAGTGATTTTTTCCCTTATAGTACAGTGTATAGTAAGTGAATGAGACCCAGAATTACCCTAGCTGTCAAACATTTTGCTAGGGATGTTGAATTTCAATCTTTATTTGATATGTTACTAGACACCTTTACAAACACATTGGTGAAGAAATTGTTTGGTAAGGAATTTATTCCCAGATTTGACAGTTATTCTGCTAACTTTCCCTGACTATATGTTCTCTCCTTCTCAGCGTGCCAGTAAGCTGCTGCGTGGAGACTGTGTGTACAGGGACCAGCGATGTCCCTCCCCCTGGGCCTCTCTCTTTATCTGGGCTGTCCTGCAGAACCGCAGTGATATGGCCGTCTTCTTCTGGGAGATGGTAAAACACCTGATGCTCAGAGAAGGCTGAAATATTTAAGTTATGTACATACAGTATGATGTGTTATGTCTTATGTACTCTCTCCCTTTGTCCCCCTTGTTCATTCCAGACAGGGGAGTCGGTGCTGAGTGCTCTGAGTGCTTGCAAGATGCTAAGGGAGATGTCCAAGATTGAAATTGAGGCGGAGACCAAACTTTCGATGAAAGAGCTGGCGCAGAGGTTTGAGAACATTGCGCATGGTGAGACTTTGAACAAATCGTTGAAACTAAGGTTTTAGGTTGTTTGCTCCTCAACTGATACTGATGTCACTCAATATCATCGGCTAACCGCTCTCCCAGATCCTAGCCTGAACTTACCACAAAACTCATTTCTAAACCCAACCATTTCAAACTTTTATGTCGGGTCTGGTTGATTGCACTGTGCATTGTGGGTATGGTACTGCCACCACCAAGCTCTTCGTAGCTTTATATGTAGCTCATTTAAATTCTGAAAAAAAGAATTACACAAGCCATCTTGTTTCATCTGTGTATATATTTTCACTGTTGTGATACTGCTCACATTTAATCATGAGTAAGTATCAACTGAAGTAACTCTATTTATCCATTATGGAAATGGTCTACTGCATGAAAATGTCTAATTATTTCTCTATAATGCATTTTCTTGTGCCTTCAGATCTGTTCGGTTCATGTTACCAGAGCAATGAGAGTCGCGCCTTCAAGCTGCTCATCAGAAAGTCTCCAGTATGGGGCGGCACAACGTGCCTCCAGATGGGCACGGCTGCTGACGCACGCCTGTTCTTCAGCCACGATGGAGTACAGGTTTGTGCATATCCATCTGACTGGCTCAAGCTGGCATCCTCAACAATCTGAGTTCTGCTTACTGTGTTAAAAAGTCCTAAAAACACTGGATTCATTTCCTGGCAGCGGTGCCTCCGGGCGCTCCAACAAACACATTGACAGTGTTTGTGGGTTAGAAGTTGATGAGCTATCGGGCATGCTGTTGTGGCTGATCTAGTGGCCCATACCGATTAGTTGGGACATCTGTTCAGCCAAGAGGAGATCTGGGGCATGAGGCATGAACCTGCATGTGTTGCCAGTGAAACTCCTCGCTGTCAGGTGAAGCAAAGTGGAGAGACCAGTGACTTCATGTTTATCAGAAGAAGTTTATAGTAGTTCTACGCACCTTTTGTCAGGACAACACTGTGGAGGTTTACTGTAGCTTATGTAAATCATATTACATAATCAACTAACTGACGTACCATTCCTCTTCTCAGTCGCTGCTGTCTCAGATTTGGTGGGGCGACATGAAGAGAGGCACAAGCGTGTGGAAACTCCTCCTGACGTTTTTCTGCCCCATCCTCTGCTACACCAACCTCATCGCCTTCAGGTCGGTGCCCGGCCTTACGCCTTTCATCTTGTTGTTATCCCATTTATGTATTTATATACCTTTGACCAAAATTATAGATGGAATTCAAAATGCGTTAAAAAAAGACTCGAGTTGAGCTTCCTTTTTGTTGACGGGTTTGTCATGCCACTCCACCTCGCAGGAAACCAGAGGGACAGGAGGAGTCGGAAAACTCCAACCAAGACCAACTGGGTCGCAGTGACAATGACAGCAGCTATGGAGGCTATGGAACCACCATCTTCTCCTTCTCTGATATGAAGCACATGTAATCATCACTTAATACACAAATGTACCATCCTCTCTGTAAAAATAATCAAGTGAGAAACTTGCTTTGGCAATGTAAACTTATGTTTTCTCTAGGGATGGGACGATACACGTTATTATCGTTTATCGTGATAAAAAACACTCACGATAATCGTATCGTGGAGATTTAATTTATTGTGATATCGTCCTCCGTCATGCACTGGAATCAATTCACCTTTTATTTGCAGAGCTGCATATCAGGTACCACTTAAACCCTCTAAAATTTGTAAAAGGTACTTTATAATAATATACAGGTACATACTTGATATATATATAATATACAGGTACATAGTTGATATATATATATATTTTTTTTTCACTATCAAATGTCTTTGCCAAACAGCTTGTAGATCTGCTATCTTTTGGCAAATGTTCCGCCCAGGATAATGGATTTTGATTATCACGATAATATCGTAAATCGCGATTTATTTTGTCACAATAATCGTGATATGACATTTTGATATCGTCCCATCCCTAGTTTTCTCATGCCACTAAAGCGCCATTGAATTGAGAGCAATCCACCCGCATCATAGTTTTACTGGCTCACACAAAAATATGTAATTTCATTTTTCTAGTGATGCTGAAACTCAGGAACAGAACAGTCCCGATCCCAGAACACCTGGTCCTATGAAAGGTAATGTCTCATGTCAGTCAGTTGCTGTTATGTCTTCAGACCTGAATGTATTTTATTTTACCAGTGTGAAATGAGAACGACGAATGAGGTCCAACTTTCTCTCCTGTCCAGGCGTAGCCCGCTCTCCCCCGCGCAAGCGTCCCTTTGTTGTAACAAGATGGCGTCAGTTCTGGATCGCTCCCGTCACTTCCTTCTTGGGCAACGTGCTGATGTACTTCGTCTTCCTCCTCCTGTTTGCCTATGTGCTGCTGGTGGACTTTAAGCCGCCTCCTCCAAGAGGCCCGGCCATCACAGAGTACGTGCTGTACTTCTGGGTGTTCACCATCGTATGTGAGGAGATCCGAGAGGTGGGTGGAAGGAGTTTAGGTTATCTTACATTGCATTTCACCATGTTGGTAGACACTCTCCACCAGGCTTGGAATTTCTTCATTTTAGGGGCAAGGTCACTTGGCCCTTGGTGTTGTCCATTTCTTGAGGCTACAAAGGCCAAATGCCAGGGCAGAAAGGCCATCAAATAAAACAAGATTGTAGGCCTGGGCCACAGGGTAGTGGTCAAGGCACCTAGGCTGGTAATCCAGTCCTTGCAGCGTTGCAGGTTCGAGTCCCGATCCTGACGACCTTTGCTGCGTGTCACCTCCCCATCTCTCTCCCCGTTTCCTGTCAGCCTACTGTACACCTATCAATAAAGGCAGGAAAAAAAATAGGTTGTAATACTTTGAAATAATTAATTGAATTGATATTAAATGTAATACTGTATATAGACTATCTGCAGTGAAAAAAAATGAATATGCTCAGCCCTGCAACAATCATAGTTTAGATTGGTTTAAAAATGGGGAGTTCAGTTCAACAAAAGACCGGTCTCTAGTCTACATGACAGGAAAGAGAAACTACATACAGTATTGACAAGAAAGAGACAGAGGAGAAAGTGGTACAGTCGGCTGGGGCACTGTGGCCTCAGGGCCTGCCATTTCTTTGAGGGGCACAAGACCAAACTAATCTTAAAACCAATGCATTCTCAAAACAGTTTGAGTAACTTTACAGGGTTTAAAAACAGTTTGATGTTTAATTACTTTTCAGACATTCTTTGTGGGAAACAGGACTTTGCGCCAGAGGATGAGGCTATACGCACAGGATCTCTGGAACCAGTTTGACCTCATTGCCATCCTTCTGTTCTTTATCGGTCTTACCTGCAGGTTGGTAGACGGAGATTATTGTTTTTTATTTGTTTTTTTCTTTTAAATAAAGTTACTCTAAATAAATGGAGAGTTTATGAGAAATGCAAAAACGACATGGTGCGACCTTACTAGTGTAAGACGCCTCGGGGCCTAAGACGACATAAGACGCCTCAGGCCTAAGGCCACCCTAAAGGGCGAGGTCGCACCATGTCTTGGCCGTCTGGCTAGTGATGTATATCGGACCAGTTCCCCATATATGGATATGAAGTCCTGTTAGATATGGGCTTAATATTGATGACATCAGGGATCTCCATATATCGGCATAGAGTGGTTCCCATGACATCACAACATACAATCCCTTTTATGCCCATACGTGGGAGATCCCTGTCTGAACCAGCCACACCACTGAGATGTCACCTGTTTATGCCCATATATGGAGATCCCAGCTCTGAGTATCTGACATCACTGTGATGTCACAGTGATGTGTCAGGGGAACCACAGTGTCAGGCCTTACACGTATAGTCGTATACGGACAAGCTGTACCGATTCTACATGAACCCTAGCATCCCTATTTTGAGCAAGTCAAAATAGCCTGTAGAGCTGCTATTTTCAGCAATGAAATTTGGTGCGGAGGACAAAATGGAGGGGGTGAAGTACAGACCCCTGGGGGTCCTCATAGTCGGGGGCCTTAGGGAGATAGAATTGTAATTTCGTGCTAATCAGTCTAAAAGCGATGACTCATCACTTTTCATCAGTTTTATCAGTTTTGTGGGAGTTTTCTGGGGCCATTTGTAGTTTTTGTGCAAAACAAATGCTTGCAATGGATTCAGCATCATGACAAACCCCTAGTTAGACCCCTCACATCCTACTTAAATACCCAGAAAAAAAAACTGTTTTTCTGGGTATTTTCCTCCTATATAGAAAGTCGATGGGAGCCCAACTTGATTTGGCCGCTGTGGCGACCCCGTAAGGTCTAAGGTCTAGCTAAATCATTAGAGCAAGCCCTGGGCTACATCTGTGCAATATTTGGTGCTTTTAGACTGATTAGCACGAAAAATCCCTAAAGCCTCCGACTATCAGTCAACAAAGCATATAAACTAAAGTTTTTGTGGTTAAAGAAATAAATGCAATGTGTGTATGCTTCTTCTTGTGCGTCAGGATGTTCGAGTGGTCCTATGAGTCTGGCCGAAGTGTTCTGTGCATCGCCTACATGATCTTCACGCTCCGACTCATTCACATCTTTGCCATTCACAGACAACTGGGGCCAAAAATCATAATTGTTGGCAAGATGGTAAGACTTAAGTTGTGACAGACGTTAATGGCGTTTTATCATGCTTTGACTCAGGGTAGCGTTGGTCCCTCGCAGAGGTGTCGCACCAAATTCTGGGCCCTGGGTACAAGAATTCACTGTGGGCCCCCAATGAATGTTCTTCATAAGGGGAGGGGGTTTAACCCATTTAGACTGGGAACGCATTATTTTTTGCTTTTACTATTGAAAAATAGCAGATATACAAGCTCACAGCGCGCGCTGCGAGCTTGTAGATCTGCTATTTTTGAGAAATCTTGATTTTCTTTGTCAGCGGTGCTCATACTTCTTCATGTGAAGGACCCCCAAAATTATATTACAAACTAGTAATAGAGCTTTGGAGACTGAGTATTTGGCCACAGACCTCCATCTCAAAATATTTAGTTCCAGGGACCCCCCGGAAGCAAAATTTGAGTTGCAAATGTTCGCTTAAAAAATACACACCGGTATATTCAAAGATTTGCACACATTTTCACGACTTTTCAAAAATAGCAGATATATCTGCTATTTTTCATTAGCTAAAGTATAAAATAATTAAGGCCCCTCCACCTTGGGCCCTAGTAACTCAGTCCCATCAGTCCCGTCCCCCACCTTGTGACGCCCCTGGTCACTCGTATATTCTTATGAACACGGCATGTCTTTTGTTTCTCACTTTCAGATGAAAGATGTCTTCTTCTTCCTCTTCTTCCTGGGGGTGTGGCTAATGGCATATGGAGTAGCCAATCAGGCACTGCTCTATGCCCGCGATCCCAACGCAGATCGAATCTTCCGCCGCGTGTTCTACAGGCCGTACTTGCACATTTTTGGACAGATTCCCGTTGAGGAAGTAGATGGTGTGTGTCTGTCTGTCTGTCTGTCTGTCTGTCTGTCTGTCTGTCTGTCTGTCTGTGTTTTAGTTTCACATCAGTGTAAGACGGGGGTCTTCAACGTTTTCAGGCCAAGGACCCCTTAGTTGAGAGAGAAATGGAGCAGGGACCCCCACAACCCATAGATACCGCATAGTTTCATCATTTGACGGCACAATCATCAGTGTATTTTGGATTCATGTCAATTTGTGTTTTCAGATATTTGAACCGTCAATACTTAATTTTCACTCTGTACTTAGTCTGCTCTTCTCCCCCTCTACACCAAACCTCTTTGCCAAAAATAGCCGACAGAGCTTGTAGATCTGCTATTTTTGGCTAAAGTTCTCAGAATATGGATGCTAAGTGGTTAATACAAAAAAAGGAGAAAAAAGTTTATATCACACAAAGATTTGGAGGACCCCCTGTAGTAACTCTGAGGACCCCCTGTTGAAGATCCCTGGTGTAAGAGTTTGAAATTCAACCTTCCGATCGTCCTCTCATCATTATTATATATTCTTTTTTTTTATCAGTGGGAAAACAGTGGGACATGCCCTGCACTACCAACGTGACACTGATAGATGGCGGTGCCGAGCCATGCAGGGACTTGTACAGCAACTGGCTGGTGGTCATTCTGCTGGTCGTCTACCTACTGGTCACCAACATTCTGCTCATCAACCTCCTCATTGCCATGTTCAGGTAGAGAACCAGGGACATTTCCACTTTGTTCTGTCTGTGGCTCCATAACACTACTCTCTAGCGTAGTGGTTCCCAAACATTTTAGTGATTTTAAGTGAAGACCCAAAAGAAAATTAGACGTTTCCCCGAGACCCAAACTAGTGAAAATAGCAGATTTACAAGCTCACAACGCAGTCTCTTAACAACATGTTGTGAGCTTGTAGATTGGCTATTTTAACTACTTAATATTTTTGTATTCATGGCATTTCTTAGATGTGTTATTTGTTTGTGTTAAAATGTATTTAAAAAAAGCAGGGAAAATCTTTTGAAATACATTTCTTAACACTTAAGTTGCAATCAATTATTCTCTTTGAAGGTCCGCGATGCCATGGTCTCCATAGACTTCCATGTAATTCATAGTGCACGGATCGTGCACGCCCATGCCTAGAACATGCACCACGTGTGTCGGTGTGTGCAGGCTGTTCACAGCTTTCAAACAAAAAAATCCGCTTGGAAATCCGTTCAAGCATTCATGATTTAGCAGCCATTATGTTTTCTTCAGATGTAAACAAACATGGCTGCCATGTTTGAAAGAATGGGTTGGTATGGGGGTTAAACATGCAATTTCGCGATCGCGATCATGCCTATTACATTTCTGGAGGTCCAGTTTGGGCCGTTTTTTTTAAACTCGGGAAACTCGGGGTTGGCACAGGGGTGGTACCAATACAAACTCGGGAAACTCGGGGTTGGCACCAGTAGTGTTAATGTAGGAAAAGAAAATGGGATTTTTACTTGAGTCATGACCCTTAAAAATCGCTCTGTGACCCACAAATGGTTCCCGACCCGCTGTTTGGGAACCACTGCTCTGGATTCCCTCACATAGCAGATATCATCTCTAAACTTGCCTTCTACATGTCATCCGCATCCCATGAAATGTCATATTATTTCTAGAGCTGGGATGCGATTAAAATTTTTAATCTAATTAATTACAGGCTCTGTGATTAATTAATCGCGATTAATCGCATTTTAATCGCACATCGATATTTGACCTGAGAACAGTGAGAAACATTTTTTCAAATGGATTTTTGTATACGAGTGAATCAATGAATAGTGAATACATAGGTTTAAGCAACAAAATATTGTTTATTTCTTTAAGCAAAGTGGTACTTGGCCAAGACCAACAGGAACTTTGACATTACTTGAGATTCAGGTAGCTTACATAAATTGTCCACTAGGTGGCAGAAGATACCTCCACTCCTCCACACTTCAGTAAACTTTGTTTGTTTTATACTTAGTTTCAATAGTTTCAAGCACAATCCAGAACATGTCTGTACCTTCAGAGGCCATAACAGACTGTTTAATTACCATTTCAAAAATAACTAGTTCAACATAAAGTGCCATTTGTACAAACTACAAACTAAAATGGTAAAATAAAAAAAGGTGCCAGTGAATGACCTCAATATGCCTATATCAGGAGGAAACATACAGTATCTCTGTTGCAAAACATAGGCCATAACCATCTAAGCCTACTTCTTCTTCTTCTTCTTCTTATCTGACATCCAGTTGCTGAGACACACTAGCTTGTTCACATTTTCTGAGCTCAAGGCTGCCCTCTTCTTTTGAACAATGTGACCTGCCAGTGAGAAAAGTCTCTCACAGGGGACAGAAGTGGCAGGGGCGCCCAGATACTTGCGGGCCAGGGCAGAAAGCTGTGGATGGGCCCCTGAATGACTGGACCACCACTGGAGTGGGCAGGCTGTCTCTGCAATGCAGGGCTCTGCTCTGTAACGGCACAGAGCCTTGTTGGGTCCCTCATCATCCTCTGATTCAGAGTCTGAATTAAACAGCAGGAGGCTCCTCTTCTTTGCTGCTGGCTCTGCTCTGGGTTCTGGAGTGGCTCTGTTGGGTCCCCTTTCCAGCAGTGACTCAACGCTGGTCCAGACGCCTTCTCGCTCTCCTCTGGGTAGACACTTTAGATCCTTAAAGTAGAGATAGGACGATATGAACATTTCATATCATGATTATTGTGACAAATGAAAAATCCATTATCCTGGGGCGGAACATTTGACAAAAAATAGCAGATCTACAAGCTCACAACGTGACGCGTTGTCAGCTTGTAGATCGGCTATTTTTTGGCAAAGACACTTGATAGAGTGAAAAATTACTGTATCAATTACGTATATTACAAGTACCTTTTACCAATTATAGAGGGTTTAAGTGTACCGCATAAGCAGCACGGCAAATAAAAGGTGAATTGATCCTAGTGCATGACGGAGGACGATATCACGATAAATTAAATCTCCACAATACGATAAACACAAGTGTTTTTTATCACGATAAACGATAATATCGTCCCATCCCTACCTTAAAGCGGGGGTCGAGTGCTGTAGCCACCCTGAGCCATCCATGGTTGAGTGTTTCCTGGCGTTGAGACAGGTCCTGTATGAAGGCAGTCTTAAACCTCACCACGTAGGCTGGGTCGTCATCTGAGACCTCCATGGTGTGGGTCAGGTGGCGCAGAGCGGGTAACACCACAGAGCATGAGATGTAGGTCTCACCCCCAAGGAGCTCAGTCACATATCTGCAGTGGATAATTTAGGAAAGTGATTTCATTATTGTAGCAATTAATAGTAGATTGAAATAGCAAATAAAACAATAGAAAGAAACTTTATATAATACTAGTGATGGTGATATCAATATTCAGGACATTACAATTTGGAAAAGCAATTTAATTTATATTGTACTTATTCACTATAGTGATGATGGTGATACCAATAACAAGCACATTACATTAAGAACAGCAATTGAATTTATATTGTACTTATTCACTATAGTGATGATGGTGATACCAATAATAAGCACATTACGTTTAGAACAGCAATTTAATTTATATTGTACTTCAATTTACAAAGCTTTTAATAAAACAGCTGGTGGGTTTTTACCTGCATGGTTCAAGGAGGGTCTCCAGCCTCTGCAGTTTGTCCCACTCTGCTGTGGTCAACATGGCTAGCTTGTGGTTCTGTTTGGCTAGAGTAGCAGTCACAGCCTCTTGGTTCTTCAGCAGGCGAGTTATCATAAGCAGCGTTGAGTTCCACCTTGTGGTAACGTCCTGTATCATTGCCTCGTTTTGCTGACCCAGTTGTGTTTGCTGCATTTGGAGGGCTGTGTTTAAAGTGGCCCACTATCTTGCGACCTTTTGCCAGTGCGGCTGTAAACCCGCTGTCTGTAAGGCAAACTGTGATTGTCCTCTGCAATATGTGAGCAACACACGGCATGTGCTGGTATGTGAGCTGTCTCATTGCTGCGACCATTGTTCGGGCACTGTCTGTTCCGATCGTGGTGACTCTTTCAGTGATACCCCAGGCCTCTGCCACAGATTCAAAATCTGCTGCTACGTTATCAGCAAAGTGTCTCTCGGTGGTCTTCTGGATGGTCAGGGCAAATGACTGAAGACGCCACATAAGGTCGATGAATTGTGCTGTCGCACCGAGGAAACTTGAGTTGCTTAGCGAGGTCCAATGATCCCCTGTTAGGGAAACATTTTCAGCTTCCTCCAATGAATGCTCCTTTTCCTCCTTTTTAGTGTCATAAAGCTGCTGTATTCGGTTTGATATTGTCCTTCTGCATGGCAGCTCATATGTTGGGTCTGACGATGCAATCCGTAGCGACGTTTCCAAACCCTTATCTTCCACCACTGCAAGTGGTCTACAATCGACAGCAATCCAGTGAGCCAGAGAGTTTGTTAGTTTATCAGACGTGGACTTACTCATCTTGCCTTTGAAACCAGGCATCTGGTCCAGTGTGGGTTGGACGTGGGTCGTTGTAGTTGTTGTAGTCTGACTCGGGCCAGCGTTAGCTTCAACGCTAGCCGCAACATGTTTTGCATTCAGGTGATATTTAAGGCTTGAACAGCTGCGGTGGTATGCAAATTCTTTTTTGCAAATTTGGCAAACAACAGTTTTTTTGTCCACGCTTCCATCCATCCGTGTTTTAAAACAAAATTTCCCATCCAAGGGGCCAACCAAGGCTGTTTCATCGGCGTCTTCTTCCATTTTCACGTGAGAGCTGTGCTGTTTGTTGTTGTGGTCTGTGGGTCGTCACTCAGCTGTTACACAGCACTCTATGCAGTATGCACGTTGGGAGGTGTGCCGATCCGGGTGAAACTCGTCCGTCACAAACGTTCCGCGGTGACAAACGCTCCGCGGTGAAATAAAAGTGCGATTAAAATGCGTTAATATTATTAACGCGTCAATTCTTCTGTAATTAATTAATCGTAATTAACGCGTTAATATCCCACCCATAATTATTTCATATTCATCAATGTTTTTCAGTGGTTTGATATAATACTGTGTTGATTATTATTTGTCCCTTGGACCCCTCATGCAGTTACACCTTCAACAAAGTGCAGGAGAAGAGCGACATCTACTGGAAGTTCCAGCGCTACCAACTCATAGTGGAGTACCACTCCCGCCCTTCTCTGGCTCCTCCATTCATCATCCTGTCCCACATCCATCTCTTCATCAAGAGGAAGATCCGCAAGGTGCCCTCTCTGAAGATCCACCACTTTGGTCAGTATTTGGTTTGGATCAAATTAATAGAACATGAATGACTTATCTTTTTAGGAAAATGTTTAGTGATTTGACCATTAGGTGAAGTCATGAAGAAACACTGATAACTGCATGAATGCTCAGGTCATAATGACGGGAGTCGAAATCCGATCTCTCATCTGTGCAAAATCTGCTTTGTAACACTGCTTTTAGTGTCTACCGAACATAGGGCTGTCACAATTATTACATTATTTGACATAATCGCAAATATTTGGTCATAATCGTCATAATCATGAATGTTGAAAAATGTTCATACATTTACAAACATTTTCAGAAATAGTGGAAATAGCAGATCTACAAGCTCACAACGCGTCGCAACGTGTTTTGAGCTTGTAGATCAGCTAGTTCCACTATCAATGTTATTTTTTAAGTAGTAAGTTGTCAAATATGTCAGTAATTTTTTTTGTATATTTAGGTTGTGTCATATCTGCCATGTGCAACTTCAAAGCCTAAAGCCGAAAAGAAATTAACACAATTAAATCGTTAATCGCATTTATTTGAGTGACAATTAATCGTCTTGTAAAATGGCATATCGTGACAGCCCTAACCGAACATTACAGTGATTACGATGGAAACCAACGTAAAGTTTTGATTTGTGGACATCGTCTCTGAACCAGGCTTTCCAGCTCGACCTCCTCTGTTCACGTCTGCGAAGACAACTGCCCAAATTCTCTGAATGCATGCAAATAACATCAGCATTTTGCCTCAATTCATGCAAATAATTTCCGCTTTTTTTCCTCAATGGTTAGTGTTGGAGTTGCGGGGGAAAGAGGCCAACCGTCTCATGACATGGGAGACCATTCAGAAGGAGAACTTCCTGACAGACCAGAGCAAGATCCATAGAGGCAGCGACTCCGAGAGGCTCAAGCGGATGTCTGCCAAGTGAGACGATAACGGCTTCATCCGATTTCACTTCATGTCAAATCACTAAATTGAGTCAATTGACCTCCGGGGCCATTAGACTCGCACCAGTTAAAACCCTTTTAGGCCTAGAAATATTGACTGCTTTAACTATTGAAAAATAGCAGATAGCTCACAGCTGCAAGCTTGTAGATCTGCTATTTTTGAAAAATCAAGATTTTTTTTGCAGGTCTTTGAATATATCTACAGTATTTTCCGGAATATAAGGCGCACTTAAAAGCCTTTAATTTTCTCAAAAAACTACAGTGCGCCTTATAGTCCAGTGCGCCTTATATATGGATCATTCATTGACATTGACATTCCCTTTAGCACAGCTCCATCTGTTGGATGCATAACGCAACGGTAGCGTCTATTATGTGCGCCTTATAGTCAGGTGCGCCTTATATATGAAAACAGTTTGAAAATAGACCATTCATTGACAGTGCGCCTTATAGTCAGGCGCGCCTTATAGTCCAGAAAATACTGTATTTAAAAGTGAACATTTGTAACTCAAATATTTGCTTCTGGGGGTCCCTGGAACAACATATTTTGAGATGAGAGTCTGTGGCCAAATACCTGTAATTTTGGGGGTCCTTGACATGAAAACATTTGAGAACAGCAGATTTTTAGAGGAAAGATTTAGAAGTCGGGTCAAAGACTTGCACACATTTTCAAGATTTTTCAAAAATAGCAGATCTGCGCTGTGAGCTTGTATATCTGCTATTTTTCAATAGTTAAAGCATGAAACAATGGTTAAAGTGGTTCAAATCTAACGCGACTCGGGCGCGTTCCGGGTATTTGAGAGTTAAATGGCTCTGTGTCGCGTCGTACTGAACTGTGTTTGTGTGTGTGTGTGTGTGTTTTGGCAGGGTGGACGGTGTGCTGAAACAGCTGACTGAAACCAGAGACACTGACCACAGACTGAGAGCTTTGGAGACTGAGGTAACTCAAAGCTGTCTATTCAAAGCACTTCCCTCCCCTCTGGGCCTGTTTCTTACGCCTCTCATTGATCTTTTGTCTGTGGCGACACCAAAGGCACTATTTACTCCACATGTTTACCACCATTCTATTTTTTTTTTTTTTTTTTTTTTAACAAGTTACTTAAAGCAGGGGTCTTCAACGTTTTAGTTGAGAGAGAGAGATGAAGCAGGGACCCCCACAACCTCTTCATAGATTATGATGTAATCCTTTGACAGCACAATCATCAGTGTATTTTGGATTCATCATGTCAATGTGTGTTTTCAGATATTTAACCACTTGAACCGTCAATACTTAATAAACTTGACCTTTCACTCTGTACTTAGTCTGCTCTTTTCCCCCTCTACACCAAAACCCCAAACCCCCTCTACACCAAACCTTGTAGCTTGTAGATCGGCTATTTCCGGCTCAGGTTCTCAGAATATGGATGCTAGGGTTCAGGTGCCATGGCATTGGTCCGAAGGTTCATTAGTCCGAATCTGTTAAGAATACTATGCTTAACCCTAACCTCAGTAGGGTTAGGGTTAGGGTTAACTAAATTCGAACTAATGAACCTTCGGACTATTGAACCGTCGGACTTATGGGCAGTCCCCAGGGTTCAAGTGGTTAATATAAAAAGAAAGAAAATAGAAAAAAAGTTGCTATCACTCAAAGATTTGGAGGACCCCCTGTAGTAACTCTGAGGAGCCCCTATGGGTCCTGGACCCCCTGTTTCAGACCCATGACTTAAAGGTTGAGAATTCATGCTGCTTTGCGTCCACTAGGTGGAGAATTGCCTGAAGGCTCTCACCTGGATCACTGATACTTTGCAACAAAGCACGCTGGCCAGACCTGGTCTACCACCGCCCACCTTCAGAAGCATCTCTATCGCATCAGACACCAGTGCTGGAACGTCTGGAATGACCAAGTGATACATTTAGAGAGAATAGAGAACCGCCTGTAAGTATGTCTTCAGAGCCCACTTAATGTTCTTTCTTTTGACATATCGCTGTTGTCGGGTGGAAACCTTGTACGTCCAAAACCGTTCGTTTTGTATTTATAATTTTAAAAATTATTTAAAGTGGCTGATCTACAAGCACACGGCGCCTCGCACCGTGAGGCGTCGTGTGCTTGTAGATCAGCTATTTTCGCTAGTTTTTTGCGACAGTCTTGTATGATGAAGCAGGGCTTTACTCTACGAAAAAACACAGGTTTCTGCCTGACAGTGACGATCTATATGACGGATCAATAACAAGCATACAGCATACCCATAAATACATTGGTAATGGTATACATATTGTATGTCAAATTGAATTCATACTCCCGCCGGGGACGCAGTGGGCGTGTTCTCTCCTCCTGCGTCATCAGTGCCCACACCCTAGGTGGGGTTGGCAAAAAGGGCCTTTCTGTGGAGTTTGCATGTTCTCCGTGTGTGTCCTAGGGTAGGTACCCTCTCAAAAAACATGCAGTAATCCTGGTCTCTATATACTCCCTCCCCCTGGCCAGCAGGGGCGCCTGATGGAGGGGAAAGGAACTGGTTGGAATAACGTGTTCCTTCCACACGCTACGTCCAACCGGGGAACCCCCCCTCAGGTGAAAAAAAGCAACTTGAACTCCTCATGCATAGAAGGAAGCATGAGGTCAGTCCGTTGTCTCCCCAGGTTGGCAGAGGGAGTGTAGCGCCCAGGATTACATTAGATAATTGACACTGGGTGAAAAATGGGTTACAAAATCGTGGGATAAAATAAAAAAAATAAAAATAATAATTCATACCTTAAAGGTGAGTAAAATGGCTGTGGTTAAATGACTCTTACCCAGTGTCCTTCTCTCCACAGGGACATTCTCGCCTTCCTCTGCATTCACCGGTTCCTTTGTTAACGCCTGCAGCCATTCAGGTTCAACGGAAGGGATCTCTTTTCTCTTCTAAACAACGTTAAGCAAGTATTCCAACTAAAGCGGTGGTTCTCAAAGTGGCGTCCAGGGACCCCCAGTGTCCTTGTGGTGGTTCCAGTTCCAAATAGGCCCTTACCGAAAGGGCTGTCACAATTATTACATAATCGTCTTATCGCAATTATTTGACATAACCGCGATTATTTTTCATAATCGTCATAATCGTTTCTATGTTGAAAAATGTTCATATATTTGTTTTAAGTCAAAAAATAGTGGAAATAGCAGTTCTACAAGCTCACAACGCGGTGCGTTGTGAGCTTGTAGATCAGCTATTTCCCTATCAATGTTCTTTTTTAAGTATAAAGTTGTCAAATATGTCTGTCATTTCTTTGTATATTTAGGGTATGTTTAGGTTATGTGTCATATCTACCATGTGCAACTTCAAAGCCTACAAGCCAAACAGAAATGTAATTGTCAAGGACAAAAACACAATTACATCTAATCGCAATTATTTGAGTGACAATTAATCGTCATGTAAAATGTCATGATCGTGACAGCCCTACTTACCGATCTGTAACTCAAGAGTGTACAAATGGACCCTTGTATAGAAAAATTGGTCCTTATGGGTAAAAAGAAAAAAAAGGTTGAAAACCAAACCACACTAATGTATTCTAAAATTCAGCTGAAAGCAGGGAAAGAGCACAGTTTTGTACACTATCAAGTAAATAATGGAATATATTTTTTCACTATTGTTCAGCACATGCAAAGGGAAATAATATACTGTATGGGTGTATGTTTATATAATGTGTATTATGTATTCAGTATCTTGTGAGGGGGGGGGGGGGTATTTTTCTGCACTTTGCACTGGTACTGTATCTGGAAAAACTACGTTAACAGCTTTCATAGATCTAAATATGAGAGATGAGATGATACAAGACGTATTCGATGTTTACATGGGTTGCTGCTGTTTCTTGTTCAAATGTAATTATTTTCCATGTGATTTTCCTTTTTTTTTTTACTACTTAAAAGCTCATTTAGTAACTTGTTAAGTCATGTCAAGGATCAATGCTAATGTTGGTACTGTAAATGGCAGATACTATATATTGGACTCGGTCGCTGAACTCCTTATAGAATGTCGTAGGCCAGCATGTCCCAAACATGTAACATGTGGTCATGTTTCACTGGCATCAAATTACCCCATGGGACCATTCTGTTCTCTGTGCATGTACATGTGCCCAGTGCTATCTGTACATGTCTACTGTACAAGTTGTATGTACTTGCTATTGCTAAATGTATGGTTTGCTGCAAAAGATCTACATGATTATGAATACAGAGCACTACAGAAGTGTCAAGGATGAGATGTGTCATGTGTGTGGATTGGAATCCTTTTAATAATAAAAGTGCATTAACATTTGAACATACAGTACATCGTAAATCTTTGTCCTTGGCCCTGGGGGTAATTACATAAGGCCTGTTGAGCATAGACGGGGAGAAATGAAATCTAAACGGATTACGTTCTTTTAAAGAATTGATTCAAGGAGTTTGAATTCAGCAAGCAAAGACCTTGTACGGTTAAATTAACACTTTGTAAGCAAAATCAACAGACGTAATTGTCACATCACAAGTACAAGATCCCAACGTTTTGCACTTGCCGTTTCAAAAAATAGTTTTGTAAAGTGAAATAAGTCAGACAGCAATAAGACTCAATGGCAATTAAATGAGGAAGAAATGTTTGTGCAAGTAGAGAAACGTTTGCAGCAGATATAGAATCAGTCTCTTAAAACATCAATTAGCAGATGTTTTAAGTGTATTAAATAATTTTATAGCCAGTGCAGCCGCAGTGGAGTGTAATCATAGTCTTCTAAATGGATAACCAATCTACCCGTTGGCCAGATATTGACCTCACGCTCACCGCGCTGACCGCTCAGTGGGGGCGGTTTTTGTATACAGGTACTTGTATTTGTTTTACTGAGGATATGATGAGAAATAAGTTTAGGGTTACAAGCCAGGTGAGCCAGCCACTGCAGAATTGTACTTTTACTCCACTACAATTATTTGAAAACGTAGGTTTTATACCATACGTTTAAGAGTACCAGGCAGTGGGGCAGAGACTGTGTACTGTTCCGCCGGATAGACGGCTGGGAGTGCAAACAGACTGGAATTCTCTACATTTCAACCTTTTCAGGCCTCTACCCCCAGAATAATCCTATTTTAACTGGGGACCCCCGCACCCTGACAAGCACAAAGAGTCGAGGCAGCCACTCTATTGTGAAAATAGCAGATCTACATGCTCACAAGCATGTGAGCATGTAGATCGGCTATTTTCTAAATGTCTGCCTCTAATATTTGAAAATGTGGCCAATGTTTTAGAGGTATTAAAAAGAAATGAAATTGTCACTTTAGAAATGTGCAGATACAATATACACTTAAACCTTATGTTGGTTTGTTACTGTTGAGTGAGAAAAAATTAGGTTAATCATCTGGGGACCCCCCCCCCCCTAAATAATTTGGGGAACCCCCTGGGGGTCTCGACCCACAGGTTGAGAACCAATGGCCAAGACTGACATGGCAACAGGGCTCAGTGCTTATTCATCAGCCTGGTGGTCAGTGATGGAAAAAGTACTCACATGTTTTACTTAAAAGTATCATATAGAAATACTCTGTTTACTGTTAAGTAAAAGTCTGGGATTTCAAAATGTACTTGAGTAAAAGTATGAAAGCATTGGCATCAAAATGTACTTAAAGTGCCAAAGGTAACAGAACAAAATGTTTGAAAATAGCAGAGCTACAAGCTCACAACACGTCATGATACGACTGTCAATACGATTGTCAATTTTCAAATACCCTATGTTACTTTACACCACTGCTGTCTGTGGTCATAGTAACACAGTGAGGCGATCATGGCTGTGGTGGTGAGTCTCCCGGATCCGCTCAACCTTGGTTTATGCACAGATTCTTTATCATGTATAAAGAGTTGACCCTAGTGCAGGGGTCTTCAACATTTCAGGCCAAGGAAAGGACCCCTTAGCTGAGAGGGAGATAAAGCAGGGACCCCCCTGCTTTATCTCTGTTTTTCAGACATTTGACCTTTCACTCTGTACTTGGTCTGCTCTTTTCTTTTTTTTTTGCCTCTACACCAAACCTATTTCCCGGAAATAGCCGATCTACAAGCTCTCCGCGAGGCGTTGAGAGCTTGTAGATCTGCTATTTTTGGTTCAAGTTGTTAATTTAAAAGAATTATCCTATCGCACATAGATTTGACCCCCTGTTGAAGACCCCTGATCTAGTGTATTCTTTCAAACTTTAAGCTGCTTGTGCCAAGATGTAGACCATATGTAGGCCAGATGTACTGTAGGCCACGCTTCTGTTTACTTTAGGGCCCGGACATTTTTTGTGAACCGAACAAAGACAGATGTTGGAGCTTAGCACCGCTCAAAAAAAGACTAGCAGAAAGAGTGCCTGAGAAAGTTGACGCCCAATTTATGATGTCCTGTGCTGCAGCCAGGGGCGTCACAAGGGGGGGGGGGGGGGGGGAAGTGGGACTGAGTTACTAGGGCCCAAGGTGGAGGGGCCTTAAATTAATTATTTTTTTACTTTAGCTATTGAAAAATAGCAGATGTATACGAGCTTGTTGATCTGCAATTTTTGAGAAGTAGTGAATATGTGTGCAAAACTTGTAACTCAAATTTTGCTTCTGGGGGGGTCCCTGGAACTAAATAGTTTGAGATGGGGGTCCGTGGCCAAATACATATCATTTTGGGGGTCCTTCACATGGAAACAGTTTGAGCACCACTGACATAGAAAGAAACATACTGTATATATTTTTAGAAGGATTTGAAATATTCAAAGACTTGCACAAATATTCACGATTGTTTCAAAAATAGCAGATCTACTATATCTGCTATTTTTCAATAGTTAAAGCACAAAATGATGCGTTCCCAGGTCCCCCTATGAAGAACATTCATGGGGGGCCCACAATGAATTCTTGTACCCAGGGCCCAGAATTTGGTGCGACACCCCTGTGTGCTGAACTATTTCTGGCACGCAACACCATCTTACGGTGAAGTATAAATCCATGCTCAGGGGTTACGATGAGGTGTGCAGCTACCCAAGTACAATCAGGTAATGTCAGGGGTGGGGTGTGAAGACCAACTGTCTCAAACGCGTGCTGGCACAGTGGGTTATGGCTAGACCGAGGCAAAGGTGTACCGTGGTGCCAGGTTACAGTGTGCCAGAGCTCTTATTGAAGGTCACAGGACTATTGAGGGGAGACGGACTTTTAATAGCAAGCGGGGCCACCTGTCAATCCTAACAGTGACTATGAAAATGTCCTGTTACGATTATTGTGATTTGTGACCCAAAAAAATTGCCATTTACGATATTATCGTGATAATCAAAATATCCCCAACATCCATTATCTTGGGGCGGAATATTTGCCAAAAAATAGCAGATCTACAAGGTCACAACGCGTTGCAACGCAACAGTGGTTTTAATGGTACCAGATATCTAGCTTGGCAAATAAAGATGAATTGAATCCCAGTTTATGATGGAGGATAATTCCGCGATAAATTTCACGATACGATTATTGTGAGTGTTTTTTATCACGATAAACGCTATTATATCGATAGTCGTCCCATCCCTAACAGTGACTCGACACAGGGAGTTGCACCATGCACCATGCGGTGCTTCCGTAAGCATGCATGTGCAAGCGAGTACATGTGAGTCATTGTGCTTGTTCACTTTGTGCATACATTGTCTGTACTACTTCAGGGACATGCAGAGAATAGTAGAGAGGCAGGGTCTGAAATTTCTAAAATATCGAAAATAGCAGACCTCCAAAGGCATACCGCATTGTGTTTCTACACACAGAGGGCAATTATTTCAACATAAGATGCTGCATTCAGTTTCAGGAGAGTTTGGATGCTGCCTTCAGGTATGGCATGGAAAGAGGGGCATTTGCATTTCTTTCACCATAATAAAAACTGCGTTCATGGTCTGGAGAGGGCACTTTTCACAGATAGGTATTAAGGGCAGGTGCTCAAGCCCCCTTTGGTGTCTGTGTGTGCACGTGTCTGACGTCTGCGTCCATGTCTCGATGTACAGTAGGTCTGTGTCTGTCCCCTCATTAACCCATCAATGTGATTTTGAATGGCCCACCTCAGCATATTTCGCAGGTTATGAAATCACATGCCCAACGTTGAAATGGCAAAGCCCTGCCATTACCTCCAGCCACTCCTTACCCATCTGGGAACATGTTCCAAATCCTGTAGTCACCATATACCTCAACTTAAATCTTTGGTTTCAGGGGAATGTCAGCTGTCAACGTATGTGCCTAGCATGCAGTTCCAATGCCCCGTCATCTCAGTTTCTTTCTATTTCCAGTTGCTCTGTACATCATTTTGACACCACCCCTCCCTTTCGAGATCCATCAAAAAAAAACTCAGCAACCTGACTACTTGACTCTTGACTATACGGCCCCTCCTCTCTCTCTGTCTCTTTCTTCTTCTCTGTGTGTGTGTGTGTGTGTGTGTGTGTGTGTGTGTGTGTGTGTGTGTGTGTGTGTGTGTGTGTGTGTGTGTGTGTGTGTGTGTGTGTGTGTGTGTGTGTGTGTGTGTGTGTGTCTCTCTCTGCGCTCGTGCACGTGTCCCCTCTCCTATATGCTGGGTTATGGGCATTCTTCCCAGACATGTGCCTCTGTCAATCAGGCACATAAACCCCACATACGCCGCACACACATGCCCCCTTGTTGTCACTGCCCTCTGTGTATCCAGCATAAGGGGACGCTCACTGCCGAGTCCGCGTTCTTCCACTCAGCCCTTTCTCTGACTCTGGCGGCCCAGAGCCTCTCCCTCGAGAAACCCACCTCGGACTTTGAGAACGCAAGTTTGTTTTTGTTTTTAGTTTTTGCTCTTTTCGCCACGGATTGTTTTATCGAAGCGGTGACTAATCAAGAGATTCCTATTCAATTTTCAATTTTTGTACATTTTATTTCCGCGGGGACCTTGTTCATCCTGAGCGGAGTTTGAAGTCTTTTCCAAAACATGGCGCTTATCAAAGGCTGGATGGTGGGGCTCCTCCTGGTGCTCCTGTCCCCTCTCCAACTCCCTCTGTCCGGGATGGCCCAGGAGGTGGCCGAGGTGGCCGAGGTAGAGGAGCACGTCCACCGCGACGAGGCCGAGGAGATGATGGCCCACGCCGAGGAGCTGGTGATGGACGACGAGGAGCATGAGCACGGAGGCCACGCGGTGGAAGAGGAACACGAACATGAGCATGAACATGAAGAACATGAAGAACATGAGGAACATGAAGAACATGAAGAACATGAGGAACATGAAGAACATGAAGAACATGAAGCACATGAAGAACATGAAGCACATGAAGTACATGAAGTACATGAAGAACATGAGGAACATGAGGAACATGAAGAACATGAGGAACATGAGGAACATGAGGAACATGAAGAACATGAACACGAAGAACATGAAGAACATGAACACGTAGAGGAAGAGGAGGCTGTGGAAGAGGAAGCCGAGGAGGAGGAAGTGGAGGAAGAGGCCGAGGAAGAAGTTGAGGAAGTCGAGGAAGAGGAGGCGGTGGAAGAAGAGGTGGAGGAAGAACTGGCTGAGGAGGAGGAAGAGGCTGAAGAGGAAGTGGAAGAGGAACACCACGCTGAGGAACACGTCGAGGAGCACGCCGCCGAGGAGCACGTCGCCGAGGAGGTAGAGGAGGAGGAAGAAGAAGAGGAGGAGGAAACAGGTAGCTTCTTCCTCACACGACACGGATTTGAGGCCGGGTGCCGCGAACTAGTGCAACACATTTTAAAGGACAGCTCTTTCTTTCCTTTTTTTTTTACAACAAGGGGTTGTGTTTTAGATGGTAATTAGAGAAAAGAAAAGATGAGTGTTAATTTTTGTTTTTCATTCATTTATTGCTTTCTATCGTTTTAGCGATTTTAGTTATGTCGATATAGACACAATAAGCCGGCGATTTCCTTATTACTATTTATGGTAACACTACTAGCCCCCAAAGGTCACATCTGCCCATGAAAGATCGCGGTGCATCTTGGGAATGGGAAGCCGGAGGTAAACAATGAGTCTACTACACGTGTAGGCATGCTCCAACTCGAATAAAAATCGCTAAAACGCTAGAAAGTAGTAAATGAAGAAAAAAACGTATCTTTTCTTTTCTCTTTATAATTATCTAAAACATGACCCCGTGTTGAATAAAAAAAAGAAAAGAAAACAAAGTTGTCTTTTAAACTGTTTTTTTTTTTTTTTTTTATATATATCTTGAGCTGACTACAGCTGCGAGTCTTTGAAGTGCGCTCCGACTCTGGCTGTAATGGATACGTGTTATTGTGAGGTGGTCCGCGAAGGCCACAGGAATGTTGTCGCACTCGGGCGTCTATAAATAGATTGCTGTATCTGTGGTGGGAAGCCAAGCAGTATCTAAACTATTCAAACTCTGTTGATTCATCGTGACGGTGATGTGAGACATGGCCAATACTGACCGTCAAGCACTAGAGCAGGGTTCCCCAATAGGCGGCCCGCGGGCCATTTGCGGCCCGCGAGGGGCTACTGTCTGGCTCCACACCAACCCCAGTAATAATGGTGGTATAAGAGCAGCAACAACACTAGTATATCGTCGTTGTCGGGTGGAAATCTCGTATCTCCAAATGTGTACGTTCTTTCGCAAATCATAGGCCGTCGCTCAAAAGTGGTGAAAACAGCAGATCTACAAGCACACAACGCCTCGCGGTTGTGTGCTTGCGGTTGTGTGCTTGTAGATCGGCTGTTTTCACTAGTTTAAATCATTTTTAAAATGATAAATTCAAAACGAACGGTTTCGGACATACAAGATTTTCACCCGACAACGACGAAAACTGTCGCTGGAGTAGTGGGAACGCCACCGTCGCCCCCTGCAATGTTGTGGCCCTCGGCTTGGTACCCTAGACATAATTCGGCCATTGGGGAAAACTAATTGGGGAACTGCACTGGAGTAGAGGCAGACAGGCCCAGTGTTATATTGCTGGCAAGAGTGCTGCACGTAACGTCATAAAACTACGCCAAAACAAATACACCCTGTCTAGTCAGATCAGTTAGGTAGCTTACTTCTGGATTCCCAGACATCAACAATGACATGTGATATTTGATAATGACTGATGCACAGTCAAGTCAATCAGACTTGTGCTTATCTAAGAAAGGTTCAGGTGAGTGTCAGCTTACTCCTCTGCACCTCCCAACAGCAAGCAACAAGATTCCAGACACCCTCCGGCAAATATGCCACTATAGCCTCATTCACTAAAAATAGCAGATATTCAAGCTCACAACGCGCCAGATTGCGAAGCTTTGTGAGTTTGTAGATTTGCTTTTTCTGGCAAAGAGATTTGGTGTAGAGGGAAAAAAGTATAGAGCCCTGGGAGACTCAAAGTAGACCTATATATCGTCGTTGTCGGGTGGAAACCTCGTATCTCCAAGTTTCAAATTTGTACGTTCTATCACAAAGTAAAGCCCTGCTTCATCATACAAGGCCGTCGCACAAAAATAGTGAAAACAGCAGACATCAGCACAGTAGATCGGCTGTTTTCACTAGTTAAATCATTTTAGAATGATAAATGCAAAACAAACGGTTATGGACATACAAGGTTTTCACCCAACAACGACAATATGATTTAAGTTCTAAAACAACATTATTTTACCTATCAACGCATGAAATGGACAACAGTAAAATAAATGTCATCATACATTGTCATGGCATTTCACAATGTGGTTCATGTTCAGATAGGCTTTCCTCCAAAGCACTGACACTGCCAGAAATATAACCTCGCGGTATCCGTCTACAGAGGGTGCGCATGAAAGGGCGGGCTAATTCTGTACACACTGCAGTAATGCACACCACTATGTTGAACCCTTCTCTTTAGACGAGCACGAGATCCATGGGCACCACGAGCACGCCGTGACGGAGGAGGAGCACCACATCGACGCTCCACACTTCCGCTCAGGCTCCCTGTGCAGCGTCTGCGCCATCTGCAAGGTAAAGACGCTGCAAAAGATTAGGCCTGTCACAATTAGTACAGAACCGTCTAATTTGTCTATTTGACAT
Source organism: Nannobrachium achirus (assembly GCF_963921795.1). Classification (NCBI taxonomy): domain Eukaryota; kingdom Metazoa; phylum Chordata; class Actinopteri; order Myctophiformes; family Myctophidae; genus Nannobrachium; species Nannobrachium achirus. Next base: position 50,620,851 of record NC_137825.1, read on the forward strand.
AATCGCAATTATTTTGTCATAATCGTCATAATCGTGTCCATGTTGAAAAATGTTCATATGGTTTCAAACGCTTTAAAAAATACTGGAAATAGCAGATCTACGATTTTGTAGATTTCCACTATCAATGTACTTTTTTTAAGTGTAAAGTTGTCAGATATGTCAGTCATTTCTTTGTATATTTAGGTTATGTGTCATATCTGCCATGTGCAACTTCAAAGACTACAAGCCAAACAGAAAACCACAATGAAATCGTTAATCGCAACTATTTGAATGACAATTAATCGTCATGTAAAATGTCATAATTGTGACAGCCCTAGCAAAGAGGATGTGAAAGTAACAGTCCCATAACTCTCCAATAATGAATAAAGTCGCCCAGGAATTCTGGGCCGTGTGAGCTATTATTGCAAGTGGGTCTCCAAATAACTAAGAGATTGTATTGTCAATATAACATTAAAGGTAGGGTAACTGGGTATGTGATCTTTTTTGGTCAAAACAAAACGTTTTTATTAAAAGGTTAAAGCTCTATATTCTGATAGTAATCATTGCTAGAGTGTTTGTTCCGTCACAGGGTTTCCCTGTTTCTCCAGCTCTTAATATACGGAAAATACATTTTCACGTCGCTGACAAGATTTCAGCCAATCAGGAGAGAGTACCCATTCATCAGCTTTATTTCTATAGTTTTCCAGTTCACATTTTGTCAGCTCATTTCTTTGTGTCGTCACTTTCAATTTCACTTGTTGCGCCAGCCAGTGAACCAAGGCGCAAGTTTTCAGTTTTGTCGCTGCGTCCTCTGCGGAGGCTATCCAGACTATAAATTGGCTATCCAGTCTATAAACAGGCTATCCAGACTAGGCTATCTAGATTCCAGACTATAAACAGGCTATCCAGACTATAAACAGGCTATCCAGACTATAAATAGGCTATCCAGACTATAAATAGGAAACCACACTTGCAATTTCCCTGAACTTTATCTTTACTTGCGCTTCAAACACTGTCAGCCGACTGTTTCAAAACTGTTATCGAATACTTGCACGTTTTGGTGTCATTCCAGTATGGCTTTAATGGCCTCAACTGCACAACGCACTACTTTGTCAGATCAATTAAGTACAACTTGCCCACACACACATACAGTACTTTCAAACGAAACATGCACAATTACAGCAAACATGGGCTAGAGAACAAGCGGCGCAAGTTGGTATCTCGACCGAGTGCAGTTTAGTTTAATCTGTATCCTGGCTAATTGGATAAAATTGGTATCCTGAACTGAAAATGCATTTTCTGTCTAATAAAGAGCTAGAGAGACAAGGAGACTCCTGTTACTGAACAAACATTAATGAATACTATCAAAATATAGAGCTATTTAACATTTATTTTAACCATAGAAAATCACTCACTCTACTTTTAATTCAACTAGTAGCCTAGGCCTATATACAAAGGTATGCAAAAAGAATGTCATGGTATGTCTTTCTTTAGTTTAAAACCTTGAAAAATTTGTTTTCATTGTGCTACAGATAAATAGGAACTTCATTAGTTCCATTGATCCAAGCCAGAACGCAACCGATTGATTGATTGGTCACAATCAATCAACACATAAACAATCGTCCCACCCATCTGACCACTTAACATAGTAGCCCAGTCGCTACCGTGTTAAGCAATGGAATGTTGGATGTTGACTTGGCGTTGACGATACCTGACATGATGGATGATATAAACATTGTGCACTAATGTGTGTCTCTGTCCTTCATTAGAACTGTCATTACTGTGACAAATGTCCATGTGAAGAGGGAGAGGACCATTGCCAATACTGTCACGTAAGTAGCCTAACTCACCGCTTCTGAAAGTGGGGTCCTGGGGGGTTGGCAGTTTAAGGATACAGTCACATTGCACTAGCTCTGAGGTCGGATTATTATTATTATTATTATTATTTTATCCACACACACAGTCAATCATTCAGAGTGGTAACTTCTCCACACATAAGGGCACATTAAAAGGTGATTGTAAGAGTACAACTGGGGCTTTCCAAACCAAGGAATCACTTCCACTGTAAATCAGTGTAGCTAGATCCTTGGGCAAATAATCTATCAGCGGCCGCCAAATATTTAGAAAATTGTCTTCCTTCTCTTTTAATTTGGCAATGAGTCTTTCCATTGGCAGCACTCAGTATATATTTCTCTGCACCACTGAGTCACTGATGGAGGTTTCTCCTGTATCCAATTGAATAGAATGCATTTTCTGGCCACACAAAGCAGCTTGTTAAGTAACTTAGCTCTTAGGTCTCATTCTCTTTTGCACAAAGTAGTGCATTGCAAGATAGAGGGCGCCAGATCCCTTTAAGTCACACCCTGCCACTACTTCCTCTTCATCCACAGAGCATTGATTCTAGTTGTTTTCTCCATTAGATTAAAGTGCTTTCTTTTCACTTTTTTCAACTTTTATTACTTGTCAAAATACATTTTATTTGTCTGCCTCATCTTTTTACCATCCCAAGTAATAAAAGTTGAAAAAAGTGAAAAGAAATCTAAAACAACTAGAATCAATGCTCTGTGGATGAACAGGAAGTAGTGGTAGGGTGTGACTAAAAGGGATCTGGCGCCCTCTATCTTGCAATGCACTACTTTGTGCAAAAGGAGAATACCCCAGAATTAGAATGGAGCGTTTTCTTTTTCCTGAAATCTACAAATGGCGGCAAAACTCCATTCCCATTGAAATGCATGGGCAGAATCTGCCCTCAATGGTAGAATACAAGTGTGGTGTGGTGTGACCGTGCCTTTAATACTTAACCCATTCAGAACGGGTACACATTATTGTGTATCATTATTTTATGCTTTATCTATTGAAAAATAGCAGATATACAAGCTCACTGCGAGCTTGTAGATCTGCTATTTTTCAGTTAGTCTGTTCTTGAGAGACTACTATGTCAGTGGTTCTCAAACCTTTTCATGTGAAGGACGCCAATAATGATATTTATTTGGCAACGGACCCCCATCTCAAAATATTTAGTTCCAGGGACCACCCAGAAGCAAAATCTAATTTACAAACATTCGCTTTGAAAATACATAATATTCAAAGATTTGCACACATTTTCACGACTTTTTCAAAAATAGCAGATCTACAAGCTCGCAGCGCGGCACTCGGTGCCACGCTGTGAGCTTGTATATCTGCTATTTTTAAATAGTTAAATAATCCAATAATTTTAGGCCTACAACATAATGTGTCTGTAGGAGATCTACAGCCCACACCATGCATGCTGAGGTAATTAAGGACACATCTTTGCGGGCAATGATCAAACTAACTTTGACTATTCTCTCTGTTCTCCACAGGAATGCCAGCACTGCTACCTGTGCCCTCTATTGTGTGACACAGTTTGCTCACCAGGTAAATGCCAGTTTTGTATCTCATATATCGCTCAATGACTCGCTATGGGAGAGCGCCCTCTGGCGTGAACACAGAAGCCTTACCTTATAAACCCCGGACAATCTCGATTGGCTGGAAACTGATCGCTCACCTGACAGACGGAGGTGGCAGCTGGTTAGTTCCCCTTCTCGCAGAGAACACATGCATTCAGTCTCAGTCCAAATAAATCAGGTTGTATAGTTAAATTAGTCTCACAAAGGACGGGCTTTGGAACCCTGTCCACGAGGCGATAGCGACCGCGTACTTTGGACAACACTACAGTGAACTGTACATTTCTATCTACTCTATTTTTCAAGAGCCTATTAGCCACTGGCTAATGAGGCCTAGCTTTAGCATAACACTTTAGCCTAGCTCGCTCCGCGTTTGCTCGCGCCAGCCTAGCCCACTAAACATTACAGTGCTTTTGCTCTTCCCTCTTTTTGGTGCTTTGTGGCAGCTTTACAGGGCCACTCACAGGCCTGACATATATACCAGTAAGACTCCCTAATCGACCGCCAGGTCGCATGTATACACGCAGCCTCATGGTGGCGCTAGAACAGGGGCATGTGAGAAATCAGTGGCGGAGGTTGTGGTTTGCCAGCCAAGGAGTGTGTGTGCAAAGTTTGGCATGGATAGGGGCAGCGGTGCCAGAGATAGGAGTAGGGCCGTCAGTGTGACATGACGTGACGGACAGGCTGATGGACAGCTGGTGGAGGTTTTCATAGTAACTTGCGACCTGACAGTCGCAACTACAGTGGCTTTGTTGAGTTCTCAGTGGTTTCATGTGGACACATGCATTTATTGAAACGTTTTGAAAACGATTCATTGAATCGTCTTCGCGTGTACTGTTCATAGCCACAGTTCTGTCTGGCGTGCAGTCAAATATCGCTCGGAGGCCGCAGCCCGCAGGGAGCGTGTTGAGAATCTGCCACATAGGTTAGGGGGACAAACGTGTGAGTCAACACGCGACTGTTTGTCGTTTTATGAAGGGGACTAGATGCCGCCTACCAGTCTCACACTACCGGGCGCCATCCTGGGATTTGGCCTCGGTGTTGGAACTCTCTGACTAAACCGCCTTTCGAGCCTCTGGAACAGGTGGACATGAAGCACCTGTCGCTGAAGACAGCTACGCTATTGTTGGCCCTGGTGACCACCATGCGTGTCAGTGATATTCGTTATGCACTGTCAGTGCACTTTGAGTTTGTGCAGTTTGCAGGAGGTAAGGTGACTGAGATTAGATCAAGCCAGTGGTTCTCAAAACTTGAAGGTGACTTGTAAGGGTCAATTTAGACTCCCATGAAGGAACCTAGAGAGTCCCTGAAATCCACTTTGAGAACCACTGGATTAAGCCAACAAACCCAGTGTTTGTGCCCAAGAATCCCCCGATGCATTGATTGTGCCCCTGTGGACTCTGAGGCGTTTCATCCTCCTCCATTCGGATCACAGGCGGACCAGGGGTTGCACTGTCTTTGCCAGTTAAGGGCTTTGAAAGAGTACAGTATGTGCAGAGGACAGCAGCTTTTGGCATGGGCTGCGCGGATACCCGGGAAGCCCATGGCGGCTAGTTAGCCCACTCTGGTAGTGGAATGCAGCCATCAGCAGGGCTCAATGTGCTTTCAACCAGGGGAATGGCTGCATCTTGGACCCTCCTTAGAGGGACTCCATTCAAGATGTCTGTGCAGCGGCGAGTTGGGCATCGCCCTTAAAGAGGTGGTGCCATAGTTTTGTACTTTTTCTGTTTTTCATGTGTCTAGGAGGTTGACAGTACTTCATTAGACCCCCTGGTGTGGTTGTTATGAGCAATTATGTATTCTCTCTGTATTTGATGTTTCTATCTGGAGGCTGCCACCTTGTGGGTCAAAAGTGCCGGTCCAAAAACACAGATACAATTACATCATAGAATCAACCCCTCCCCTAATTACCATTCACCCGACACACGTGGGTGTGGCTAACTTCAGCTGGGTCACCACCCACCATGACAACCAGGCATACCAATGAACTGGTGGGTGTGGCCACATAAAAAACACATTTTAACTCTTTCTGTACACTTTTTTGGAAAACATCTTCCTCCTAGTATAATCATAACACCTGATAATCATGTTTTAGAGGGGGAAAAATCATGGCACCCCATCTTTAACTTTCGCCAGGTTCTACAGTTTGGACGTGACGGCGCCCTCCAGTGGCGCACGCTGTCCTTAATGTGGCCTCCGGGCGGCGATAAGCCCCCGCTATGTTGGTTACTGGAGTTTATCACATCTCTCCCATAGCGAGTCATTGAGCGATATATAAAACTATAGGTTGCTAGCGTAAACCCGGTTTTATTATAATATGAGCGAGATGACTCGCTGAAACACCCTTCCTGTATGCAGGCAAGAAGAAAGTGTTTTGTCTAAGAACTAACCGGATGAACGCCTTGACACGGAGTTCACTGTCAGGCGAACGATCAGATTCCAGAGTGTATAAGGTAATGCTTCTGTGTTCACGCCAGAGGGCGCTGTCCCGTAGCGAGTCATCTCGCTCATCTTATCATAAAAACCGGGGTTACGCTAGTAACCTATAGTTTTTACACCAGTTATGACAACACATTTCGTGACACTTATATCATATTGTCTTTTTTTATTCATGTATTATTCTTATCTTTCAGGTGGCTTTCTGGATGAGCTAACCGGATCCCTCTTCGGGTATGTCAATATACTGTGTTATGGGCACGCACGCATATTACATATCGTCACTGTCGGGTAGAAACTAGGGCATTAACGACTTGTGATTTTTGTCGACTCGACTCAGTAAAAAGTTGAGTTGAAGTCGACTTTATCGTTTGATGACATCATCACATCACACACGACCCCCCATTTATTTTGGGGGCGTCTCCAGATGATTAACTTAATGTGAAACATTGTTTTCTCACTAAACTGTAAACAAACCAACATAAAGTTTAAGTGTATAGAGGGTATCTGCACATTTCTAAAGTGCCAATTTAAGGACTTTTCAATACCTCTAAAATGACACAGTAAACATTGGCCAAATTGTCAAATATATAGAGGAAGAAATTGTGAAAATAGACGATCTACATGCTCACAACGCCTCGCAGCATTGTGTGCTTGTAAATCAGCTTGTAAATCATTTTCGCTATTTTAAATCCTTTTTGAAATGGTAAATACAAAGGGAACGATTTTGGACACACAAGGTTTCCACCCGACAACAACGATATACATACTGTACATCTGGACAGTAAACATCAGTATATTTGATGCTCAGCTTCAGGCACACATAGATATCAAAGGAGGCTTGAGCCCCTGCCCTTTTATCTGTCTGTCTGTAAAAAGTGCCCTCTCCAGACCATGAATGGAGTTTTTACCATGGTGAAATAAATGCAAATGCTCTCTTTCCATGTCATACCTGAAGGCAGCATTCAAGAGAATTGCCTTGTCCAAACTCTCCTGAACTTGAATACAGCATCTTATGTTTAAAGAATGTCCCTCCGTGTGTAGAAATCCATTCCATATGTCACATCTCCAGTACTGACTTGATTATGCTTAGTTCAGTGTGGTATAAAGCACCGAAAATAGACGATCTCCAAGCTCACAACACGTTTTGAGCTTGGAGGTCTGCTATTTTCGATATTTTCACCAAAAGGCCCTTTTAGAAATGTAACATTCTCTGCACGTCCCTCACAAGCGTAATTTGTATAGGGTTGATGGGTTTAATAAACCCAAGGGCCCCCCTACTGGTGACAGTATTATAAATTCATAGGCTATTAAATCGTCGTTGTCGGGTGAAAACCTTGTATGTCCAAAACTGTTCGTTTTGCATTTTTCATTTTAAAAACGATTTAAACTAGTGAAAACAGCCGATCTACAAGCACACAACGCCTCGCGGCGCGAGGCGTTGTGTGCTTGTAGATCTGCTGTTTTCACTATTTTTGTGCGACGGCCTTGTACGATGAAGCAGGGCTTTACTTGGCGAAAGAACATACAAATTTGAAACTTGGAGATACGAGGTTTGCACCCGACAACGACAATTATGTATTTTGTCATTTCCAATATATTAGGGATCTATAATCTCCTATAATCTATGGGCCCCCCTCACAGCAGTACAGGGTGCTTTTGATCTGAAAACTCATGCGGAATAAAGATCTAATTTCGCCCCTGACTTCCCTGCCTCCCAGGACCTTCTCCTCCCTGCTGTGAGCGCCCTGGCTGGAAGCTGTTCCCTTGGACACCACCGTGTGGATGCACCATGAAGGCCTGCCGTTTTGGAGCTCCCGTGTTTAGTGGGAGAAATATGTGAAAAAGATGTTCACTTCCGGCAGAAAGCGTGAACATTTGCACCTAGGGGTATTTTTGTGCGCTGAATTAAAAAATTGACGGTCCCAAGCACTTTTCTCAAATTCACTTTTCTCTAATTCACTTACCATAGGGTTAGGGTTAGGAAAAAAAGACCCCCCAAAAATCTTCTTTAAGTAGCATGTGAGGGGTCTATCTAGGGGGTTTTCATGATTCTGAATCCATTCCAAGCATTTGTTTTGCACAAAAACATTCCTTGGGCAAGAAATGGACCCCACAAAACTATGGTTTAGTGATGAGTCATCACTTTTCACAGTTGTGTAGGGTCCATTTCTTGCCCAAGGAATGTTTTTCGTGCAAAACAATGGATTCAGAATGATGAAACCCCCCTAGATAGACCCCTCACATGCTATTTAAAGAAGATTTTTGGGGGGTCTTTTTTCCCTAGTATGGTAAGTGAATGAGAGCCACCAGATCCCATGGGAAAAGTGCTTGGGACCGTCAATTTTTGAATTCGGCACACAAAAATACCCCTAGGTGCAAATTTTCACGCTTTCTGCCGGAAGTGAACACATTAGCCTATTTTTGTTACATATTTCTTCCACTAGTTTACCTTTCACATCACCGACGTTTGGCCTTAAGGTCACAGAAATGCGTGTCAATGTGTGTTGACAGTCGTATAGGAAATGAAGAGGGTCTTTGTTTTTGGTGTAACTCTCGTATGGATATATCTCCAACTAGCTCTGACATCTCTAAAACGAGATCTGATCGCATAGTTTACTTTAGTTTTAACCATTTAAACCCGATAGGACGACTTTGACCGGTGTTTCCCCAGCGGTCTATGCTAGGCTTCATCCTTTTTCCCCCCCCTGTACACCAAATCTCATAGCAGATCTACAAGCTCACCTCTGCTTGTAGATCTGTTATTCTTTGCTGAATATTCGCCCCAGCTTGTAGATCTGCTATTTCTTTCTGAATGTTCTAGTGCTATTTTAATCTCTTAACTAAGGAGGCTTTATTAAACAAATACTGTATTTGTCTAATTGGAATACGTGTTCCATAGCATTACAGTACGGGCTTCTAGGTTGCAATAATACACTGGAAAGATTAAAGTTGTGTCTTTAATCTCTTTGCTCTATTTACATTTACAAAACAACACTTAAGATTAGCTTCACATCATAATATTGCAGAAAGTCTTATTGTATATTATACTTTTTACCACCATGTTATGACAAAAAAACAACTTGTATTGTACTACTGATTCCCATCTGAAAATAAACCAATGTCAATGTAATTGTCATTACAGTGTTTGTCTATATGGAATTATTGCTCAAAAAGGAATGAGGATATGTTATAACGCAACAAGTTGTCAGAAAAGGTATTTATAGGCCTACATGTGAGTGTCAGGGGCAGGCACTTGCAAATAAAATAGTGTTTAATAGTGTTTAGAGAAGGTGCAAGAAACACTTATGTGGAAAATAAAAAATAACAGTGAAAGTGGGTAGTAAGGCAATCATTTAAGGAGATCCCAAACCAACATGGGATGCACAGTGCATTTGAACTTTGCTGGATGAAATGATCCAACATCGTCTGAATGTTATTGCCAGGTATGTTTGTTTGCACATACAGTACGTACATACTGTCTCAGTGAGGTCAGTATAGAACAGGGGTCTTCAACACGGGGTCTGGGACCCCTAGGGGATCCTCAGCATTACTACAGGGGGGCTGCCAAATCTTTGTGCGATAGGATCATGTTTTTTACATTAACCATTTGAACCCTAGCATCCCTATTCTGAGTGGAACATTAGCCAAAAATAGCCGATCTACAAGCTTACAACGCCTCGCAGTTGTAGATCGGCTATTTTTGGCAAAGAGGTTTGTAGAGGGAAAAGAATAGCTAAAGCAGTTGACGGTTCAAGTGGTTAAATACACACACAAGTGGTGAAAATACACACTACTCCAATATGATGACAGTGCTGTCAAACAAGTCTAAGCTGTCTAAGAAATCTGAACATTTTTTTAATCTGAAACACGTCGCAAATGCTGAAACTGTGGTCTGGGCACAGTGTAGTGTTTACATTAGTGTTTGCCTTACTCACACACCTTTGAAGGCATAAGACAAAGACGTGACATTCTCAAACTTACACTGGTTATGAACAGTGCTTCTTTTGTTTGGCCTTTGCTAATGTGATGTCATAACATTTCTGACTAAATTGGCACAGACCTACATACACGGTACACACTGTACAGAAAAGGTGTCACTCACACAGTATATAAGTTCTTATTGAAATATCTCACCAAAGAGGTGCACCGCATTTGTAGGCCTATACATTTGACCAAATCGATAGACTGGGAATTTAAACATTATGAATAGCATAGACAAGGTTATATTGATACCAATTATAAAAGGGCACAATTCATTCACATTCAACTGACTTTCTTGAACTGCTCTGTTCATTATGAGTAAGTACACTGTTTATATATCGGTATGCATGTTTTACTTAGTGTATTTCTTTCTTTGCACTTACGCTCATATACTCGTTAATGTAATGTATTTTTGTCTTAAAAACATTAAGCTTGATTTTTAGATTAAAGGGATAGTTCAGCCCTAATATAACTTTTTTCTATCACTTACTCACCCCATGGAGACATGAATTTGTGTGTCCTTATTGAACAATGCAAGCTTTTTGTGTCTCCATAGGGAATAAAGCAGGCTCTTTGTGTCTCCATTGGGTACCACTTCTTATCAATCATCAATTTATTGGCTTAGAAATGTGACCAAAACAACAACAACATCAACAACAATAAAAAAATAATGAATTCCATGGGGTGAGTAATCGATAGAGAAGAAAATGTTTTTTTTTGGGTGAACTATCCCTTTAGTCTTTCCAGAACTATGCCTGCAGCGTTAGCCAAATGTAGAGTCCGTAAGGTGACCACCTTCAAAAGGAAGCTATTGCAAACTCATGCTGGCAGGCCTTGTTGCTGTAAAAGGTAGGGGTGTAACAATATACTGTAGTAACTGAATCGAAAAAAACTATTTTAATTTGCAATGATCTACTATATCGTTTGCAAAAGCAAAATATCGTACCGTTTTGGCTTTGTATCGTATCATTTTAAAATGCGGTAATCGGATCGTTTTGCAATGCAAATAATCGATTGTATGGAAACTAAGTATTTGTGCCTTGTATTTGGCAATTTTAAGATAAAAGTGTGTAATCTCTGTGTTCAAGTCAAGGTGGGTTTGTCCATATGTGTTGAAATATAATGTCCATGTATTTGCTAGATCCAGTGTTTACTTCCATAATAATAGATTTTTTTACACGTTTTACACAGATTTCATTTCTTTGCTAAATAATTACCATGTCGATTTTAAATAATTGAATTGAATCATATCGTATCGCCATGAATGAACCAATATCGTCTATGTATCGTATCGTTAACCATGTATCGTTATGCGTATCGTATCGCTGTTAAAATGTATCGTTACACCCCTAGTGAAAGGTATCGAGGTCCATTGTTCTGTGCAAAGCACCTATTAAATCTCAGGGATTACTTAGGATAAACAGATGACATCAGAGTTATTCTTGTTTAGCAGAGGGCCTACAGTTGCTGGGTTTATTGTCATAATATTTTTTTTATTTAATGGACACCTACACTATCATTTTCCAAGAAATGCATTTCAACTGCTGCACATTTTTTAAAATGTAATTCTTTTTGTAATAATCCCCCCATATTGAACCATGCGTGAATTAGAAATTGCGTTCTTCGATTGGCATTTCAAAGCTAATGTTTTCTGAAATGCTCAGGATGATGATCTAAGGCGTTTGATTTCATTCCTCCTCGCATGCCCAGAATCACTAGTCATAATTCAAGCTTACATAATTTCCTCTTTGTACTGTTCTTTGGGAAACAGTGCCAGTGAGGCATGGCTGGATTAGTTCAATGAGGTGTGGCTAAATAAATGCAGGTTGATAAGGCTTTTAGGGGGGAGGACATATCGAAGGACACTTGAGGAAGTATGTTGTGTAAACACGGAAAGGACGACTATAAACATCTCAAGCTATTGCACATTTGACTTTCGCTCGCTTTTGCCCTTTTCCCATTGATGGAAATAGGACTGTGATTTTCTCTGATCTTGGCAAAAGGATGTATTTTGTCTTATGTTGACATTTAGAGAGCGGTTGTTATAATAATATACATTTTAGTTGGATCTTCCACCGCCCTACTATAGTCTTATCCAGGCACGTGCACACATAAATATCAAAGGGGGCTTGAGCCCCCTGCCCTTAGTGCCCTCTCCAGACCACGAATGCAGTTTTCACTGTGCTGAAAGAAATGCAAACGTCTCCTTTCCATGACATATCTGAAGGCTGTATACAAGAGAATTGCCATGTCCAAACTCTCCTGAACTTGAATGCAGCATCTTATGTTGAAATCAAGAAATGTGTAGAAATCAAGCATTGCCGACGTCCAAGCTCACAACACGTCGCAGACGCGTTGTGTGCTTGGACGTCTGCTATTTTCGATATTTTCACCAAAAGGCCCTTTAGAAATGTCAGCCCCTGCCTCTCTAAAATTCTCTGTACGTCCCTGCTCTTATCCTTGTTGGTGTCATCTGACTCTGCACGTTTTATGATGCTGCTGTTGTCATGTACACAGTGGTGTATAAACAGACGGTATGATAGGGGGTGTACTGTAACCTACAATAGAGGACTGAGACTGCAGCAATGAGCATGACGTTCTTAAGAACTAATGTAGCGTTTTAGCTACTCTCACTGGCAGGAAATCAAATAGGTGGAGTTGTCCAGACCTCAACTCCTGTCACCTGCTGGACAAGAACTAATGCGACAGATCATCATTCTGATTATTAGATGGGTCAAAAATATGAAAGGAAATATCACTTAACACCCCCAATTGACCCTTTTTTCCTCAATGGATTCTGGTAGTATTGGGCAAACTAAATAATATACAAAACATCTGGGAAAATATACATAGGCCTACAGGAAAGGCTTCATTTTCAAGATAGGATTGAGCGTAAAATGGCTATAGCTCAATTGAAAGAATGTCTACAAAATATATTTTTCAATTAATTCTGGTTAATTCCTCTATTCATGCTTAAAAACATGCAAAAAATCAAGGAAAGTATACCGTCCGGAAAGGAGTAATTTTCCAGATGGCATCCAAGATAGCTGCCAGGAGCTTAAAATGGCTTTATCTCAAATGACTAACCTATAGAAAAGTGTTTTTGGTGTCTAACCCAAGGTTTTAGGGCTAAAGAAATGCAACTGAATCAGTGAAATTACCATCAGTTCATTATTTATAACCAAATCCAAGATGCCGTCCCAAGGTCGTCTCATATACTAAATTACGTAAAAACACGTAACAGTGACAGTTATATATATTTTAAAAAATGTAATAATAATGTAATTAATTGACCTGGCTTGCCATCTTGTATTTGGCAATACATAATTAACTGATGATATTTCACTGATTCAGGTCCTCCCCCCCCCTGAAGGAAAGGGCGCCCGTCCCCTTTCCGCCACTTTTTCTGGTAGAAAGTCTTGAGGGCAGACTTCTCCCATCTTCATTGATCCCTAGCCATTTTAAGCTCCCGGCAGCCATCTTGGACCCCATCTTGAAAACGACACCTCCCGGAAAGTACATTTTCCTAGATTTGAGTCTGTTATTTAGCACGCACAATGTTACAAGCATACCGGTATATTGGGGGAGAAAAAATAAACTATATTGACCTGCCTGCCTAGTTGGGCCTCTGTTAAATGGGTAAACATGAGTAAAGACAAATGTATAAGACAAAACGGATCAAAAAGGATCAAAAAGGAGGAAGATGGGGCGCCCGCTGGCCTGGTGGTCAAGGCGCATACCACATACTAGGCTATGATGCCTGCTGGCGTCGCCGGTTCGATTCCCGATCCGGACGACCTTTGCCACATGTCATTCCCCATCTCTCTCCCCATTTCCTGTCAGTCTACTATCCTATCAAATAAAGGCATAAAAAGCCCAAAAACTAAAATTTTTTTTAAAAAAAAGGGGGAAGATCTGCATAAAAACAAAACAGGGATTTTTATTCATTGACCATCAAGTTCCAACACAATAAGACGTGTCTTTTTGGTTCACTGGCAGTGACCGCGTCTCTCTATAAGAGACACCTGTATTTTGTATTGCACGGTTCAAAAATATTGCAACTGGTCTTGCAAGGTAATACAAGTTTCCGTGAAGCTTAATGTTGTATACACACCCCTCCCATTTATTGGTCCTCCCTATATCCCTGACTTCAAACACCTTGAGATGCTTGTTTCTCGTCTCCCACGTCCCTAGCTGACTTTATTTGAACCCGTTGGATCGGTTTGACGCATCGTCCTCTCTCTACACATATAGGACGGAGAAAACCCGGATATTAAGGTATGGTGTGATCGAATAATAACAATGATAACTTTACTAACTAAATGTCCAATGCACTTTTCTAGACAAGGTCACAAAGTGCTGCACGGCAAATCTACACACTAAAAAGCAAGGGAAGGAAAACTAAATTAAAATGGATGCAACATAGAAAATCGACAACTTACAAGATGTCTAAGATGAATTAAGCACAATTAAAAGGATGTAAGGAACAAAAACAAAAACCTTTGTAAAATGGTTGTATCACCATTGCAGAAGGCTCTTGACAATCTGGGGCAGACGTTCTGTTGATGAAACGTGCAATGACATTTCCGATCGAAAGAATGCGACCTAAAAAAAACTGCTTCCCCCAGAGGAATTACATATTTGATTATAATGTTCTTATAACATTTCTCGGTGCAATTAAATTGCTTGTTGGACAATGGATTGTATCGTTGTTGTCGGGTGGAAACCTTGTATGTCCAAAACCTTCCGTTTTTGTTATTATTTTAAAAACGATTTAAAATTGTGAAAATAGCCGATCTACAAGCACACAACGCCCGTTGTGTGCTTGTAGATCTTCTATTTTCACTATTTTTGCGCAATACTCTTGTATGATGAAGTAAGGCTTTAATTGACCAAAAAACATACAGTACACATTTGAAACTTGGAGATACAAGGTTTCTGCCTGACAGTGATGATATACAGTATACACAGTATATGTTTTGGTAACTGTGCCCTGTTTGGTGGTGGGAAATCAATATGTTTTAAGCTCTCACCAACTAATAAATAACCAAGAGTCTGTACTTTGCCTCTTATTTATCTTATCATCAGAAATATGAATCTAATAATGAGCACATCATTTATATGGCCCTTTTCAGTTAGTTGTGCAACCGGAGACTTTCACTTTTCAGTTAGTTGTGCAGCCGGAGGCTTTCAAGGTTTTATGCAATTACTCTGTAATAAAGCTGTGGCAGCAGCTGTATTGCAAGATAAATTGCAAAGAAATGTTATTGAATTTAATGCACCCCAGTGTGTGACTATTTGAATTATTTTTCACTTCTTCCAAAGATGTGTCTACCTTGCCTTCTGCTGTTTCTGTACTTGGGAGTATTTGCGGAGGCATCTGGTGAGTGCGCTGCAATATAATTCTTATATGTCTGTGCCTAATTCTGTACATTATCCAGGCATTCTGTGAATTGTACTAGGTCACAAGTGAAACACAGTGTGCTCAAGTGGGTGCGTGTACTGTATGTGTACTGTAAAGGGCTTACAACTGTTGAGTTGACAGTCTGTCAATTTACTACATTTTTGTATTGGTTCAATGCTATTTTCTCATTTTCTGAATTATTCATTTAAAGTAGTAGTTCTCTCCCAAATTACTTTTTTTTCCTATTGATTACTGGAGACTTGAGTTCAATAAAATCTTTAGTTTTTTGTCACATTCCCGAGATAAAAATGTGATTATAGTAAATGTACCCCCATTGATTCTGGATGGGGAGTGGACCAGGTCCCCATATCCGGAACCCTAACCCTACATTTATTGTAATCAAATGGAACTGACAAAAAAAAAAAAAAAAAGAGAGAGAGAGAGAAATAATTAAAAAATACTACTTTAAATAAAGCTATGGGTACAGTATACAATATGTATCAAATACATCGCCTGACAACTTGAACATCTTTTTTTATGGGCACTTTTATCTGAGTGGATTCGATTTGGATTTTGTGTATTTAAAAAAAGAAAGGAAAGAAAACAAGGATTGGGATTAGTTTGATATCCGATCTTTGATCATATAATTATCTCAGCAAACATCGACAATAAGAAAAATATTGTTTTATGAATCAAATTACAGACAGAAATCCCATGATCTGATCCACTCGGAACAGGTCAGGGTGGTGATATCGTCGCTGTCGGGTGGAAACCTCGTATCTCCAGGTTTCAAATGTGTATGTTCTTTTGCAAAGTAAAGCCCTGCTTCATCGAACAGGGCCATCGCATAAAAGTAGTGAAAACAGCAGATCTACAAGCACACAACGCCTCGCACCGCGAGGCGTTGTGTGCTTGTAGATCGGCTGTTTTCACTAGTTTAAATCATTTTTAAAATGAGAAATGCAAAACGAACGGTTTTGGACATACAAGGTTTTCACCCGACAACGACGATATGCTGCTGACCCATTGGTCCTGGCTGCATCTATTTGGACCCAACATGTAATGTCTTCTCTTTCAGGAGGAGGTGACTGGTGCTATCATGGGTGTCGTAAGTTCTGTTTTTTTAAGTAAAGTATTCTCTGGCAGTGGTGGAAAAAGTACTCAAATGTTTTACTTATGTAAAAATATCAATACTGTAATATACTGTAGAAATACTCCTTACAACAGGGGTGTCCAAATTTCGGCCCGGGGGCCAAATGCGGCCCGAGGACAAATTTTATGCGGCCCCCGGCTTCATTCCTAAATTGTGCTATAAATGGCCCGCCAGCACCGTCTAACAAGAATATTTTCCCAGAGTATAATCTGTCAGGATTGTTTCCAGTTGTCTCATTCTGAAGGGGTCAAAGAAAGGCCATGTATTGTATTTTTACCTTGCACGACTGGTTATACATTTGGTAATGTGAGTTATTTGTGTGTTGTTCAGAGCACACACCCGACAAAAGACCACTGATATAAAATATTGATGGTGATAGTTAAATACAATATTTTAATTGCGATGCACATGTATGTGACTTTGTTATGGTCCAACCGAAAGTACATTTTGCCGGGAAAGTCGGCCCTTGGGTGTTTTAATATTTTATAATGTGGCCCCCTTTAAAAAAAGTGTGGACACCCCTGCCTTACAAGATCTACATGCTCACAACTCCTCACTTGCTAGCTTTCGCCGTGGACTGAAGACTCACCTTTTCAGACTCCGCCTAAACCCATAGCACTACTGAAACACTCAATGACCATACAGGAAGCTAGTTAGCATTTGTTTTTAGGTTTTTTAGAATCCTTTTTTCTTTACTGATTATATTGTTTTTTTTAGATTGATATTCATATGCATTTGTTATATTGTTGTTGATGTTCTGACATGTCATCTTGTTTATTATAGTGATGTATTATCTGCTTATTGTAAGTCGCTTTGGATTAAAAGCGTCTGCTATGCCTAAACTGTAAACTGTAAAAGTATAAGTCTTGAATTCAAAATGTACTTGAGTAAAAGTGCAAAAGTATTGGTATCAAAATGTACCAAATGTAAAAGAACTTATTATGCAGAATGTCCCGTTTTCATATGTCGAAAACCTTTGGAAATAGCCTATCTACAAGCTCACAATGTGTCGCTTCTGAGCTTTATAGACTGGCTATTTTCAAATGGCTGAAATGTACAGTATATAGGGCTGAAGTGGTTAATGTATGTTTTGTAAAACTCATCAAAATCTACAAAGTAACTACCGGTAGTAATGTTTTCAATTTTACTGTAGTGGAATAAATGTACAATATTTGCCTCTGAGATGCACTGAAAATTGGAAATACCTCAAAATTGTACTTAAGTACAGTACTTAAACGTAGCGCAAGTAATTTAATTTAAGTTTCAGTTGGGGGCGGGCCTTGGTGCGTGTAAGGCTAAGGCCCGCCCACTCGACCATGATTGGAGGAAGGCCCCACTCTATATCCTGATTGGAGGAAAATCTGTCTCCTCCACCAAAACTTGAACTGCTTTTCAAAGGGGATAAGGCTGGAGTCCAAATATGGACCCAACACTCTATAGCAGTGTTTCTCAACCTTTTTTCCGCATGGGCACGCTTTTCATGTCCCAAGAATCCATGGGCACACCAACATAATACGGGGGTGTAAATATTGTCACTGTCGGGAAGAAACCTTGTATCTCCAAGTTTCAAATTTCAAATTTCAAATACAAGCACACAACGCCTCGCACCGCGAGGTGTTGTGTGCTTGTAGATCATTTTTAAAATGATAAATACAATACTGGCTTTCAAGCAGTTTTAAGGGGCACACTTAACCCTTCTCAGGGGCACACCAAAGGTCCCCAGGCACAGTGGTTGAGAAACACTGCTCTATAGTAACTTGTATTATCAGAAAATAGACCCATTTTGTTATTATTTGAATTAAATTAAATCACTTACCCTACCTTTAGGTGAATGTACTTTGTACTTTACACCACTGACTGCATTGATATCAAAATGCAAGTAGATTATTCACTGACTGCTGTGTGGTATAATATCAAGTCTTAATATTTCTGTCAGCACACACTCCCAGCCACTGGGGCGACATCTCTGGTGCTTTCTGCGGAGGGGAGAGGCAGTCTCCCATCGATATCGCCACCGGCCATGTCGTATCGGACACCAAACTCACCAACTTCACGCTTCACAACTTCAACCAGCATGTCCTAAAGTCTCTGGTCAACACCGGTCATACAGGTAATCACAGGCGCACATGCACACACGTGCACACATGGACATCAAAGGGGGCTTGAGCCCCTTCCCTTTTATCATCTGTAAAAAGTGCCCTCTCAAGACCATGAATGCGATTTTTACTATGTTGAAAGAATTGCAAATGCCCACTTTCCATGCCATACCTGACGGCAGCATTTAGCAGCATCTTATGTTGAAAGAATTGCACTCTCTGTGTAGAAATCCATGCCAAACGCCACATCTCCAGTATTGACTTAGTTCAGTGTGGTATCAAGCAACGAAAATAGCCGACCTCCAAGCTCACAACACTTTGCAGCGCTAACGCGTTGCGAGCTTGGAGGTCTGCAATTTTTTGTATTTTCACCAAGTGCCCTAGAAATGTCAGCCCCTGTCTCTCTAACATTCTCTGCACGTCCCTGCGTAATAATCATATACACACCATCAGTGTGAGCCTTTCCTTGTTTTCCACCATGCTCTGATGTGTGTGACTGTGTGCATGCTGTATACAGTAAATGCGTCATATCAACATACTGTACCAGTAGCACTAAGTAATGTGGAAAACGAGCCAGGCTTACTATAGCTCTAGGCAGAGATGGGCAAAAATACATAAAAAAGTATTTGAAATACAAAAAAAAATACTATGTGAAATACAGTACCAGGCTACAGTCACCAGGATAGTATCCTGGTATCCTGGTGACAGTATCATGGTCAGCATTTGACCAAGTAGGCCTACTGACCAAGTATTTCTTTTTTCTTTTTTTTTGTATTTTCGCCCATCTCTGTCTTTAGGCCTATTGCAGTGGTCCTCATATCAAGGAACCCCAAATTGTGCTGTATTTGGCCACGGATCCCCATTTGAAAGGATTGTGTGCCAGGGACCCCCTTAAGGACAACTTAGTTTTTTTTTACAACAAGGGTTCATAAGATGAGTGTTAAAATGTTTTCATTTACTTCTTTCTATCGTTTTAGTGATTTTTACTATTTTGATAAATATGTCCTTTTAGACACAATAAGCCCATTCCCAAGATGCACCGCAATCTTTCATGGGCAGACTTATGAGGACTGGTGTAAATAGTAACAAAGAAATTGCTGGCTTATTTTGTCTAAAAATACAAATTTAGCCACTTACTGTACGCATTCCCCCACCCACTGAAATCAAAATACAAAAATCGCTAAAACTATAGAAAGCAGTAAATGAGAACATTTTAACACTCAACTTTTCTTTTCTCTAATCACAATCTAAAATATGAACTCTTGTTGTAAAAAGTTGTCCTTTAAGAGAGAATACCTCAGCCTTTATCAGGACTTTCGAAAAAAGCAGATCGACAAGCAGTGAATTTGTAGCTTTGCATCTTGATTTAACAAACTATTCCTCATTTAGCTGGGGACCCCCTGGAAACCACCTCAAGGACAACTGGGGGTCCCCGGACCCCACTTTAAGAAGCATGACATGTTGTGACAACCCTTCCTTTGGTTTAGTGAAGTGCAACTTGGAGGAGAACCAGGTAGAAGTGAGTGGAGGGGGCCTCAATGGAACCTACTCTACTCCCCAGTTTCACTTCCACTGGGGAGACACAGAACATCACCCTGGCTCTGAGCACACCGTGGATGGGCACAGATACCCCATGGAGGTAATAATATTACAGTGGTTGAAAATGTATCTCAAATTTTTTACTCAAGTGAAAGTATCAATAGTGCAATATAGTAATACTCCATTACAAGTAAAAGTCCGGAATGAAAAATGTACTTGAGTAAAAGTATAAGTATTGGTATCAAAATGTAGTTTAAAATCCAAAAGTTAAAATCACTCATTATGCAAAATGACCTGTTTCACAAGTTTTCAAAAGTATACAAATCTTGTGAGCTTGTAGATCCGCTATTTTCAAAATGTATAGGGCTGAAGTGATTAATGTATGTTTTGTGATAATATTCAAAATCTACAAAGTAACAGTTACTAAAGTTTTCAAATAATTGTGGTGAAGTAAAAGTAGAATATTTACCTCAAAATTGTACTTACTGTAAGTGCAGTACTTACCGTAATTGAATGTGCTTAGTTACTTTACACTACTGGAGGTAATATTCTGCATTGTTTTCACAATCATTTTCATGTCATGGCACATTGATATGTATTTGTCTGTGGTGGGCGCCATCTGAAAAGATTGTGTACCACGGATAAGAGAAGATTTATTTAAATAGTCGATCCACAAGCTCATAATGTGTCACTTTGTGAAGTGTTGTGAGCTTGTAGATCGTTTATATAAAAGCGGAAGTGGCGCTCGAACCTTTTAATGTCAAGGACCCCTAGAATTATATGTATTTGGCCGCGGAACCCCCATCTCAAAATATGTTGTTCGTGATCCCCCTAAAAGGAAAGATTTGAGTACATTTTTTTTATCTATATTCAAAGATTTGCACGAATCATCGTGCTTTTTCAAAAATAGCAGATCTACAAGCTCATAGCGCATCACTCTGTTTTAGTTATTCAAAAATAGCAGATCTACAAGCTCATAGCGCATCACTCTGTTTTAGTTATTCAAAAATAGCAGATCTACAAGCTCATAGCGCGGCACTGGATGCCGCACTATGAGCTTGTGTATCTGCTGTTTTTGAATACCTTGTAGTATAAAATAATGGTTCAAGTGGTTAAAATCTAAAGAGACAGAAGCGTTCCAGGGTAAAATACTTGTTGCTGGGCACTCCATTGAACCTCTCGAGGACCTCAGAGGCTCCACGGACCCCACTTTGAGAACCACTGATATTGGATAAAGCTGAGAGGATCACTGTATCTTCAATGATGAACATAATGCTTGCTTTTGTTTGTTTATACTTGTGAAATGATTTGATCTCCGCAGATGCACATTGTCAGCCTGAAGAAGGGTCTTACTGTAGACGAGGCCAAGGCTGATCCAGAGGGAATCGCAGTTCTGGGCTTCTTCCTAAATGTACGTTATGCCACACTTTTAATTTATTTCCGGCGGTGTGAGCTTCTATAATGTTTGACGAAAGATTTGGGGGACAGTTGTACAAGTACGTCGTAACCTTTTTTTTCCACACGTGATCATCTGGACGCTTTGACATCACAGGGTCAAATCTTAGTTCTCTGCGAGCACAACCGTCACTCTCAGATATTGAAAAATAGACCATAGAAACTTGACCTCTCAGCAATGTTAATTCTTGTTTGACAAACAACCCAGCAGTGTTCTGCTTGTGAAGCAACACGCGAACACTAAACAACGGTATTTCCTATTTTATAACGTAGTTGTTTTACGGGTCAACGGGTGTATATGTCGGGCAGAAACCTTGTATCTCCAAGTTTACATTTGTTATGTTTTTTCGTAAAGTAAAGCCCTGCTTCATCACACAAGACCGTTGAAAACAGCAGATCTACAAGCACACAGCGCTGTGTTGTGTGCTTGTAGCTCGGCTATTTTCACTATTTTAAATCGTTTCTAAAATGATAAATACAAAACGAACGGTTTTGGACATACAAGGTTTGCACCCGACAACAGCGATATCTGAGTGCAGAGGAGTCTGACAGACGAGTCTGACAAGGGTAGCCATTCCTACACACTGCCATTCCTACGGAGGCAGTGACCATGCACCTAAACCAAACCCTAACCCTAACCCTAACCTCAGTAGGAATGGCAGTGGGTAGGAATGGAGAACTGGCCCCGTCTGACAAAGACAGTTGAAGAGTCTTTCTAGGCCTGTTGAAGATAGCAGAGTACAGAGTGAAAGATTGGGTTGTTAATTGTCATGGCATTGACAACATACCCAAGATGTTCTTCCATTGCAGCTCAGGGCGCTGTGACCCACTGCACTGTGTTGTGCTGTGTCTTTGGCTCGACCTTCAGTCGAATCGCGAGCCTCCCAACTAAAACACACAACTAATTTATCTCTGATATGAGGGTATCCATGGCAATTTCACCATCACACGCCCCTGAAAACTTTAATTACTGACCGTAAGCCAAGTTTTGATTGAAGTTTTTTCTTTCTGTCTTTGGACCTGTTCCCAGAATCGAAAAAGCACACCAGTGTTCTTTCTCGACTGACACACAAACAATTTCTTGGGACCGCGTATCAGCCTACGATATATACAGAAGATCGTCACCATAACCTAATCCAAATAACATATTTGGCTGATGAGAAAGTCACATGTCCAATAACTCAAATGTTTTCAGCTCATGGAGTGCCTTGCGGTGGGAGGATATTCCTCGTAATTGGACGATGTTATGAGTTAAGGAGAGAGAACTGGCTTCAACTAGGATTGCAGTGTCATTGCAGCGCAAATGGCAAACATAGGACAATTATAGCCGCAGGCAATTTAGATGCTATCATCTGCATCTAAGTTGTCCACTGACAGCCCATTCTGATAATCTTAAACAAGACAATAAACTCAGCAATATTGCACCTTTGTCTCTGTCAAGACTGTTGACATGTTATGAGCAACCTTCTTTCAATAAACTGTGTCATGATTTATTTGTATTTGTATTTTTCAGTATTGGAGTTTGTAAGCAGTTGGAAATCACTCATCTAAGTTTCTTGCTGCTATGAAAATTCATCTTCAATCTGATATACTTTTCTGTGATTTCTCATTGTGTATGTATATAACTTGATAATAATAAAAAACACTGCATTAACAATGTGATTTCTTCTCTGTAGGCAACAGATGAAGGAACTACCTCACAAACATGGGAGGATTTCACATCGTACCTGACGAACATCAGCTCTACAGGTCAGTCCACTGTTTCACTTGGTCAATCAAATCTCCACCAGGCCTGGTTGCCTATCCTGGGCTGTGTATACCCTGACGTGGCCCCTGGTGTGACTACTGTCATGGCAGACTCCTGCCTAGTTTGGTCATATTAGAGATACATATTGTGTGATAAGTTGACACTTTGGCCTGATGGTGGCACTAGAGGCAAGGTCATGGGGTTGCTCAAGTCCTTGGGGAGCATGAAAGTTTCAGTAATCCTCCCATTACATTTTGGGATTTTTGGAGTGGTGAGCTCCCAAAACATGGTACCTCTGGCTGTGGCAGACCACAATCATCTCTGTATCCGTAGCAGCTCATTTAAAGCCATTGTATTTATGAACATTTTATTTTCTATTCACAGACTCTATGGTTAACATCACACATAACATCTCTATCAGTGACCTGATAGGAAGCGTGGACCTGACCAAGTTCTATCGATACATGGGGTCCCTGACCACCCCCACCTGCAACGAAGCAGTGGTTTGGACCGTGTTTCAGGAACCAATTAATGTCGGCAAAGCACTGGTGAGTGCACTCACTCGCGTGCACACACGCACACACACACGCACAATATACAGCAGCCATTCAGAGTCAAACTGACAACCGTTCTGAGGTTATTTTAAGCAGCAGACAAAAGCATGTATTTTAGAAAAGGCTCCCCTATTAGTCTATAGCAGGGTTCCCCAATAGGCGGCCCGCGGGCCATTTGCGGCCCGCGGGGGGCTACTGTCTGGACCCCACCAACCCCAGTAATAATGATGGTGTAAGAGCAGCAACAACACTAGTATATTGTCGTTGTCGGGTGAAAACCCCGTATCTCAAAATGTGTACGTTCTTTCGCAAAGTAAAGCCCTGCTTCATCAAACAAGGCCGTCGCACAAAAGTAGTGAAAACAGCAGATCTACAAGCACACAACGCCTCGCGGTGCGAGGCGTTGTGTGCTTGTAGATCGGCTGTTTTTTTTTTTTTAAGATTTGTTTTTGGGCTTTTTGCCTTTATTGGATAGGACAGTAGACTGACAGGAAATGGGGGAGAGACAGGGACAGACAGTGACATGTGGCAAAGGTCGGCCGGATCGGGAATCGAACCGGCGACGCCGACAGGCATTGATGCCGAAATGGCAATGCCTATATGGTATGCCAGTATGGCGCCCCAGTAGATCAGCTGTTTTCACTAGTTTAAATCATTTTTAAAATGATAAATTCAAAACGAACGGTTTTGGACAAACAAGATTTTCATCCGACAACGACGAAAACTGTCGCTGGAGTAGTGGGAACGCCACCGTCGCCCCCTGCAATGTTGTGGCCCTCGGCTTGGTACCCTAGACATAATTTGGCCCTTGGGGAAAACTAATTGGGGAACCCTGGTCTATAGGAAAGATAAGGGAACACGTGTTGGTATGCATGTATGTCATGTGTTTTGTATTGTAATTGTAATTGTTTTTAACGTATTAACAGTTAATCGCAGTAAGAGAGGAACTCAATGGAAATAAGTCTCAGGACTTTCTTGTGTCATCCTCGAATTGTTGTAACCAAGTGTTCTTTATTGCTTTTTCAAATAAATCAAATAAAAAAGATCTAACAGAAGCATTAAGTGCATACTGTACATATATCCAACATACCTACATAGTCATTGAATTGCTTCATATAGATGCCAATTTAGAGTAACTAGCCCTTACCCGTTCAAAGATATGAGCTCCGAAATGATGTGCAGTGTGTGGGTTATGGGATGTGCACTGTGCACAGTATATGAGGGATGGAAAGTAACTTTAACTGGTGCTTGCATGATAATATGTAGGAGCATCAATGTAAGAAATACCCGTTTGGTTTAATGGCTACAGAGATACTGTGTACCCCCGTGGGCGTGGTTTTGAGGTTAGGTTTAGGCATAGTGTTGGTGAGGTTAGGGTTAGGTTTCGGCATAGTTTTACTGATGTTAAGGTTAGTATAGGGTTAGGGTTAGGGTTAGGTTTAGTCATATAACCACGCCCACCTGGTCGAAACACCTGGGAAAGAGTATTTAAAACATTTTTAAATACTTCAAATAGCCGATCTACACGTTGTGAGCTTGTAGATAGCAATTTGAAATATTTAAAAATGTTTTTCAAAATAGTAAAAAATGGCAAAGAAGTTTAGGGATAAGGGTTAAGGCATGGACGAAAATTAGTGTCCTGAACCTAATGGAGCAAGATCAAATGAGCTTCCCCTGTTTGACTACCTGTGAGCATCCCTCACTCTGGACAGGTAATTACGCAGGTATTTGGGAGCTGAACCATTTAGCATCCTGAAAACCAAACACAAAGATGAGATACTCTCCCCTCCACTCTTACTCATTCATCTATTCTAGACTACTGAAGGTTAGATGAGACCTTGGCTGTACCAGGCCTGCCCATACTGTCTCTAACGACCAAACCTTTCAAATCTGAGTTCTGACTTTCCGACGTGCAGCTTTCCGGACTCTAATTCGGGGTGATGATATTATAAAACATACAAACCATTGTAGCCCTATTTTATACATATACAAGCTTGAAATCTGCTATTTTCAAACACATTGTACTTTTACTTTTGGTACTTTAAGTACATTTTGATGCCAAGTACTTTCCTACTTTTACTCAAGTACATTTTGAATTCCGGACTTTTACTTGTAACAGAGTACTTCTACATTGCAGTATTGATACTTTTACTCAAGTAAAGAGTAACTCAAGTAAAAAAAAATTTTCCCTTTTTTTTTTAAGAAACCTTACTAGCTTGTTTTGGGAGGTGTGCGATTTTGTCTTCAGTGACTTAGAGATTCCATTGTATCACAGGTTACATGCATAGTCGGTGGTCAAAGTGACACTGAAAAGTCGCATTTCCAATTCATCAGGATTAAGGCCCATTCCCACTGGGCCAGATAACAGATAGAAAAATCTCTTTCTCCAGATATTTTTCCATTCAAAGTGGATGGTAGATACAGATACAAAAATATTTGCCACAGATAAAAGTATCTGTGGCAAATATCTGTGGCAGATCTTTTTTTTTATCTGTATCTACCATCCACTTTGAATGGAAAAATATCTGGAGAAAGAGATTTTTTTTATCTGTTATCTGGCCCAGTGGGAATGGGCCTTAAGTCTCCTATAGCCAACAAGGTGACAAAAATGTAGGGACGGTGGGCAGAGAAGGGAAAACCCCCACTCTAACAGCACACATTTACCCCTGTTATACCTGATAAAGCAAGCGTCTTCAACATTTTCAGGCCGAGGACCCCTTAGTTGAGTGAGAGATGAAGCAGGGACCCCCCACAACCTGTTCATAGATTCTATATAGTTTCATTGTTTGACAGCACAATTATCAGTGTATTTTTGGATTCATGTCAATTTGTGTTTTCATATATTTAACCACTAGCTTGAACCGTTTAAACTTGACCTTTCACTCTGTACTTAGTCTGCTCTTTTTCCCTTCTACACCAAACCTATAAGCTCGCAACGCCTCGCAATGCGAGATGTGAGCTTGTAGATCTGCTATTGTTGGCTACAGTTCTCAGAATGGATTGGATTTGGAGGACCCCCTGTAGTAACTCTGAGGACCCCCTAGGGGTCCCGGACCCCCTGTTGAAGACCCCTGTGAAAAAGAAATACAAATATCAGTCCAATAATTGGGGAGGGGAGGACAAGGCCAAAACATAGGCCTATATGTACGAGGTCTGCTGGAGCGCGTTGACATCCATCACAGGGAGATGATCCTCATAAATTAATTTAGATAAGCGAGCCTCGGAATAATACGTACGATCAGGGACGTGCTGGCCATTGGGAAAAGCGGGGCAACTCCCGAACGGCCGGTTCATTCCCGGCCGGTCCAGACTGGCCATTAGGAAAAATAAAAATAAAAATGTCAGCATTTTGGGGGCTAGGCGGCCAACAAAGTAAATCGTCACTGTCGGGCAGAAACGTCTCCAAGTTTCAAATTTATATTTTTTTTCCCAAAGCAAAGCCCTGCTTCATCATACAAGGCTGTTGCACAAAAGTAGTGAAAACAGCAGATCTACAACGCCTCGCGGTCGGCTGTTTTCACTAGTTTAAATCATTTTTAAAATGATAAATGCAAAACAAACTGTTTTGGACATACAAGGTTTCCACCCGACAACGACGAAATATAACTCATGTACAGTAATTGGCCCACTGGCTTGTCCCTTGTCATGATCTGAAATGGCACATCTTTGAGTAGCAGCAGCGCTATAGAGAGAGATCTCTCTCTACGTAGAGAGAGATCTCTCTCTATACAGTAGCGCGCAATGAGGGCCTCTCCAACTCTTTTTTCCCGGGCTGAATCAGGGGCCCAGCACGTCCCTGCGAACGATGCAGTGCTTTACGCTGAATGAGAGAATGTCTCGCAGCAAACAGAAGGCCCATCGTGGACACGCTTCAGTATCTCCTCCCATATCTCCTCTGGGATCTCTTTCTTCCTTCAGATCCTCCCCCCAACTAGCCTTCGCACGCTTGAATGACTCCGCGGCGTAACAGAGACAAGTCAGATCATAAATACATCGTCACTGTCGGGCAGAAACCTCGTATCTCCAAGTTTCAAATTAGCAATTGTTTTGGGCTATTTTCAAGATTTTAAATTGTTTTTCAAATTTTTAAAAAAAAGGAAGGTTTTGGACTTACAAGGTTTCCACCCGAAACGAAATATATGAAATTACGCCAGTGCAGACTTCTTTTTGAGGAGAATATACAGAAGCCCTAGGTCAGGGTCCCCCAGTTTCCATGCCCCCCCCCCTCCCCCCATTGCAAAATTACTTAAAAAAAGAAAATAGCAGAACACATAGCAGACACTAATAGAAATACATTTTATGCCCATATATGGGAGATCCCTGATGTCATCAATATTAAGCCCATATCTAACAGGACTTCATATGGGAATGCCCATATATGGAGGCCACATCGGCCACATACCACACTAACAGAATCCATATATGGCCATGACAGGTGGCCAAGACAGGGATCTCCATATGGGCATAAAAGGGATTGTATGTATGATGTCAGATGTCATAGACGTCATAAGACTTTCACATATATAACGAAATGTTTGAGGTCTCACAGCATAACTCCATATACTTCATGGATCTCCATATAAGGGTACCAGGGGTCTCCATAATGGGTAACTGGTCCATCTGGCCAAGACGCGTCCAGCAGATTACCAAGCGTGTCTATGAAGGGAGCGCTCGTTTTATGGTTAGATGTCACAGTTATTGTCCACGACATTAAGTTATTGTCCACGACATTGCAAGCGGCGCGAAGGCCAGCGGACCTTGGTCCTGCTCTTCGCCCCCGAGCGCCGCAGGCGCGAGTGGCCGCGAAGAGCGGACCAGGGCCGCGCGGCCGGCGGAGCGCCGCGCGAGTTACGAAGCCGTGGTGAATGCAATCGTTATTTACGGCCTGGGCAAGTGCACGATAAACGCAATGATAATTGGGTTTTGGTGCACCTCGCGCGGTCCAAGTGACTACAACCGAGCGCTCCCTACGTCCGGTTCAGCCAATCACAGGGGGCTTGGGGGAGACCGGAACCAGACCGGAACAGGGACAGCCTTGGGCATACGCCAGACGCGGCCAAGACATGGTGCGACCTCTGCCTCGCTTCACTTGTCGCCCTTAGGTGTCTCACTGGTAGGTACTACTACACTGTAAAAAATAAAAAGTTGGGAAAACTCAATATTTTAAGGCAACAAACTTCAGAAAACTTTTAAGTTTAGGTCAACTTAGAATTTTAAGTTAAGCAAAAATTATAAAAGCTGAGGCAACTTAAAATGTTAAGATAAACCAACTAAACCAATTTAAGCAAAACTTAAAGTTTTATGTTTGATTGTCTAACTTAAAAGTTTCCTGAAGTTTGTTGCCTTAAAATTTTGAGTTTTCTCAACTTTTATTTTTTACAGTGTATTAGTACATATATTCCATAGTGGTGGAAAAAGTACCACATATATTTTTTTTTTACTTATAACTACTCAACTACTCAACTACTCAATAAGTAAAACTATTCTGTTAGTAAAAGTAAAAGTCCTGAATTATGAATTTACTTGAGAGTAAAAGTACAAAGGAATTGGTTTCAAAATGTACTTTAAGTACCAATTTTAGAAAGTAGGTTACTCGTCAAGTTTTCAAGTATAAAATGTATAAAAATCGCTATTTTTAATTGGCCAAAATGTATATAGGGCTGAAGTGGTTAGTGTGTTTTGTAAATAATAATACACATCTATAAGCAACTAGTAACTAAAGTTTTCAAATAATTGTAGTGGAGTAAAAGTACAATATGTTACTCAGAGATGTAGCGGAGTAGAAGTAAAAGTACTGAAAATTGCAGTACATTTTCAAATAGACAAACTATAAAATAGAGCAGTGGTTCTCAGCGTGGATTCCAGCCTATATGGGGATCTAAATTGACCCATACACGTCTGTAACTCTGACAGCGTACACATGGAACCAAATGGACCCAGGTCCATTTTGTTCCATTTGTACAGTGGCGTCAGTTCAGAAAAAGCTAAGGTATGGCAACATGACTGGTGTCTTGCACGCGCGCGAACCAGTCAGGTTGCCATACCTTAGCAACAGGCATGATATATTTATTTTAAGAAGAAGTACATATAATATATACTTATATATAACTAAAATATAATTATAATACCTTTGTTAAAGTGACCATTTTGTTAAATTTTGCATTTGTAGTTATTTTACTGTAATTTACCAACATAATAACCCGCACAGATAGACAAAGAGACATTCATGGATTCATATTTAGAACTAACTTTTATCTTCCCCCCTGGACCCAGGGTATGGCAGCTGCATACCCTTGCCATACCCAATTGACGCCCCTGCATTTGTACACTGTCAGAGTTAAGGGAAGACCTTGACATTTGAAAGTTTTGAGAAATTGACCCATACACGTCTGTAACTCTGACAGCGTACACATGGAACCAAATGGACCCAGGTCCATTTTGTTCCATTTGTACAGTGGCGTCAGTTCAGAAAAAGCTAAGGTATGGCAACATGACTGGTGTCTTGCACGCGCGCGAACCAGTCAGGTTGCCATACCTTAGCAACAGGCATGATATATTTATTTTAAGAAGAAGTACATATAATATATACTTATATATAACTAAAATATAATTATAATACCTTTGTTAAAGTGACCATTTTGTTAAATTTTGCATTTGTAGTTATTTTACTGTAATTTACCAACATAATAACCCGCACAGATAGACAAAGAGACATTCATGGATTCATATTTAGAACTAACTTTTATCTTCCCCCCTGGACCCAGGGTATGGCAGCTGCATACCCTTGCCATACCCAATTGACGCCCCTGCATTTGTACACTGTCAGAGTTAAGGGAAGACCTTGACATTTGAAAGTTTTGAGAAACCCTGAAATAGAGTGATCAACACGTGTTTTTTGTATCGCTGCATGCTATTCAATGGCATTTTGTACACAATCTCTCCATCTCCCTTATCAGTTTTTCCTCATACTGTAGTGTAGTACGCACCAACACACTTTATCTCTCTCCTGTTATCTGGGTGACAGCTACCTGTATTTTTCTGAAACAGGCCATCGGTCACGTAGCGGTCATGTCAGTCTGTTCCAGGTGACTCCTCTCGGGAATCATTACCAGCGGTGTGGAATAACTAAGTAGATTCACTCAGGGGCGTCAAATGGGTATGGCAGGGGTATGCAGCTGCCATAAAATGCAGCTGCCATAAAATAAAAGTTACTTTTAAATATACATCCATGAATGTCTCTTTGTCTATCTGTGCTGGTTATTAATAATAATAATAATAATAATAACTTGAATTTATATAGCGCCTTTCAAAACCCAAGGCGCTTAACAAAACAGAAACAATCACATTATTGTACAAAAGCCAGAGTAAATAAGTGTCTCTTCAATGCGGACTTGAAAGAGTCCAATGTTGGCAGCTGGCGAATCACCAAGGGGAGGGAGTTCCAGAGGGTTGGGGCTGCCACACTGAAGGCTCTATCCCCAAGGGTCCGCTTTTTGCTGGGAGGGACGGCGAGGAATCCCCGGTAAGCAGATCTTAGGTTCCGCTCCGGGGAGTAGTCCACAAGGAGGTCTGACAGGTACTGTGGGGCTTGGGCATGGAGGGCTTTGTAGGTGAGGAGGAGCATTATGTATTATGTTGTTAAATTACAGTAAAATAACTACAAATGCAACATTTTACAAAATGGTCACTTTAACAAGGTATTATAATTATATTCTCCACACTTGTATTCTCCCCATCTTGACAAAATGGTATATTCCCAGGTTCCGCAGGTCAGCTGCACAGGTGCAATTCATTATTGTTAATTGGCACGTTTACTAACATGCCAAGTTTATCTGCACTTGAACAGCCGTTCCAGGCTGCCATATCCAGCCCAAGAAACCGTAAACGGGGGAGAAAAAAAATGTAGTTCTTAAAATAAACGTATCATGCTTGTTGCTAAGGTATGGTAACATGACTGGTGTCTTGCACGCGCGCGAAGGCGCGCGTGCAAGACACCAGTCATGTTGCCATACCTTAGCCTTTTCTGAACTGACGCCACTGGATTCACTCAAGTACTGTGGGGTGGCTTTCCTGCCTTTATTGATAGCACAGTAGGTAGACAGGAAACATAGAGCCAAGGTCGTCGGGATTGGGACTGGAACCCGCAACACGTTACAAATTACAATTTAGGCAGACGCACTTAATCCAGAGCGACTTACTATAAGCAGGTAATACGTTTGTTTGATTGATTGATTATTGTATTAGACAAAAATGGAGAACAGTACAAGTAGCCTACAGTACAAGTACAGTTGAACACCCTGCCTAAAAGGAACATCTCAAATAAGACCTTTTACTGTCTTTTTTTACATTGGAAGCCCTTGGTATTTAATTCATGGACATAATAAATAGCGAGCAAAGAAAACATTCAATAATATCGCAGTTATAAACATCACACTATATGTACAGGATAGGGGAAACAAGGGGGTGGGGCTAAGGTACGGGGGAGGGGGAGCTCACTTCTCGCCTGTCTATGGGAGAAGTGATAACTACCTCTTGAAGGATGCCAGCGAGCAACATGGTCAGGCATCAGAGCCTATATGAGTACTGAGGTATTTTTACTTTATTGAAGTATTTCCAATTTTCTGAACTTTTTGCAGAACTCCACTCCATCTCTGAGACAAATATTTGCAAATATTCTCTGAGGCCTTTTATTTTTACTCCACTACAATTAGTTCTCTTTAGCCCTATTTTACATAGGCTATTTTCAAGCATTTTAGTACTTTTACTTTCGGTAGGCTACTTTAAGTATATTCTGATGCCAATACCTTTGTATTTTCAGTCAAGTAACATCTTGAACACAGGTCTTTTACTTGTAACAGAGTATTTACTATTTCTACATCGTGGTAGCCTGTTGCTACTTTTACTTAGCAAAACACATGAGCCTGTGGCGTCAGTTCAGAAAAAGCTAAGGTATGGCAACATGAATGATGTCTTGCACGCGCGCAAAGGCTAGCCTAGTAAACGACCAACTTCCGTTCTCCAGGAGGATGAAATGGTTTCTGGAAGAGGGGCGGGTACGAGGCTACGCGAAGGCGCGCGTGCAAGACACCAGTCATGTTGCCATACCTTAGCAACCGGCATGATACATTTATTTTAAGAACTACGTTCAATTTCCCCCCCGTTTCTACTGTTTCTTGGGCTGGCTAAAATTGGCATGTTAGTAAACGTGCCACACAATTAACAATAATGAATTGCACCTATGCAGCTGACCTGGGAATATACCATTATGTCAAGATGGGGAGAATACAAGTATGAAGAATATAATTCTAATACCTTGTTAAAGTGACCATTTTGTTAAATTTTGCATTTGTAGTTATTTTACTGTAATTTAACAACATAATAAGCAGAACAGCTAGACAAAGAGACATTCATAGATTTATATTTAAAAGTAACTTTTATTTTCCCCCCTGGACCCAGGGTATGGCAGCTGCATACCCCTGCCATAGCCAATTGACACCCCTGACCTGAGTGCCTCTTCCTCTTATACCATAATATTATGACTACTTGGTTTGACTTCATCCATGGCTGTAAATCTAACTCAGCATACCAATGTACTGTATACAACACTGACATACAGATGATTCATTTGATATTGTATCTTTCAGAAGTCCTTGTAAAAAAAAAAACGATACTGTCAACAACACTGTGGTTCGTAGGGCAGGGAGGTCATTGTTGCGCTTTCCACCTGTTTCTCATGGTCTCCTTTTGGCCAGTAGGTCTGTATTATTACAGGGAGCAGTCCCACACACACCCATTGTAACTTCAAACTCCATTTTAACCATGATAGATTCATTAAAAACACCCATTATTTTTTCTGGTGACTCATACTACCCTCCTAATACGTGAGCAGGTCGTGTTTTTTCGATAACTTTTTTCATTTATTCTTAATAATTATTTGGGAAAATGGAAAAAATGAAATACAAAAAAATAATTATTAAAAATAAATGAAAAAGGTTATCGAAAATACTCACTGCTCACGTATTAGGAGGGTAATATGAGTCACCAGAAAAAATAATGGGTGTTTTTAATGAATCTATCGTGGTTAAAATGAAGTTTGAAGTTACAATGGGTGTGTGTGGGGAGAGGCCCTGGTAACATTTACATCAAATATCTAAATATTAGGGCTGGGATGCGATTAAAAATTGAAATATCCCTTTAACCCTATTATGTGTCGAAGTGTCCCTGTAAGACACGTAATTGCTGCCCGGGTTCTGTATTAATGACAGTCGTGCTGCTCCGAATAGAATGATGGCTTAAAGGCAGCAGACTGAGGACAGCTGTCATAATTATATGAGCAAACATACGGTGACAAATAAGGGTGAAAGATGGATTTCCTTTCAGAAGACAAATTGGTGAGACTGTCGCATGAGGTTAAAGAAGTCAAACTGCTGTGCAGGGGTGTCGCACAAAATTCTGAGCCGAAGGACCTCTCAAATATTTCGTTCCAGGGACCCACCCAGGGACGTGCTGGGCCCCTGATTCAGCCCGGGAAAAAGAGTTGGAGAGGACCTAATTTTTTAGTTATATTTCGTCGTTGTCGGGTGAAAACCGTTTGTTTTGTATTTATCATTTTAAAAATGATTTAAACTAGTGAAAACAGCCGATCTACAAGCACACAACGCCTCGCGGTGCGAGGCGTTGTGTGCTTGTAGATCTGCTGTTTTCTCTACTTTTGTGCAACGGCCTTATATGATGAAGCAGGGCTTTGCTTTGCGAAAAAATTTATATATTTGAAACTTGGAGATACGAGGTTTCTTCCCTACAGTGACGATTTACTTTGTTGGCCGTCCAGCCCCCAAAAAAGGAACGAAGGCCGACCTTTTATTTTAAATTTTTTCATATGGCCGGCCTGGACCGGCCGGGAATGAA
Organism: Nannobrachium achirus; assembly: GCF_963921795.1. Classification (NCBI taxonomy): domain Eukaryota; kingdom Metazoa; phylum Chordata; class Actinopteri; order Myctophiformes; family Myctophidae; genus Nannobrachium; species Nannobrachium achirus. The sequence goes on from NC_137825.1 coordinate 50,655,531, forward strand.
CCGGCCGTTCGGGAGTTGTCCCGCTTTTCCCAATGGCCAGCACGTCCCTGGACGCACCAGAAGCAAAACTTGAGTTACAAAATGTTTGCTTAAAAAAAATACATATATTCAAAGATTTGCACACATTTTCAGAACTTTTCAAAAATAGCAGATCTACAAGCTTGCAGCGCGGCACTCGGTGCCGCGCTGTGAGCTTTTATATCTGATATTTTTCAATAGCTAAAATATAAAATAAAGAATTCCCCTCCACCTTGGGCCCTAATAACTCAGTCCCACTCAGTCGCCCACCCCACCCCCCACCCCTTGTGACACCCCTGTTCTGTAACATTCCAGACATGGCTGGGAAGTTGGAACGTACATACCTTAACGACTTTATGTTGGGGCTCCCCTTGTGGAGGATTGTGAACACACCGCTTTTGACAAAGATTTTTATTTGAAATGTTTTCATTTTTTTTAGATGAAACTGTTCCCAATGAAGACTGGGCTCAGCAATGTGTTTCGGCCTTCAAAGCCTCTAAATGGACGCCATGTTTATGCTTCCCCTGCCATTCCAACTACTGGTGAGCTGGTCTGGAATACCATGGAAGCAGTACCAACGACCTTTGTGATGAGATGAACTGATATGCTAAATACATCTGTTTCTGTTTCTTTGTTTTGTTTTATTCCGTAGGCCATGCATGGTGCTATGATGCTCACTGTGGTAAGTAGATCGATTGGTTTGATTTCTTAGGTGCCCAGAACGTTTTGGCTATAAAGGACACTTTGTTTTTTTACAACAAGGGTTCATATTTTAGATAGTCATTAGAGAAAAGAAAAGATGAGTGTTAAAATGTTTACATTTACTTCTTTCTATTGTTTTAGTGATTTTAACGATTTTATTTTGCATGCATGCCCCCAGGTTGGGGGCATGCATGCAAGTGGCTAAATATTAGTATTTTTAGACACAATAAGCCCATTCCCAAGATGCACCGCAATCTTTCATGGGCAGATGTGACTTATGGGGGCTGGTGTAAATAGTAACAAAGAAATTGCCGACTTATTGTGTCTAAAAAAGACATAATGTACTCTTGCCACTTGTATGCATGCCCCCAACCACTGAAATCAAAATACTAAAATCGCTAAAAACAATAGAAACCAGTAAATGAAAACATTTTAACACTCATCTTTTCTTTTCTAACCCTAATTACAATCTAAAATATGAACCCTTGTTGTAAAAAAAAATCACACCCGTGTGAACTGAGCGGTGGTCGTGGAGGCTGCGCAACAGCAAAACTAATATATAATAATAATAATAATTATAATAAAAAATATTTAAAAAATATTTAAAAAAAAAATTATAAAAAAATATATATGGGGGGGGGGGGGGGGGGGGGGGGTGCTTGCTTGTGTGTGAGAGAGAGAGCCATCCATCCATCCATGTCACTCCATGTCATTGCAGTTGATGCTCAGGGCAGACTAGACTCAACAGCACCTCTCTGGTCATCAGAGGTACTTAGGCTACATACGGCTACATACGGACCCACCCACCCACCCACCCACATAGACGGATACACACACGGCCACGCTATGGAGACGGTGTGACCACCGCTCAAAAAATACAAAGTTGTCCTTTAAGGCTATAGCCTATGACACCATTTTAAGATACATTAGACAAGATATAAACATATACATTCTCCTCAGACTACAGTCCCAATAAATGGCATCTTCTGCCTAAGTCCTACTGTGCCGGCGAGAGGCAGTCACCCATCAACATAGAGGCCAAGAGTGCCATGAAGGATGATAAACTTGTTGATTTTACCTACACCAAGTTTGACGACAAGCACTCCATGAAGCACATTGTCAACACAGGACACACAGGTTGGTGTGGATCTGTTTTACTCACGTTAACCTTGGCCAGGGGCGTCTCACTGGGGGGGAAAGTGGGACTGAGTTACTGGGGCCCAAGGTGGAGGGGCCCTAGTAACTTAAGCTATTGAAAAATAGCAGAGATACAAGCTCACAGCGCGGCACCGAGTGCCGCGCTGCGAGCTTGTAGATCTGCTATTTTTGAAAAGTCGTGAAAATGTGTGCAAATCTTTGAATATATGTATTTTTTAAGCGAACATTTGTACTCAAATTTGCTTCTTGGGGGTCCCTGGAACTAAATATTTTGAAATGGGGGTCCGTGGCCAAATACATATCACCTTGGGGGTCCTTGACATGAAAAAGAAACATAGGTTTCTTGCACACATTTGGTTATAAAACCATACTTGCTTAAATCAAAATGTATTTTGATGTCTGATCAAATCCATCAAATACTAGTATATAAATATTGAATCAAGCAACTTAAAAAGTGTCAGGGTGCACACAAAGGCCTGGGTAGATGTTAAAATGAGCCCAGGAGTGTTTTAAAGTGAATACCCCATTTTAGTGGTAAAAGAAATAAAAACCCATTCCCATGCTCACTCAGTACTTCATTTAATCCAGTGGTTCTTAACATGTGGGTCAGGACCCCCAGGGGGGTCCCCACATGACTTTGGGGGGGTCCCAGGATGACAGTAAAGTGACAATTTAAGGAAAAACCAAAAGAGAATTAAGAAGAAAGAAAGAAAGAAAGAAAGAAAGAAAGAAAGAAGGTGAATTAAATGAAAAAAGACCATTGCTGTGAAAAAAGCAATCAAACCGTAATATAAAAACTGGTCAAACATTGGCCAAATTGTCAAATAACTTTGGCAATTTTGACATTTTGAAAAACATACAAGCTTACAACGCCTCACGCCTCGTTGCGAGCTTGTAGATCGCCTGCGAGGCGTTGTGAGCTTGTAGATCGGCTATTTTCACAATATTCATCTGTGGAACCGAGTCAAACTAAATGTAATGCCTCAACTAATCAAACAAGATTATTTCGGGGGGGTACCCAGTTCCAATAGGATTATTTTGGAGGGGGTCGCGGCCTGAAAAGGTTTAGAACCACTGACTTAGCACTTAATTTGATCCACACATCTCACTAACACAGTGGTTCTCGACCTGTGGGTCGGGACCCCCCCAAAAGATTTTTGGGGAACATTGTTTAACATTGTTTTCTCACTTAACTGTAATCAAACCAGCATAAAGTTTAAGTGTATAGAGGGTATCTGCACATTTCTAAAGTGGCAATTTAAGGACTTTTTAATACCTCTAAAATGACAAATTAAATATTGGTCAAATTGTCAAATATTAGAGGCAGAAATTGTGAAAATAGCAGATCTTCATGCTCACAACGCCTCGCAACAAACCGTGTTTATACAAAATGTAATGCCTCAACTCTTAGTGCTTTTAGGGTGGGGGGGGTCCCCAGTTTAAATATGATTATTTTGGGTGTCACGGCCTGAAAAGGTTGAGAACTGATGCACTGAACGCACTGTACACTCATCTCTGCCTGCTCCCAGTGAAGTGCGTGCTGAAGGATGATATGGTGGAGGTGTCGAAGGGTGGCCTGGATCACGCCTACTCCACCCTGCAGTTCCACTTCCACTGGGGAGACGCTTCGGACAAGACCCAGGGTTCAGAGCACACTGTGGACACCAAGAGGTACCCAATGGAGGTACAGTTAAACTAAACCGTTCCAGCTGTTAAAGGTGCCACAAGTGATATTCTTTCGTTAAAAATGCAACATTGTTTTCTCACTCAACAGTAAACAAACCAGCATACAATATAAGTGTATACATTGCATCTGCACATTTCTATAGTGACAATTTAAGGACTTTTAAGACCTTTTTAATACACAATAGAAACATTTATAAATTATTATTATTATTAAAAATAATAATAATAACCTAGTAATTAACAAACTATACTATAAAGAATGGCTCACCATTGGCCAAATTGTCAAATATTACCTACGAAATATGCAAAACATGGGAACATTTTCACAATATCTATTTGTGGAACCGAGACAAATACATTCTAATGCCTCAACTCTTACAATTCCAAGTGCTCTGCAAGGTGGGGGATCCTCAGGTCAAGTAGGATTATTTTGGGGGGTCGTGGCCTGAAGTGTTTGAGAGCCACAACCGGTAATATGACTTAAGCTGGTTGCACACTGCTGCGTTTTTCGGGCCGAATATCAGAGTGAATTTCGGAGCGCGCAAATAAAAAATCAACCTCACGTTATGTCAGTCACGTTTGCACACTGCCGCTCGTTTCGCGCACCACTCAGTCCCTTGCTCTCTCTATCTCTCTCTCTCTCTCTCCTTGCCCTGAAAAACGTGTTTCGCAACGAAAAACGCAGCAGTGTGCAAAGACCTTTACAGCACCGTTAAATGTTGGTTTACTATTGATATACGGTACTGCCATTTTCCAGCTGATGTGTGTCAACGTGTGCACGTGTGATGAAGCCTTAAAACTTGACAATTGTCAATCTGCATGGCATGGCTTCTTCTTTATCTTTCAGATGCACATTGTGAACAAGAGGAAAGATTTGACTTTGAGTGAGGCCTTAAATACTTCAGATGGACTCGCTGTGCTAGGGTTCTTCATCGAGGTAAAGTGAGCAAGCTGCATTGTCCTAACCCAAACCCTAACCCAAACCTAGCCGCAAATTGTAACACTAGATTTATTTTTAAATCGGCTGAATAGCCACAGCCAATGAATCAAAACAGTTTTTTGCTATCTGATTGCATTAAACGACATCAAACTCACCAATATTGGGGCTGTATGGAAAGCTTGGAGTGTCCTCTTTCTATCTGCGAAGTGTTTGTTTCATAAAAATCCGCCGTAGACATGTTATGAATTCTATCTGTCAATAAATCCGAGCAGACATGTTTTTTTTTCTAAGTGTTGAACTTAAGAAGCGCTCGTCTTCTATAACGCCATGTCCCGCAGCCTCCTGCATTATGTGACATTTAGAACCAGCTGGTAATCAGGACCGCTGACTGCACTGAGTGACTTAGAAAAAATATCACCTGAACTGAATTTCGTGATAGAAAGTAGCTCATAACATGTCTATGTTGGGTTTTTATGAAACAAACACTTTGCAGATAGAAAGAGGATACTCCAAGCTTTTCATACAGCCCCAATATTGGTGAGTTTGACGTTGTTTAATACAATCAGATAGCAAAAAAAAACAACAAAAAAAAACGTTTTGATGCATTGACTGTCTATGGGAGGTATTGCAACCCTAGATTCATCCGATTTTTACCTTATCCCTTACTTAACCTTAAACCTTACCTAACCTTACCCCTTAACTAACCCAAACCTTAAAAAAGCAGATCTACAAGCTCACAATGCGTTGCATCGTGACACATTGTGAGCTTGTAAGTGAGCCTGAAGTGGTTAATGTATGTTTTGTAATAATACTCAAAATGTACAAAGTAACAAGTAACTAAAGATTTTGAATAACTGTAGTGTGGTAAAAGTACAGTATTTCTTTCTCTGAGATGTGGTGGAGTAGAAGTAAAAGTACTGAAAATTGTAAATAACTAGTACCGTAAAATTGTACATAACATAAGTACAGTATTTTAGTAAATGTACTTATTTACTTTACACCACTACACGGTAATTTGATATTCTATTTAATTATTTCTGCTTAAATGACATGGCCATACTAGATGTAAAACCGCTGTTGAAGAGATTTGCTAAGTTGTGGCCCTGCCTCCGATGCAAATGGGGGTCCATAACTCTCTATAGCTCTAGAAGTTACATCTCTGAATGATTTCCTAGGCCACAGATGGAGGAAAGTCTGCACGTGCTGAACGTTCAGGGCATGGAGACGGACATGCAGACGCAGGTGGACATGGAGGTGGACATGGACAGGAGGTAGGGCATTCACGAACAGTGATTTTTAGTATTCGAATTATTCGACCTCAAAGTATTCGAACAGTCGAATATTCGACAGGACTGGCACAAACTGTCAAATATTAATTAAGCAAGAGGCGAACATTGTGAAAATTTTCACAATATTAATCTGCGGAAACTGAGTCACATTAAATGTAATACCTACAATTCCAAGTGCTTGTCAGGGTTCTTATGACTTCCTATCTAGCCAAGCTTTATAAACCATGAAGATTTTAAAGACAAAACAATAAAAAAATAATAATAATAATAATAATAAGAGAATATTCGACTTCGGTGAACAATGTCGAATAGTGACTTTGATATTCGAATATTCGAATATTGGAATATTTGGAGAATGCCCCAACAGGAGGTATAATTGGAAAAGCTTCTGCCTCAATAGGGCATAGCAGTGGACTTGGATTTCTGGTGTTCACAAAAAATAGGCCATTCATTTTTCCCACAAAAATATTTATATACATTATTTTAAGCCTAGAATCAAGCCATCCAGGATCCAGGTGTATCATGACCATATAACATTTGATTCTATGAAAAACAAAATGTAATATGTAAATGATATACCAGTAAGACGCCTAAGGGCGAAAATCTGTCTTGGACATCTGTCTTGGCCATATATGGATTCTGTCGTCTGACATCATACATACAATCCCTTTTATGCCCATATATGGAGATCCCTTTTATGCCAATATATGGAGATCCCTGCTCTGAGTATCTGACATCACTGAAGTCACCTATGATGTCACAGTGATGTGTCAGCCTTTAATTAATGCCCATATATGGAGATCCCTGCTCTGAGGATCTGACGTCACTGTGACGTCACATGTGATGTCACAGTGATGTGTCAGGGGAACCACAGTGTCAGGCGTTATAGACAGAGATACGGTCAAGCTGTGACAGTTCGTATACTAAACTGCCAACTACGGTAGCAACTACATTTAATATACCCTTTGTTTAGCGGTTTTCAATTATTATTCTTTCACAGAATCAAAGGTTTTATGGTCACGATTCACCAGGATCCTGGACAGCTTGATGCTCTGCATAAAATAATTGATATCAATATTTCTGTAAATCTCTGTGGGAAAAAATGAATGGACGATCTTGAAGTGGCACCAGAAAACTACACCGCAACGCTATGCTCTATATTTATCAATTGATATGACAGGCCACTGCCACCTGACTGTTTTGCGGAACATTTTTATATATTAGAGGTTTAGATCAGCGATTCTCAACCTAAACAGGCTCTGAAAATACATTCTGCCCATCATTGCAGGTTTTTTTTCCTTTGCTATTTTATTGTGAACATTAGTGAAGACTTCAATTAAATGAAGATTGGTTGAAAAGTGAGTTATCCTTTAACCCATTTAGGCCTAACCTATAGTTAGGCCCAAATCAGAAATTAGCCTACAAAAACAAATATGTTGATACATACTGTACATGTACTGTAAGCCCCTCCCATACACTAAAACGTGTACCCGGCCTGAATGGGTAGCAAGCAGCACTAGTGTTAAGTCATTTGATATACATATAAATAACCTACATTGGCGTTTTAAAGAACAACTTTGTTTTTTTACAACAAGGGTTCATATTTTAGATTGTAATTAGAGAAAAAAAAGATGAGTGTTAAAATGTTTTCATTTTCTATTGTTTTAGCCGATTTTATATTTCAGTGATTGGGGCCGGGGCATACCAGTGGATAATATGTCTTTTTAGACATAATAACTGAAAATGTCTCTGTTACTATTTACACCAGCCTCCATAAGTCACATCTGATCTGCTCATGAAAGATTGTGGTGCATCTTGGGAATGGGCTTATTGTCTTGCATGCTTGCCCCCAACCTGGAAAAATCACTAAAATGATAGAAAGAAGTGAATGAAAACATTTTAACACTCATCTTTTCTTTTCTCTAATGACTATCTAAAATATGAACCCTTGTCGTAAAATAACAAAGTTGTCCTTTAAGTGAATAGTAAAATCCCCTCATCAGAATGAATGATATCTCTGTAGGGTGGGAGTTCTGGAGCCAGCTCTGATGCCTGGAAAACCTTTACTTCATACCTGTCTTCTGTTCAACACATAGGTACGTACACACAGGGGCGTCACAAGGGGGGGGGGGGGGGGGGGAGTGGGACTGAGTTACTAGGGCCCAAGGTGTTGGAGGGACCTTAATTATTTTATACTTTAACTATTGAAAAATAGCAGATATACAAGCTCACAGCGCGGCTGCGAGCTTGTAGATCTGCTATTTTTGAAAAGTCGTGAAAATGTGTGCAAATCTTTGAATATATGTATTGTTAAGTTAAGCAAACATTTGTAACTAAAATTTTGCGTCTGGGGGGGTCCCTGGAAGTATGTATCTTGAGATGGGGGTCCGTGGCCAAATGACTATCATTTTGGGGGTCCTTCACATGAAAAAGTTTGAGCACCACTGGCGTAAAAACATAGTGTTTTTCCAAAAAAGAGCCCACAGTGTACCCAGGGCATCACTTTGTATCACTTTAACCATTATTTTATGTGTTAACTATTGAAAAATAGCAGATATACAAGCTCACAGCACGGCACCGAGTGCTTCTAAAGTTTGTTTTGAAAAATGTCAGTGGTTGTCGTTCTCAAACTTTTTCATGTAGGCCTACTCTAGAATTATATGTAATTGGCCGCCGACCCCCATCTCGATATATATTGGGGACCCCCCCCCAGAAGCAAAGATTTGAGTTACAAATGTTCGCTTTAAAAAAAAATTAGTCAAAGATTAGCAAAAACGTTCAAGATTTTTTCAAGATCAGATCTACAAGCTCGCAGCATGGCACTCGGTGCCGCGCTGTGTGCGTGTAGATCTGCTATTTTCTAATAGTTAAAGCATCAAATAATGGTTAAAGTGGTTCCAAGGTCTTGATGGGTTAAAGCAAATGTTCTCAACCTGTGGGTCGGTACCCCCAGGGGGGTCCCCAAATTATTTTGGGGGGGCCCCAGATGATTAACTTAACGTGCAACATTGTTTTCTCACTCAACAGTAAACAAACCAGCATAAAGATTAAGTGTATATTTTAAGTGGTTTATGCACATTTCTAAAGTGACCATTTAAGGACTTTAAAACCTCTAAAATGACAAATTAAACATTGGCCAAATTGTCAAATATTAGAGGCAGAAATTGTGAAAATATCATCGAGTAAATCGAGTAAAAATCCCATTTTCTTTTCCTATTTAAAAAAGGTATATATATATATCTTTATATATAAGTAAAGAATATCACTTTTGACCACAACACAAACGATCCTCCTTGCGTTTCCATCTAAATGGGTGAGTTGCAGGGAAACAGCAAAATGTGTGATGTAATGACTGACGCTGCAAAGCCGACAGCGGAGAAGCTGTCTCTATCTACTGTCGGCGATAAGTTACTATCAAAACCTCGACCAGCTGTCCGTTTGTCAGTCAGTCACACGTCACACGTCACACTTTTGCCCTGCTGATATCTCCGCAACCGTTGCCCCGATCCATGACACATTTTGCATACACACTCCTTGCCTTCTCACATGACTCTCTTCTAGCGCCACCATGAGGCCGATTCTTGCAAAACACATTTATGGACACTGCTCCTACAATTTTTGCCCTAAAATCACACAAATCGGCACACAGTATGTCTACACTCATGTCATCAACATGGATCTGTCCCATTTAGTGCCACATTCTGGCCGATTTTTGTAAAAACATTTTTGGACACTACTCCTACAGATTTTGCCCTAAAATCACGCAAATCGGTACACAGTATGTCTACACTCATGTCATCAACATGGATCTGTCCCATATAGCGCCACCATCAGGCCGATTTTTTCAAACATATTTTTGGACACTGCTCCTACAGATTTTGCCCTAAAATCACCCTGCGACTAGCCTAGGGTTGCCACCTTTCAGAAATTGAAATAAGGAACACCTCTTCCGGGCACGCGGTGCGTGCGTTCTGTGCGTTCCGTGCGCGTGGCACAGCCGCCGGCCGGCGAAGAAATGCAGTCCCAAACCCATGAAATGCATAGAATAGTTATAACTATAACACACAACATGATATAACCTATATTGTATTTTTGCTATGTTTGATTTGTTCTTTTCTTATTTAAATAAAAAATGAGAACTTCCCCATAGGGGTGCTGTAACACCTGCAGCATCCCTAGTTCCCATGCTGTTCCCATGCTCCTGCACAGTGACCACTGTGCCAAAAAATCACATTCACTTTGTCTTTCAGCAGTGTGCTGTCACTGTGGAGATGCGTGGAAGCAAAGAAAGTCATCACAGTTTGATTTGATCATTGCTTTAGTCAATTATGAAGGGATTTTAAAAATTAAAACGTCTCCATGTTGCTTGGGAAGACTACTTCGCAGAGAAACCGTGGCCTTTGCGATTCGCTAATCGCGGGATTTCACATCGCGATTTCGGTTTGAAAACGATTAACCATGGAGCACTAATTCTTTTCTGCTTTTAAAGCGTGCGGTGTGCATCTGCCTGGTGGAAGGAGGAAGTTCAGTGATCACTGACTGTAACTAGGTAACGGTGATTGACAGCGACATGCAGCGCATTATGCAGACAGGGGCCGGGCAGCCCGGGCAGAGAGGAGAGGAGAGGACGAGGCAGAGCGCAGAGACTGCGAGCCTCTCTCTCCTTTTGCTGTCTTTTCCTGTGTTTTATTTCATTCATTATTGTTAAATGCTGTGTTGAGGTTTGTGTGACAGGCCTTTATGGGGCATTTGGTTAAATACGGAACAAACCGCGTTCCGTATTGGTTCAATACGGAACGCATCTTTTAATTGTCCAATACGGAACGATTCCGTATTATACGGTACGGGTGGCAACCCTACTCAGCCTGAATTGACATTTCGTTTCACTCCATTATTCAGTCTGAAAGTGCTTCCCTCCAGAGCTGTTTCTGGGATGGGCGTTGCCAAAGAGGCAGTCTTCTGCGATTGGTTCACCGTCTGACCAACACAACAGTAGCAAAGCAGATGACGTAGTGTTGTTATGTGTGGCTGGCTAGTGGCTAGCCTGTTGCTTGCTAGTGCTAGTTGCTAATCAAAGAAACAGCAGGAATAGGAGCACAACGAATTAGTAATCAAACACAACATAACATGTCTGCTACTGATGTTTCCTAGCGAGATCGATACGATCGCATTTTACCGCATTTTACCGCGACGCGATGTGTGCGGTCCAGTCCGGCGGCGGCGAATCGCACATGAGTTCTGGGAAAACCCAACCCACGCTGATCACAAGACGCTGATTCACAACGCTGATTCGCCGTACGGATTTCCAAACCAGGAAAACCTCTTCAGTGAGAGCAACACCAGACTCCCTGAATCGCCAAAACCACATTTGAAAGGGGTGTGGCTAGCAATTCAGGGTCTGAACCAGGCTACGCTGCGACCTGACGGTCGCTTATCTCCCGATTAGGGAGTCTTACTGGTGTAAACAAAAATGCTATGACAAGGAAGTAGAGCAGACATGATGTCACACACTGCCAGATAGGCTGTCACTGCCACCTAGCGACCTCTATGGACATGGCATGCACACTAGCTCTTTTCATGCCTTGGAGTGGCTTCATATGAACGCTGGATAAAATTGACAACGCAACGGCAATGTCCTGGGACCATGCACCATACCGGGAAGTGCCATGCATTTCTCTAGAGAAACAAAACAAAATGTAATTGGATACTTAGAAAAATAAAAAACGGAACATCGTGATAGCGCTGATACGCCAGCTGATGTAACCCGGTATGTGAACCTTTCACACGCGACATACGCCGCGAATGTCGCGTGTGAAAGGTTCACAAACCGGGTTCACTTACATTCGTACATTCGAACTGAACTGATGAACAGGGAAGACAACATTCTTTCCCTCCTCTGTTTACATCGCCTGTAAGCATTTTAGACAGCCAGCAACAACAACAACACATGCCTCGGTGCCGTCCTTTGAAATGGAGACAAACCCTCAAATGTCCCGGTACCTTATTTTAATTGCTCCCCATGTCATACAGGATTTATAGGCATTTATAATTAATAAATGCCTTAACACACACACACACACACGCACACACACACACACACACACAACTTGCCTGCCAAGTTTCATGTCTGCCGACATGAAACTTGGCAGTTGAAACTTGGGCTTGGTTTCAAAGTCTGCCGATCCATTCACTCTCCTTCTAGTGCTATGGACTATGATGCTACTGCATGGCCACATCCATGACCTCTCTCCACTGGCTGCCAGTACAGTTTAGAATCCATTTTAAAGGACAACTTTTCAACCTATCTTCATATAATTGGTGGAAAAGTGGTGAAGTCTTCCTTTAAAATGTTCCTGTTTGTTCATAAAGCTTCACATGGGGTCATGGCTCACGAGTCATGTGTAACTGGAGGCAGAATCTGTGACAGATTCTGCGCAGCTGCACAGATCTGCAAATGGGCGTGGGAGAGGATCTTAGAACACAGGGACCTGGGGATATATAGAGAGAGAACCAGCTGCACGGGGCCTTCGCTGCTCTACTCGCATCTGACTTTGGGGGCTCGGCCTCGGGCCGATGAGTGGCACGCGTGCCGCAGACCACCTCCAGGGACCCCTGGCGATAGAACAGGGGATATGGGGATATATAGAGAGAGAACCAGGGGCACGGGCCGGCCGCCGTTCCACTCTTATCCGAAGTGGTCTGCAGTGGCGGTGGTCTCTAGCTACTGACCAGTAAAGCCCGTATCAGAGTGTACGGTGGAGACCTATCCACCGCAAATTTGAGGTGGAAAGCTTTCCACCTCAAGTCAGAAAATAAGTGCAGGCCATCATAGTCACGGCCCACGGTGAAGTCCTTTACCCCGTCTAGACCGTTTCAGGTCGACCAATCAGTGAACGGGGTGTAGAGCCTGCCTGTCTGATAGTAAAAACAGAGAGATGTGTTGGGACTCACGGTGGAAAGCTCTCCACCGTGAGGAATGATGTAACGTTGTAGTTTCATGACTCAAAAAGACTCGAAAAGACTACACCGCGGTGTAAAGCCTTCCACCGCGGACCCGACTATGATACGGGCTTAAGTCTCCCTGATCGTGAGATAATCGACCGTCAGGTCGCATACACAAACTTTAGAAGGCAATGGTAGGCAATCAGGAGGGAATATGGGAAATGGGACAGATCCATGTTGATGACATGACTTTAGAGATGCTGTGTACCGCTTTGCATGATTTTAGGGCAAAATCTGTAGGAGCAGTGTCCAAAAATGTGTTTTGCAAAAGTCGGCCTGATGGTGGCGCTAGATGGGACAGACGCTTTAAGTGGTTAGAACCTGCATTTTGATCTTCATTATACTCCTTCTTTCCCATCAGGCAGCACAGTTAATATCACCCAGGACATTTCCATTGATGGCTTACTTGGCGATGTGGACCGCTCAGCTTACTACCGCTACAAAGGCTCCCTGACCACTCCCACCTGCAATGAGGCAGTGATCTGGACCGTCTTCAAACATCCAATCAAAGTGGACAAAAACCTGGTAAGTACACTATAGTCACTTGCAACCAGGGGCATCACAAGGGGGGCGGGGGGGAGTGGGACTGAGTTACTATAGGGCCCAAGGTGGAGGGGCCTTAATTATTTTATAATAGATATTGAAAAATAGCAGATATACAAGCTCACAGTGCGGCACCGAGTGCCGCGCTGCGAGCTTGTAGATCTGCTATTTTTGAAAAGTTGTGAAAATGTGTGCAAATCTTTGAATATATGTATTTTTTAAGCGAACATTTGTAACTCACATCTTGCTTCTCGGGGGGTCCCTGGAACTAAATATTTTTAGTTGGGGGGTCCGTGGCCAAATACATATCATTTTGGGGGTCCTTCACATGAAAAAGTTTGAGCACCACTGACATAGAAACATAGGTTTTTCAAAAAACCTTAGAGGGATTTGAAATATTCATGGACCTGCACAAATTTTCACAATTTCTCAAAATAGCAGATCTACAAGCTCGCAGTGTGGCACTCGGTGTCGCGCTGTGAGCTTGTGGGTTCACACCACACAACTGCTGCTAGTTCACACGTTGATGCTTGTGTAACAATAAACCCCAAAAGGACCTATCGAGCCACAAATAGAGCATTTTGTTATCAATTCCTCCATTGTTCACAGCTGAGAAGCGCTCGAGACACTGCAACCAATCAAAACACTGCACCGACGCACCACACCGTCAAACCTATGCGTCAAACCCCCATCTTCTGAGTAGGGTCGGTGAGTGCGTGCACTCAGCACACTGGTGCGCAATGCACTGGATTTCCGAACGACAAGTGCACCGAATAAACGAACGACAACATGGCACACCAGTGCATTGAGTGCGCATTTCCGAACGCACCCTATGACTATGACTAAAATGTAATCAAAATGTCCTGTCAAAATCATCACTGGTTGACAGATGTGAACATCGGTAATTGTCCAACCCGGTGAACACACTGTAAAATACTCCATCGCAGCAAATTCAATTTCAAGCTGAGCTGAAAGACCAGTTCTTGTCAGTAAGTGTGGGACAGGCTTGATTGATTGATAAGGGTAATAATAATAATAATATAATATAGGCCCCACACCTTGGGGACTTGTTTGTCACAGTACATTTGCACATATGTGAAATTTATTCCCCATCCTATAACGATTAGGAGCAGTGAGCACTGAGCAGCCATATGTGGCGCTCGGGGAGCAATTAGAAAGGTTTGCACAGGGAAAGGTACAGTTTCATGACAGTACAGTTCACTGGTACAAGGTCAACTAAAAGGAAACTCAGTTAAGACAAAGCTTATTTCCATTGAGATCCTTTTCTTTAACTCATATAACATTGAATGACAGACCGATAAAACTTTGCAGTAGATATCATCAGGAAAAAAACTGCAAAAACTCTACAAAACAACAAAGCAACAAAAAGTATTTACGAAGAAGGGTCGGGGGGTCAAGGGAGGGTAAGGTTAAGCTAGGTTTAAAGTAACCAGTTTCGAGTGGCAGCCGACGCCTGTAAGTGGTTTTTCAAACTATAAATTATGGCCTGCGCTTGAAGCAGTGGCGTCAGTTCAGAAAAAGCTAAGGTATGGCAACATGACTGGTGTCTTGTACACGCCCCTTTGTGCGCGTGCAAGACACATGTTAGTAAACGTGCCACAATAATGCATTGCACCTGTGCAGCTGACCTGAAGAACCTGGGAATATACCATTTTGTCAAGATGGGGAGAATAAAAGTGTGGAGAATATAATTATAATACCTTGTTGAAGTGACCATTTTGTTAAATTTTGCATTTGTAGTTATTTTACTGTAATTTAACAACATAATAACCAGCACAGATAGACGAGACATTCATGGATTTATATTTAAAAGTAACTTTTATTTTCCCCCCTGGACCCAGGGTATGGCAGCTGCATACCCCTGCCATACCCAATTGACGCCCCTGGCTTAAAGCTGCATTCCTACCTGGTATCCAAACCGTCCGGGTCCCCTGCACCCAAGGGCCAGAATTTCTACCGCTGTGTTAAGACGAAAAGCCTGTTTGGTCGCGGGGCAAGATAATAAAATAAGGCGTGAAGGCACTATGCACATACATTACATACAGTATCCAGTGGCGTCGGTTCAGTAAAAGCTAAGGTATGGCAACATGTATGGTGACGCCTTTGACAGTATCACTGTTTAGGTGAGACTGTAGGTGTCGCTTGTGGGGATCATGCTAATTTACAGCTTGATAAAATGCCTTTGGAAATAAATCACAGGCATACAGGCATGATGAAGAAGTCCTTTTGAAATACGTGTCCTTTAGAAACATTAGCATCACATAGGATAACTTGCTTTACCAGCAAGAAACAGCAGGGTCTGCTATAGGGTGTGCCAAATGTAGTTCTAAGAGCGGCCATTTCTTGGGTAAACACAGCCTTACACAGGTGTTCTGATTAGACTATAGCATTAGTTCTATGCAATCAAACAATTGAAACACCTGTGTTTTGACCCAAGAAATGGCCGCTAAGGACTACAATGACGTAGCCGCTGGCACACACTATTGTTTACCATGACAGTGCAGTAATGTCAGGCTACTGTCGTGGCAAGGGTTTATCTCAAGTTTATCTCAGATGAAAACCACCGACAGGTTCGGCACACTGCAAGCAGTCTCATCTAGACTGTATGTAATCTCACTGTCACTGTGTCCTGCAAAACCAGGCACGTGCACACATAGACATGAAAGGGGGCTTGAGCCCCTGCCTTTTTATCCGTCTGCAAAAAAGTGCCCTCTCCAGACCATGAATGCAGTTTTTACTATGGTGAAAGAAATGCAAATGCCCCTCTTTCCCTGCCATACCCGAAGGCAGCATTTAAGAGAATTGCCTTGTCCAAACTCTCCTGAACATGAATGCATCATCTTATGTTGAAAGAATTGCCCTCACTGTGTAGAAATCCATGCTGTATGCCACATCTCCAGTATTGCCTTTTTTTAGGCTTAGTTTAGTGTGTTGTCAAGTATTGAAAATAGCAGACCTCCAAGCTCACAAGGCATCGCAGCACGACACCTTGTGAGCTTGGAGGTCTGCTATTTTCAATATTTTCACCTTTTAGAAATGTCAGCCCCTGCCTCTCTAACATTCTCTGCACGTCCCTTGCGCAAAACTATTTGGAGGCCAAAGCGTCACACTTGAGGTGAGGTCTGAGCTGGAGGTCTGATACAGTAGCCTGTAGCTGACGAATTTTGTTGTCTGCGTAGCTTGTGACGTACCTGTTTGACTCGTTTGCCGTAATTACTTGCCAAGCAATTACTGAAATTCTTTTGGAATGCATGCTATGGATATTTCTGGGCTGGATGGGTCCACATCCACAGAGTGGAAATCAACAAAGTAAGAAATAGTATGAAACAGTAGTACAAAATACTGTATACCCTGGTTCTACATACGGTATGTGCATTTGGTTTATGACGTGAATGTGTGTGTGTTATTGTCAAAGCCACCCAACTTCGAAGTCCGTGGATGATTTAACAACTTAATAATTAGTCATGCTTTTTGACAGATTGAAGTACAGCTGCACACAAAAAAGCCAATACATGTGGTCACGCCCAGTGGTGGAAAAAGGAAATGTTTTACTTATATTTCACTCGGTATTTAGATGTTTTATATTCATTTCCCCCCATTTGCACCCGAAATCCACGCCCATCCATCCACTATGGGTGACCTGTGAGTCGGTGTGACCTATGACCAGCATTTCCGCGTAGATAACGGGATTCCCTCTTTCCCAGTTTCACCCAGGTGGGAGTGGTTATAATAAAACCTAACCCTAACCTTAACCCTAATCCTAACCTCACGCCTTCCTATACAAACCCATTGTAACATCAAACTCCATTTTAACCATGATAGATTCAATGAAAACACTCTTCCTTTTGTTTTCTGGTGTCTCCTGAGTCCTGACACCCTCCGAATACCTGCGCAGGCTGTGTTTTTTCCAATAACCTTATTAATTTATTTTTGTAGAAAGTACTCATTATGCAAAATGTTCCATTTCTCAAATTTTCAAATGTATAAAAATATTTGAAAATAGCAGATCCTCAAGCTCATAAAGGGCCGAAATGAATTACGGGTTGAAGTGGTTAATGTATGTTTTATAATAACTAGAAGTTTGCGGCCCTTCGGGCCGCAAAAGTCTAGAGTTCAGGCCGCTGCGCGGCCTTCACCGCCATGCGCGACCTTGTGTAGCGGTTTGGACTGTGAGACCATCCGCCAAGTCGTCTGCGTTTCGTTGTGAGAGGATCGGCCCCCGTGAAAAACGCGTTCTGGCACGTTTCGCGCGTTTGTGACGCCCCCTAGGGGTCGAAGTGGAAATGCTTTTGGGGATTCGTTGAGTATGCCACCCCCGACCTGTGGTTGAAATTCAGTGTTGACTCGACCTATTGTTTGTGATTTATGGCTATTGTTTGCGAAACGGGTCCCTCCCGCTAACTTTGGAAGCGCGTTACGAACGAACGGTATGGACTATCGAAATATCCTTTGACTATGTTTATCGCATGGCTTCATAGATCATGTGTACCGGTTTTTAAGACATTTGACGAAAATATGTAGGAAAAGGAGCAAAAAGTGTGTTTTGGAGAAAATTCAAGATGGCGGAAAATCTATCCTGGCGCAAATGGGCGTGGCCTATATCGGGAGATGCGTCCTGACCCAAGGAATCCAGGGAAAAAATAATTTTAATTTTACGACCTACGGTTCAACAGTTACAGGCCAAAACGTAAACTGGGCTGTTATAGCGCCACCATGAGGCCAATGAAGGTGGAAAAGTTGATGGTCAGCAAGGAATATGCGTTATTGATTTTTGTATTATGTTTTTTAGACAATTGAACAACTGCTGAACGTGGAGTTGCAGATGCACATACATACACACACACTACCCCATTCTGATTAGGTTGTGAGGATAATCCAAATCTACAAAGTAACTGGTAATTGAAGCGTTCAAATAAATGTTGTGGAGTAAAAGTACAATATTTGGATCCAAGACATAGTGGTGTAGAAGTAAAAATATTGGAAATACTCAAGTAAAGTACAAATACCTCATAATTGTACTTAAGTACAGTACTTAAAGGGGCACTCCACCACTTTTCAACCTATGTTCATATAATTGGTCCTCACTCAAAAATAGCTTTTTTTTTTTTTTTTTCTCAGAGGAGGGCTGTGGGCAGGTCAGAAACCCATCGTCTTGTGACATCATCGATTGCCAATCCAGCTTATAGAAACTGCAGGCTTTCTATTCCTGAAAAGTTGCAATTTTAAAGTGGAAACCATTGTTCTCGCGATAATAAAAATCTAAATATTCTTTTCAAAAATATTGATTACATTTTTTTTTGGGGGGGAAAATGATGATGTCACAAGACGATGGATTCTGAACTTCCCACAGCTCTCCTAGGAGACTTGGACTGAGTAGAATCTTTTTTTTAATATTTTATCATGAACATTAGTGAGGACCTATTATATGAAGACAGGTTGAAAAGTGGTGAACTACTCCTTTAAGTAACTCAATTTAGTTACTTTCCACCGCTGCTGTAACAACATTTACTCATTGTCGCTCAAATAAAAAATAATGGATCTGCTTGACTGAAGCTATTTCACTTTGGAGTTGCTTCTAAGGGACCGTTCGTTTTTTAGCCACCAGGGGGTGCTGGTGCAGATGTGATTTTATTTTTATTTTTTTTCTTGACCCCCCCTCAGCCTTCAAATATTTTTTTGTGACCCCCCCTGAGTGACTTTAGGAAAATGCATGACCCCCCCACACACACACATCATTATCCTTAAAAAAAGGAAAAATAAATACATAAATACACATATACATTTTACATCCATATTAGGTCATGTGTTGCTTTTATCAAGTAATGAAACGAAAGGCTTTTGCACACCTACATCGACAGGTGCTGTCGAGGAGAGACCAAGCAATGGTCGGTGAACTGAAAAGGCATTTCGGTATTTAAACCTTCATCAGGCAAACTCTGAGTTTGCCTGATAAAGGTTTAAATACCGAGCATTGCATCCCTTTATTAAATTCCCCTTTTTGCATTTGAAGACAGTGTGCGTGGAGTTTTTGCCTTTTCAGCTTTTATCAAGTAAAAAATAAGCAATTGAAAACCATGGGCCATGGCACTGTAGTCCAGGTGACCAGCTGCCTCGGCCCAGCTACCTTGAATGTAGGGGGTTGAGTGTTTTTATATTTAAAGACAAATGGCATTTTTTAAATTATTATATATATAAAAGTGGTTTTCTTTTTACACTCATATGTTCGGGGACCCCCTGCAGTATCCCCGTGGACACCCGAGGGGTCGTGGACCCCCTGTTGAAGACCCCTGATTTAAAGAATGAATCCATCTTTTATAAATCGCATGACCCCCCAAAGCCAAAATAAAAAAAAACATGGCCCCCCCAAGTGCTCAGAAAAATATTTTATGACCCCCCCTCTTTTTGAACCATAGCTACCTTAATTAATAAGAGTATGGTCCCTAATATGATCGATTACAAAAAATGAAAATAAATTTAAAAAAAGAAAGAAACTCAGCTAAAAAACCTTAGGACAACGATCCACTCGTCCTAGAATCTTCACCCCCATGGCCCCCAAAACTGTATAAATAGTAAAATAGTATAAAATGAAAACTCCCAGTTGCACTTAGAACTGCAGACTCACTATCCCTAGCTTTCGCCGTGGTTTTGAAGACACCTATTCAGACTCCACCTTGGCCCATCCCTCAATGAGATAGCATTTTTTATGTTTTACATCTTATGAAGTTTTTACTGAATAGTTTTTCTACTATTTCTTTGCATTTGATGTATTGATGTACTGATGTATGTATTACCCTGCTTATTGTACCTGTAAATCGCTCTGGATCCAATGTAGCGTCTGCTAAATGCTTCAAATGTAAATTGCATAATAATAATCATAACTTTTCTTTACTTCCACCAGATGAAATTGTTCCCGAGCCACGCGGGCTACAACAACGTATATCGCCCTTCACAGGCCCTTCACAGCAGGAAGGTCTACACCACTGCAGGAGCCGGTGCAACAGGACCCCTCACACTGCTGCTCCTGGTGGCCTGCCTGATGGGTGGCTTGTTGTTGAAATAGTTTGGTTGTAATCTGGGGCGTCGCACCAACTTCTGGGCCTTGGGTACAAGTTTTCACTCACATTTTGTGCTTTAACTATTGAAAAATAGTAGATATACAAGCTGCGAGCTTGTAGATCCCCAACATGATATGTATTTGAGCACGGACCCCCATATCAAAATATTTAGTTCCAGGGACCCCCAGAAGCAAAAAATACATAGCCTCTATTCAAAGATTTGCAGATGTTGCACACATTTTCACGACTTTAAAAAAATAGCAGATCTACAAGCTCGCAGCGCGGCACTCTGTGCCGCGCTGTGAGCTTGTAGATCTGCTATTTTTCAAAAGCTGAAGTATAAAATAATTAAGGCCCCTCCATCTTGGGGATCAATCTTGGGGATCAACGATGATCGTCATTATTGCTTATCGTGATAAATAACACTCTCAATAATCGTATTGTGGAGATTTAAATGTATCGTGAAATTGTCCTCCGTCATGCACTGGGATCAATTCACCTTTTATTTGCCAAGCTAAATTTCCGGTACCATTTAAACCCTCTATAATTGGTCAAATGCACTTATGCAATTATGGAAGGTTATGTAGAAATACTTGATACAGTCTTTTTTCTCTCTCTACCAAATCTCTTTGCCAAAAAATTGCAGATCGACAAGCTCACAATGCGTCGCAATGTGACGCGTTGTGAGCTTGTAGATCTGCTATTTTTTGGCAAATGTTCGCGACTTCCGCCCCAGGATAATGGATGTTGGGGATATTTTGATTATCGCGATAATATCGTAATTCACATTTTCTTTGGTCACGATAATCGTGACATGTATATGCCAGTGTATTATAGGCGGGTTTTCATTTTTCAGCAAAGAGTTGGGAAATGTGTGTTTGGTTGACTGTTATTTATTTATTTTAAAAAATATATATTTTTTGAATTACATTATCAAATCTATAAAAACTAAAATAAAATAAAAAATATATATATATATTGTGGGAAAGAAATGGGTCAGGAAAAAAGGCAATGGCCCCTGTTGGTGTCCATGGGGCTGTTTGTACCCGTCACACTGCAATGTGCTTAGATTTGAGTCTTTAGATTTGTGTGTGCTACTTAAAATTAGGCTACTTAAGACCTCATCTCAACTAATTTTAGTCAGATTGCCATTCAAAATGGTTGCCTTTTTTAACTACTGAAAGAGAATATACACAGAGATATTCAAAGGCCTTGCATTCCAGGAAACAGGAATTAAATTCAACCCAGCAATTATGCACCATTGAGTAGTCTCGCGTGGCCAGACTGTTGACTCCGCGATTTGGAAATGCTCCCCTCATACAGTCTGGGGTAACGTAAGCAGAATGATGAGTAACCGGTTAAAGCGGAAGTGAAGCCTCCTCGTCACTTCCGTTTCCGTCTCACATCACGCACATTTATCATTATATAAATAAAAATCATCTAAGCATGTTTAGCTTGCTGCTTATAGCAGAAATTACATTTTAAAATATATTTTCTTGAACGGTAATGCCCGTTTCCATTACTCGCCGTTCAGGAGCTGTAGTTCCAGACTCTATAGCATTCAGAGATTGTGGAATAGTTGTCTGGCTACGTGAGACTAAAGGCTCTAACAGAGTCCAGGGTGAAGAGCTATTCACTTCACCTCGTTGTAGTTTCCTAGCTATCACCTAGGCTTTTTAGGTGATAGCTAGAAAACTACACAGCGGTGAAGTGAATAGCTCTATCACCCTGGACTCTGATAGAGGCTTAACCATTGAGTGACTTCCTGATGCTCAGTTCCTTTTGCCAGAGCTAGGCAAGCAGTGGTGGAAAAAGTATGGCCGAAATCTATATAGGGGCTGAAGTGGTTATAATGTATATGTTTTGTAATAATAATCAAAATCTACAAAGTAGTAACTTTTTTTTTTTTTTTTTTTTGTATTGGTAAAAGTACCATATTTGGATCAGAGATGTAGTGTAGTAGAAGTAGAAGTATTGGAAATTGGAAATTACTTAAAGGGGAAAACCATTTCAATATTGAACTATGTCATTTAAATACCTTAGAGGAGTTGTGTGGAAATAATAAATAAAAAAATCCCCCCCTTCTGTGTTGCTTAGAACTGGAGGATTGATTTGGGGATTTGTGTTGTAAATCACACCGAGATGACATCACACCGGTGTGATTTAGGCCTACAATCTAGGCAACAGTGATTTTTTTCCCCCCACACAACTCCTCTAAGGCATATTAATGTAGGGTGACCAGACGTCCCAGTTTGTCGGGTACTGTCCTGTTTTCAAGCTGCGTGTCCTGTCACCCTACATAGTTCAATATTGAAAATGGGTGGTTTTCCCCTTTAAGTAAATGTACGTACTTTCCACCACTGCCTCCTTATTGGTCAATTCAGGGCAATGGTTTTCAACACTTTTGTTCTAGATTGTAAGCGCTTTAATAATTTTTTGGTAATATCTGTATTAGTTCTTTGAATATTTGTTTTTGTTTGTTTTCGGAGTATCCTGTCTTTCTGATTCATATTTTAATATTGCTGTATATAAATGTAGGCCTATATCCCTGTTGATTATTGTGTTGTATCTCAGTTAGGGCATTCACCAAATATTCGAATATTCAAATATTCGAATATCAAAGTCACAATTCGACATTGTTCACCAAAGTCGAATATTCGCTTTTTTATATATTTGAACTGGGGACCCCCACCCTGACAAGCACTTGGAATTGTAGGTATTACATTTAATGTGACTCGGTTCCCCAGATAAATATTGTGAAAATAGCAGATCTACATGCTCACAACGCCTCGCAACGCGAGGCGTTGTGAGCATGTACTGTAGATCAGCTATTTTCACAATGTTCGCCTCTTGCTTACTTAATATTTGACAGTTTGGCCAGTCCTGTCGAATATTCGACTATTCGAATACTTTGAGGTCGAATAATTCGAATACTAAAAATCACTATTTGTGAATGCCCTAATCTCAGCTACATTGAAAGGGAGGGCCTGCCCCGCAACTGTACTCCGAGTTGAAATAAAGGTTATGATGATGATTCTTTATACATCGTTGTTGTCCAGTGCAAACCTTGTGTCCATGTCCAAAACCATTTTGTATCCATCATTTAAAAAATGATATAAACTAGTGAAAGCCTCGCAACGTGAGGCGGTGTGTGCTTGTAGATCAGCTATTCTCACTAGTTTTGTGAGACAGCATTGTATGATGAAGCAGGGCTTCAAATGTGTCGTTTTTACGAAAGAAACTACAAATTTGAAACTTGGAGATACAAGGTTTCCGCCTGACAGTGACGATAGAGTGATTTCCCCTATTCTGACCTCATGGCGGCAATGAAGGTCAAGGCAGTAGAAGAGAAGAGCAACTTGCACAAATATTGTTCAAATAAATACAAAATCTGATATAAAAAATAAAATCATTTCTATACGTATCCAGTCTAATTCAGGGGCGTCAATTGGGTATGGCAGGGGTATGCAGCTGCCATACCCTGGGTCCAGGGAGGGAAATAAAAGTTACTTTTAAATATAAATCCATGAATGTCTCTTTGTCTATCTGTGCTGGTTATTATGTTGTTAAATGACAGTCAAATAACTACAAATGCAAAATTTTACAAAATGGTAACTTTAACAAGGTATTATAATTATTCTTGTATTCTCCGCAGGCCAGCTGCACAGGTGCAATGCATTATTGTTAATTGTGGCAAGTTTACTAACATGCATAGAAACGGGGGAAAAATAGAATGTACTTCTTAAAATAAATGTATTATGCCTTTTGCTAAGGTATGGCAACATGACTGGTGTCTTGCACGCGCGCCTTCGCGTGCATGCAAGACACCAGTCATGTTGTCATACCTTAGCTTTCTCTGAACTGACGCCACTGGTGTAATTGTTGGTGTGTCATATTTTGTACACCCATATCCTCTAATAATTGACTCTCTGTAATCGACACCTGACTACATTTATTCTTTCACTCTTGGAGTGTAACAGTAGAGGATTAGATTGAGACCTAATTTGTATCTTGTCATATCATGTCAGTCGTCTTTGCTATCATCTCAGACTCAACTCGAGGGTGGCAAAAGAAAGGTGACACGGTCTAATCAATGTGTTTCTGCAGAAAGGACACGTGTGTCTAACAGTATTCTATGTTCCGAATATGACATTGACATGGGGCAATCATGTCGTCGTTGTCGGGTGAAAACCTGTATGTCCAAATAGTCGGGGAGCCACAGGCCCAAAAGCTCAAAGATTAGGGTTTTCCCTGTGACGTCATGACATACTTTTTATTTTATTTTATTTTTTCTGTTCATTTGGTCAATAAGATACACAGAATGAGAGGCCTGCTCTGCCTGAAACATTGCGAAAAAAAGTTATGGCCATTTGTATAGTCACTGTCCCATCGACTTCGCTATACAGGAAAAGAATACAAAAAATAAATCTGCTTTAAGTAGCATGTGAGGGGTCAAACTAGGGGTTCCTCATGATTCTGAATCCATTGCAAGCATTTGTTTTGCATGAAAAACATTCCTTGGGCTAGATTTCGGCATCTCAAAATGGTGAAAAGCGATGAGTCATCACTTTTCCCCGTTTTGTGGGGAAAGCTGCATTTTGTATTATTTTCCTGTATAGTGAAGTTGATGGGACAGTGAATATACAAATGGCCATAATTTTTTTTTTTTTTTTTGCAATGTTTCCGGCATAGCAGGCCTCTCATTCTGTGGACCTTATTGACCAAATTAATAGGACAAACAAAAATGTGAAGTATGTCATGACATCACAGGTCCTCGTTCATTTTTGGCCTGTGGCTCCCCGGCTAAAAACTGTTTGTTTTACATTTTTTATTTAAAAAATGATTTAAACAAGTGAAAACAGCAGATCTGCGCGTGTATGACGAAGCAGGGCTTCACTTTACGCAAAAAGGTACAAATTTGAAACTTGGAGATACGAGGTTTCTGCCCAACAGTGACGATGTACAGATTATAAGTAACGTTAAACCATTAGGATTAGGCTGTACCGCCAAGATTTCCCGAGGCTACAGTAGATGCTGCACATTTCTTGAGGTATTATAATTTTACAACATAAGCTGAATGTGCACAGCACGCACGCACGCACACACACAGTCACACAGTCACACACACACACATATAGTGAAAGATCAAGTCTCCTTAAGCCGTTGCTAATAGATAAGATCAGACTGTTTGAATGTTAGTCAGCAAACAGGTATTTCCGGGTAGAATGTCTGTGGATGTTTTCACAAGATAAAATAAAGTGTAAAGAACATTAGTTACAGTACATGTCCAGCATGTCAACCTGTGGATATTTATAACAAAATAGTGCAGTATATTTCTGATTGTCAGTTTCTAATAACATTATCATAAGAGTCCTGTTCTTCCAGTAAGAAGCTTACTGGAATATTTCACACACACACACACACACACACACACACACACACACACACACACACACGCACGCACGCACGCACGCGCATGCACGCACGCACGCACGCACGCACGCACGCACGCACGCACACACACACACACACACAACACGTTGGTCATTTTATCGTCTAATCAGACTTTGCTCGATCCAGTAATTAGATATTTGATATTCATTTTATCAGACACGCCCCCTTCCTATACAAACCCTTTGTAACTTCAAACTCCATTTTAACTATGTTAGATTCATCAAAAACATTGTGTGTGTGTGTGTGTGTGTGTGTGTGTGTGTGTGTGTGTGTGTGTGTGTGTGTGTGTGTGTGTGTGTGTGTGCGTGTGCGTGTGCGTGTGTGAGGGTGCTCAACAGTGCCACTTGGTCACCCAGGCCTGTGGTATTACCACCAGCCCATGCTATATACATAGTTAATTATATAGTTACATAGTTAGTTACATAGCAACATAGTTAGTTACATAGTTAGTTACATAGTTACATATCACATGCAGTCAAGCATTGGAGACGACGTACCACCGCTCAAAAATAAGTGCACCGTGTTTGTGAGGTTAGGCTTAGGGTTACGGTTAGGGTTAGATTTTATAACCACTCCCACCTGGGTGAAACACCTGGGATAGAGGGCGCTATCGTTATCTACGCGGAAATACATTTCTGGTTGCGGTGATATCATGATGATTCAGTCTATTTGCATTTCTCGAATCCTAACCAGGATAAGGTTCAATCTATGTTGGTCATAGGTCAACACGTCACACTTGTACGTGGATGGATGGGCGTGGTTTTATGGTGCAGTCCTAAGCAACGCCTAAGTTACCTGGAAAATAAATCAGAGAAACAGCCTATATATGGCAAACGCTAGAGCAAGCAATTACCATCCCCAAATGACTACTGTCGGCTGTGTAAACGTACCAGAACTGTGTTTGTGTGTGTGTGAATGTGTGTGACTGTGTGTGTGTGTGCGTGCGTGCGTGCGTGCGTGCGTGCGTGCGTGCGTGCGTGCGTGCGTGCGTGCGTGCGTGCGTGTGTGTGTGTGTGTGATTGTGACTGTGTGTGCATATGGTTGGTTTCAACTTTGTAATTGTAATTCTGAGTCAGAGTGAGATGATCCCTGTTTACTCAGTGGAACTGCTAACTTTATACGCCTATGGTAGCCTCTCAATCTTCTCAGGCCGCAAACCCCAAGATTATCATATTTTAACTGGGGACCCCCCACCCTGAGAAACACTAAGAGTTGAGGCATTGCATTTTGTATAACTCAGAAACAAAATGAACATTTTAATCAAAAGACTATCTAAATCAGCACTGGTGATAAGGGGACTTACTGCACAGATGTTGGGATTCAACCAGGGCGGTGGGAAAGGGGTCCAGCAGGGGCACGCGTAGAAGAAGGCTTCGTCTTTTTGACAATGCTTGCTGTGTGGTGCAGGTGAAGCAAGAGAGGGGGTGAGGGGTGCAATCCCAGACTGTGGGACGACAGTTGGGACAGGTAGAGTGACAGGGCGAGGGGGGAAGACGGCGGATGTTGTCGACCGGGGTGCATTCCAAAGGTAGACCTACTGGAGCATTCCAAGCCATCATCGTTGCCTTCTGCTCTTCCGTCCCTCCTGCAGCGGTGGGAAAAGTATGTATTCTGCCAATGCGTTTCAATGGGAATGGAGCGGTTTGCTACCATTTGCAGATTTCAAAAAAATATATATATATAGAAAACCCTCCATTCCCATCGAAAAGCATTGCCAGAATTTGCCCTCATATAGGTAGAATAAAGCATGCGGCTGTTACCATGGTGTAGTATCAGTGATGTCAGCATGCAGACAGACGGTCAGGAAGCGGACGGACAGACAGACAGACAGACATTCGGTGGTGTCAGGTTTTTCTGTTTTGTATGTGTCTATGGAGTTAACATTACTCTAATAGACCCCCAGGTGTGGTTATAACACGCAAATATGTCTTCCCTGTGTATTTCTGGTTACTTCCTGAAAGTAAAGCCTTTGAGTTAAAAGGCCCAATTGAAATATACACTGATATAATGACATAATAATATGATCCCCTCCCCCCTTTTACCATTCAACAACACTGTGGGTGTGGCTAACTTCAGCTGGGTCACCATACCTGACAACCAGGTATACATGAGCAGCTGGGTGTGTGGCCACATAAAAACCTAATTTTAACACTTTCTGTAGACTTCTTAGGGGGAAAAAAATCTTCATCCAAGTATAATCATACCTGATGATTATGTTGTAGGGGAGAAGAATTCACGGCACGCAATGTCTTTAAAGGACAACTTTGTTTTTTTACAACCAGGGTTCATATTTTAGATAGTCATCAGAGAAAAGAAAAGATGAGTGTTAAAATGTTTTCATTTACTTCTTTCTATCATTTTAGTGATTTTAAAGATTTTGATTTGCATGGGCATGCAAGTGGCTAAATATGTATTTTTAGACAGAGTAAGCCCATTCCCAAGATGCACCGCAATCTTTCATGGGCAGATGTGACTTATGGGGGCTGGTGTAAATAGTAATACAAAATACTAAAATCGCTAGAACAATAGAAAGCAGTAAATGAAAACATTTTAACACTCCTCTTTTCTTTTCTCTAATTACAGTCTAAAATATGAACCCTTGTTGTAAAAAAACAAAGTTGTCCTTTAAGACCTGTGGAGGAAGTAAGGCTCTTCCTTACTTCCTGAATGTATTTCCAATATGGCTGCAGTGCATTGAGCCTGCTTTCGCACAGCTTTCTGAAATGTACTGTATCTGCATAAACGCCGCCTAGGCTAACGAAATAGCCTATCGTCACTGTCGGGCTGAAACCTTGTATCTCCAAGTTTCAAATTTGTAGTTTTTTCCCCGTAAAGTAAAGCCTCGATCGCACCACGATTTGGGCTATTTTCACTATTTTAAATGGTTTTCAAAATGATAAACACAAAACGAACCAGTATGGTATGTGTTGGGGTTCTTATTGCGACTGTAGGTGGCAGTCAAAGCGGAAAGCCACCCATTTTCAATATTGAACTATGTCATTAATATACCTTTGAGTTGTTATGTGGAATTAAGAAAAGAAGTGTTGCCTAGAACTGGAGGATTGATTTTGGAGTTTGTATTGCAAGTACACCGTGATGATGTACAATTTGCTGTCAAAATAAACACTGTCTCAGAGTTATGGGGAACCGTGTAATAAAAAAAAAAGAAAACCTTGAGAACCAACCGCTCATATATTGTTTTTATCCAACCAGGGGCGTCAATTGGGTATGGCAATATGCAGCTGCCATACCCTGGGCCCAGGACATATTTATGATGTTGTATGTTCCACAAGCTGATGGGTCAGATTGTGGTTCGTTGTTGTTAGTTCTTATTAGTACGCACATATTATAATTGTTTGTACCTGACTGGGGTTTAGATTAATATTATTGTTTTTGTACTTGATTGGGGTTTAGATTAGTATTAATGTTTATTGTACTTGATTGGGTGTTAGATTTGATTTTCGTAAAATAGAAAAGCCTCCTGTGGACAGGTGATGAGAATTAACACGTGTGCTATAATCACTTATATCAATGCATCTGGTTCGTCCAATGTAATTGTGATGTCCATGACAAAAAAATAAAACATAACATATATCATAACAGTAGGGAAAATAAAAGTTACTTTTAAATATAAATCCATGAATGTCTCTCTGTCTATCTGTGCTGGTTATTATGTTTTTAAATTACAGTAAAATAGCTACAAATGCGAAATGTAACAAAATGGTCACTTTAACAAGGTATTATAATTATATTCTCCACACTTGTATTCTCCCCATCTTGACAAAATTGTATATTCCCAGGTTCTGCAAGTCAGCTGCACAGGTGCAATGCATTATTGTTAATTGTGGCACGTTTACTAACATGCCAACATTTAGCTGCACTTGAACAACCGTTCCAGGCTGCCATATCCAGCCCAAGAAACTGTAGAAACGAGGGAACAAATTGAATGTACTTCTTAAAATAAATGTCTGTTGCTAAGGTATGGCAACATGACTGGTGTGACACCAGTCATGTTGCCATACCTTAGCTTTTTCTGAACTGACGCCACTGTATCCCACAAGCCACATTTGAATGCGTCAACTATTTACAAAAGTATGCTTTACCTGGACCAAGCAGGACAGCCCAAGTCCTCTGTCACCTCTGCTGACAACCAGGGGTCCGCGGACCACCTGTTAAAACCCATGATATAATACATTACCTCTGTGCAGGCCTTGTAAGGCTGAAGAACCAGAAAATCTTTTCTGCGGAATGTGCAATTCATCAAAGAATGGTGTACGTCAGGTCACAAGACATGCCAGCATCACACACAGATGCCAGACTACAGATAAAAACATTGGTACTCAATCTCTACATCTGGATTGTCTTACATAACTCGAACGACAGGATTTTTATCTGGGGTTATGTAAGGTTGTTTGGGCCTAACACCCTCCCACAATGATGACATATGGAAAGATGAATACATATTTAAGTGTAATGATTCTGTATAAAAGAGGGTGGGTGGGTGGGTGGGCTAGGGGGGGAGAAAAAATGCATTATGTTGCAACTGAATTATAGACAGTAGCCATATAATAAATGACTGACTGAGACATTGTATGGGGTTATTATTAGGCCAAATCAAATTCGTATTCGTACTTTGCCTTTTTTTTACTCGTAAACATTTTTACCAAAAAAACTATACGTAAACAAATTAATTGGAAAAAAATATCCGTAAAAAAAAAAAAGTATGAATGTTTTTGGGGAAGCTACAGTGATTATAATGCCAAAACAAAAAAACAAGACAAAATACGAATATTTTCTTACTGATTTACGAGTGGTTTTGTTGGTTACTTCATCACGAATGCTTTCGTCATCTCACGCACACGAATCTGTATCACGCGCACACGAATGCATGCCTGGAATCAAACGGCCAATAATCACGTGATCAGCAGAGAGCCAATGGAGTGCGGCCTTTCCCACTAGCCAATCATAATTCTCCATTCTTGGCAGCGGTTGCCATGTCTGGTAAAAGTGAGTAATCTCTGCTTTCTGTTGTTTGTTCCTCACATAATATGCCCTATATAAAACCTATATCCACACGATATTTGTTTTTAAACTATTGACTAATCAATCATTTTTATACATTAAATAAAATAGAAATGCATATATTATTAATACACACGATAAAAGCCACTTACAGATGCTGCAAATCAAAACTAGACAATTAACCTTACCTCCGGCCCTGACCTTTTTACTGTAAATACAATATTTATTGTTTCTTATTTTTTTCTTATGATTGATGATACAATGTGCACAATAGCCTAATGTATTTTATTATTCTGTCATTTAATGTACATAGCATCCATGAAATGTGAAATGGATGATTACAAAAACAGACCATTTGGCCAAAACAAACTAGTTACTATGATGAACAGTGTTTCATAACAGATTACAGTACAACTTTGACTGTACAACCTGGATTAATGAACATTTTGCTAATAAAGAATGCAATCAATTCCTAATGTAATTTATTTACTTACCAGCAGACCCTCTGATGTTATAACCAAGCTAAATAAGTGTTCATGTACAATAGGTTATTTCACATTGATGTTAGCAGACAGTGATGACCAAGATCAACTTTAGGCTGGAAGGAAAAAATGCTACAATAGTCAAATACAAATGCACAGAATTATATTTTATTAGACAGTGGCTCCACAGTGTGTGGCAACCAGGTTAATCAAACAGATTTTCCTGCCGAGTCCCCGTTTCAATGATGTGTTCAATTGCTGAATCTTATTTGTTAGTTTCTTTCTACATGAAAACTAATTATAATAGAACTTGCAGAATTAATTGTACAAAATTATCGATGTGATTGTTTAGAGATGTAAAGGATGTTTGGAGGAGGGTTTCAGTATTTCTAATGTAGGTGTTGTAACCAGGGCAGGAATTTCAGGGAGGCCATGAAGGCCATGGCCGTCGTTGCCCCTCAGTTTGGCCTTGTGCCCCTCCAAAATATGGCATGCCCTGAGGCCACAGTGGCCTTAATGCCCCAGCTGACTGTACCACTTTCTCCTCTGTCTCTGTCTTGCTAACATGTGACACCAGTGTCTTTCTTGTCATGTAGACAACAGTGTAGTGTTGAGTTCCCATTTATAAACCAATCCAGTATCTTTGATTTGTACAGGGCTGAGGCTGAGCATCAGATTGTAAATACCCATTTATTTATTTCACAGCAGATATTCTACATATTAAATGTAACATTTAAATTAAATTCATTATTTAAATGGACTAAAATTGTTGTTTTATTTGATGGCCTTCCTGCCCCGGCATTTGGCTTTTGGGCCCTCAAAAAATGGACTACACTAAAGGCCAAGTGGCCTTGCCCCTAAAACGATGAAATTCCAGGCCTGGTTGTAACAGTAATACAGTGCCTGGAAAGGGCATTACATAGAACTGAAAATGGAAGGACCATAGGTTAAGTGTCTGTTCAGCTCTACAACGCTCTTCAACCTACTAAGGCTAGACTCATTGGCTAAGTTGACCTCAACAATGAAGATAGATGTCCCTACTGTGGTGTCAAATTTCAACATCTCAAAAGTGCATTCTGCTGTAATTATATTAGAAATGGGCAAATAAATAAGAATACAAATAAGCAAATAAAGAAACATTGCACTGCCCTAAACTATTTTTAAACAGTAACAGAGCACACATGACACACATTAACCACTGTGTGCTGGATTCCAGGTAGTGAAGACTGTACGAGGGAGAAGGACACTTTGAGCAGAACACTTGTCGACATAACACCTGTCCAGGCAGGGAGGAACATGAACCCAGTGGGAATTAGGAACTTTGGTAACGATGCCACCCCAGAGCAAGAATATCATACAAGGTTTCATAATTTTAGATTGTAATTAGGGAAAAGCAAAGATGGGAGAGTTAAATGTTTTCATTTAGTTCTATTGTTTTAGCGATTTTAAATACTTTATTTCAGTGCATGTGTGCAAGTGCCTAAATGTGTCCTTTTAGACACAATAAGCTGGCAATTTATTTTATTACAATTTACAGTGACACTACTAGCCCCCATAAGTAACATCTGCCCAAGATTGTGGTGCCTCTTTTTGAATGGACTTATTGTATCTAAAAATACATATTTAGCCATTGTACACATGTCCCCAAGCACTGAAAGCAATGTAATCAAAATCGCTAAAATTATAGAAGAAAATTAACACATTTTAACACTCATCTTGTCTTTTCTCTAATTACAATCTAAATATGAAATCTTGTAAAGGTGTCCATTCAGTCAAGTTTGCGATTCTATGTGGTGATGTCAGACGGAGAGAGAGAAAAACAGAGAAACCATCACTCCTCGTGCTCATGGCGGAGGGCGTTGTAGAAGCCATGGAAATCACTGGGCAACACCTGCTTCATTTCTTGCAGATGTTTGAAGTTCATCGCTTTAATGGTGCGGCGGCAGGTGTAGAGTGGGGACACTGTGGTGATGTTGCTCTTCTTCCTCAGTGATGGGGACTCGTAGGGCTTCCAGGCGTCTGAGTGGTCGATCTTGTACTCCATACTGCCATCAACGTTGTACCTAGGATGAATACAAGGACAGTGACAGGGGAGAAAAGTCAGGTTTTAATACTCATTAAATAATGTTTGTTTTGGTTTCCGCAGCCATGTCATTATTATGTATTCAAATACCTGATTGCTCGGAGGTCATGCACGGTGGGATCCCCAGTGACCTTTCCCGGGCGGATGGCTTTGCAGAGGTTCACCTGGCTGAAGTTTTTGAAGAAAGTGTGGTCTACATACTTCACTTGGTATGGCCTGGGATTGGTACGGGCTTCCCGGATGGCAACGACATACTCAGCTGGAACGCAGATGTCTCTGTTCCTCAGTCTTCTCTCAATCACACTGTGCACAGGATGTACTCATCATAAGAGGGATGTTCTTCGAGGAAGTGCACGAAGCAAACTCGTTGGCAGAGAGACCAGCTTCACCCTCATGCCATAAGTAATTTGATGCATCATGTGAAGTCATGTCATACATGGTAAAGTTATGGACACAGAGCTTGGTCTTGAAATAGAGGGATGAGGCCTGTAGCTTGGAGCAGAGCAGGAGCCCCTGAAGATCCATGCATGTCACCAAGGTCTTCTCACCTGCCTCGTCTTTGTCCTTCTGCTTCATGGCTTGTGCAGTGTCCTTTTTGTTGCAGTGCTCCTTCCATGTGGCAGCCTCAATGTTCCCAGCCTTGAACGCACAGCAGGTATCACACCGGTCTTTCTTCGGGTGAAAAAGAGAGTAATTCAAACATTAAACATTCTGGTGAACACTTGCCTTGACAGCGCCTGGATGCCATGGTCTGCACTGGAACGGATATACTCTGCATGGAGGTGATTGATGGACTTGAACACAGGCTCCAGGTACATCTTAGTAGCCTGATCTCAGACTCAGCTCACGCTTTAGTCTGAAACTGTGCTCTATTCTAAGCGATTTACAGGGAGGGACTTTTTTGCGAGCGCGCGCGAGTGATCGACACGCACGGTGGACGCGACGCACGGTCGCGGACTGTGTGTGTGTGATTGTGTGTGTGTCTCTGTCTGTGCCAGTGACAGAACTGCGACCAGAAACATGTAATCAACATAAACAGCTTGGTGAACTCAGCGTGTGCGTGTGTGTGTGTGTGCCTTCCTCAGCCTGCCTGTGTGTGAACTTCGTTTGAATCGTTTCAACTGCTGCGCGGATTGGATATTCGTTAGACCCACCCCCCACCCCCCGCGCTCATTGGAGCAGCCGAAAA
The DNA here is from genome assembly GCF_963921795.1 of Nannobrachium achirus. Taxonomy (NCBI): domain Eukaryota; kingdom Metazoa; phylum Chordata; class Actinopteri; order Myctophiformes; family Myctophidae; genus Nannobrachium; species Nannobrachium achirus. The sequence continues at coordinate 50,690,175 of NC_137825.1, forward strand.
TAAAAAGTGATTCCTGTACTCAGCTCCAGACCAGAGAAAGAGTCCACTCTGAGAGTGGGCGGGGTCTCTGGTCTGGAAGCAGGCTAACATCTTAGAGGACGAGGACCGGCAGTAGTGCGAGGGAACTTTTGGAAGGTCCAGAAGGAAGGTCTTCAAGAAGTCAGACTCCTCTTTCCTTACCCTCACCCGCTTCTGCTTATCTTCCTCAGTAGGGCTTTTCCCTCTTCTTCCTACCCACTTCAAAAAAGACCACTGCTTCAAGCCTAGGGTTGACAGGAACATGCGTTGGCACACTCCGAGTCTCCTGCCATCTACGACAAGGTGACAGAAAATGGATGCCGACCTCCTGGATTTCTCTGCTCCTGTCCTCCGTCGCTTTACACTGCTCACCTCTACCAATGATGCAACATAAATCTTCCTCTCCTCTCTCAGTCTAATTTCTCCCAGAAGTACTTGAAGATCTCTTCTCGCTTCGACTCTTCCACTTCTCTGCAGTGCAGTTTACTGGACCTGTGGCCGGCTGCAGACTGACATGACACACCCATTTTTCTTCCCTCCTTTAACACTGACTCTCTATTCTTCCTAGGCCAGATATGACTGGCCTATCATTCTACGCCTCTTCTGGATGTTGTTCTTCCAGCCCTCTGGATTTCTCCTCTTCCTACAGAGACCAGCATCAACACCTGAGGAGTCTTCTTCCACCTCAAGTCCTATATTGTGTCACAAAAAGAGAGAAAATTTGTCATTCAGACCATTAGTGTGCGAGTCTCTCTGTGTGTATCTGTGCAGCCCCTTGCGTGCACATCTGTGTGGGTATGTACATGTGTACTGTATGGATGTGTAGTTGAAAGAAAAGAGTTAAATAGCAAACATGCACCATGCAAGATACTACATTACACACGTGTCCATATTAATAATGACAACACCTTCATTTCCAGATTCCGATTCACCAGGAGAATCACCATGTTGGTCACGTTCAGGTGTCCAGTTTCGATCAAGCGGATCTGGGAAAGAAAGAGGAACAAACAGAATGCACACGTTGACATAATTCAGTGTTGCTAGGACTTTGCATTCTTTGCTCTGGCTGACTTAAGCCTGGTTGTACACAAACCTTCTTCGTCCCCACTTGTGTCGTCATCCTCAACTCCTTCAGAATCTTCATCCTCCACATTTGAGTCCGGCTCAACTCTGTCTGCACCTAAAGAACAGAAAAGAAATATGAGATGTTCTCACATTAAGTGTGAGGCGCTTTCTGGTCATGTACAGTATGATTCTGAAGGAAAAAAATGAAAATGCAACATTCAGCAGTCACTATTTGTGTTTATTACAGTGATTATTAATAATAATACCTTCATATCCAGATTCAGCAGCACCAGAAGAATCACCATGTTGGTCACGTTTAGATGTTAGGGTTAGTGGTCGAGTGGATCTGGGAAAGAAAGAAACAAAATGAATGCAATGTTAACACACCTGCAATTCAGTGTCAGGCTTTGCTCTGGCCAATAGCCTCGGTTCCCTGGCACTTGTTAGTTTTACACCAACCTTCTTCTTCCCCACTTAAGTAGTCATCCTCAATTCCTTCTTCGCCTCCCTCATTTGAGTGAGGCGCAACAACTTCTGCTGCAGAAAAAGAGAAGAGACTGAATGTCAAATAGAAAACATGCAGCATTGACAATAATGCAAAGTGTCACATGTGTGCGTCATGTTTTTGTATGAAAGACTCTATACAGCTATTAATATTACCTTCATATCCAGATTCAGCAGCACCAGGATTATCCAACTCTAATTTAAGGTTCCATGATGAATCAAACCCTCTGGTAAAAACATAAGAGGAACACAATGTACAGTGAATGCAAAGTAGAAATTACATTGCCAAGATGTTGCATCCTTTGCCCTTAATCTGTTTTACCACAAACCTTACTTCTCTCTCAGTGGGTGTGTGTGCGTGCGACAAAGACAAACCTTCAATCTCCTCAATTGATGAGTCCTCCACAACTGCTTCTCCTGCTGCTTCTCCTGCTGAAAGGGGAAAAAGGTCACACAAATTAATGAAATGGCTACTTTTTAAGATTGTGATACTACAGCAGATACTGATTAACAATTTGTGTTAAGGTAATAATACTATGTTTGAAACTAGTACAGCAACAATTCAAAATGGGTACTTAGTGCATGTTTAGGGATTTGTAACTAGGACAGCAGGTACAATACAAAACCACACATATGTGTTTCTATGCACTATAATTCATAACACACCACACCACATACCTTCACTCCCAGATTGAATCAAAACAGCTGACCCAGCACTGGCAGCATCAACTTGGTCACAATCAAGTGCATCTTGGAAAGATACAGATTATCATTAGAACACTGAATACAGCAGCTAATTATTGTAATTCATGATTAAAACACTTTGATTTCCAAATTAATCACACAAGTTGCACCACAGCCAGAATCACTACACACATCATTAAACTGAGCTGACTTATTCCTATTTTTCTTTCTATTTTTTTTTATCCCACAAACCTTCTTCGCTGCTTTCACTGCTCTCTAGTACAGTCTCTGCCTCGTCATGTCTGCCCCTGACATACTTGACGCTAACCAAAGCACACAGCTCCTCCATAGAATACATCATCCTGAAATGTTATACTGAAAATAAAAGGAGAATACAGGGTTAAAATCAAGGGTAACACAATGGTGTAAAGAAATTAAGTACATTTTCTTAAGTACTGTACTTGAGTACAATATTGAGGTATTTGTACTTGACTAGAGTATTATCAATTTCCAATACTTTTAATCCACTATATCTCAGATCCAAATATTTTACTTTTACTCCACTACAAGCTGAATTATTTCCAATTTCCAATACTTGTACTCCTCTATATCACAGATCAAAATTATTGTACTTTAATACACAACAAGCTGAGTGCCTTTGGAGTACTTTTACTCCAATGCAAGCTCACAGTGCGACTCATTGTGAGCATGTAGATCTGCCATTTTCAAAATATTTGAAATGGGACATTCTGCATAGAGTACTTTTACTTTTGGCACTTTAAGTACATTTTGATGCCAACACTTTAGCCATTTTATCAAGTACATTTTGAATTCCAGACTTTTACTTGTAAAAGAGTATTTCTACATTACATTATTGATATTTGTACTTAAAGTAAAAACATTTGAGTACTTTTACCACACGTAATGGTACGTTTTTGTCCAGATGGAACCAAATGGACCCTTTATGGACCCGTTAAGGGTCCATTTGGTTCCATTGACACTCTATAGAAGTTGTTGTGCTGGCAGCTTAATGTAATGGTACGTTTGTGTCCAGATGGAACCAAATGGACCCTTTATGGACCCGTAATGATGTAGTAGCCTATTATAGACGGAGCTAAGATGCTAATGAGGCTAGCGTTAATATTAAACTTTCTTTACATCAAATAAAGACCCCGGACTAAACCCTAAAAGACACTACTGCTAAGCACATTTAACAAACGTTTTAATAGATAGATTGCTGTATTTTATGATAATAATAGCGACGTTATCTTACCTTTCTCTGTCTGTCGGCTCTGCTGTGAAGACTGTAGCATAGTTACATACGTTTCCCTTTTATAAATAAAAACCGATGACAACACTAACAAAAAAAATGAACGGTAAAAAGATGAAGCATCCAAATAAAACGTATTTTGACAAGTGATAAAAGTAGAAAAAAGTGAAAAGAAAGCATTTTTATCTAACGAAGACGACAACAACACAACACTGTCTGTGGACGAACCGGAAGTACACAAAACGCCTCTGCGCGCCCGCCCCTTCCCCCTTCCCCCCTTCTGCTTGTATACTATACTAAAAGTATTAAAAAGAAAAGTACAAGACAGCTACAGTTCAGTGATACAAGGTCAACTAAAAAGAGAAATAAAAAAGATGTTGGGGTGTTTACACTGGGGTAGCCTATCTATCAATTCCTACAACATTAAATGACAGAATAATAAAATATATTGTGCACATTGTATCATCAATCATAAGAAAAAAATAAGAAACAATAAATATTGTATTTACAGTAAAAAGGTCAGGGCCGGAGGTAAGGTTAATTGTCTAGTTTTGATTTGCAGCATCTGTAAGTGGCTTTTATCGTGTGTATTAATAATATATGCATTTCTATTTTATTTAATGTATAAAAATGATTGATTAGTCAATAGTTTAAAAACAAATATCGTGTGGATATAGGTTTTATATAGGGCATATTATGTGAGGAACAAACAACAGAAAGCAGAGATTACTCACTTTTACCAGACATGGCAACCGCTGCCAAGAATGGAGAATTATGATTGGCTAGTGGGAAAGGCCGCACTCCATTGGCTCTCTGCTGATCACGTGATTATTGGCCGTTTGATTCCAGGCATGCATTCGTGTGCGCGTGGTACAGATTCGTGTGCGTGAGATGACGAAAGCATTCGTGATGAAGTAACCAACAAAACCACTCGTAAATCAGTAAGAAAATATTCGTATTTTGTCTTGTTTTTTTGTTTTGGCATTATAATCACTGTAGCTTCCCCAAAAACATTCATACTTTTTTTTTTTTTACGGATATTTTTTTCCAATTAATTTGTTTACGTATAGTTTTTTTGGTAAAAATGTTTACGAGTAAAAAAAAGGCAAAGTACGAATACGAATTTGATTTGGCCTAATAATAACCCCATAACATTGTTGTGTGTTGCTTCAATAAATATATCTCTGCTGTCAGGCCGAAACCTCCAAAATGTCCATTTTCGGGAAAATGAGCTCAAGTGCAGTTAGGAGGTTTTGACCGAAGGGCTTTGTACTACTTTTCATTGGTTCAATATTATTTTAACCAACACACAGATGTAAAGGGTGTTCAATAGCACATATTTATGAAAAAAAGAGAGGGCCAATCGGGTGGAGTTAGCTGGTTTGGCAGAAAGTGTGGAGTTAGGAGGTTTTGTCCCAAGCACGTTTTACTACTTTCCATTGGTTCAATATTATTTTAACCAACACTCAGATGTAAAGGGTGTTCAATAGCCCTGATTTATGCCAAAAAAAATCGAAATGATATTAAACATTGGTCAAATTGTCAAATTTTAGAGGCAGAAATTGTGAAAATAGCAGATTTAGTTGCGAGGCGTTGTGAGCATGTAGATCTGCTATTTTCACAATAGAACCGTATTGCGAGTCGTTGTGAGCATGTAGATCTGCTATTTTCACAATAGAACCGTGTTATACAAAATGTAATGCCTCAACTCTTAGTGCTCGTCAGGGTGGGGGGGTCCCCAGTTAAAATATATTCTTTTGGGGTTCGCGGCCTGAAAAGGTTGAGAACCACTGCCCTAGAGTGCCCCAGCTTGTCGGACAGCCACACCCAATGCCTCCATATGAGGGAAAGTATGCTGTAGCCAAGATGAGGTGGGCGGTGGCTTTGCTATACATTTTCCAACGTCGACAGCAGAATGAGATCACCCTGACTGGCTTCGATGCTTAATGGACCTGGTAATGGTATACGGCACGCCAGGGGTTCCGAAAGATGGCTATCTGGGCAGATGGGGTTACATTGATGTGTAATACCCAGAGAGATTGTAGCGAAATAGTGTTCTCATGACAGAAACGTGAGAGCCTGGGACGTGTCCAACGAGACCAAAACATGTGGGGCAAACAATGTCCCCGGTGACTGGCGGTGACACTTGTAAAGTTGTGTTCGTTCTGGGGACAATTTCAAGCTATAGCTTTGCTGTAATGAATGAAGTATGACTTTGGATTAAGGAGAGTCTTGACTCTTGTTGCACCTGCAGGAAGATGAGGATTTGATGGCTCTGACTCTCTGAGTGCCTCTGCCAAATATTGGCCTGAAAGGGCAATGGTGTAAAGTAACTAAAGTAACTTCAGAGGAGGGAGAGAGGAGCGCTTGTCAACAAACAACAAAGTTCCAATACTGGTCTTGGGTGCACGGCTCAGGGAACTAATGTACTTTAGAAAAGATGCCAGCACTCACTTTTAATCTATCATCAGCATGTATGATACACGGTGAGGAAGGCCCGGTAGGGCCGAAACGTCCGACCGTGTGCTGCAGCTGCTGGGGCAAGAATTAAATAAAAAGGAAAAAGATTAAAAGTGATTAAAAGTGAGCATTTACTCAAGTAGCCTACTGTACTTAAAGGAGTAGTTCACCCCCAAAATTACTTTTTTTCCCGTTGATTAGTCACACCAATAATATTTTGTTGTATTTTGTTGCATTTGTCGCAAGACAAAAAATTGATTATCGTAAACTTAGCCTGATGGTTTCCCCAACCAGTGCCATGCATTTGGGTCCCCATCCAGGGCCATGCATTTGGGTCCCCATCCAGGGCCATGCATTTGGGTCCCCATCCAGGGCCATGCATTTGGGTCCCCTTCCAGAATCAATGTGGGTAAATTCACTATAATCACATTTTTGTCTTAGGAATGCGACAAATAAAAACATTAAAAAATCTCTGTGGCATGGAGTAATCAATAGAAAAAAAGTCATTTTGGGGGTGAACTACTCCTTTAAGTACACTTTTGAGGTCTTTTTGAGCGGTGGTCACACCGTCTCCATAGCGTGGCCGTGTGTGTAGGTATGTTTGTTTGTTAGTTAGTTTGTTTGTATGTGGGTGGGTGGGTCTGTATGTAGCCTCAAGCCTGTGTAGTACCTTTTCTGACCACACATGTTAAGGGAGGGGCGCTGTTGTCCAGGCCACACACACACACACACACACACACACACACACACACACACACACGCGGGGGGGGGGGGGGGGGGGGGGGGGGGAGAACCACCGCTCAGTTCACACGGGTGTGATTTTTACTTTACTGGAGCAGCTGCCATACCCTGGGTCCAGGGGGGAAGATAAAAGTTAGTTCTAAATATGAATCCATGAATGTCTCTTTGTCTATCTGTGCGGGTTATTATGTTGGTAAATTACAGTAAAATACAAATGCAACATTTAACAAAATGGTCATTTGAACAAGGTATTAGAATTATATTTTAGGTATAATTATATATTATATGTACTTCTTCTTAAAATAAATGTATCATGCCTGTTGCTAAGGTATGGCAACATGACTGGTGTCTTGCACGCGTGCGAAGGCGCGCGTGCAAGACACCAGTCATGTTGCCATACCTTAGCTTTTTCTTAACTGACGCCACTGTACTGGAGTATTTCCAATTTCCTGTACTTTTACTTCTACTCCACTAGCCCACAACTCAGACAAATATTGCACATTTACTCCATTATTTATTTGAAATGTAGATTTTGATAATTTTTTATACATAACATAGGCTAAAGTAACCCCTTCTTCTTTCGGCCATTTGAATATAGCTGATCTACAAGCTCACAATGCGTTGCGACACATTGTGAGCTTGTAGATCTGCTCCTTTCAAAATATTTTAATACATTTTATATCATTTGAAAACTTGTTAAATGGGACATTCTGCATAAAGAGTACCTTTACTCAAGTAATTATTTCATTCCGGACTTATATTATAACAAGGTATTTCTACATTGCAGTAGTGACACTTTTACGTTTAAGTAAAAAAAATAGATACTTTTTCCATCACTGTGAGAGGGTGATTCCCAGGTCTGATTCCCATTCGGACTTGATTTTGTGCAGTGCATGCAAAATCTAACTGAGATATTCACTTGAAGCAATGCACAATAAGACCCACCTTTAATAATATAGTGTTAAAGGTGGGTCTTACATTGCTTCAGTTATCAAATCAATTTCTGTACGCCTACTTTTTTGCGTTTTAATGGCTGAAATTGCACACATAATTTTCCAATGCCAACAAAGCAAGCCTGACAAAAGTATCAAACACACAAAATTCAACAGAAACACAGGAAAATACACCTACTCTGTTAAACAAGTTTCTTGGGGAACAGTCCCCCGCTTCATGGGGAATCCCATCCCCCTCCCTGAAACCAATAGTAGCCTATACATGAAAAACTTGTTTGCTTATCTCCCCCCCTCCTCCTTTTTTTTTTACCTGAAGCATTGGCTACTTTGAAAAGGTAAGGTGGTGAAAGGTAAGAGGCGTGCTCAAGCTATCTGCTGAGCCCAATAAAAGAGAGAGGAGCTGATGCTTCCCCAGAGAGAACTTAAGGTGACAACAGCTGTTCTGTGAAGGTAAGAGATGTTTTTTCTTCTCATTGGCGTTTTTCCCATGAAATGTAATGTAACGTGCTAAAGTTAACATGCTATTTTAGACTAATAGGCTATTGATTGATTGATTGAAGACTTTATTAGAAGTTTGCATAGGAAAAGGTACAGTTTCATGACGGTACAGTTCACTGGCACAAGGTCTACTAAAAGGAGATCCTAGAAAAGGCTAAGTTTATTTCCATAGGAAACCATTGAAGTTTCTCATATAACATTGAAAGACAGACGGATAGAACACAGTACTATGCAGTACAGTAGATATAGTTGTACTTAGTTGTACATAACTGCACCATAGCTGTACATATTTGACACAATTTGGTCAAAAATGGTGAGTGCATGCACAAATGTGTTGGATTTTAAAGCTTTATGGTCAATAGAGAACTTAATTGGGGAAGCATGCTGTGTGCCTTTTGCAATTAAGGAAAGTGCACTTAGTTTAATAGCAAAAAAAAAAGAATACTAAATTGTTTTACTCAAGTAAAAGTATCAATACTGCAATTTAGAAAATGCTCTATTTTCCAATACTGTAAAATGTAATTGAGTAAAAGTATGGGAATCAAAAGTAGGCTACTTAAGTATAGGTTACCAAAAGTAAAAGTAGCGTATATGCAGAATGTCCCATTTCAAGTTTTCAAATGTATATACAAATCTTTTGAAAATAGCAGATCTACGAGCCCACAATGCCTTGCATAATGACATATTGTGAGCTTGTAGATCTACTATTTACAAATGGGTGAAATGTATAGGGCTGAAGTGGTTATGTATTTGTAAAAAAAATATCCAAAATCTGCAAAGTAGCCTAGTCGCCTAAAGTTTTCAAATAAATGTAGTGGATTAAAAGTACAATTTAGTTGTCTCTGAGAAGTAGAGGAGTAGAAGTTAAAGGAGTAGTTCACCTCCAAAGTGCCTTTTTTTCAATTGATTACTCACCCCATGAGACTTGAGTTCAATAATATGTTTTAGTTTTTGTCACATTCCGAAGCCAATAATTTGAGGAAACTCTTTGTAGGCCCATTGATTCCGGATGGAGACCCACATGCATTTGGGTCTCCATCCGGAATTAATGGGGGGACATTTCTTATAATCAAATTATTGGCTTAGGAATGGGACAAAAACAAAAAAATATTATTGAACTCAAGTCTCCATGTGGTGTGTAATCAATAGGAAAAAAAGTCATTTTGGTGGTGAACTACTCCTTTTAAAGTAAATGACTCAAATAAGTAGCCTACAAATACCAAAAACATGTAAGTACAGTTAGCCTACTATTACTTTACACCTATTGAATCACTTTACTGCAGTCTTTGATAATTGAACAGTTGTTCTTTTGACTTGAATGTTTGTGAATTAATTGCCGTCACTCACCGCCAGAGGTGTCAATTGGGTATGGCAAGGCATGGCAGCTGCCATACCTTGGCTACAGGGGGCAAAAATAAAATGTACTTCTTAAAATAAATTCATCATACCTGTTGCTATGGCAAGGTATGGCAAGTTTTGGCAACATGACTGCGCGCGCGTGCAAGACACCAGTCATGTTGCCATACCTTAGCTTTTTCTGAACTGACGCCACTGCTCACCGCCTTCTGGCCGTTCCTTTTCAGATGAAGAGCCTTCTTATTGTGTTCGTTGCTTGCGCTCTCGTGCCCAGCTGGGCTGTTGCCGGCAAAGGGACGAAGGCTTCGACCTCAATCAGTAAGTGTTTGCTTTTATGTTTAAGTCATTTATAAAATTATTATTATTTTAGATAGTATAGCCTGATCATTTAGTTTTACTCTTGCATGGCCGCGCACGGCTATTTATAACGAATACTTGTTGTTTTCTCCCCGCAGATTGGTGCTACCATCTTTCAAGTTGCAGTAAGTACTACATTACGCATGTAAAATGTCATTGAAATACCCCTGCTGCGTATAGGCCTAGGCCTACGCACAGTGGTTCCCAAACGGCGGCTTGTGATGGACATTTTCGTCCAAATTAATTTTTTTTCTGCGGAGATTATAGGCTTAGCCTATATAGGCTACACAGCCGTCAATTATTGCCAGAAACGTTTATGCCAATATTATTTCTGCATTATAATTAGGCCTACCTATTCTGAAAAACAACAAAAAACATACAATATTTTCATATGAAAAGCTTTCAAAAACATTCAAAGTTTCATAAATAAATAAATAAACAAATAAATAAACAAATAAATAAATTAATTAATTAATAAGCTCACAAGGTGTTGCATTGTGATGCATTTTGAGCATTTATTGAAATAGCTGATATACTGTAGGCCTATAAACTTTGGGTTAAATTGGTTAAACTGATTTTGATAGTGTATAGTGTTTTGTTTTTGTGTTCATTTTATTGGGGACCCCCAGGAGCCCACCCAAGGAAGGACCCCTGGGGGTCCCCAGTCAGACCATGCTTTGAGAACCACTAATCCTGATAGCTTTTGGCCACTTAAACCCCAGCATCGCTATTGTGCATGGGGAAGGCTTTCCTGAAAATAGCAGATGGTGCGTTGTGAGCTTGGGCGTTGTAAGCTTATTTTCAGTGAAAGCTTTCTCCACAAGGGTTAGACAGAGAACAGGAAATACACTAGTATAGAGCCCTGAGGCACTCTGCGCAACCATATGGGGTTTAAGTGGTAAATACAATGAACGCCCGCCATTGCGGCTTGACTAATTGAAACTCTTGCGTTTGTGCTCTTCCAGACGATACGACTTGGCCGACCATCGCTCCGAGTTACTGTAACGGTTCCAGGCAGTCTCCCATCGACATCGTCTCGGCATCAGCCACCGGCGACTCCAATCTGGGAGCCTTCACCTTTAACAATTATGACAGCAACTCGTCGATGACAACCGCCTTCAACACTGGCAAGACAAGTGAGTAGCAGCTGCTTTAGAGACAGACCTTTTCGTTGCTATCGGGCAGCCAGAGACCTCTTATCTCCACATTTGAAACTTTACAGCGTCACAAAAGCATCGTAAGTAGCAGATCGTCAAGCTCCAAACTTTTGAGATTTTGAGCAGTGTTTTTCCATAAATTGAAGCCCTACTTCATCATACAAAAGCGTTGCACAAAAGTAGTGAGAATAGCAGATCTACAAGCTCGAAGGCGTTGTGTGCTTGACAACGACGATATTCATCATTAATGTTGCAGCTGGTAAAGCTGGGGCTGACTTTAACATGCTGCTGGCCTAGCTTAGCCAAGGCCTATATATGACCAGTTTTCTTTTTGTTAGATTTTTTAATAATCTAACCAGCAAATTAACTGAAGCTGTCAAATAACTATATTGGAGTAAAAAGTACAATATTTACCCCTGAGATATGGTGTAGAAGAAGAAAAAAACACACATGCTTACTCTCCTGTGTTTAAAATTTTCATGTGAGGATTACATAATGCAATGGTTCTCAACCCTTTCAGGCCGCGACCCCCAAAATATTCATATTTTAACTGGGGACCCCCCCATACATTTTATATAACACGGTTTTGTTGTGAAAATAGCCGATCTAAGGCGTTGTGAGCATGCGGATCTGCTTTCACAATTTTCACAATTTCTGCCTCTAATATTTGACAATATGGCCATCGTTGATTTTATTATTATTTTAGAGGTATAAAAAGGGTTTAAAGGTCCTTAAATGTAGAAATGTGCAGATACCCTCTATACATTTATACTGTATATGTTGGTTTGTTTACTGTTGCACATTAAGTTAATCATCTGGGGACCCCCCAAAATCATTTGGGGACCCCCCTGGGGGTCCTGACCCACAGGTTGAGAACCAATGACATAATGGGTCAGTCGACGTTTAGGGGTGGATCTGGGATGTGCTCCTCTCTCATGGTGTCTTCAATCTGTACACATAGCCTACAGTGTAGCCTATACTGCATGTGGGTGGTGAATGTTGTTTGTCCAACGACAGAATGTTACTGTACTAATACATTTCCTGTCTCCCCCCCCCCCCCCCCCCCCCCCCCCCCCAACAGTCAAAGTGTCACTCACCAGTGGGATCAGCATTTCAGGAGGTGGTCTTGCTGAAGCCTATCACAGCCTGCAGTTCCACTTGCACTGGGGCAACGGCTCCTCAGTGCCCGGCTCAGAGCACACCGTGGACGGCAAGCGCTACCCCATGGAGGTATACTTCTTCAAATTAATGCATGCTTTTTTTGTATTAATTGTCTTTAAAAAATAATTGCCTTTGAATGTTTTTGAAGCTCTTTTGAAACGTTATATCAACTCTGTATAATGTGAAAAGCACGGCTTGGGTGACTAAAGGTCAAGACATGCTCCGTCCGTCATTCGGACTGGCTTCTGAACTAGTTCAAAGAGTCAGGACATCTGGAGGTGCAAGAGAGTTCTGAGACAGCCCATCAGGCTGCCTACACACAGTAAAGTCATATACCCTCTCCTTGTCCTTTGAGAATGAGGGGGGGAGGGTGTCGTCCAATTAATTCTCTATGGAAGTCACATGGTTTCATGCCTCTTCCAAGCCTCTTGGCTTAAATCAAGCTTGATTTAAAGGACCTACACCATGAATTTTCACTTTTTCTATTTTAAAACCTTTTTTTGGGGTCCCACTGGCACCTTCTATCCTCACAAAGTCCTATTTCTGTACATTGTGTCTTTCTCTGGTTTTGGGAAGACAGAGATGAAAAGCTTTCCACGGGTTCTCAGAACAGTGCTGTTCTGAGAGTTGAAAAAAAAATTTTTTTTTTCAAAACCTTTTCTTTTCAAAACATTTTTTCAAAACATTTAAAAAAAAAAAAAAATTTCAAAACATTTTTTTTCAAAAACTGTCAAAAAGTAAAAAAAATATATATATATTTTTTTTTTCAAAACTTTTTCAAAAAACTTTTTTTCAAAAAACTTTTTTTTTTCAAAAAAACTTATTTTTTTTCAAAAAACGTCTTTTTTTTCTGGAAAAACCCCACTAGATGCGCCCCTGAGCAAACAGAGGCCGTTTTGGTATTGCAGCTGGAGAGCCTCATTATAGTAGAGCTAGAACAAACAAAAAGAATGGTCAGAGTGTTTGTTGAGGGTTAAAACCTGTCTAAGACTCAATTTTGAGCATATATTTATACAAAAAATATAGTTTTAAAAGCATGGTGTAGGCCCTTTAAGCCAAGAGGCTTGGAACCATGTGACTTCCATAGAGAATGAATTGGACGACACCCCTCCCCCCTCATCCTCAAAGAGGGTATATCACTCTTTTGTGTGAATGCAGCCTCAGAAGTTCGGAGGGAGTCCATTTGTAGTCATACTGTGCATCTCCTCCCTGTCCGGAAACCTGGGAAGGAGCATGCATTGTGCTCAAGTCTTCCAGCAAGTACTGAGAGCTGATGATAGGAGTTCTTCTCCAGTCGCTCCACCTCAGCAATCCATCTCCCAGTACTCTAGCGCAGTGATTCTCAAACGTAGACATTTTAAGGTCTCCCCTTAACTTTGACAGTGTACAAATGTTTTTTTGTACTCTGTACTCTGTCAAAGTTACAGACTTTTAAGGACCCCCATAAAGGAACCTAAAGAGTCCCTGAAATCCACTTTGAGAACCACTGCTCTTGCGCAATGTAAAGGGTATCAGACTCGTCCTTGTTCTAGGAAGATAACAAAATAAGCCACTCTGACCCGGGTACTTAATTGCTTATTTCTTTATTTCCCTCCCTCTTAGTTGCACATTGTGAATGCCAAGGCCTCATATAACGGGAATACAACGCTCGCTATCCAGGACTCCACGGGGCTTGCTGCTCTCGGGTTCTTCATAGAGGTAAGGAAGGCGATTGATTCACAACAACATCAGATATTAAAGGACCAGTTTACCTCTGCATGAATGATGATGCATTTTGCATCATGTGAGTCATCATGCTGCATCATATGATGCAAAATGCATCATCATTCATGCTGAAATACTAAAATATCTCAAAACACAGATTGAACACAAAACATAACTCAGGATTGTGTTGATCTTGAAATAAGATCTGGTTGTCCCAGAGGTGAACTGGCCCTTTAAAGAGGCGGTGCCATAGTTTTGTACTTTTTCTGGTTTTCATGTGTCTGTGAGGTTGACCGTACTTCAATAGACCCCCTGGTGTGGTTGTTATGAACAATTATGTATTCCCTTTGTATTTTGGATTTCTTCCATGAGGCTGAAACCTTGTGGGTCAAAAGTGCCGATCCAAAAACACAGATTTAATGACATCATATAATCATCCCCTCCCCTTTTACCATTCACCCAACACTGTGGGTGTGGCTAACTTCAGCTGGGTCACCACCCACCTGAACAACCAACCAGGCATACTTAATGAATTGGTGGGTGTGGCCACCTAAACACCTAATTTTAACTCTTTCTGTACACATTTTTGGAAAAGATCCTCCTCCTATAATCATAATACCTGATAATCATGTTTTAGGGGGGAAATAAATCATGGCATTGCATCTTTTAATAGTGTGACCTGACACGTGCTAATTCAGTGTTCACTTTGTCAGGAAATGACAGGTAACGACACTGCTTCGCCTGCAAGCTGGAATACCTTGACCGGCTACTTGTCCAACATCACACAGAAAGGTAAGCGTTTGTTTTTGCATCGTTTTCCCTTCACATTTGACCGTGTAAATGAATTCAATGAAGGATCAGCAATCAGCGTGCAGTTCCTTCACCAGTCAGTGCATCTGTCTGTCCACAGACCAGAATGTAACGATCGCTGCCGGCATTTCCCTGGATGACCTGTTGAGTGGAGTGGACCGCACCAAGTACTACCGCTACCTCGGCTCATTGACCACCCCCACTTGTAACGAGGCCGTGGTTTGGACCGTGTTCAAGGAGCCCATCAAAGTCAGCAAAGATCTGGTGGGTTTGATTTTACAGCACATGAATGCATCCGTTTTGAAATCGTACATGACATAATGTTACAGCTAGGAGGTTCTGTAGTTCACTTTTTCCGAAATATTGAGTCAGGACCCATCTTTGGGACCAGGCACGTGCACACATAGACATCAAAGGGGGCTTGAGCCCCTGCCCTTTTATCCCTCTGTAAAAAGTGCCCTCTCCAGACCATGAATGCAGTTTTTACTATGGCGAAAGAAATTGATTATCGTTAGTTCAGTGTGGTATCAAGCTCCGAAAACAGCCGACCTCCAAGCTCACAACACGGCGCGCTGCGAGGTCTGCTATTTTCGATATTTTCGATATTCTGCGAGGTCTGCTATTTTCGATATTTTCGATATTCTGCGAGGTCTGCTATTTTCGATATTTTCACCGAAAGGCTCTTTTCATTCTCTGCACGTCCCTGTTTAGGACGTAGGCCCATTTTTTATGGGTCACGAGTAAATCTGTTTAATGATTATTTCAAAAGATCTTAAAAAAAGAGAACATTTTTCAAAAGAATTTCACAATTTAAAATCTTGAAAAGTTTTAAGAAGTAGCGATAGCAGATCTATAATGCGACACGTTATCGTCTTATCGATTGGCTATTTTCACAATTTTGGATACCGGGGAGATCTCGGGCTAAAATGCAGTGGTGTAAAGTAACTAAGTACATTTACTTAAGTAATGTACTTAAGTACACTTTTGAGCTATTTGTACTTTACTTGAGTAGTTCCAATTTCCAATACTTTTACTTCTACTTCACTACATCTCGGTTCCAAATATTGTACTTTTACTCCACTACAATTTTTGAAAACTTTAGTTACTAGTTACTTTGCAGATATAAATTATAATATTATAAAACATGCATGGACCACTTTAGCCCTATTTCATAAGTTGGCTATTTGAAAATAGCAGATCCACAAGCTCCCAACGCGTCGCGATGCGACGCGTTGAGAGCTTGTAGATCTGCTATTTTCAAACATTTAGTACTTTTACTTTTGGTACTTTAAGTACATTTTGATGCCAATACTTTCATACTTTTACCCAAGTACATTTTGAATTCTGGACTTTTACTTGTAACGGGGAGTACATCTACAGTGCAGTATTGATACTTTTAATTAAGGACAAAATGTGTGCACTTTTTCCACCACTGCTAAAAATGCGTGTGGAGACCACTAGCTGACGAACCGACGTCTTGTCTTGCAGATCGACCTCTTCAGCACCACGGTGCACGTTGGCGACGCCACCTCAGAGCTGATGACCAACGTCTACCGAGGCATTCAGCCGGCCCAGACGGTGACCACCCAGGCCAGCACAAGCGGATCGACCAAGACGTCTTTCTCTCTGGGCCTTGTGGCTCTTTGCCTACTGATCAGGAGTGTTTAGAGTTAGGGGCTCCAAAAACCTTTTTAATCGTTTTTTAAAAACCAACTGCCACCTGTGCCATTGCTGTTGATCACCAATACCCAGTGGAGGAAAAACGGTTGTCTGTGTTTTAAGTTATTGCTGCTATTTGCATAATGCATGTACCGATGTCTCCGTTTCACATTGGCACATTTCCTGGGGCAATCTGCCTAGATCATGCATGTCAAGCATCTGCAATGTAGTGCATTTGAAACTACATTGCAGTGCACATCATGGGGTGATCACTGCTTGCCTCCTGTGAATTGTTTTATTTACATTTTTGTTTGTTTTATTTTTATTTTGTTGCTGAGGTCAGCGGACAAAGTGACATGAGTGAGATGAAAAAAACCTGAGTGAAATGTGCCAATGTCAACCAGAGACATCGGTACCCATCTCCCTTATGTTTTCCATGTGACCTGATGTCCTCTAGAGCAGTGTTTCTCAAATGGGGGTAAGTGTACCCCTAGGGGGACCTGATTCTATAAGTGTCTTTTAAGTCCTTCTAAGATTTTTTGAAAAACCTATGTTTCTATGTCAGCAATCTGGCCAGCCGTCGTCAAAGAAAAGGTCCTTTTCACTTAAATGGAGCTCAGTTAGTCTGTTCTTGAGAGACTACTATGCCAAAATGACACGTATTTGACCACGGACCCGTATCTCAAAATATTTCGTTCCAGGGACCACCCTGAAGTAAAATTTGAGTTACAAACGTTCGCTTTGAAAATACATATATTCAAAGATTTGCACACTTTAACGACTTTTTCAAAAATAGCAGATCTACAAGCTCGCAGCGCGGCACTCGGTGCCGCGCTGTGAGCTTGTATATCTGCTATTTTTCAATAGTTAAAGCATTCAATAATCCCAGGCCTAAATGGGTTTTAATGATAAAACATTGGCAGACTCTGTGTGAACCTGTTCATCCGTAGATTGTTAAACGAAATGACATCAATAACTCGACTAACTGTTATTCAATAGAAAGCAACGTTTATTTGCCATTGTGCTGTTTCATTTTGTAACATATTGGCATTGGAACTGGACTTTTGATGTCAATATTTTGTAAGCAAAAGGTTGTAGTCAGGGGAGGTTTTTGTCTGACACCATTCTCTGTAAACTCTAGCAATAGCAGGAATCGATAGATACGTCTGTCTCCAATTACGTTGACCTCACATATTGTTGGAGTAAAGTTAACACTGCCATTAAAATGTGACGTATTTCAAAAAAGGAATTACTTCAATATTCATTTTCCTATTGTGACTTGGGTCGCAGCATCCGCTATATCAGCTCGAGGGGTGGATTGAGATTCATTCTGGTGACAAGTTGGTCAAACGTAAATGGATGTGATTCAGTCTGGGATATTACGCCAACATACTGGGTTTAGGCTGTTGGTCTCAACGTAGAATTAGATCACTTTAGTCTGAGATCAGTGGTTCTCAAAGTGGATTCCAGGGACTCTGTGGGTTCCTTTATGGGGGTCTAAATTAACCCATACAAGTCTATAACTCTGACAGTGTACAAATGGAACCAAATGAACCCGTTGGGTTCATTTGGTTCCATTTGTACACTGTCAGAGTTAAGGGGAGACCTTGAAATGTGAAAGTTTGAGAAACACTGCCTTAGATCACACGCCTTGCTGGTTGTAATGTTTAGTCAAACAGTATCTGAGCAGCAGCACGCACAAAGTAACATTGACGGTGGCGCCTAACAGGACCACTCCAGTGTGGAATCGGCATGGCAAGTGTAGCTGAACCGCCATCCATTCCTTGCAGAGCTTTGATTTTGTCCACATTGATTCGGAGCGCAGAACACTGTGTACAAACACACGCCCACAATGTAATCCAGGTGATGATGAAGATCTCGGCTTGTACGACCGTGCTGTTGGTATGATGATGAAGGACTGCAATGAAGGACTGATTTTACTCAAAATGGACGCCACCACTCATGACAAATATCGTCGTTGTCGGGTGGAAAGCTTGTATGTCCAAAACTGTTCGTTTTGCACATTTAAAAAGTGATTTTAAATCGTGAAAATAGCTGATCTACAGGCGTGGTGTGCTTGTAGATCTGCTATTTTCACTAGTTTTGTGCGACAGTCTTGTATGATGAAGCAGGGCTTGGCTTTACAAAAAAAAAACGTACACATATGAAACTTGGAGATGCGAGGTTTCTGCCCGACAGCGACGATATGTTATGCTCCTTTTTCCCCTGTTACCTTCTTGTGCTATGTAAACATGCAGCAGTGGTGAGAGCATTGAATGAAAAACACTGTATTTATTATTTTCATTTGTAAATGTTTCGAAACGTGAGATTTTTTAGGATTGTATCCGTATTCCGTAGATATGTTTAATAAAATGATAATGATAAAGGACTCTAGTGCCCAGTCACATTCTTTGCTTTGATTTCCGTTTGTGCCCTATAGTAACATCACATTCATTTAATCCATGTTGTTGCACTTTTCCACGTGGAATTCTTCCAGACACTTGATATGGGGAGAGGTTAGCCAAGTGTTCAAAAAACCTTAGTTCGACAATAAAAGCCTGTGTGTGTGTGTGTGTGTGTGTGTGTGTGTGTGTGTGTGTGTGTGTGTGTGTGTGTGTGTGTGTGTGTGTGTGTGTGTGTGTGTCAAAAGCAGGTGGATTCTATTTCAAAGAATTGAAAGGTATACCCTGCACATTGTCTGTTCCAAAATAGTGGTTTTCTGCCCAGTTTGAACTGGTGGTGGGCTCACTGGGCTCATTCCATTCTCAGCTTTGCCATTGTTTGTCTTTACGAATAGTTTCATTGTTAAGTGATTTCTATCAGCATGCTTGTGGCCCTCGTGTTGTTCCACGTGAAGGTATTGGCACATGAGTAAATGGGACAAGCTTGCCAAGTGTTTCAAGTGTCAAACAATAGAAGAAGTGGATAAACATTACTAGGCAAACATCTGCACTTTGAAAAGCATTGAAAGGATAAAACCCCTCATGGCATTAATTGATTGTTGTTTAATAGGTGCTCCAATGTAAAAGTAAAAGTGGTTGAGATGGTGCCATGAGCGTTAATATTGAACAAAGTATATTCAGTGTCAGTGCCAGTGGCCTTCAAGGAGTGTTAATCCCCCTACCTTCTTTTAAAACGGCACTGAAAAGCCACTTAGAGGAAGGAGGCTGCTACTCGAAACTGGTAAATGAAAACAAAGCCTATCCTTACCTCTCCTTGATCTTTATATTGCAAATACCATTTATTTTGCAACTGTTTTTGATGATATCTTCAGCATAGTACTGTGTGCTATCTGTCTGTCATTCAATTAGTGGGAGAAATATGTAACAAAAATAGGCTAATGTGTTCACTTCCGGCAGAAAGCGTAAAAATGTGCACCTAGGGGTATTTTTGTGCACCTGAATTCAAAAATCTACGGATCCAAGCACTTTTCTCATGGGATCTGGTGGTTCTGGTGCTTGCAATCGATTCAGAATCATGAAAAACCCCTATAGATAGACCCCTCACTACTTAAAGAAGATTTTTTTGGGGGTCTTTTTTCCCTGCATGGTAAGTGAATTATAACCACCAAATCCCATGGGGAAAGTGCTTGAATCCGTCAATTTTTGAATTCAGCGCGCAAAAATACCTCTAGGTGCAAATTTTCGCGCTTTCTGTCAGAAGTGAACACCTTTTTTACATACTTCTCCCACTAAATGTTAAATGAAAAAAAGGACCTCAATTGAAACAAGCCAGGCTTTTTTGGGTGTATCCTTTTAGTTGAACCACTTGTACCAGTGAACTGTATAACCTACTGTCATGAAACTGTACCTTTCCCTATGCAAACTTCCAATAAAGTCTTCAATCAATCAACCTGTCAAATGTACAGTATAGTCTACAGTATACACCAGGGTAATCACCTCAGCCACTTTTGATATACAGTATTTCATGAGGGATTTTTGAGCGGTGGTCACACCGTCTCCTATACGTGGCCGTGTGTGTGGGTATGCGTCCGTCCGGCCGTCCGTGTATGTAGCCTCAAGCCTGCAGTACCTTTTCTGACCACACATGTTAAGGAAGGGGCGCTGTTGTTCTCTCTCACACACACACACACACACACACACACACACACACACACACACACACACACACACACACACACACACACACACACACCCATCCCCCCACACACACACACACACACACACACACACACACACACACACACACACACACACACACACACACACACACACACACACACACAGGGGGGAAGGGTGGGTCAGCATGTGTGGTCAAGTATTATTATTATTATTAACAAACTGAATGTTTTAGGGTCAAATAAATTAGAGTGTGTGAAGAAACTACAGCATTGTAAAGCACACTAACCCCGCTGCACCCACCCAGTAGTGCTGTTGCACAGCCTCCACGACCACCGCTCAGTTCACACGGGTGTGATTTTCTACTTCTGACTGGCTTTCAGTCTTTATTCGATTCCACACTTGACCAGTTTCCCAATTCAGACATTAAAACCGACTTGCATGCAGCTTTTTGAGTTGTGATGATAAGAGAGCCTTCCTCAAAATCAACATGAAATCCTAGTGACGTACACCATCCTGTATTTGAAGTCATCTGCCTCGTCTGTTCTCTCATTTGATTTTCAGTAGAGATGTTACCGATCAATCGGCAATGGATCGGATCGGGCCGATCAAAGCGTGATCGGCGATAATCGGTGGTTTAGATCAAAAGGTAAATTCACCGATCCGATCGGTGCATCCGATCAACCAGCCGTTCAGTATGCCCACTTGAGGCCATTTTGGGGTATTGATTTCCACAGTGCTGAAGGAATAATTAGTTACTGCTATGATAATAAATACATAGTAATGCTGGTAAATAACTATAAGGCAAATATATAAATGAATTCATGAGTGAATTAATTAATTAAAGATAAAACATTAACATTTAGAAAATATAAATAATATATAAATAATAACTTGATCGGATCGGTGATTGATCGGTATCGGGTGATCAAACTTTTGTGATCGGTGCTCGGTGATCGGTTCCAAAAAACCTGATCGGACCATCCCTAATTTTCAGCTAGTCCATTTCAGAGTCTCAGTAAAGATGTGACGTTCATCACAATGGCCTGTCTATAGCAGGTGTGGCGCAGAGAGTCGCAGCCCCAGCCTCAAGCCTCAAAAGTCTAGTATCTGCCCTCGCTCCATAGGGATATCCCTTTGGAGCGATGGTTAAGATATTGGACTTTCACGCGGGAGGCCTGGGTGCGAAGCCCGGGTGGGGAGGTCCGATTCACCTCCGTTACATTGGTGCCGTGACCCGGATCCGGGCTTCCCCGTAGGAGGAGGTCAAAGGGGGGTGAGTGTGGCGGAGAGAGCTCGCAGCCCCATCCTGAAGCCTCAAAAGTCTAGTATCTGCCCTCATGCCATAGGGATATCCCTTCGGAGTAATGGTTAAGATATTGGACTTTCACGTGGGAGACCCGGGTTCGAAGCCGGGTGGCGAGTTTCGGATCACCTCCATTATACAGGGTTTCCCAAAGTGGGTGCCGTGATGTCAGTCTAATGCCTCATTCACACTACAGATATATAGTTGAACGTTTAGCTTGGTAATTCAATGTAATCTCAATGGAAACCAGCTTTAAAGATACAGGAGACGCTCCAAGCAAAGCTTTGAAAGCTTTAAAGCTGGTTTCCATTGAGATTACATTGAATTACCAAGCTAAACGTTCAACTATATATCTGTAGTGTGAATGAGGCATAAGGGTGCCGCAGAATACTTTGATAATATTTGGATTTCACTTCAGTAAGTTTAACCACTTAGACCCTATGCTTAGTAAAACAGACCTGATTTGCACTGTACTTGATGATTTCTTTCATCTACCCCAACTCTCTTCACCAAAAATAGCCGATCTACAAGCTCACAACGCGTCACGTTGTGACGCGTTGTGACGCGTTGTGAGCTTGTAGATCAGCTATTTTGGGTGAATAGCTGATCTACAAGGCCCCACAATACTATGGTTTAGTGATGAGTCATCACTTTTAACAGTTTTGTGGGAGCCACCTTTACCCCAAGGTGTTTTTCGTGCAAAACAAATGCTTGCAATGGATTCAGAATCATGAAAAAACCCTAGTTTGACCCCTCACATGCTACTTAAAGCATATTTATTTTGGTGAGTTTTTTCCTGTATAGTTAAGTTAATGGGACCCCAACTTTCAGCATCCGTAACATATTCTCCTAAGGAAACAATGAATTTCAGTTTTTGTGAGATGTGTTACTAGACACCTTTACAAACACATTGGTGAAGACATGTTTTGGTAAGGAATTTATTCCAGGACTTTTTAAGATAACCCCTGACTATATTGTGCAATCCTTAAAGGACAACTTTAGTTTTTTTACAACAAGGGTTAATATTTTAGATTGTAATTAAAGAATATAAAAGATGAGTGTTAAAAGGATTTCATTTACTTTTTTCTATTGTTGCGACCGTAGGTCGCATTTACTATCAAACCCTGCACAAACTGTGAGTGAGTCCGTCAGTCCGTCCGTCAGTCTGTCTGTCACACCTCACACGTCACACTCTTGCCCTGCTCATATCTCCGCAACCGTTGCCCCGATCCATGCCAAATTTTGCACACACGTTCCTTACCTGCCAAACTACAACCTCCGGAGCTCCAGGGACCCCCAGGTCCCTGGGGGACCCCCAGATGTAAAAAATGACCAAATGTGCTAAACTGACCAAATGACCACCCCAACGGGGCTGCTCACGGGGAATTCCCGGGGACCACCCACTCCTGGTGCTCCAGAACGGATGCAAAAGTGGTGGCGCCCCCAGTGGAGGACCCCCTACACTGCAGCTCACATAAAATGCCGTAACTCCGGCTAGGAGCGACCGGGACAGCCGGGGCCGGTACCTATTCGTCCGCCTTGCCGGCGCGGAGACCCCACCCCTCATTTCTCACATGGCCCTCTTCTAGCGCCACCATGAGGCCGATTCTTGCAAAACACATTTTTGGACACTGCTCCTACAATTTTTGCCCTAAAATCACGCAAATCGGTACACAGTATGTCTACACTCATCCCATCAACATGAATCTCTCCCATATAGCGCCACCTCCAGGCCGATTTTTAAAAACACATTTTTGGACACTGCTCCTACAGATTTTGCCCTAAAATCACGAAAATCACTACACAGTATGTCTACACTCATGTCATCAACATGGATCAGGAAGATTTTGGCAAAACACATTTTTGCCCTATTTGTGGAGATAAGTGACCTACGGTCGCTTATCTCCCGATTAGGGAGTCTTACTGGTTTTAGAGATTCTTATTTCAGCGGTTGGGGGCATGCGTACAAGAGGCTAAATATGTCATTTTACACAGAATAAGCCCATTCCCAAGATACAACGCAACCTTTATGGGTGGATGTAACTTATGGGGGCTAGAAGTGTTACTGTAAATAGCAATAAAGAAACTGCTGGCTTATTGTGTCTAAAAAGACATATTTAGCCACGTGTACGCATGCCCCCATGCGTACGCATGCCCCACATTTTAGCACGGTAAATGCGATAAAACAATAGAATGAAGCAAATGAAAACAATTTAACACTCACTCTTTCTTTTCTCTAATTACAATCTAAAATATGAACCCGTATTGTAAAAAACAAAGTTGTCCTTTAATAAAGACAAAGTAAAAAAGAAAAAAAGAAAAAAAAAGAGTGCACAGAGAGTTGAAGGGATGGTTTAAATAGGGGCAAGATATTGATCAACAGGAAGGTTTCGATCACAAGGGACCGATGATAACCATCACTTGACGTCGAACAACATGTACGGTACACCGAACAGGTTTGTCACGGCACGAGCATATCACTCTAAGGCCAAGTAGTGAAGTAGAAACTCTTCATTCTTGTTGAAGTTGAAATGTCAGGTAGCCTACAGTAGTTACAGTATGACGTCTGACATTCTTCAGAGCAAGATAAAAAGGCAGACAAGGACATGGATAAGACATGTTGTAAATATTGTTTTGACATTCTAACGTTAAGATCTTTCTTTCACCACCCTCGACATTCGAGACCAGTTAATTCTTTTGAAATATTTCACATCAATCACCCGATTGCTTTTCATTTGATGATAAATACATTGATGACACGTGAATTTGTAATACAATTAAAGTGTAACGAATACTGTAAAGCAAAAGGAAAACAACAAAGGAATTCAAATTATGTACAGAGGGATATCCACGATTTCCACTCTCAAGTGGGCTGAGAGATCAGCTGTGCATCCTCCTGATGATATATAGGTCTATATATTTTTTTAATTAATCAATAATCATTTATTTTTTTGTATTACACTTATGGTGTAAAGAGGGTTTTGGAATATGTACTGTATGTGGAGACTGTTTGAGAGGTTTCACTGAACCACACAGAGCATGCCAAAAATTCCTTTACTGTAATTATGCACGGTAAAATGTCGTTTTGCAAGTGAATCCTATACAAACCCTAAATTCCGGGTGTGAACAAATAATGTCTCTAATACTGCATAAGCTCACATAACGATGCGTTGTGAATTTGACTGACATGTCACATGAGTGGTTCATTCGACCCTGTGAAAGTGTTAAAAAAGCACCTGGTTGTTGTGGCTCAACTGGTAAGGGTGCATACCACGTTATAGCAAGGCCATAGTCCTTCCTGCAGGTGGCCGGGGTCCAAATGTGACCCGGGGCTGTTTGCTGCATGTCATTTTGTCGTGTGTCGGGTGGAAAACCTTGTATGTCCAAAACCATTCGTTTTGTGTTTATAATTTTGAAAACAATTTAAAATAGTGCGAGGCGTTGTGTGCTTGTAGATCGGCTATTTTCACTAGTTTTGTGCGACAGTCTTGTGTGATGAAGCAGGGCTTTACTTTAGGAAAAAAAATGCCAAATTTTAAACTTGGAGATACAAGGTTTCTGCTCGACAACGACAAGTGAAGATTTACTTCAGTCTCTCTCCTGCCTTGCGTGTCTCTCTCTCTCTCTCTCTCTCTCTCTCTCTCTCTCTCTCTCTCTCTGTCACTATCAAAAATAAAGCAGAAAGGCAGGGGAAAAAAGGCAAAACATTTAAATAAAAAAGAAATTGAACATTCAGGAATTGTAGAATGTTCTCACAGACCATTTTCACGTTGTGGATGTCACCTGTCAATTTTCTGAACAACAAACCAGCTGCTGCGCTCAGTGTAGCTTGAATTTGCTTCCAAGTTGACTGTCTGTTAGTGGGGTCTGGGGACCCCCGATGGTCCTTGAGGGGGTTCCATGGGGTCACCAGCAGAATGAGGACATGAGACATGTATTGTGACATGCAATGTCATGTATCATTAATGTCACCTCAATATCTGGCCTATACACACTAAAATCCTGTGTTTTTTTTTTTTTTTTTTTTTTTTTTTTTTTTTACATTTGCATTTCTGAGAGTGTACAAATAAAAAGCAACTTGTTACAGTGCATCATTGCTTTACAGTACATCACTGCTTTAAAACAGTGGATGGATTATTTTTTTCAGTTTTGCAGTTTTAAGAGACAAGAGTTGTATATAATATAACTGGTCAAAAAATAAAGAAGGAACCAAACATGGACAACTAAACTCACCTACTTACAGTAGTGAGAATGGACCTAACATGAGAACAATTAAAACATTAAATGCATTCCATAAATCAATCATCAGTTAATGCACAACGTTTGACAGCCCTAATTTATACACTCTCCGAGTTGAATTAACACAGTTCTTCAGTGTGTAGTCACAAGGCTCATTGCTGAGTCACGGGTTTTTCATATTTATATTTCACTGATTTATTGATTTATTCAGTGTGCAAGTGTCGTGGCACTGAAAATAGCCAACTATTTTTCAGTACACGACACCCGCATCCGCATGCACCTATAAGTATAAAGCAAGCTTAAGTAGCCCTTGTTTAAACCTGTTAAGGGGGTGGGATTCTGCCCTAAATCCTATATGTTCATTTTGTGCTTAAACATAAGGTTGTCTTGAAAGTTCTCATTATGGGGGTAGTTATTTGTCCCGTGTTCCAGTGTTGAATTTCAACGCAATATCCTGTACACACTATGTCATTACATGCTTATTCTTGCAAAGGAGAAATTCAATTCTTTTTTGAGCAGGACTTAAAGTAGTAGTTCACCCCCAAAATGTCTTTTTTTTCTATACTCACGCCATGGAGACTTGAGTTCAATAATACCTTTTAGTATTTGTCGCATTCCTAAGACAGAAATTGGATTTTAGTAAATGTACCCCCATTGATTCCCATCCGGAATCAATGGGAGTAAATGTATTAGCCTATAATCTCATTATTGTCTTAAGAATGCGACAAAAACTTTTTTATTTTAGCGAATTCAAGTCTCTATGGGGTGAGTAATCAATAGGGAAAAAAAATGCATTTTGTGGGTGAACTACTCCTTTAATTCATTGTAGTCTGTGTAACTGCAACCAGAACCAACACTGCCCTCTAGTGGAATAGGGGGAACTTTACACAACTTGCTGGTGCACACACAAACGCTCCCACACGCAGGCACGCACGCACGCACGCAGGCACGCACGCACGCACGCACGCACGCACGCACGCACGCACGCACGCACGCACGCACGCACGCACGCACGCACGCACGCACGCACACACACACACACACACCTATTTAAAATAGACATTAATCAAATTCAAATGTATAGCATCAATGAAGAGCTATGTAACAAATACTGCCCACATAGATGCATGGCAGGGTATTATAGTTAGTCCTGTCCGTGTATGCCTGTTTGTCTGTCCGTCTGTTAGCTAAATAATTAATAAAAAGAATAATCAAAAAAACAAAACAAAAAAAATCAATTAAATTCGAGAACAGATCCCTGGATTTGCATGAAATTGATGTAAGAAATCCAGAACCCGGAAGAAGTACTTCCGGGTGTCAAAGGTCAAGGTCACAACAGTGTTGATTTTGACAGCAGATTTTGATTTAGTTTTAGGCATATTTGATCTGAAAATGTTATCTGAAATGTTTTAGTTTTAGTCTAGTTAAAGCTAGTCTAGTTAAAGCTAAACTACAGTTAATTGATTTTATCGACATTCTTTATTTTGGGGGCCTTGATTTTACACTTGGTTTCATGCTGGAAATAGCCAATCTACAAGCTCACAAGCTTGTGAGCTTGTAGATCGGATATTTTCAGAGCGCAACAGCCGAGCACAACCAAACATGACTTTGTCTTTTTTAGTTCTAAGGGATCTCTTCTCCACTAGTCCCTCCCTAACATTTTAGTCTAGTTTTTATTTCTTGACGAAACTGTCAATATATTTAGTCTTAGTCATCATAGCTAGTAAGCATTTTTCGTCATAGTTTTAGTTGCCGAAATCAACACTGGGTCACAATCAAGGTAAAGGTCAAATATAGGAGGCACGGTGAGACGTAGAACAACAGTCCAGGACTTTGTTACTCTCCAATGCAGTGGTTCTCAAAGCGCATTTCAGGGACTCTCTAGGTTCCTTTATGGTAGGGTGACCAGACGTCCCAGTTTGTCCGGGACTGTCCCGTTTTCAAGCTGCGTGTCCCGGTGTCCCGACGAATATCTCTAAAACACTAATATGTCTCGGTTTTCAACATTCATTACAAAATTGTCCCGTTTTTTGGCAGAATTAAAATAATAGTAGCTGTTTTCAGTGGTTGCATAGACATTTATCATGTTCTTTTCATGAAAACATGCTCACCTAACCAATCAGAAAACATGAACAAATTCATTGCGTGTCTGAATTCAACACTGAGGCTGTTTGTCAATCACTCACTGCCTGTATGCAACCCTGGTGCGTTATGTGCACGTGCACGAACATTAGAGAATGGGCACGCGCGTTTGCGGTTTCCAGTTTGAGCGCCTGAAAATATGGTCACCCTACTTTATGGGGGTCTAAATTGACCCTTACAAGTGTGTATATTTGACAGTGTACAAATGGAACCAAATGGACCCTTAACGGGTCCATTTGTACACTGTCAAAGATAAGGGGAGACCTTCAAAATGTCAAAGTTTGAGAACCACTGCTCCAACTAACTCCTCAGATGCCCATAGAGCTGACAAGAGGAGCAGCCAACTGCCGGTGACCAGCGAAGAGGATCCCGTCATGCTACAGCTACAGTCTTTGGATTTGGGATTATCCGGAGGAGCGCCGGCGGTGGCCGCCGGACACCTGAGCCAGTCCACCGCTGTGGATTTAGGAGAGACGTCGTCTTCGCCCATTTCACCGCCCTTCAGCACCAGATAGTAGTTGTCCTTGAAGACGTGGGTCTCTCCTTGAAGAACAGAAGCAGGGTTTTATGTCATTAGAACTGTGAAATGCAAACAGCAATTATCCAAATAAACCCTATTTTATATCGTTTTTTAAATGTTTGCCTATAATGCAATGTAGATACCGGTAGGCTATTTTAAAATCTACAAAGTAACTAGTAACTAAAGTTTTCAAATCATTGTATGGGTAAAAGTATAATAAATGTATTCTCATTTGATGAGATGTAGTCTCTCAGACCTAAAATAACTCTTCTCTAATTGTGTTGACTTCTTGTAAATTAAGTAATGCATATGTTTAACAATAATTTAACTCGTAAAATGAAACAGGTCCATTTGGTTCCATTTTACGCTCTAGAGTTAAAGATCTATAAAGTGCACTTTTAACCAAACCGATTCGGCCGTGAATCGGCGGCGGAAAGCGTCTGTTGCCGACAGGGAGCTCATCGGCAGCGGGTCGGGAACCCTATCGACCAGTATCGACGGAAAACTGGAAGACTGGAGTGGACTTGCTCAGTTTTGTTGAGTCGCCCCTGGCCGTCGGAAGGATTGAGGGAGTTGTAGAATGGACCATTAGTTTGCTACTGCTGCAAAACCAAGCCAAAATAAGCCAGAGACATTTTCCCGTCACAAATCTTTACTAAATAGCATATTCACAATCTCAACTCTCAATTTCCTATACTAATCAACTCCAAAGCAATGCTAGTAATAGTGATGTGTGTATTGGTAAGAGCAGTTAAAAAACACTGCACGCACAGAGTAAAATCTCCGCTTCCCCCTTCTGGTTGCCAGATTCTGTGAGTGAAACAAGCGACCAGTTTCACCTATTAAGCTCTATTACATTAGCTATTTTCTAAAAGAATGTTGAAAGCAAGGCCAAATAAGCAACTACAATTCAGAAACAAGCCCAAACAAAAGTAACCCACAACTATAGCAACATTATAAGAAAACAGGATCAAAGTCACTTATAACGAGCAGACCTGGCAACACAGTGCGCATGCGCAAAACTGCGTACAGTGTGTCGTCTGAAAAAAAAATGTGCTTAGTTTTTTGCAGTTCTGTGAACAGTTAGAAAGAGTCTCCTGTAGTATTTTCGGTGTGGAGGCACCTTAAGGGTCAATTTGGTTTCATTTCACGCTTTCAAGAGTTAAAGATCTACTGAACAAGGGTCCATTTGGTTACCAACTCTCCATCATTTAGCTGGGGACCACCGGTGGTCCCTGGTACCACTGGCTGAAAACCGCTGCTATAACGAAATGCCCCAAATAGGAATGCCAGGTTGAAAGTGATACACAGGGTTGTGGAGTCTCGTAATACATTCAAAGCAACAGAGGGACTAGAGTAGTGGTTCGGGCAGGTGACAGTGGGGTCGCGCATTGGTAACAAAAAAACAAACAAAAAGGTTTTATGGCCGTCGCCAGGGGCGTCACACCAAATTCTGGGCCCTGGGTACAAAGATTCACTGCAGGCCCCCCATGAATGTTAACTATTGAAAAATAGCAGATATACAAGCTCACAGCGCGGCACCGAGTGCCGCGCTGCTATTTTTGGAAAAATCGTGAAAATGAGTGCCAAGAAACCTATGTTTCCATGTCAGTGATCCTCAAACTTTTTCATGTGAAGGACCCCCCATCTCTTAGTTCCAGGGACCCCCCCCACAAGCAAAATTTGAGTTACAAATGTTCACTTAAAAAATACATATATTCAAAGATTCGCGCACATTTTCACGACTTTTCAAAAATAGCAGATCTACAAGCTCGCAGCGCGGCACTCGGTGCCGCGCTATGAGCTTGTATATCTGCTATTTTTCAATAGCTAAAGTTACTAGGGCCCCTCCACCTTGGGCCCTGGTAACTCAGTCCCACTTTCCTACCCCTTGTGACGCCCCTGGCCGTCGCCACCAACCATAGAGTTAAAGCGACGGCAAGGATGGCAAGTCGGCAACTTGACAACACACTCCGCCTCCAACACTGAAGGAGGAGAAGCAGAGAAACACAAGACACAGGCTGCAGAGGAATTATGTTCAATGTGAGTAGGCAGCTTAAAACAGCCATTGTGGGTGTTTTTGTTACTCCCGACTCGCGAGGTACAACACATGGAGTCCGACATGGGTCCATTTGGTTCCATCCATCCAGCCCCGTGGCTCGTGGAGTTAAATTACGGATCACGAAGGAACATTAACGAGGCGGGGAGATCATTCTCACAGAGACAGACAACCGGACAGTTGCAACAGTTGTGTCACAGACTCACAAAGATAAAATCAAAAGCTGCCTGGATTATTAAGAAACTCCGTTCTATATTTTGGCAAAATGCTTCTGTTTACAAATGTGTCGTGTGTACACAACACATTATATTATTATGGGGGATGGGGTCGTGAGATCAAAAAGTTGAGAGAAGCCCTGGACTAGAGATAGATAAGCCCTCTCCGGGTGATCAGGTTTACCTTGACCTTTGCCTTGACCGGTACCCCAGCTGATGATGTCATCCAGGTCAGAGGGGACTCCCTTCCAGCGGGAGACGTCCCGGGGGTAGTCCGACTCGGGCTGCTTGGTCAGGCGCTGGCTCCTGTGGCTCTCGTCGAACCTCCAGTACTCTCCTCCGCTGAACAGGTAGGTGTGGCCGTTGTGGGCCCAGATGAAGGCAGCGTCCACCTTGACCAGTGGTGAAAAAAAAAGTACTCACATTGTTTACTTGACTCATTGCCTCCCGGGCCCGGGGACGAGTTTTAAGTTACTAAACGTGGTACTAAAAAGTATCCAATCTAGAGTAGGTCTGAGCTAGGATGTAGTTGTTATACATGATAATAGATTCTATTGTGTTATAATCACTGTTATAATCTGTTATAGTGTATTATAATTATCATAGTAATATATTAATTGTTTATAGTGTATTATAATCACAGAATAATCCATTATAGTGTATTAATTAGGATAGTTGTAATACCAATTTATATTGTATTATAATCACAGTTAAAAGGGTACATTTGTTTCTTACCGATAGGGGAACTTTTGTGTAATGAAAACTTTATTTTAATTAATTTATATATATATTTTTTAAAGATTTGTTTTGGGGCTTTTTATGCCTTTATTTGATAGGACAGTAGACTGACAGGAAATGAGGAGAGAGATGGGGAATGACATGTGGCAAAGGTCGTCCGGATCGGGAATCGAACCGGCGACGCCAGCAGGCATCATAGCCTAGTATGTGGTATGCGCCTTGACCACCAGGCCAGCAGATGCCCCCAAATGTCGATATTTTTATGTGGTGCAGTGTAGTGTCGTGTAGTGTGGTGTGGTGCTAAAGCTGCAGTCAAAAAGGGGCTTTAGTGACTATCCGTTACTGACCTTGTCCACTTGCTTCCCACTCTTGGTCCTCATGCCCCAGTCACTCAGGGGTCTGGGATAGCCCTCCAGGGCCTGGGTGTCTTTGAACACCCAGTACTGAGGACCTGGACAGAGCAGAGAAGAAGAGGACAGCTTGTTGTAACCCATATATCGTCACTGTCGGGCAGAAACCTCGTATCTCCAAGTTTCAAATGTGTACGTTCTTTCGCAAAGTAAAGCCCTGCTTCATCGTACAAGGCCGTCGCACAAAAGTAGTGAAAACAGCAGATCTACAAGCAGTTTAGTTCATTTATTTAAATGATAAAAACGAACGGTTTTGGACATACAAGGTTACCCGACAACGACAATATGCTTTCAATGAATAGCAGATTGAACAGTCAAAAAATGTAAACAGCACACAGTCAGATGTTAAGGCTAAAAGGATAACACAATGTATTATATAACACTACTGCATGTATTTAGTCCATTAACATAGCATACAATAACACAATAATAGATGTCATCAACAAATACTACAGTGTACTGTACAAAGGAGAAAAAGGAAAAATAAAATACGGCAGAAGTGAATCTCCTTTCTTTTCAAGCCAGTTTTGAAATAAACCTGTGCACATTTATGTTGTCTGTTTATGTACTGCACTCTATGGAGTATGCAGGGAGCGATATAAAATAAAGAAAGAAATAAAAAAAGATAGAGAAAGAAAGGCACAGGACACTTTTGCTGTGCTACTTCTCATGCACTGACCAATGGACACTTTCGTTTGGCTCTGGACAATTAAGTAGTCATTTTTTTAAGTATTATTACTTATGTTTGACACAACAATGAGATACTTAGGCCTACTGTATGTAGAACTGACTAGCATTGACTGTTATGGACACTTTATTTGGTTAAGGTCACTTTTCTTTTGTTTGGCACTGCATTGATATGTTGTACTATAAGTAACCCCCAATGTATGAATGAATGGACCATTGTAAAATGCTTTGAGTTTGCAACTTGTATAGAAAAGCGCTATAAAAATGCAATCCATTATTATTATAACTATAAGTATTACTATTTGTGTTATGATGTGACACTTATGCATTGACTGTT
Source organism: Nannobrachium achirus (assembly GCF_963921795.1). Lineage (NCBI taxonomy): Eukaryota > Metazoa > Chordata > Actinopteri > Myctophiformes > Myctophidae > Nannobrachium > Nannobrachium achirus. The sequence continues at coordinate 50,723,304 of NC_137825.1, forward strand.
CTTTACACTTTATATCTTTTAGGTTTTAACCTACATTTATGACTGCTCTGTATTGTTGACAATCAACAGACAAACGGCTACAGAAAGAATTATAGAATTATGTCTGCTATGTTCATTTATATGTCAACTGCACCGACTGGACATCCATCTGTTCTGTTGTTGTGTCTACTCTGCGTAGGATCACTCCCCTACCCTAGCCGCAAGCAACTTAGATGTTATGAATGCTGTGTGCAAGTTGCAATGCCCTCCATTGACAGCTCATTCATGAATCAGAATTGACAATAAACTCTCCAATATTCACTGCCAATATTACACCTGTACAGATAGCTTGGGTAGGCTCTTTGTCTCTGACAAGTCTTTGTTCCATAAAGATCATAAAGGACCCTTACTGTCCATACCTGGAAAATGGACATGGCAAAGTTCCAATTATTTAATCTTTATAACAGCATAAGTTGAATTTTACTGCCAAGATATTCTTGTTATCTGCCGACATTCTGATATTGATGGAGTCTACACAAGTTTAATATGTTTGTTCTATTCCAGTTTAAGGGATGCATTTTAAAGACCTGCTGAAATGATGTTTGCGTGTCAAAAGTCCTTAAAGGTCTATTCTAAAAGCTACTAGTAGATTGGAATGTAACACGGAAGCTACAATATATTCTGTGCTCAATTTATGTTAATTTACAGTTAGTATATCAATTTGCCGACCTGTAATTTGTTGGGCTTAAGTTTATGATTTCATCCCATGCACACCTTTAGTTACTTGAAGAAGATTCTGGACAGTTTTCGTCATTGTTTCAATAATAATAAACATTTGCAAAATCAAGCAGTTGTCTACTCCCATGACCCATGTTGATAAAAGTATTAAAAACTTGAAAAGTGTCTGTTTAAGGTAGATTTAGAACGGATAAAATGATGCGATTCATTTGCGATTAATCATGATTAATTATGGACAATCATGTGATTAATCAGATTAAATATTTGAATCGACTGACAGCCATGAAAGCATTAGAGGCGAGACATTCTGTAACAAACATGCTTCGGCACTGCCTCTCTGTTTCTTTGTAGACCATCCTAAACGATGATGAAATGAAACCAGGGACGTTTTTAATGGATGGGCCTGGGTGGGCCCAGGCCCATCCATGTAGAAAGCTGGCCCACCCATCGATTTTCTTTTCTTCTTTTTCTTTTTTAATCATATCTCTTTCAATAACAGTACTTGCTCCAATGATGCATCTTTTACACTAGCAGCAGTTGGCTACTGTGTGTTTGGAGGGGGAGTGTTAGTTTATATTTGGAAATGTGTTGTTGGGATGAAGTGCAGCTGGGAACTCAATGCTTTGTATAAGCCTATTAAATATTGTTCATTGATATTGCCGCCCACACCCGTTTTAACCCTTGGGCCCACCCTGAAGTTGCCAGGCCCACCCTATTTCTCTGTTCTGGCTGCGCCCCTGAATGAAACTGATGTGAAACTAGCGTTTTGTAAACGAATCTGCTCGCCCTTTTTGAGTAACACATTGTCGAACATTGTTTAACCTAGATTTGATCTTGTTCAATTGTGGCTTCATACCTACTGTATGAAACTGGTTGTTGTGCAGGTACTGTAGCATAGAGGCGTATGCCGGTGAAACCACACAGCAGTAGATTAAAGGTTGAACTCGCACCCGCGACATACTAAATCCTAAACCGCTTGTGTTTATAACCACGGCCCGCTTCTGTGGCCAACGGAGGCGCACCCTCTCAAGCGACCTTTGCACTCTCAAGGCACCACCCAGCAAGCTAAAGCGAGATAGTTGCTGTATCAACTGGAATCAGCAGCGTTCGAGTTGCGTGATGTCCCGATAAGGATAATAGGAAATAATGTTTTGGCGAGAACATTTGCCCCAACTGCCACTCAAAGTGGCTACTGGCCAGTCACAGCACGTCCTGGCACAAGCGTAATAGCCAATCACAGCGCGTCCTTGCACAAGTGCTATAGATTCTGGGATGACGCATCCCAACCAATATTTCAGTGCTTGTACCTCTATGAGTGAGAGATAAATAAACCCCTCTAGATTCTGATTCTTTATTAAATTGTCTTCATTTTCTTGGAAACCATGTTTTTACTACTAGCTTTTTACTACTTTTCATTGGTTCAATATTATTTTAACCAACACACAGACATAAAGGGTGTTTAATAGCACATATGTATGAAAAAAAGAGAGGGCCAATTGGGTGGAGTTTGCTGGTTTGGCAGAAAGTGTGGAGTTAGGAGGTTTTGTCCCAAGCACGTTTTACTACTTTTCCATTGGTTCAATATTGTTTTGACCAACACTCAGATGTAAAGGGTGTTCAATAGCTCTGATAAAAAAATAAAAAAAAACTCAAAAATGGAGTTAAGAGGTTTTGGCCAGATAGTGACAATTTATACACTTTGCCCGTGTACATATTATTGCTCCCTCCCATACTGATGTATGATTATATAAATGTGTGTCTGTCTTACAATTAAGCAGAGCAATCTGAGAACGAACTGTGTCACAAATCTTTGTTCTCTAACACACCGCCTATGTGCACGCTGACTTTCATCTGACTTTCTCAATCAGTTCACACGTCACTAATGACCAATGTAGATCATAGAAGATAGAAACAATTTCACAATGCTGTGAAAATGTAAATCATAGCGCTGTTTTTAAGTAATATTCATGCCAATTCACTATCCTTCTTTCTCTTCCCTCTATTATGTCTCCCTTCTATTTCCCCCCTCAGTAATAAATCTGTCTTTTTAGACCCCTGATGCAATAAGTATGATTCAAGCCTCATCATAGCAACTTCCTGCTTGAAACGCTGTCACAAAAGGAAAGGCCTAAGACAGGGGTCTTCAACAGGGGGTCCGGGACCCCTAGTGGGTCCTTGGAGTTACTACAGGGGGTCCTCCAAATCGTTGTGTGATAGAAACTAGTTTTCCCCCCTTTTTTATATTAACCACTTGAACACAAACATCCATATTCTGAGAGCTTTAAAAATAGCAGATCTACAAGCTCACAACGCCTCGCGCTGCGAGGCGTTGTGAGCTTGTAGGTCGGCTATTCTTGGCAAAGAGCTTTGGAGGGGGAAAAGAGCAGACTAAGTACAGTGAAAGGTCAAGTTTATTAAGTATTGACGGTTAAATATCTGAAAACCCACATTAACATGAATCCACTGGTAGAGACCAAAAAAATCACTTCCAAATGAAAATGACTCGTCTTTCCTCACCAATAAAGAAGATGATGCAACTGTCACTCTTCCTCTCGTACACGGCATCCACCCTGTTGGTGTCTGGAGGGAGACCCATCCAGAAGTTTTTAATCAGAGCGGGACTGTTTGAGACCAAGGAGCCGTCTCGCTGGGTCCTCCAAAAGTACACACCTGGATAGGGAAAGGGGAGGTGAATGGACTGAATAATAGCAATAGGGGTGTGACGATACATTTAATAGCGATACGATACGCAACACGATACATGGTTGACGATACGATATATGGACGATATTGGTTCATTCATAGCGATACGATTCGATTCAACGATTTAAAATCGATATGGTAACTATTTAGCAAAGAAATTAAATAATGTGTAAAACATGTGAATAGTGCAGTTTTTTTTAGGGAAAATCTATTATTATGGATATAAATAAGTAAACACTGTGATTCTCTAGCAACGCTACATTATATTTCAACACATATGGACACCTTGACATGAACACAGAGATTACACACATTTGTCGATAGACCAAGAGTAGCTATATGGGATGGAATTAGTAGAAAAAAGTAATTAGACTCCCCCTTTTTTATTTCCCCTCTTAAAATTGCTAAATACAAGGCAAAAGTTTCCATATAATCAATTATTTGCATTGCAAAACAATTCGATACCGATTATCTGCATTGTAAAACGATACGATACAAAACGGTACGATAATTTTCTTTTGCATATCATTGCAAATTAAAATCGATTTTTCGATTCAGTTACTATCTCGTTACACCCCTAGATAGCAATATCCCCGCTGTGAATCTTTTTTTGTTTTGTTTATTGAGAAATAATACCCATGAGAAGTGAGAAGTGTGTCACCATTCATGCTGAGTGCTGACACATACAGTCACTGTTGATTTCTACACTTGCAATTGCTACTTTTTAATTGACGTACCCTTAAAGAAGAAGACCTCTCCCCTGACATTGGCAACCGCGTCAAAACCTCCCTCGCAGCGATCCAAGAGCGAGGGGTCATACCTACGGCACACGAAAAAGAACTGGTTAGTTGGATGAATGACCACCTTTCTGTGCCACATGACATCTTTGACGTTTTTTTTGCAAAGGCGTTCAGTGCCAATGACGTCTTTGACGTCTTTTGAGTTTTTTGTAGAAAAAAAAAAAATTTTTTTTTTTTTTTTTTAAAGATGTCAAAATGACCTGGGATCAGAGAGATGCTTTTCTCTGTTTGTGTGTTGGCTCCCTCGTTTAGCTGATTGAGAAAATGTGTGTTCATTCAAGTGGATGGACACTTTTTTTCATTCAAACAGCTCTATCTCTGGAACCATTTGTCTGATTGACAAAATTCTTTTTGCCACTGAATCACAACAACTGTGTCTGTTTCTGTGGGGAAAAAATTATAAAAAAAAACATTTTTTTTGATTGCGCAATAAAGAAAAACATACAAAACCGTGGCACAGCTACCTTGGAGCCATTTTGGCATTTGGCACAGAATGAGTTAAAGCACAAAACCACTTTGGTAGAGGTTTGGATTGTGCAGGTTACCTTGCCATGATGTAACTACAAAGGTGGTCAAGAAATTAAAAGTAATTTCTCCACTGACTAGAAATTGACAATTAAAAATGTCATTGACTTACATTGCAGCTCCTGGAGAGACTAGATAACTGCACAACCGAAACCTCTACCAAAGTGGTCTTGCATTTAAGTTTGGAAGCATGGCAGCCATTATTAGACCCCTTGGCTGTTGTTTTCTTGTTTTGTTTTTCGTTGTTGTCGGGTGGAAACCTTTGCATGTCCAAAACCGTTCGTTTTCTATTTATCGTTTAAAAAAGATTTAAAATAGTGAAAACAGCCGATCTACAAGCACACAACGCCTCGCACCGCGAGGCGTTGTGTGCTTGTAGATCTGCTATTTTCACTAGTCTTGTGCGACAGTCTTGTATGATGAAGCAGGGCTTTACTTTACCAAAAAACATACACATATGAAACTTGGGAGATACAAGGTTTCTGCCGGACAGTGACGTTTTCTTGCAGTTCCAATAAGAAAATCACCAGAGGTTCATTGTAATTGAAGGTTTATTCCTTCTTTGGATATTTCCAATCTATCAATGAATGACTATTGTGTTCCCAACATATAGCGTTCAGAGCTGTGTATCTTGAGCTCAACTCACAGTGGTGGATCAGGATCCGGATCGCCAGTTGGATATGTAGGCCTGCCGTCTTTCACACCTAGAGGGCAGCAGTGAGGAAAGGCAGGGGTCATCAACATGTCCGTACCCGGACATTTGAGTACCTGAGACAAAAAACCGTCTAAGCAATATATTACAATTTTGAATATAGATATTTGTGTGATTTACCAGACTGTAAACCACAAACTAGAAGTTTTTAATCTGTTAAATTCTTAATGCACTCCCCCCTCATGTTGTTGATGTTGAATTACTGTAGATTGTTTTACTTAACTCATATATATTAGGAATTATAAGACATAATACTTATGGAAAGTGGAAAAAAACAGTATATCTCCAACAGTTTGTGGAACAACAGTACAAGTCCGTACAAGCAATATTCAGCAGACAAGGGGAGCAGATAATATTAAAAGAGACAATTGAACAAAATGAGGGGGGAGTGCGTTAACAATTTAACAAATTAAAAATGACTAGTTTGTGGTTTACAGTCTGGTAAATAAAAAAATATATATTAAAAAAAAAATGTAAATATGGACTTAGACTGTTATTCGTCTGAGGTACTCATTTGTCCGTGGCAGATTTTGGACTTTCTTTTTTTACACACCATTATAATGTTCTTATTTTCAACATAAGACCCTGTTACTAGTCTCCAGGTTTTCTTCAGAACATTTATGACACTTAATTCCTATGACACTATGGCCTATTAGGAGTCCACTAGTACTGGGGGGTTCTCAAATGTTTTATTTGCAATGTTTTTATTTGCAAGGACGCCAACAAAACGGAACCAAATGGACCCATTTTTACGCTCGCAGTGTTACATACCTGTTATGGTCATTCAGGGTAATACTATTTTCCTCTCATTTTGTATGTCTGTGGCAAAAAATTAAAAATAAACAAAACATACAAAAATGTCCACTACAAGCCAGCATGGCGATGACCCCCTGAGGAATGGTTGAAGGGATATTTCACTTTAAAAAAAAAAAAACATTTTGTCATTTTATCATCTAATCAGGCTTTTATGAACACCCTGAACAGTTTTTATTTTGCTTGATTCAACATTTAGATATTTGATGTAAATGTTATCAGGCCCTCCAGGCCCAGGGCCTCTCCCCACACACACCCATTGTAACTTCAAACTCCATTTTAACCATGATAGATTCATTGAAGACACCCATAATTTGTTCTGGTGACTCATAATACCCTCCTAATATGTGAGCAGGCCGCGTTTTTTCAATGACTTTTTTAATTTATTTTTAATAATTCTTTGGAAAAATGGGAAAAAAGTAAACACAATAAAAAAAAAAACCAGCCTGCTCACGTATTAGGAGAGTATTATGAGTCACCAGAAAAAAGTAATGGGTGTCTTTAATGAATCTATCATGGTTAAAATTGAGTTTGAAGTTACAATGGGTGGGTATGGGGAGAGGCCTGGTAACATTTACATCAAATATCTAAATATTGAACAAGCAAATTAAAAACTGTTCGGGATGTTCATAAAAGCCTGATTAAAATGACTAACTGTAAACGGCAGTTACCGGTAGTTGCAAGCCGTTGTGATACTTGAGAGCTATGCGAAATCTGCTTGGAGGTTATGAAAGAGGATATTCATCATGAAACTGCCATGTGCAGTTGTTTTTGTTGCACACATGTTCTGTGTGATGTCTTAAATGCCAGGAAATGTGACAGCATGTGACAGACAGTACTTCTGCACTTTGAAGCACTTCTCTGAACTTTCCAGTCAGATCATGTTTGTGAAATGCCTTCTACATAATACATTGTACATTGTCGCAGTTTATAGGAGCATTCACCTTATGAACAGAGGCTCATATTGATGGGAATGGTAATTGATTGCCGTCAGTTAGTGCATTGGTTCTCAACCTTTTCAGGCCTCGACCCCCAAAATAATCATATTTTAACTGGGGGGGCCCCCACCCTGACGAGCACTAAGAGTTGAGGCATTACATTTTGTATAACACGGTTCTATTGTGAAAATAGCAGATCTACATGCTCATTATGCTTCTAATATTTGAAAATTTAGTCGATGTTTAATTTGTCATTTTAGAGGTATTAAAACGTCCTTAAATTGTCACTTTAGAAATGTGCATAGGCCTATACCCTCTATGTCTATACACTTACTTTATGTTGGTTTGTTTTGTTTACTGTTGAGTGAGAAAACAATGTTGCACATAAGGTTAATCACCCGGGGACCCCCCAAAATAATTTGGGGACCCCCAGTGCTGTGTTCTACCTGTAACACACATATACAGCGTCTGTTGTCGGAAATAAAAATATGAATAGCGTCTGCCCTCGTTAACCTTTCAAAGTAGCGTATTTGATAGGCATTATGCACTGGCGTATGCCCTGGCCACACGAATAGCCGCCCCTTGGAGATAGGCTCCTTTCCAGACTGTGATGCGTAGAGACAATACAAAATGTGGAACGGAGCGAACAGGCTGGAAACCAGGCTATGCCCACACAGCTTGCAGACAGGGGACAAGTTGAGCACAGGGTTCCCACACATTTTTACCAATTAATTTCCAAAACTTTTCCAAAACTTTTCCAGAATATTTAACCCAATTTCCAGGACTATATAACAATAATTCAGCTCAATAACAAGTCGCTTACCCCTATGCACAATGCCCAAAGACAGGTAGTGTATGCCAGTGGTTCTCAACCTTTTCAGGCTGTGACCCCCGAAATAATCATATTTTAAATGGGGACCCGGCACCCTGACGAGCACAAAGAGTTGAGGAATTTTGTATTACACGTTTCTATTGTGAAAATAGCAGATCTACATGCTCACAGCATGTAGATCGGCTATTTTCACAATTTCTGCCTCTAATATTTGACAATTTGGCCAATGTTTAATTTGTCATTTCAGAGGTATTAACAAACCAATAACCAAAGCCAATGTATAGCTATTTTTCTAGGACCTTCCAGGACCCTTGATCAATTCCAAAACGTTTCCAGTACTGGAAAAATATTTTTCTAATTTCAAAATATTTCCAGGAATGTCATGACCGTGGGAACCCTGTGAGTAGGACACTGACCGTACAGCTGCTGGATGGCCAGCACGTCGTCCAGGGGCAGCCGGTAGTTGGGGATGTTCCTGGCCGGGCCCTGGTAGTAGGGCCTCATGATGGAGGGGTCGGTGGAGGAGTGGGACAGGCCCAGGGCGTGGCCGAACTCGTGCACCGCCACCGTGAACAGGTCGGTGCCGCCGCCGCCCTCTCCTGCAAGGCGCGAAACGGAACAACGTCAGTCGACCGTCTCGCGTAGTGATGGGACGATAAGCGATGTTATCGTTTATCGCGATAAAAAAACACTCACGATAATCGTATCTTGTAGATTTAATTTGTCGTGAAATCGTCCTCCGTCATGCACTGGGATCAGTTCGCCTTTTATTTGCCGGGCTGCATATCCGGTACCACTTAAACCCTCTGTAATTGGTAAACAGTACTTACTAGTAAGACGCCTCAGGGCGACACGCGGGCGAGGTCGCGTGTCAATTCTTGACCGTCTGGCCAGTGATATACATATATCGGACCAGTTACCCATATATGGAGATCCCTGCATGATAGTCAACAATGTGATGTCAGAACATGGCCATACATGGGCATTACCAAATATGGGCATGTTCTGACATCACATTGTCGACTATATATGAGCATAAAATATATGGGCATACCTGTGATATCAACTGTGATGTCACAGTGACAAGGGAACCAACCCATAGACTGTAAAAATGTGTACTAACTGACTGACTGACTAACTGACTGACTGACTGACTGACTGACTGACTGACACACACAGTATGGATATCCAGGGTTTGATCTTTAATGAGGTGATGTCACGTGATGTCACATGACATCACTTCCTGTACAGACAAGCCGCAACATTTCTCATGGTATACTGCAACCTTTGGTCGCAATAATATACGTACTTGATACAGTCCTTTTTTCACTCTCTATCAAACGTCTTTGCCAAAAAAATAGCCGATATACACGCTCACAACGCGCTCACAACGCTATTTTGGCAAATGTTCGCCCAAGGATAATGAATTTTGATTATCGCGATAATATCGTAAATCAACAATTTATTTTGTCACAATCTTGAGAGTTAAAGATCCTTACGGGTCCATTTGGTTTCATTTTACGCTCTCAAGAAGTTAAATTATTGTTAAACATTTGCATTACTTAATTTAAAAGATGTCTACACAATTAGTGAATGTAGTAGAGTTGTTATTTGTTCCACGTTGGCCTCTCCTAAGGTACCAAATCAATACAGCATGGAATTGTGGACAAAATCGACAACAAAATATTTGTACGTTTTGGGTCTGAGAGGCTAAAGCCCGTATCAGAGTGTACGGTGGAGAGCTATCCACCGCAAATTTGAGGTTGAAAGCTTTCCACCTCAAGTCAGAAAATAAGTGCAGGCCATCATAGTACGCCACGGTGGAGACCTATTCACCGTGACTGACTAGTCTAGATTGACCAATCAGTGAACGGGGTGTAGAGCCTGTCTGTCTGATAGTAAAAACAGAGAGATGTGTTGGAACTGGACTGGTGGAAAGCTCTACACCGTGAGGAATGATGTAACGTTGTAGTTTCATGACTCAAAAAGACTCGAAAAGACTACACCGCGGTGTAAAGCCTTCCACCGGCCAGGCGACTATGATGCCGGCTTTAATCTCATCAAATGGTGGTCTGTGGCTCACCTCGTAAACCGCCCTCTTCAGGAAAGCATTCTGGATTACGGAAGTTGGTGGTTTACTAGGCTAGTCTGTGGCTCAAATGCCGAATAAATAATGGACATTGAAATGAAAAGGGTTGAAACCCACTATCTGGATTTACTGTCATTGAATTGAGTGTTATAAATCTCTTTCTAAAACGGCTAGTTCCATTCCTTGATTCTGATTGGCTGGTTGCCATGGTATACCTGAGACTGTAACCCATACCTTGAATCAGTTTATATCAAAGCCAGGTGCGTTATTTCTTTCCACTGTGCCGTGAGGCTGAACTAAAGAAGCGAGCGTTTGATTTCCTCTCAAATCCTGCCGTGCGGGTGCTTCTAAGCACCGCCCGCATGCATAGGACAGTGACTGAATGGCTCCGAGCGGGGCTTGTAAAGGCAACAAGCGCCCTCTATTCTCCTGGCACCACTCGGCTGTTTAGCTTAGGTTGCTATGCTAGCGTTTTGATGTGATGTTCACCCACATAGCAGCTAAATCTGGATGAAAATAAACATGTCTATGGATTGAATATGGTTCTTAACTTCTTAACATGAGACTGATCTAACATAAGTGTTGTTTCCCTATTTTTTGGGCAAAAAGAATGACGTGACTTGGTAAACACTGGCTTCCGTAAGTCCCTTTCCTGTATGTGGCTGGTAAACGCAAGGAAATGTCTCTTCCTGGTGGCGGAGAAGTGTACTTCTTTCTTTAAATGATGCAATGCTATGATTTTCATGTTGCAATATTGTGACCGTTTTAGAAAAGCAATAAGCCACGCGAGGCTTGTGGTTACCGGGGGAGTATACACCGGCTGAGAGGGTCGGAAACACTCGGCTGCGCCTCGTGTTTCCCAACGCCTCTCAGCCGGTGTATACTCCCCCGGTAACCACTCGCCTCTTGTGGCTTATTGCTTTAATATATTTTGTACACTTTTAATAGCTGTTGTCCCTGATACCGTATATACCTTGTCAGATGTCAACACAATCTTTTACGTCTGTCCTCATACCCACCCGTTCACCAAAGTATTCACGTGTCCATGTGTAACAGGGTTGTTGTTGTGAAATATAGGGGTTACACGTGCATCCAGGGGCGTCACAAGGGGGGGGGGGGGGGGAGTGGGACTGAGTTACTAGGGCCCAAGGTGGAGGGGCCCTAGTAACTTAAGCTATTAAAAAATAGCAGATATACAAGCTCACAGCGAGTTTGTAGATCTGCTATTTTTGAAAAGTCGTGAAAATGTGTGCAAATGTTTGAATATATATTTTTTGTACATTTGTAACTCAAATTTTGCTTCTGCGGGGGGGTCCCTGGAACTAAATATTTTGAGATGGGAGTCTGTGGCCAAATACATATCATTTTGGGGGTCCTCGAAAAAGTTTGAGCACCACTGACATGGAAACATAGGTTTCTTGCACACATTTTCACAATTTTTCAAAAATAGCAGATCTACAAGCTCGCAGCGCGGCAATCGGTGACGCGCTGCGAGCTTGTATATCTGCTATTTTTCAATAGTTAACATTCATGGGGGGCCCGCAGTGAATCCTTGTACCCAGGGCCCTGCGTGCATCCACTGATTAATCCATCTGTCTATCAAATACTTTCTTTTATCCTTCGATCCACTTACCCAGCTATTCATTAAATAATTCATTCTTTTATTCATCATCCATCCATCCACCTAGGCCTGTCACAATCATTACATAATCGTCTGATCGCAATTATTTGAGATTATTGCAATTATTTTGTCATAATCGTCATTATTGTTTCCATGTTCAAGAAATGTTCATACATTTGAAAAAGCAGAAATAGCTGATGAACAAGCTTACAACGCGTCCCGAAATTTCAGCATTTTTTTAAAAGTATAATATGTATATAAATATGTCAGTAATTTCTCTGTATATTTCAGTTATTTGTCACATCTCCTCTGTGCATTTTTTGATTACAAGGAAAACCGAAATGTATTGTTTATTCATATGTTCCAACGTTCCAATACCAAAAACACAATTGAATCGTTAATCGCAATTATTAGCGTGACAATTATTCGTTAAATTTGTAATCGTGACAGCCCCTACATCCCCTGTGACTTGAAGTTCAATCACCCCCAGGCAGGGGGTTTGCAGCTGCCATAGCCTGGGTCCAGGGGGGAAAATAAAAGTTACTTTTAACTATAAATCCATGAATGTCTATTTGTCTATCTGTTCTGGTTATTATGTTGTTAAATTACAGTAAAATAACTACAAATGCAAAATGTAACAAAATGGTCACTTTAACAAGGTATTATAATTATATTCTCCCCACAAAATGACAAAATGGTATATTCCCAGGTTCCGCAGGTCAGCTGCACAGGTGCAATTCATTATTGTTAATTGTGGCACGTTTACGAACATGCCAAGTTTAGCTGCACTTGAACAACCGTTCCAGGCTGCCATATCCAGCCCAAGAAACCGTAGAAACGGGCAGAAAATAAATGTATCATACCTGTTGCTAAGGTATGGCAACATGACTGGTGTCTTGCACGCGCGCCTTCACGCGCGTGCAAGACACCAGTCATGTTGCCATACCTTAGCTTTGTCTGAACTGACGCCACTGCCCCCAAGTACCTTCGTAACTCCAGACCTCGTCGTCGTCAAAGTGCGTGTCGCCCGCCACCTCGTCCCTGCCGGGGAAGAAGGCGTGCGCCAGCGTGCCGCCGCGCCCGTCGAAGGGGTACCCGTCCTCGTGCAGCGAGCGGATGAAGGACACGCGGATGTCCCCCCCGGGGCCCGACCGGCCCCTGTCGCCCTGGAGCCGGGTGAAGCGCAGCGGGGCCGCGTCGCTCCAGGCCTTGAAGGCCAGGGTCAGGAGCGAGTCCACCAGCTCGGGTCTCAGTGTGGCCGAGAGGGAGGGCGAGGGGTATCTGTGGACACTGCATACGAGAGCGGATTAATCGGTATTGGATAAAGTACTCACATTTTTTTACTTGAGTAAGAGGATCAATACTGGAACGTAGAAAGAAACACTCTGTTACAAGTTAAAAGTCCGGAATTCAACATTTACTTGAGTGAAAGTACAAAAGTGTTGGTATCAAAATGTACTTAAAGGACAACTCCTCCCTAAATCACTTCTAGGCTCATTTTCCTACTTATATCGATCCAAAAAGACTGTCCATGGGGTCTATTAGGCAGAAATGCACCTGTTGTCCAGTTTCCCCAGCAGAACCCAGCCGCTCTCATAGCATAGAGTGGAGCCTATAAGCCTATCGCTTTTACACTATTTGTTGTGGTCAAAGGTGTTTTTATTTTTCATGAATGTGTTACTAGTTGTCATTACAAAAACATTCATGCCATTATTGTCCAGTACAGTCACTTTGATTGGCAGTTGTGCAGAATGAGATTTATGAGATTTTGGTGGCTTGTGTGGGACAACCAAGGCATAGATGTGTTTGTAATGACAAATAGTAACACATTCATGAAAAAAGAAATCACTTTTGACCGCAACAAATAGTGATCGGCTATTTTCAAAATGTCTGCCTCTAATATTTGACAATTTAATTTGTCATTTTAGAGGTATTAAAAAGTCCTGAAATTGTCACTTTAGAAATGTGCAGATACCCTCTATCCACAAGTTTCCCCGGGGGTTTACTGGAGACTATCAGGACCAAACTTCCGGGTTTAACAGCAGACATACAAGCTCACGTCGCGTCGCAGATGCAACCCGTTGTGAGCTTGTAAATCGGCGGCGGAACCTCGATGCAGACGTTTGCGCAATGCACTATGGGGCGTTGGGAACTCGTGGATACACTTAAACCATATCTTGGTTTGTTTACTGTTGAGAGAGAAAACAATGTTGCAACTTGCACATTAAGTCAATCATCTGGGGACCCCCCAGGGGGTCCCGACCACAGGTGTAGTCAGACAGACAGGGTTCCCACATATCTTTACCAATTAATTTCCAAAACTTTTCCAGAATATTTAACCCGATTTCCAGGACTATATAACAATAATTCAGCTCAATAACGAGTCACTTACTCCTACGTGCAATGCCCAAAGACAGGTAGTGTATGCCAATGGTTCTCAACCTTTTCAGGCTGTGACCCCCGAAATAATCATATTTGAACTGGGGACCCCAGCACCCTGACAAGCACTAAGAGTAGAGGAATTTTGTATAACACGGTTTTATTGTGAAAATAGCCGATATACATGCTCACAACGCCTCACATTGTGAGGCGTTGTGAGCATGTAGATCTGCTATTTTCACAATTTCTGCCTCTAATATTTGACAATTTGGCCAATGTTGAATTTGTCATTTTAAAGGTATTATCAAAATCAATAACCAAAGACAATGCATAGCTATTTTTCCAGGACCTTCCAGGACCCTTGATCAATTCCAAAACTTTTCCAGAGCTGGAAAAATATTTTTCTAATTTCAAAATATTTCCAGGAATTTCATGACCGTGGGAACCCTGGACAGAAAACCCACCTCCACGTGAGGTCTTTCTTGTCCCACTGCACGCCCGCCAGGGCGTAGCGTTTCCTCCTCCTCCTCTTCCTCATGTCCTCCTCGCCCCCGATGACGTCTGGCAGAGAGCACCGGGGCGTCGACATCAGCCTCAGCGTGTCGTCGTCTGCAAAGGGCACAGTTTCACTTGAGCCTTTCATGTAGAACAGTACGTTGTAAGCAGGGCTGTCACAATTATTACATCATCGTCCAATCGTAATTATTTGAGGTAATCCAGGGGTGTTGTTGCCTGGATTATTCATGAAGCTTTCCCGGAAGAGAAAGATCCCATGATTTGCTGCTAGTTGCACTGTTTTCCCCCCGCGAGGTACCAAAAAGATTTTTTCTCCACTGGACCCCATTCATTTTCCTAACCTTAATAAACATCGTCATAAATACTTTATGGTTCCTGTCGCTAGTGAAAAACTGCCTTTCAATTACCATGATATGCGTTTTGTGCAATATGGTCCCATTTATGTTAAAATTGATGATAAAGTTGCGGGGGGCGTGGCCAACTAAACTGATACCAGCCGGCTGTGTTCTTCTTCGTGTGCTGTATTTCGGGAGGCTCCGACCACATTCTCCCATGTATCCCTGCGGTTGCACATAAATGTTCATATAGTTTCAAACACTTTCAAAAAGTAGTGGAAATAGCAGATCTACAAGCTTGTGAGCTTGTAGATCGGCTATTTCCACTATCAATGTTCTTTTTCAAGTAAAAAGTTGTCAAATATGTCAGTCATTTCTTTGTATATTTAGGTTATGTCATATCTACTGTACCATGTGCAACTTCAAAGGCTAAAAGCCAAACAGAAATGTAATTGTCAACGACAGAAACACAATTAAATTGTTAATCGCAATTAATTGAGTGACAATTAATCGGCATGTAAAATGTCATAATCGTGACAGCCCTAGTTGTAAGCATTTTTTTCCCTGAAGAACCTGAAAGCAGCACACAGAAAATAAATACTCGGGCGGCACAATTCCCAATTCCCAAATAAAAACATTTGCCAGCCCTTAACACCTTCTAAGCCAAGGGGAGCCCCTTAATGTTAAAACCGTACTATATCGCACATCCCCCCAGGGACTCTCAGCCACGTCGCACATTCCCGGACTTTGTCTTTAAAACCGGAATAAAAGCTTTTGATCCGAAAATCGGCGATCGTCTAACCTTCCCTAGTCACCACTCGTGCACTGATGGCTCATGCAGACCGTGCATGAAGCAGAGGTGACGTCAGCGCCTCTCCTTCTCCAAGGCACCTTCCACCCATCCGTTTACTGTCTACACACTCGAGCTCCTCCTGCAGCCATGCTTGGGGCTATGCTAGCGAAACTTTTCAGGTCTGTTCTTCAGTCACACATGGACTATTTGCGGGGACATTTACGTGAAAGGATCGCGCACGCGAAACGCACGGGGACATCGACGATCGGCCAAAACCCCCATTCTATCCCAACGGAGATCGAGAAAATCATGGTGAGTTACTGGCCTGGGGGGAAAAAAAAAAGAAAAAACAGCGGCGCTGTTCAAGATGGAGGGGCTGCGGGGTCATGTTTATAAACATAATATTATGTCTCAGATCACAATACAATAATAGAAATTTCACGGCTAATCTACCAACCCCCATTCTATTTCGGACTGCAACGTGTTAATACAACCTACACCAAGGGTTGCCAAACTTTTCAGGTTCCCCAGTTCAAATCATATTTGAACTTCAAATTATATTTGAACTGGGGACCCCCACACCAGAGGGTCTTTTCCACCGGCAAAGAACCGGTTCTGGTTCTTTCTCCCGCCTATGGGATGAACCAGAGGTGAGCTTTTCCACCAAGAACCGGAGTTGGTTCCGAACCGTAAAAGTTGGTTCCGAACAGGAACCACAAAATCCTTGGTTCCTCTGGTTCACTCATGGTTCAATCTGGTGGAAACGCAAGCCGGTTCGCAAGAACGAACCAAGGTTCCCAAGAAAGTTGAACCGGCACTGGTTCTGGAACCGGTTCTTTGCCGGTGGAAAAGGCCCCCATGACAAGCACTTGGAATTTTACAACTAGTTTGACGTGGTTCCACAGATAAAAATAAAAATAGCCGAACTACAAGCTCACAGCGCCTCGCAGTGCGCAGTGCGAGGCATTGTGAGCTTGTAGATCGGCTATTTCCGCCTCTTTCTTACATAACATTTGACAATTTTGTATTAAAAAAGGTCTTTAAATTGTAACTGTATAAATGTGCAGATACCCTGTATATATTGTACTACAGTATACTGTATGTTGGTTTCTTTACTGTTGAGTGAGAAAACAATGTTGCACTTTAAGCCAGGGGTCTTCAACAGGGAGTCCGGGGCCCCTAGGGGGTCCTCAGAGTTAGTACAGGGGGTCCTCCAAATCTGTGTGATAGAATCTTGTTTTTTTCTTAACCACTTTTTATATTAAGCACTTGAACCCTAGCATCCATATTCTGAGAACTTTAGCCAAAAATAGCAGATCTACAAGCTCACAACGCCTCGCAGCGCGAGGCGTTGTGAGCTTGTAGATCGGCTATTTTTGGCAAAGAGACTTTGGAGGGGGAAAAGAGCAGACTACAGCGTGAAAGGTCAAGTTTATTAAGTATTGACGGTTCAAGTGGTAAAAAATCTGAAAACCCACATTAACACGAATCCAAAATACACTGATGATTCTGCTGTCAAACAAAGAAACTATATGGAATCTATGAACAGGTTGTGGGGGTCCCTGCTTCATCTCTCTCTCAACTAAGGGGGTCCTTGGCCTGAAAACGTTGAAGACCCCTGCTTTAAGCTAATCACCTGGGGACCCCCACAGTTTGGGACCGAACCACTGGCATACACCCAGGATGTGTGACCCTTACCAAGCTCTCCGGTTTCCCTGATTCCGCCGAATCTCTGCATGTCCCGGACAGCCTTCTTAATTCCCTCCATGGTCTGCAGCCTATTGGAGCGTGGGTCGGGAGGAGGGAGGTAGCCATACCTGCTCAACCAGTCCTGGATGAACGAGGAGGTCAGTGGACAAACTGTGAGACGTTACAGTAATACACATCTAGGCCTGTCACAATGATTACATCATCGTCTGATCGCAATTATTTGACATAATCGCAATTATTTGACATAATCGCAATTATTTTGTCATAATCCTCATAGCTGAAACATGTTCATACATTTTCAAACATTTAAAAAAATGGTGGATATCTACAAGCTCACAATGCGTCACATCGCGGCGCGTTGTGAGCTTGGAGATCGGCTATTTCCACTATCAATGTTCTTTTTAAAATATAAAGTTGTCAAGTATATCAGCCATTTCTTTGTATATTTAGGTTATGTGTCATATCTACCATGCAGAAAAACGACAAAAACAAATTAATTATTTGAGTTGACAATTAATCGTCATGTAAAATGTCGTAATCGTGACAGCCCTA
Source organism: Nannobrachium achirus (assembly GCF_963921795.1). Classification (NCBI taxonomy): domain Eukaryota; kingdom Metazoa; phylum Chordata; class Actinopteri; order Myctophiformes; family Myctophidae; genus Nannobrachium; species Nannobrachium achirus. Next base: position 50,741,339 of record NC_137825.1, read on the forward strand.
ATCACGATAATACGTTGTGGCTCAGTGTGTCTCAAACATGACTTGGCCGGAATGGCCGCGGACCCCCAATAAGAGAAAATTTGTGTTGATGAAGATGAAGATGTGTCACTATCTTTCAAGATTAACAACAGAAAATCTAAGTCTAGCAGATCTACAAGCTACAAAACTGATTTTGAAGCTATATCAACCAATTTTGCTGAGGACCCCCTGAAACCTCCCTCAAGAATCCCTGGGACTCCCTGGACCCCACTATGGGGCCTTTTCCACCAAAAGAACTTTGGTTCAAGAACCAGTGCCATTCAACTTTCTTGGAACCCCCGGGGCTAAAATGTATGCTAATTGGTCGGGGCAGTTAGGGTCCAGTTAGGGCCGGGCCTTAATTTTCAGGCCCGTTGAGAACTCTACCAAGAACCAAGTTGGTTCCGAACCGTAAAAGTTGGTTTGGAACGGGAACCACAAAATCCTTGGTTCCTCTGGTTCAATCTGGTTCAATCTGGTGGAAACACAAGCCAGTTCGCAAGAACGAACCAAGGTTCCAAGAAAGTTGAACGGCACTGGTTTTTGAACCAAGGTTCTTTTGGTGGAAAAGGCCCCAAAAAAGGCCAGAAACCGGCTTGCGTTTCCACCAGATTGAACCAGAAGAACCAAGGATTTTGTGGTACCCGTTCCGAAACAACTTTTACGGTTCGGAACCAACTCAGTTCTCGGTGGAAAAGCTCACCTCTGGTTCATCCCATAGCCGGGAGAAAGAATCAGAACGGTTCTTTGACGATGTTTTTAGTCCAAGGAGTGATTTTCGTGCAAAACAATTACTTGCAATGGATTCAGAATCATGAAAACCCCCTAGTTTGACCCCTTTTTGGAAATATCCCCTGACTAATACCTCCTTCCTCTTTCACACAGAATTGTGGTTTGACCCATGTCAGCTCTGACGGCACGTCATGTTTCTCTGGAACAAACAGTGGATTTACAATAACGCACACAATGCAGTCCTTCTTCTTTTTTACGATGTCTTTCCTTCAATTGTGTTTGATACCAAATGAATGCTTTTGGACAAGGAACACTGGGCTTCCTCAGAGCACAGATTAGAGATTACGTCCAGGGGGGGGTGGGGGGTGGTGGGGGGGTCGGGGGTTAGTGTTTCCGGTGTCATTTTTTTTCCGCCCTGGTCTGTTCATTCACAAGCCTGATTATCAGGGGCGTCACACCAAATTCTGGGCCATGGGTACAAGGATTCACTGCGGGCCCCCCATGAATGTTCTTCATAAGGGGGAATTTTTGTGCTTTAACTATTGAAAAATAGCAGATATACAACCTCACAGCGAGTCTTTGAATATTTCAAATCCTTCTTTTGAAAAACCTATGTTTCTATGTCAGTATGGTGCTCAAACGTTTTCATGTCAAGGACCCCCAATATGATATGTATTTGGCCACGGACCCCCATCTCAAAATATTCAGTTCCAGGGACCCCCCAGAAGCAAAATTTGTGTTACAAATGTTTGCTTGAAAAATACATATATTTAAAGATTTGCACACATTTTCCAGACTTTTCAAAAATAGCAGATCTACAAGCTCGGTGCCGCGCTGTGAGCTTGTATATCTGCCATTTTTCAATAGCTAAATAATTAAGGCCCCTCCACCTTGGGTCCTAGTAACTCAGTCCCACTTTCCCCCCACTTGTGACGCCCCTGCTGATTATCCCCGGGTAGAAGCGGTTTCCCGCTGGTGGTCTTGTGGCTGTATTGAGCCACTTGCCATGTGGCAGCATCCCTTATAGTTCAGTGGTTCGCAAACCTTTTCATATCAAGGACCCCCAAATTGACACTTATTAGCCCACGGACACCCATTTGAAAAGATATGTCAGGGACCCCCATAAGAGAAGATGTTTTACGGCTTTAGCAGTGATTCTCATCCATTTTGATTTCAAGGATCCCCAGTTTGGCATGCATTAGGCTACGGACTCCCATTTAATGGCATTTCTATCTCTGGGACTCCAATTTATATTGTAAAATCAATGTTAATTTTACTCTGAGAGTGTACAGGTCCATTTGGTTCCATTTGTACACTCTCTGAGTTACAGACCCATTAGGGTCCATTTGGCTCCAAACTATCGTTTAGCTGGGGACCCCCTGGAACACAATCATGGACCCGGACCCCACTGTGAGAACCAATGCCTTAGGGGATTTAAGCAAGTAGTACGGAAGACACATGAGCTTCACAGAAAATAGGATATCACGTAACCCCCCCCCCCCCCCCCCCCCAATCAATATTTTATGACCCATCCTCGCTGAGTGTCTTAGCGGAGGGAAGCTCCATGAAAATATTACAATAAAGTCTGCTCTAGGCCTTTCATATATTTGAATGCGAACTAAATTGATACATTTCACATCATTGTTTTTTTTTTTTTTTTTTTTTTTTTACAGTGGAGTGTAGCCTATACATCTCCCTAAGGCCTAAAACAAAAGAATCAGTTACTCGCAACCGTTCATTTTGAAACATCCTTCCTCCCCACACCCTTGCATCTTCAGTTGAAAGGATAGGCGTTGGCCTCATTGCATCAACTGTTTTTGTGGTAGGCCTATATTCCATAAAGTTATTAAATATGTAGGCCTATACATTTTCTGACAGGTATTTGTTTCAAATACCAGTGCAATTTCACTTTATTCAAGATGTATAGACAATCTATGCAATAGTTTGAATCACCATGTCACTTATATAGTAAGGAAATTCCTGAATTGGAAATAAGGTATAGGCTATAAGTAAGTTATGTCATGGCATGGCATCTGATTGCCTGTATAGGCAGTGTAGTAACTAATGTTTTAGTTACAAGGCTACAATGTTTTTTAATGTTTTTTAGTGGTTTTTTTAAGGCAAGGTGAAAATCTGATCACCAAACCCACACATCATTCCCTGTTCCCACAGACACAACATGCTCAGTCAGATGCATCCTTAATATAACAACACTTGCATTATTCAATAGGCAGAATTAACTTTTCTTGACACCACAACTTCAGCGACCCAAATCTAGCATCAGGTTTAATAAGACTGACAAAGTATGTGGCAAGTATTATGATATCAATTAGGACTTACTAAATGTCTTGTGTGTTGGTCGGCCGCTGGTGATGCGCTTCCACTTCCACACCAAACAATTGCGATCAGTGTAAGCCATGGCAGAAGCGCGAACTCCATTCCAATCACTGCAAAGAGGAACCGTTAACGTCACATGTCTGATTAAATCACGCCGCATCCCATCATCCATCCAGCACTCCCCAAATCCTAGATGAAATCACAACCTACCGTGCTCTCTGATCTCCCTTCCCCCGCCGATCCTTAAGCCTATGCTCTGATGAGACTCAGACTAGGCAGGGCAGAGATCGATTACGCTCTCTCTCTCTCTCTCTCTCTCTCTCTCTCTCTCTCTCCCTCTCTCTCTCTCTCTGTGTGTGTGCGCGCGCGCGCACACACACACACAAACACACACACACACACACACACACACACACACACACACACACACACACACACACACACACACACACATTTCTCTCTCTCTCTCTCTCTCTCTCTCTCTCTCTCTCTCTCTCTCTCTCTCTCTCTCTCTCTCTCTCTCTCCCTCTGATCTTCTCTAGAAAGGAAAAGTTGTATGGTGGGATTTCTTTATTTGATTTACACTTGCTGTTCATAACAAGGTGATGCAGGGGGCCAGGGCAAAGTTGATTGATTGAAGCATTTATTAGAAGTTTGCACAGGGAAAGGTATGGTTTCATGACAGTACAGTTCACTGGTACACAAAAGGATACGCTCAGGAAAGCATATGGCTTATTTACATTGAGATACTTGATATAACATTGAATGAGTCAATGACAGACAGATAAAACACAGTAGGCCTACTAGCAGCCGGAGAACAGGAAAAAAAAGAAAAAAGAAAGGAACCCAGGTCAGAGATGAGGAAGATGCAGATGCACGGTGGATAGACAGAAACTAGAAAATAAACCGTTAATTTGTTTCATTCTCATTTTCAATCTGGAGAGTCTGAACAGTGCCTCGAAGACCAATAGCATTTATGCATTAAGCAAAACGCTAAACATAATGTCAGCAAACCTTTGATTTAGTCTTCCTAGTCTTTTGAATAACACACCATCTAGTTTTAGTTATATTTTAGTCATCTGAGATTGTTTAGTCTTATGTCATGGGATGCTCATTCACATTGATTGAATGCTGTATTAACAGTTTGCAAAAATGTACAATGGTGCCAAATTTCCAGTGGCGTCAGTTCAGAACGCGCAAGACACCATGTTGCCATACAGTACCTTAGCAACAGGATACATTTATTTTAAGAAGTAGGCTACATTCTATTCTATACATTCTATGAATGCTTCCATTGTGGTCCTATGTCTTGTCAGCTATGACAGTGGTTCCCAAACTTTTTAGCCTGAGACCCAAAAGAGAAATTAGACATTTGCCCGGGACCCAAACTAGTGAAGACAGCAGATCTACAAGCTCGTTTTATAAATGAAATGACTTAGAAAAATCATGGAATGTTTGGGGAATGTTTTTTGAAACCCGACACAGTGTTGTTCAATGGGTAAAAAAACAAACAAAAACAAAAAAACATTGCCAAACACCAGCATTTCCAGAGAAGGCCAGCATGACATGTACTCTGAGCAGGGGCGTCACACCAAATTCTGGGCCCTGGGTACAAGGATTCATTGCGGGCCCCCATGAATGTTAACTATTGAAAAATAGCAGATATACAAGCTCAAAGGGCGGCAACGAGTGCCGTGCTGCGAGCTTGTATATCTGCAATTTTTGAAAAAATCGTGAAAATGTGTGCAAGAAACCTATGTTTCCATGTCAGTGGTGCTCAAACCTTTTCATGTGAAGGACCCCCAAGAAGCAAAATTTGAGTTACAAAGGTTCGCTTAAAAAAAAACATATATTCCAAGATTTTCACACATTTTCAAAAATAGCAGATCTACAAGCTCACAGCGCGGCACTCGGTATATCTGCTATTTTTCAATAGCTAAAGTTACTAGGGCCCCTCCACCTTGGGCCCTAGTAAATCAGTCCCACTCTCTCCCCCCCTGTGACGCCCCTGACTCTTGAGTGAGTCACTTCCCTTCCCATAAGTGACAAGTGATGGTGAACACATGATGGACCACATGTCACAACATCGCTGGACATCACGTCAGACAGGCCTGTATCCCCCCCACCATGCTCCCATCCACTGTGTGGTCTGGGCTGTATATAGTGCACTGGGTCACAGAACAATGTTTATGGGTCACGAAAAAATCTAAATTTATTTTATAATATATTTTATAGCATATAGTATCTATAGGATATATATATATATATATATATATATATATATATATATATATATATATACTGTATATTAGGGTTGGGATGTGATTAAAACAATTAATCTAATTAATTACAGGCTTTGTAATTAATTAATCACAATTAATCACATTTTAATCGCATATTAATATTTGACCCTAGAAGCATTTATTTTCAAGTAAAACACATTTTGTTGTACGAGTGAATCAACGAGTGAGTTTTTTAAATCTAAATTTCGCATCCACTGGGCCAAGCAAAGCGCTCTGATCGGCTACTTCTCCCTTTGCGTTTGTTGTCTCTTCTTGGTTGGTGCATCGCTATGATCGGTATGCCCAAAACTGAAGGTTCTGTGGTGCAAAAACTAAGTGAGATTAAAATGCGTTAATTTTCTGTAATTAATTAATCACAATTAATCAGTTAGAGTCCCAGCCCTAATATACAGTATATATATATATATATATATATATATATATATATATATATATATATATATACACACACACACACACACACACACACACACACACACACACACACACACACACACACACACATATTTATATAAGGGGGAAAAACACACATCTATAAGAAATTCCACAAATAAAAAAATAATATAACATATAATCTATCTATAAATGCGAGAAGTCTCTGCGTGTCTGGCTGTCTGTCTGTGTGTCTGTAATCCGCGTATCTCGAGAACCGTTCGTCCCACCGGCTTCAGATTCGGCACACGCGTTCCCCGCCGCGGCACGGAGTGCAGTGCCGGGTCTCGACCCGACCCGACGCGCGGTTTTCCCGAACCGGCGCGAAACGTTCGGAATCTCCTTATTTGATTGTTGGTTTATTTGGTTGATTGTTGACATCAGGCTGTTCCGGAGGAAATCGGCGAAAGCTCTGACTCATTGTGACATCACTTCATAAAAGGCTCTGACATCACGTACGCCACATGAGTCAATTGTCTGCAACACAGTTGGAGGCACAGACAGATACTCCATATATGGGCATAAAATGGACGCAGATAGACAGATATCTCCATATATTGGCATAAAATGGACCCAGAACTATAACTGCAGTGATCTCCATATATGGACATAAAATGGACAGCGACATACAGACAGACAGATACAGATAACTCCATATATGGGCATAAATGGACACAGGCAGACAGATGGTCAAAACGGGTCCTATGAAAACAGGTATAATGGGGTTTGCATTAAAGGGCGGGGCATTCATTCCCTATTTACATTGTTCCGAGTTGGCCAGGTCGCCGACTAGAAGCTGGGCCGCCCGAAGGGCGGCCCAGCTTCTAGTTATAAGAAGTAGTGAAAATAACCAATCTACAAGCTCACGATGTGGCGCGAAGCGACGCGTTGTGAGCTCTTAGATCTGCTATTTTCACTAGTTTGGGTCTCGGGCATCTCTTTTTACTGGTCACGACTCGAGTAAAAATACACTTTTCTTTTACTACATTTAAAAATATATATTTAAAAAGATTTAGAAAATGTGTGATCTCCCTTTTGGATCTCGATAAAATTCTCATTCCTGTTCGACATTCCAGTCAAAACTGATCTTGGGTCGGTGAACACATCAAAAAGCAGTGTGGTATGTTGTCATAAAACAAAATTATGTTGGAATATATTTACAGGATTTACATAGTGTGAAGGTAACACACTATCTCCTTCTTTCTCCCTCGGTCTCTCACTCTCTCTCTCTCCCTTTGTTTTTTAGATTGATTGATTGACTGATCGAATATTTGTTGGTCAGAAATGTAAACAGCACGAGGTACGGTCAGACATTTAGGCTAAAAGGAGAACACATAAAGTCCCGGGGACTTGTTTCCATTGTGGTCCTATGCATTCAATTCAGCAACATAGCATAACAATAATACAATAATACACTGTAGGCCTATGTACAAAGGAGAAAATGTGACCATCATTATATAATCTTCACCAATAAGAATTCAACTACTTCACAAAAACAAAGTTGTATCTAAGAGATTAGCTGAAAAATAGTTTTATGCATATCAGTTACTATGTAATATAGCCTACTGTAGTTGTGTGGCTGTCCGAAGGGACAGGAGGAGCGAAGTATCACATAGCTATATGCATATCCCATAGCCTGGAGGAACATTGAGTCTGAGATGAAATAACTTGCTGATTGATTTGAAAATGATTCAGTCGAGTTCCTTGCCCTGTTGGCAGCATTTACAAGAAATATGACAAGTTGCAATGCAGACCCAGTAACACTCATTTTTAGAACGCATATTCAAGAATATCAGGTAATAGGTGGAGTAGAGCAAGACATTTTTGTAATATTTTTAGAAAGGCTTTATATTGGAGGAAATAGGACTCACCACAAGCAGTGCTATTAGTAGAATGAGAGCTGTGACAGACGTTCATGTACTTGCAGCAGGTGATCATCATCCCTGTAAAAAGTGCCCTCTCCAGACCATGAATGCAGTTTTTACTATGGTAAAATAAATGCAAATGTCCTCTTTCCATGCCATACCTGAAGGCAGCATTCAAGAGAACTGCCTTATCCAAACTCACAACGCGTCGTGCTGCGACGCGTTGTGTGCTTGGAGGTCTGCCATTTTCAATATTTTCACTAGGCCCTTTTAGAAATGTCAGCCCGACGTACCTGATATCGGAACTGAAAAACCTGCTGAATAGATAATTCTATGGATCGAATATGTGAATTGTACGTGGACAATGGAGGGGTGGGTTGGGAGGGGGGATTGATATTGAAGTTGATTGATTACTTGTGTTGTTGTTATTGTTGTTGTTTGCCAGACCCATGAAATGGGTAGGCCTACATAAGCAAATGTCGGGTTTTCTATATAAAGGGTATATATGATGATGACATGATGATGACATGCCTACAAAAGGCATGATGTCATAAATGGGGGTCTGGCACAACCAGGTTGACCTGGTCTAGTTTTTTATATAATGTGAAAAACAATAAAACATTTTATGATAAAAAAAAACATTCTCTGCACGTCCCTGGTAAAGCCATAGGGTCTCAGTGGCTTGAATTAATCCTACTGTATAAGTCGGGCGGCCTTCCACAAATGCCAAGGGTGTGGATTCTACTTTCAATTAGTATTTCTGTCTAGTCTTCTTACCCACTAGCTAGACGGAACTCACGCGACGGAACTCACTCTATAAATAATGAAGATAACATGGTCTCACCTTTCAGGCGAGCCCACAATAAAAGTTTTTGTTGATTTTGATTATGTTTATCGTACCCACGAGTCCTATCACGATGAGATAAACTTAAGAAACCATAGGTTTCTACTAACTAAAACATTTTTTCTTACCCCCCTCCCCCCAAAAAAAATATTTACGAACTTTTTTTCCTGCACCATTAAAAGCAATAAACCTTAAAAAAAAAGGAGAAAAAAAAAAAACAACAACAACCATACATGTCCCTTTAGGGGCTCCATGCGATTGGGACATCGTCATTTCTCAGGGCGAGGCGAGGTTGAGATGGTTTGAAATGGATATGTGCAAGTAATTACTGGATGAAAAACAAATAAACCGGGTCTAATTATGGCGTAGCGTCTACTGTATGTGGATTTCTTCAATCATGATCTCTTCCATCATGGTGGTGATGTCATATTGATGACGTTACTCTTGCCCAAAATGGAGGGGCGACAGCCTGCGCACACCGGCGTTGTCAGGCATGCACGGCAACCGGTTGTGTTGTGAGTGAGGTCAGACCAGAGCTCTGCTCAGCATGTATAAGATTCAGTGTTCTCACTCAGTGTCGGGAGAGAAGGGGATAAAAAACATTGGGAATCAGAAAGGGGATGAATAAATTGTCCATTACCCAAGGGAGCCTAAAACTCTGTCTCTCGTCCATGTCTAGATGCAGATGTGATGATAAGCCCCGACTCCAGGAAGGAGTGTGGTCTCAACTTTCCCAGACTAAGGTCTGCTGTACTGATTGCGCATACTTCAGATCTCAATCAAGCCATGACGACCTCTACTGCCAAATGCCCGTGAATGGACAGATCCCCCCAGAATCCTTCCAGCAAATCACCAGCCAGGAACAAGGAGACACAGACGAACCAAGATCTTACAGTCATCAAAAGTTCACCAAGACTTTAACTCAACCAGGAGGAGAAGTGAAGACACATCAGCTGACGTATAAGAAAACTCACATCTGTAAACAGTGTCACAAGAGCTTCAGCAAGTTATGTTACCTGAAGACTCACCAGCGAACCCACACTGGAGAAACACCTTTCCACTGTAAACAGTGTGACAAGAGTTTCAGTCAGTTAGGTGTGCTGAAGAGGCACCAGCGTATCCACACTGGAGAAAAACCTTTTCACTGTAAACAGTGTGACAAGAGTTTCGGTTACTTAGCTGACCTGAAGAGGCACCTGTCAATCCACACTGGAGAAAAACCTTTCATCTGTAAACAGTGCTACAAGAGTTTTAGTCGGTTGGACGAACTGAAAAGTCACGAAAGTACCCACACAGGAGAAAAACCTTTTCACTGTAAACAGTGCTACAAGAGTTTTAGTCGGTTTAACGAACTGAAGATTCACGAGCGTACCCACACAGGAGAAAAACCTTTCATCTGTAAACAGTGTGACAAGAGTTTTAGTCAGTTAGGTCGCCTGAAGACTCACCAGCGTATCCACACAGGAGAAAAACCTTTCTATTGTAAACAGTGTGACAAGAGTTTCAGTCAGTTAGGTCACCTGAAGACTCACCAGCGTATCCACACAGGAGAAAAACCTTTTCACTGTAAACAGTGCTACAAGAGTTTTGGTCGGTTGGACGAACTGAAGATTCACGAGCGTACCCACACAGGAGAAAAACCTTTCATCTGTAAACAGTGCTACAAGAGTTTTAGTCGGTTGGACGAACTGAAGATTCACGAGCGTACCCACACAGGAGAAAAACCTTTCATCTGTAAACAGTGTGACAAGAGTTTTAGTCGGTTAAGTAACCTGAAGAGTCACCAGCGTATCCACACTGGAGAAAAACCTTTCATCTGTAAACAGTGCTACAAGAGTTTTAGTCGGTTGGACGAACTGAAGATTCACGAGCGTACCAGCACAGGAGAAAAACCTTTCATCTGTAAACAGTGTGACAAGAGTTTTAGTCGGTTAGGTCACCTGAAGACTCACCAGCATATCCACACAGGAGAAAAACCTTTCATCTGTAAACAGTGTGACAAGAGTTTTAGTCAGTTAGGTCACCTGAAGACTCACCAGCGTATCCACACAGGAGAAAAACCTTTTCACTGTAAACGGTGTGACAAGAGGTTCAGTCAGTTAGGTCACCTGAAGAGACACCAGTCAGTGCACACTGGATAAAAACCTTTCATCTGGTAACAGTGTTCCAAGACTTTTAGTTGGTTAAATAGGCTGAAGATTCACCAGCATATCCACACGGGAGAGCTTGTCCTCTTGCTGTGACCTTGTCATGGTGGAGAGGCTTAAGTGACTCAGATCCTGAGAGTGATGCTGGTGGGGGGGCTCAACCCCCCCTTACAGATTCAACCATAACCTGGCTCAAACTTTAGAGATACTGTGTACCACTTTGCGTGATTTTAGAGCAAAATTTGCAGGAGCGGTGTCCAAAAATGTGTTTTGCAAGAATCGGCCTCATGGTGGCGCTAGAAGAGGGCCATGTGAGAAATGAGTGGTTGTGGTTTGGCAGCCAAGGAGTGTGTGTAAAATTTGGCATGGATCGGGGCAACGGTGGCAGAGATTTGAGTAGGGCAAAAGTGTGATGTGACGTGACAGACAGACTCCGGTGGAGGTTTTGATAACTGCGACCTGGCGGTCGCTATGAATGCCTTGCTTCTGTTTGTCTGATCTGCAAAGCATCACTGGTGTTATCTTTCTCGTTCCTTCCTTCCCTCCCTCCTTCACTTGCCTTCTTTAATTTCTCTCCATCCCCCCCGGGGCCTAAAGCGAGTGATGCCATTAGCACAAGAGCCCAGCCACTAATGGTCAGCATGAAGGGGAAGATGCTAGTAGTGTCCATTCCATGTCAATAGTTGAAACCCTACTGCCTGAGTCATAGTACTTCTCGTGCAGACAGCACTTAGTTGCACGCGGGTGTCACACACTCAAGGTGTCACAGGCTTAAATATACTTTGTCTCATGACAGAGCTACGTTTAGTTTGAAAATCGGTCATTTTGGGTGTGCGACGCAGTCTTATAGGGTAAATGATAGGCTTAACATATCGTCACTGTCAGGCAGAAACCTCGTATCTCCAGGTTTCAAATCTGTATGTTTTTCCTTAAATTAAAGCCCTCATACGAGTAGGTCGGGAGTGGCTTATTGTCGGTATCAGCTGGTAACACGCGGGAGTCTGTCCCCGTTAGAATGCGCTAGACCCCTGGGAGATGGACTGCTGAGGTGGAGCGCCACACCTACCATCAGCTCCCAGTACTTGCCAAGCCGTGCTACTCATACGCCGATTTGGCGGTGCCCGGAATCGAACCCATGACCTTGCGGTTCAAAGGCGAGAGCTCTACCGACTGAGCTACCCGGGCAAATCATACAAAAGTCTTTTAAATCATTTTCAAAATGATAAATACAAAACGAACGGTTGTGGACATACAAGGTTTCCACCCAACAATGACGATATGATATGACATGGCCTTTTCTCTGCTGAGTAATTAGTGCTCTATGTTGTGTTCAATATAACCATACTGTAGAAAAGTAATTTATCCCATTTAGACCAGGAACCCCTATACGTAAGTATACCTTTCAATAGTTTTTGCTATGTACAGTATATTATACAAGTTCTTCCGAAAACCTAGGTCAGGATTTAGAAGGCGTTTTTAGAATCGGCCTTAGATCTAAATGGGTGAATACCCCATGGGCCGAGGACCATGATAATGCCTTCATGCCGATATGTCTTTACGGGTAACAACAACCTAAAATCAATCAAAAAGGCTGCCTCATCCCTGTTGTGAAAACCTTTTAGATGACTAATTCCTCCACAAGCAATTATTGGCAGTCAGTTCATAAGAATGAAACGAGATAGTCTATCCACAAGTTTCCAACGTCCCATCGTGCATTGCACTCGGCGTCGCAGCCGAGTGTGATCTACAACAGGGGTTCCCAAACCTTTTTGTCTCAGGGCACCCCATAAATATTTGTTTTAATCCGAGGCACCCATAACATAATAATTTTTCACTCCCAGCACCTTATGGTCGTTGTCGGGTGGAAACCTTGTATGTTCAAAACCGTTCGTTTTGTATTTATCATCTATAAAATGTACTACAACTAGTGAAAACAGCAGATCTACTGTTTCGGCTGTTTTCACTAGTTTTGTGCAACAGTTTTGTATGATGAAGCAGGGCTTTGCTTTACCAAAAGACGTACACATTTGAAATTTGGAGATATGAGATTTCTGCCCGACAGTGATTATGTTGGGAGGAACATGTTGAGATAACAGCCATTTTGGTTAGAACTGACTGAAAATAACGTTGTGCTTCAAGTTTAAAATGATACTATTTTTTTTTTTCAAGTTTCCAAATAAATTCCAAATATTATCAAATCCTCTCACGACACCCCTGGACTGCCGTCGCGGCACCCCAGGGTGCCCCGTCACCCACTTTGAAAACCCCTGATCTACAAGCTCACAACGGTTGCATCTGCGACGTGACGTGAGCTTGTATGTTAGCTGTTCTCCAGATGTGTCCCAATTCTACCGTAAATTACCGCGGAAATAGGTGGATACAAAAAAACTAAAACAACAACACCTAAGAATGAATTTGATTCATTTCATCACACACTGTTTAATCTTTTGTTAAAAGGGTCCAGGGTCTTCACAAAAGGGTTGACTCTAGGTAACTATGTGGTACTAACACAGCAAAGTCACACAACAACAGAAACCACTGAGAGAGGGCTTATGTGATCATGTGAAAAGACAAATAAATAAGTCGAAAGGCATTTCACAAAAGATGAAACCGAGATACATACAGCCACAAAAACGATGGTCTATAGGGCGAGCATGGGCTAAAATCTTACAACACTTCAGTTCTATAAATAACTGATCGTATACATTTTTGGTCATGCTGCTAATGTGGCTACTATTGTATGGATAGTAATCACAGTTCATGGCGGCACAGCAAAGTCCTCTGTAGAAATGGACCCAGATGCAGAGGCGTCAATTGGGTATGGCAAGCTGCCATACCTTGGCTACAGGGGAACATAATAAAATATACTTCTTAAAATAAATTCATCGTGTCTGTTGCTAAGGTATGGCAACATGACTGGTGTCTTGCACGCACGCCTTCGCGTGCGTGCAAGACACCAGTCATGTTGCCATACCTTAGAGTCCAGTAACGGTGTGCGGCTCCCATGTGGATCTCTGACATCACGTTGATGATGTCAGTCTTGCCCAAATATGGAGAGACAGCGGGACGCTATATACAGGATGCCATATTTTTTCTTTTTTCTCTGGTATATCCAAATTCACCCTTTGTTAGCCTTCTGGTTGGTCCCTGACTGACCAACCAGCAGGCTCTATCTGCCTTGTCCCGCCCTGGTTCCGCCTTTTTTATGTTGAATTAGCTAAAACATAATTTTTGGAGAAATAAAAACATTTAATAACATACTGATTCACTATGCTGCCACTGAGCAGCTCCAATTGACTGATACAAAGTTTGAAATTAGAATTGAGCACACAGAATAACAATATGAAGCAACTGAATTAACATGGCAGTGGATGGAATGTCCCACTGAATGTCCCACCAAGACACAGCAACCAATGGGTGTGGAGAGGGGCAGGACAATGGCAAAGGGTGAATTGGGTATGGCAAGCTGCCATACCTTGGCTACAGGGGAAAATAATGAAATATACTTCTTAAAATAAATTCATCATGCCTGATGCTAAGGTATGGCAACATGACTGGTGTCTTGCACGCACGCCTTTGCGTTCTAACTTCCTATATTTTTGATTGTCATTCACCGAAGTATTTGCACTTCTTTTTTGGTATAATAAAAGCTTGATTGTCATTTGCTGACTGATATGTTTACAAACACCCTCCATATCATAGCCCTAAACCTAGATAAAGCATATCAGTAGGCTTATGAATGTTACCTGTTGATATTAAGCGCAGATATCGGCCATCTCTTCATCTTGATATTTACAGTATATTGTTACTATGGGCTGATATCGGAATGATTGCACGGTCTAACATTTCTCAATTACAGAGATTTAATCATTCGTCAGATTTTCTGAAATCAATATAATCTTTTAGCCTAGTAAATGGCCAGTAGGCTATTGGTGCTTCCCTACTTATTTAAGACTGTGCTTGGACTCTGACAGGGTGATTGTGCTGGTGCTACTAAAGTATGCCTTACCGATATCATCATCATAATCCACTGATTTCTGTACAAAAATATGCAATCAGTCCAATACTGGAAAGATAGTAAAAGTGGTTACCGTCAGCAAATCAAAAATATTCACAGTAGTATACAGCCTTGCGCAGCTTTTGTTTAGGGAAAATGCTACCACAATGTCACTGAGCTGCTCAAGTTACAAAAAACTGCAGATAAACTTTACAGTACCGACATTTGCTGGTATTTACTTATTTGATAATAGTGAGGTATTATTTCCCATGAATTGTAAAAAGATATTTAAACTAAACCATGTCTACTACCAAATTTTAATTGAATTGAATTGTATAACCTACGGTACATGTTTATGCAATTTATGATCATAAAAAAGTCTTATTTGGTATCTGACTGTTTTAAACATTTAAATTCCATAATCCATCATTAATGAAAATAATCTTTAAACCTAAACAGTGAGAGGACCATGTAAAAAGCACAACAAAATAAAACCTTCACAATAACCTTGGGCAACTTCCTTGACTCTTTTGAAACGCGGAACACAAAGTAATTGCTTGGTTTACAATAGCATAAAGCAGCCATTTATGGTTAAAGCCTATGTTTAAAACCCCTGTTTAGAGGTTCAGCCAAAGAGGCAATCCCCAATTGCACCCATTGCTCTCTCTAGGACACAGTAGTAAAATCTCTCCGGCCCTGTGCTTTGGTGTGGCTTTTTTTATTTTTGGATCATAAACGGCTGGGCTGAACAAAAGGATTGAAATAAAAAAAACATTTACCATAATAAAATGCTAAGTAAATACCAGTATGGACAGAGTACTGCAAAGTGCAACCAAACGAATTTGTAAACATTTAGTGCATATCGGGGTTGGTCTGCAACTCATTGAAGCGCCTCTATTATCGCTCAGCCCTGTGCTTCCTTAAACCCCTGCGTCTCTATATTGTGTTTTTTTCTTTTTTGTTACTGTACTTGCCTTTTGAGCCTTCGTTTTGTATGCTGGTTGATAAATGTCTCTTTCCAGGCGCATCACAAGGGGGGGGAAGTGGGACTGAGTTACTAGGGCCCAAGGTGGAGGGGCCTTCATTATTTAGCTATTGAAAAATATCAGATATACAAGCTCACAGCGCGGCACCGAGTGCCGCGCTGCGAGCTTGTAGATCTGCTATTTTTTTTAAAGTCGTGAAAATGTGTGCAAATCTTTGAATATATGTATTTTTTTTAGTGAACATTTTTAACTCAAATTTAGGTTCGGGTGGGGGGTCCCTGGAACTAAATATTTTGAGATGGGGGTCCGTGGCCAAATGTGGCCACATTTACTCTATAGCACCCCCATGTGGGGATGTGATGATCTCTGCAGACACCATATTAGACTGTACATATGATGGAGTTATTGTATCGTATCATGTTCTCTTTTAAGCGTATGCTAAGATAAAGTTATGCAATGGTTTTGACGTTTCAGAACATCTAACTCAGTCACCCCGGGACCCAAACTAGTGGAAACAGCAGATCTACAGGCCAAATGTGGCCACATGTAATTTTGGAGGTCCTTCATGTGAAAAGGTTTGCGCACCACTGACATAGAAACATAGGTTTTTCAAAAAACCCTAAAAGGATTTGAAATATAAGACTTGCACAGTTTTCACGATTTTTCAAAAAAAATAGCAGATCTACAAGCTCGCAGCGCGGCACTCGGTGCCGCGCTGTGAGCTTGTAGATCTGCTATTTTTCAATAGTTAAAGCACAAAATACGAGTGAATGCTTGTACCCAGGGCCCAGAATTTGGTGCGACACCCCTGACTGACTGTACATGCCCTTTGAGCCTTCCATTTGTATGCTGGTTGATGATAAAAGTCTCTTTTCTGGTTTCACTGCAGCCGGGCCCAGTATTGACCCAGGTTCTGGATGCTCTGTTGCTCTGTTCCTGGCACCTGGACTGGCACCGAAACCCCGGGAGATATGAGCCCTGGGTGGCAGAGGGGCAGAAGGCAGGAGGAGGAGGACAAAAAGAGAGGAAAAGAGACGGACAGAGCCATTAAGACCTGGAATTATTTTAGCTCAGGGGTCTTCAACAGGAGGTCCGGGACCCCTAGGGGGTCCTCAAAGTTACTAAAGGGGGTCCTCCAAATTTTTGTGTGATCGAAACCTTTTTTTTAACCACTTGAACCCTAACATCCATATTCTGAGAACTTTAGCCAAAAATAGCCGATCTACAAGCTCACAAGTGAGCTTGTAGATCGTCTATTTAAGAGGTTTGGTGTAGTGGTGGAAAAAGCACTCAAATGTTTTGCTTGAGTAAAAGTATCAATACTGCAAAGTAGAAATACTCTGTTCCAAGTAAAAGTCCGGAATTCAAAATGTACTTGAGTAAAAGTACAAAAGTATTGGCATCAAAATGTGCCTAAAGTACCAAAAGTAAAAGTACAAGATGTTTGAAAATAGCAGATATACCAGCTCACAACGCGTTGCGATGCGACGCGTTGTGAGCTTGTAGATCGGCTATTTTCAAATAGCCTAGGTATAAAATAGGGCTAAAGTGTATGTTTTATAACATAATCATTTATAGCTGCAAAGTAACTAGTAACTTGTAAAAGTACAATATTTGGATCAGAGATGTAGTGGAGTAGAAGTAAAAGTATTGGAAATGGGAGATGCTCAAGTAAAGTACAAATACCTCAAAAGTGTACTTAAAGGGAATTTTATCATCTAATCAGGCTTTTATGAACACCCTGAACAGCTTTTAATTTGCTTGATTCAATATTTAGGTATTTGATGTAAATGTTACCAGGCCCTCCAGTGCCAGGGCCTCTCCCCATACACACCCATTGTAACTTCAAACTCCATTTTAACTATGATAGATTCATTAAAAACACCCATTATGTTTTCTGGTGACTCATACTACCCTCCTAATACGTAAGCAGGCCGTGTTTTTTTTTTTTTTTTATAACTTTTTTCATTTATTTTTTATATTTTTTTATTGTATTAATTATTTTCCATTTTCCCAAAGAATTATTAAAAATAAATGAAAAAGGTTCAAAAAGAAACGGCCTGCTCACATAGCCTACTAGGAGGGTAGTATGAGTCACCAGAAAATATAATGTGTGTTTTTTATTCAATTATCATAGTTAAAATGGAGTTTGAAGTTACAATGGGTGTGTATGGGGAGAGGCCCTGGGCCTGGAGGGCCTGATATCATTTACATCAAATATCTAAATATTGAATCCAGCAAATTAAAAACTGTTCAGGGTGTTCATAAAAGCCTGATTAGACGGGAAAAAAAATGAATGTGAAATATCCTTTTTAAGACCTGGAATTATTGTATGTGCAAATCTTTGAATATATCTTTTTAAAGTGATCTTTTGTAACTCAAATTTTGCCTCTGGGCGTGCCTGGCACTAAATATTTTGAGATGGGGGTCACTGTCACTGTCTGGCCAAAACCTCTTAACCTCTTAAGTTTTTTGATTATTTCTTTTTTTGGCATACATCAGGGCTATTGAACACCCTTTACAGCTGAGTGTTGGTTAAAATAATATCTATAAGGGTCTTTTGGAGAAAATGTTGAAAATAGCAGACCTCCAAGCTCACTTGGAGGTCGGCTATTTTCAGTCCTTGATACCACACCGAACTAATTCATTTGACCACTCATGGTCTGGAGAGGGCACTTTTTACAGACGGGTAAAAGGGCAGGGACTCAAGCCCCCTTTGATGCCTATGTGTGCACGCGCCTGAAGTGCAGTACTTAAAGGGGAAGACCACCCATTTTCAATATTGAACTATGTCATTAATATACCTTTATAGAGGAGTTGTGTGGAAATAAAAAAAAAAGTTCCCCCTCTTCTGTGTTGCCTAGAACTGGAGGATTGATTTGGAGGTTTGTATTGCAAATTACAACTTGATGACATCACACATTGTACTTTACAATACAAACCCCAAAATCAATCCTCCAGTTCTAGGCAACACAGAAGAGGGGGAACTGTTTTTTTTTTATTTCCACACAACTCCTCTAAGGTATATTAATGACATAGTTCAATATTGAAAATGGGTGGTCTTCCCCTTTAAGTAAATGTACTTTGTTACTTTACACCACTGCTGACCGAGACACTCACCCGTGTTGGAGTTGGCCGAGGGCGGAGTCTGCAGATGAGGGGAGGCGTAGGCGGACGAGTCGAAGCTGCGCGGGGCGGAGGAGGGCGACGGAGGCAGCATGCAGGAGTAAGAGGAGGTAGACTGAGGAGGGAGGGACTGAACCAGGAAGAACCAGATGAACGGCAAGATGAACGATGAAGGATAAGGGGAGGGGGGGGAGACATAAGTTAGAGCAGTGGTTCTCAACCTTTTCAGGCCGCGACCCCCAAAATAATCACATTTGAACTGGGGACCCCCACCCCACCCTACAAGCACTAAGAGTTGAGGCATTACATTTTGTGTAACACTGTTCTATTGTGAAAATAGCAGATCTACATGCTCACAACGCCTCGCGTTGCGAGGCGTTGTGAGCATGTAGATCTGCTATTTTCACAATCCTTCTTCCTCTAAAATGTGACAATTTGGCTGATGTTTGATTTGACATTTTAGAGGTATTAAAAAGTCCTTAAATTGTCACTTTAGAAATGTGCAGATACCCTCTATACACCTCAACTTTAATATGTTGGTTAGTTTACTGTTGAGCGAGAAAACAATGTTTCACATTAAACTAATCATCTGGAGATCCCCTAAAATAATTTGGGGACCCCCCTGGGGGTCCCGACCCACAGGTTGAGAACCACTGGGTTAGAGCAGTGGTTTTCAACCTTTTCAGGCCGTGACCCCCAAAATAATCATATTTGAACTGGGGACCCCCACCCCACCCTGACGAGCACTAAGAGTTGAGGCATTACATTTGGTATCACATGGTTCTATTGTGAAAATAGCCGATCACCATGCTATTTTCAAAATTTCTGCCTGTAATATTTGACAATTTGGCCAATGTTTAATTTGCCATTTAAGAGGTATTAAAAAGTCCTTAATTGTCGCTTTAGAAATGTGCAGATACCCTCTGTAGAGTCTATACACTTTGTTAGTTTGCATACTGTTGAGTTAAAAAAACAATGTTGTACAAGTTAATCATCCAAGGCAGGGGTTCCCAAACTTTTTTGGCTCAGGGCACCCCTATACATATTTTTTTCATCCGAGGCACCCCTACATTATATTCATAATCCCAGCACCTTATATTTATACCATATTTGAGTGATTATGTTGCGAGGAAAACGTTGAGATAATAGACATTTTGGTTAGAACTGACTAATATACGCTTGTACTTTTGAGTTTAAAATGATACTAAATATTTTTTTTAAGTGTCCAAATATTATCAAATTATCTCGCGGCACCCCTGGACTGCCGTCGCGGCACCCCAGGGTGCCCCGTCACCCACTTTGAAAACCCCTGATCTAAGGGACCCCCCAAAATAATTTGGGGACCCCCCCCTGGGGGTCCTGACCCACAGGTTGAGAACCACTGAGTTAGATCACTGGGTCGGGACCCATTTGTGGGTCGTAGACACATTTTTTATGGGTCCCTTAAGTATTATGTATCCTACATGTTTTTAATTATTATTATTTCAAAAACATTTTCAATACACATTCCCAAAAAAGCTTGTTTTTTCATGAATTAAAAACAAAATTCTATGTTTTTTTTTTGTAATTTCATGAAGAAATCAAAGAAAAAAAATCAAAGACATTCCATAAATTAGAGCACAAATGTAGTTAAAATAGCCGACCTACAAGCTCACAATGTGGCGCGAAGCGACGCATTGTGAGCCTGTAGATCTGCTGTTTCGACTAGTTTGGGTCCCGGGGTGACTGAGTTAGATGTTCTGAAACATCAAAACCATTGCATAACTTTATCTTAGCATACGCTTATAAGAGAACATGATACGATACAATAACTCCATCATATGTACAGTCTAATGTGGTGTCTGGCAGAGACCATCACATCCCCACATGGGGGTGCTATAGAGTAAATGTGGCGTAGTAATGCTACAGTAGATACTAAACTGGTTCCAAGGCATTAAATGAATTGCCAGGAAAGAATGGTGTCTGGGATTTGCCAGTATGACCCCTATGGACTTCTTAATACACTTCTCAAGGGTGTGCTTTTGTGTGAATGTTTTGTTATCGCTGAGTGCATCTATTCAATTTCCCCAAACTGACTTTTATCAGTTTATCTTATCTGATATCTGTATTGTATTTGCCTTGATATTTCTTTTATAGTTCTTCAAAGCACTTTGTGGTTGCTATCTCTGCCTTTCCCCCTGTCCTTCCGGACTGGAAGGCCAGAGGCGGCGATTATGTTTTCGCCCCTGTCCGTGAGTGAGTGAGTGAGTGAGTGAGCGAGCGAGTGAGTGAGTCAACTTTTCGTGCAGAGTAGACATAGACAGGTCTAAGCCTACAATCTTTCGATAAAAGGGTGTACCAAACTTTTCTTAGTTGATTCTAATGTATTTTGTCCTGTAGAATCCATTTCTGCCATGTACATTTTTGTATCATACATAGTTAATGAGATAATTAGCATATTTGAGTAAATATGCTAATTATCTAATTAATTATGCACAATACAAAAATGTACATGGCAGAAATGGATTCTACAGGACAAAATTATGCACAATACAAAAATGTACATGGCAGAAATGGATTCTACAGGACAAATTACATTAGAATCAAATGAGAAAAGTTTGGTACACCCTTTTATCGAAAAGATTGTAGGCTTAGACCTGTCTAACAGCCAGTAGGCTAAGGAAGACACTCCAACCCATAATTTCTAAATTGCCCTCATGGTGGCGTAACCGCTTTGGCCTATAACTCTCCAAACATAGGCATAATCAAAATGTCTTGCAACTCCCCATTTCCGCCTATCCACAACTTTCCAACATCCCATCGTGCATTGCGCAGAAGACGAGCGGCATTTCCGGTGTCGCAGCCGAGTGTGATCTACAAGCTCACAACGGTTGCATCTGCGACGCGACGTGAGCTTGTATGTCTGCTGTTAACCGGAAGTGTCCTGCAGATAATGCTACAGTAAAGTCTTGCGGAAACAGGTGGATAGATTTTGCATAATTTACACCTTTTTGAAAGTGTCAATTACATATTGTGGGGCGATTGCTTATCTTAACACTGAGCCAAAATCTCTTGTTAAATGCAAGGTGAAATATCACTGTTTTTTTTTCTTACTCTCTCCACAAAATGAGGTACAAAATGAGGATATTTTGAGCCATGTGACAGAGAGCCTGAAACAGTTGCTTTTTTATATTCCATATTGTTTGCCTGTAATTGGCCTATTCCTTACATAAAACGCCACCAGTGTTGGGTGTAGCGGCGTTAAAACTAACAGCGCTACATAACCAGAAATGTGTTGCAGCCTGTGGTGGTTGCGCAGTCAGTCTACAGTTTTATATAGGTTGCCACTTCTGGTGTAACACCGGGTGGCGAGTGGCAAGGCTGGCGACAAGGCTTTTGTCTTGTTTACATATAATTTACAGTCAGGGTTAGGTGGGCTCGAGATAGTATCTCATGCCCATGAGTTACGTTATGTTGTGGGCTCGAGATACTATCTCGTGGGCACGAGATACAGATACTAAGTCGTAGCCACGTTTCTTTTTTCTCTCTCTCTCTGAATGGCCTCTCCAGGGCTCCGTACTGTTCTACCATGGCTTGGCGGCCTGTTTTCTTTTAAACATGTGACCCACCTGGACCCCAGAGGAGAAGACTGACAGGGAAGCGTAGCTGGGAAGAGAAGTCTCACCCTGACTCAACATGGACCCTGGAGAGAAGAGAGAGAGAGAGAGAGAGAGAGAGAGAGAGAGAGAGACACACACACACACACACACACACACACACACACACACACACACACACACACACACACACACACACACACACACACACACACACACACACACACACACACACACACACACACACACACACACACACAGACACAGTTACATCTAGCTGCAGGTAACGCGGTTCGCTTCCTGGAATAGGACGAAACTAAATGCTTTAATATAGATGTGATCTAATGGAGAAAGTGTAATGCCGACATGAGAGCAAATGTGACGCAAAAGTGGCAAAGGTTTGTATAGAGATGACGTTGAACTTAGTTAAACGAAATATTAATCAAAACAATAATCATAATCATAATAATTATATAAATAAACGATTGTAGGATAAGCATAATAATGCTGTAAAGAGGTAAAGCTACAGGGACGTGCAGAGAGAGGCAGGGGTTGAAATTTCCAAAAGGGCCGTTTGGTAAAAATATCAAAAATAGCTTGGAGGTCGGCTATTTTCGGTGTTTGATAACACACTGAACTAAGCATAAAAAAGTCAACACTGGATAGCTATGGCATGGATTTCTACACAGAGAGGGCAATTCTTTCACCGGCTGCCTTCAGTTATGGCATGGAAAGGGTAAAAACTGCATTCATGGTCTGGAGAGGACACTTTGTACAGAATGATAAAAGGGCAGGGGCTCGAGCCCCCTTTGATGTCTACAGTATGTGTGCACATGCCTGTAAAGCTATATATATACAGCCTGTCTTGCAGACGTTAGGGTCGCCTACTCACCTGAACTGTTACCGTGGTGAGGATGATAGACGGATGTATTGAAGGAAGTTGTCAGGGGCGCCTGAGTCTGCGAACAGGAAGTCCCTCCCCCTGAGCGTCTTTGATTGCGTAGCTTCTCCTCCCTCCGCCACTTGGCTCTTCGGTTGGAGAACCACACCTAGCAACGATAGAGATGTCAACGATACGTAAGGGAGGGATCTACAAGCTCACAACGCCTCGCATTGTGAGCTTGTAGAACGGCTATATTTAGCAAAGAGCTTTGGTGTAGAGGGGAAAAAAGAGCAGTACAGAGTGAAAGGTCAACTTTATTAAGGATTGACGGTTCAATTGGTTAGATATCTGAAAACACAAATTGACATGAATCCAAAATGCACTGATGATTGTGCTGTCGGGGGGTCCCTGCTTCATCTCTCTCTCACCTAAAGGGGTCCTTGGCCTGAAAACGTTGAAGACCCCTGATGTAAGGGATATAACGTCTGGCTCAGCGGTCATTATCGAGAAATAAAATCCATGATCCCTATCATCCTGAAGGGATTTTATATCTCGATAATGACCTTAAAAAAAAACACATAAAACCCACAGGACATAAACTACAAGATGACCTGTATGATTTTATGAACTAGGGGAACCAACCCAACCTAAAATTGCAACATTCTTTCTTTTAAAAACAAGAGGGCGAAAGCACTATTCTCTATACTGCATCTTAGGCATTGACTTGGCCTAGGACAATATATTGAAGTCTTCACTCCCTAACCTAACCCTACAAAACAGTTTTGGACATACAAGGTTTCCATCCGACAACGACGATATCGTCACTGTCGGGCAGAAACCTTGTATCTCCAAGTTTCAAATGTGTATGTTCTTACGCAAAGTAAAGCCCTGCTTCATCGTACAAGACCGTCGCACAAAAGTAGTGAAAACAGCAGATCTACAAGCACACAACGCCGTTATGTGCTTGTAGATCGGCTGTTTTCCCTAGTTTGAACCATTTTTAAAATGATAAATGCAAAATGAACGGTTTTGGACATACTAGGTTTTCACCCGACAACAACGATATATATAATCTACTGCTTCCATGTTTTTCCATGTAGACGTTAAAAGGGCAACCATCCTATTAGAGGTAGCCAATGGGAATGAGGCTGATGGGTGCCATCACTCAGCCCATTAGCCATATAGTGGCCATAGAGATGTGAAAGGCAATGCTGGAGTACATCAACCACTTAAACCCTACATACTTTGTGACTGGGGTCCCCCCAAGGATCTGTACTTAAGTTGCTCCCTCTTCCCCTTGTGCACCAAAGCCAGTGGTGTGAATGCGTCACGATGCAACGCATTGTGAGCTTGTAGATCTGCTATTTTATAAAAAGAAAATCGTCATTTTAAACTTGAAATAGGACACTTTTACTTTTGGTACTTTAAGTACATTTTGATGCCAATACTTTTGTACTTCTATTACATGTTGAATTCTGGACTTTTACTTGGAACAGGGTATTTCTACATTGCAGTATTGATACTTTTACTTAAGTAAGAAATGTGAGTACTTTTTCCACCACTGACCAAAGCTTGTAGACCTGCTATCTTTTGCAGAGGGTTCGCCTATTATGAAACCCCCAGAAATAGCGACGCTAGGATTCACGTGGTTAAGTATAATTGGTACTGAAGAGTATAGCCACGGGTTCTGCGTTGCAGAAAACGTTGGAAATGGACTGCACTCCCATGCATTCAGATCAATGCAAACTGAATTGATGGCAATGAGTCAAGGCTCAGCCACACTCATTAGTGAGTTTGTTGTCGGAAAACTACGGGGCTGAAAGCGTATCAAATGTTAGTCAATGGAGTCTAGATAGAGCAGTGGTTCTCAACCTGTGGGTCGGGACCCCCAGGGGGGTCCCCAAATTATTTTGGGGGGTCCCCAGATGATTAACTTAATGTGCAACATTGTTTTCTCTCTCAACAGTAAAGAAACCAACATAACGTGTAAGTGTATAGAGGGTATCTGCACGTAAGTGACACTTTAAGGACTTTTTAATACCTCTAAAATTTAAATTAAACATTGGCCAAATTGTCAAATATTAGAGGCAGAAATTGCAAAAATAGCAGATCTACATGCTCACAACGCCTCGCAACCGTGTTATACAAAATGTAATGCCTACAAAATGTGATGCCTACAACTCAAAGTGCTCATCGGGGTGGGGGGGTCCCCTGTTTAAATATGATTATTTTGGGGGTCACAGCCTGAAAAGGTTGAGAACCACTGGGATAGAGTGTTCACTCACCTGTATTCTGGCCTCTGGTAAATCAATCTTGTTCGCCAGTTTCTCCCTCGCAAAGACATCTGGGTAATGTGTTCTTTCAAACTCTGTGCAAAAGATCAAGTTGAGTCACACACACATGCTCATATGATGCACGCACGAACGAACACTCGCGCACGCACGCACGCACACATGCCAGTTATCACAATATACAAACCTGCTTATCTGCTAAATTAATCGAATCTTTACAGGATATTCCTGAGTTTAAATCGTAAGCATTCAAGGTCCAAACCTAAGCACACTGTGGATTTAAGAAGTGACACAAATGTTCCCTGTAGTCATTTTAATTTCGAATGCACTGTACAAGCAGCCTATTCTAAAATGGACCGCCATATAAAATCGTCACAAATTATTTTCAGGTAATTGTAATTGTCACGTAATAAATTGTACACAACAAAACATTTTTTTTAATGTAACACACAAGTGTAATCCTGGGTGCTATTCTCCCTTTGCCAACATGGGGAGAGCAATGAACTGAGCTCCTGCTTCCTTCAAGGGGGGGAGTTTCCCTGATTGGACGTAGCGCGTGGAAGGCTGTTTTTAGCCCAAGGCAAAACCAATGCTTGCAATGGATTCAGAATCATGAAGAAGCCCTAGTTTGACCCCTCTCACGCTACTTAAAGCAGATCTTTTATTTGTTTTTTATATTTTTCTTTTCCGATGGGACAGTGAATATACAAATGGCCGTAACTTTTTTTTGCAATGTTTCCTGCAGAGAAGGCCTCTCATTCTGTCGTGTGGTGGGGGGCTCAACCCGCGTCCACTAAGTAGAGTAAGCTTTCAACTGTCCACTGATACCTTTGGTTTGATGAGGGGCGAAACAGTTTTTGTTATTTTCGGACCAGACGGCGGGGTTTTCCGGTTTTGCCAAGGAATACGGATGTAGAGGAACATAGCGTTAGGGAGAACTCCACTAACGCTATGGACCAGAGCTACGTGGCCCTGTCACACATACGCCTGCAAGGGTTCACATGCATGTATCAGTGTTCCAACTGCTGACATGCTTGTTATGATGTCTCATTCTACAACTGTCTGTGTCAGAGTAATCCTGATGACCTCCGTGACATTTCAGGTCTGGTAACTTTTTTAATTCCAATGACTCAGAGAGTGTTCAAATGGAACCACGTTTGTACGCTCTCTGTGTTACAGCGCAGACCTGTAGAGCAGTGTTTCTCAACCTTTTTTCTGCATGGGCACACTTTTCATGTCCCAAGAATCCATGGGCACACCAACATAATGCGGGGGTGTAAATATCGTCACTGTCGGGAAGAAACCTTGTATCTCCAAGTTTCAAATTTGTACGTTTCTTCGCAAAGTAAAGCCCTGCTTCATCATACAAGGCTGTCGCACAACAGTAGTGAAAACAGCCGATCTACAAGCACACAATGCCTCGCACCGCGAGGCGTTGTGTGCTTGTAGGTCGGCTGTTTTCACTAGTTTAAATCATTTTTAAAATGATAAATAAAATACTGGCTTTCAAGCAGTTTCAAGGGGCACACCCTTCTCAGGGAAACACTGCTGTAAAGGCTCATACATACTACAGGGTGGAGTGATGAGCTATCACCGCGGCGTCGTTTTCTAGCTATCACCTAAAAAGGGGAAGAGCTATCACTTCACCTGAAGTATGTAGGCTGGCTCATGCATAGTCCAGGTCAGGGACGTGCAGAGAATGTTAGAGAGGCAGGGGCTGAAATTTCTAAAAGGGCCTTTTGGTGAAAATACTGAAAATAGCAGACCTCCAAGAGCTTGAAGGTCGGCTATTTTCGGTGCTTGATATCACACTTAACTAACCAGTATCAAGTCAATACTGATGATGTTGCGTAACGGCATGGATTTCTACACAGAGATGGCAATTCTTTCAAAATAAGATGCTGCATTCAAGTTCAGGAGAGTTTGGACAAGGCAATGGACCAATCCCCAATCACATACACACCCATTGTAACAGTTACAATGGGTGTGTATGTGATTGGGGATTGGTCCATTCTCTTGAATGCTGCCTTCAGGTATGGCATGGAAAGAGGGCATTTGCATTTCTTTCAGCTAGTAAAAACTGCATTCATGGTCTGGAGAGGGCAGTTTTTACAGACGGATAAAAGGGCAGGGGCTCAAGCCCCCTTTGATGTCAATGTGTGCACGTGCCTTCTCCAGGTGAAGTGATAGCGCTTCACCTTTTTAGCTCATCACTCCACCCTGTACAGTAGTATGTATGAGCCTTTTAGGGTCCATTTGGAACCCCTCAAGGAACTCGGTGGGTCCCTTTGGTACGTGTATAACAATGTTTTCTTCTCTTTTCATTTATATAATAATACACTGGCACACAATTATCGAAGACAATTTGTTTAACGTCTAATTAGCTAAAAACCCCAAAGTACAAATCGACGACCCCTCTAGCGCAGCAAACGCGCGCAAGCAGCAGCAGACACAGAGCGGGCTAATAACGACAGACACGCATGAGATGCCGAAGCTCTGCCCTGGAAATTGCCGTAATTGGCATCCTCGCGACCACGGTTTGTGTCAACACATGATTGTTATTGTGCCCTGGCGTGTGCACGGGAGGTCAGCGCGGTCCTCATTAATGTCATTTGCACGCGGCTGACCATCGCGGCGATGGGTTTTCCGCCTGGCTGCACAGTGGTCAGCGCGTCCTCATTTGGCTGGAGGGGGCCTGCAGCCAGGCAGCCACAGCCACTCAAGGGTGCTTTTCTGAGCCGTTAAAGAGGAAGAGGCTCGCACACCGTCTTTAAAGCTCCCAGTTTTGTTTTATTTAGCAACGTTTCGACCCTGTTCGGGTCTTCTTCAGGCATGGTATCATACAGGAAAATACAAATGTTAAGTACTCATAGCAGTGGGTGTGTGGCAGTGAAACACAGCTGCTCACAATAATCATCATAGATAACCCCACCCACCCAAATTACCAGAGAAGGCTGCTGATTGACAGTGTCTAGCCTATACATAGGTAACATTAACATTTTATAATAATTCAGAGAATGGGGGGGTTACAGATAGTAGTATTCTCAGTAATGCAAAGTAAGGAAATAAACTGCAAAATAAACCACTTGTGAGTAAAAACAGTAAACAAGAAACCATACAAATAGTACAAAATGAATTAAAATTCAAGTTATGGACACATATGGACATTAATGGCATAAGGCATATGGCTTCAGACTTGATGCCTATGCGGAACTAACAAAGATTAAAATATTAAAAATATTCAAAAAACACTTTTTGAAACAAAAAGAAAAGCTAGACCAGAAATGGTTTTATGTCAAATTCCTCATTAAGGCCATGAGGGGCCATAGTATTGTGCTTTTCTGAGCCCTCTCGGTGGCCCTCCAGTGGGGTTAACCCATTTAGAACGGGTACACAACATCATAGTGTATTATTATTTTATGCTTTAACTATTGAAAAATAGCAGATATACAAGCTCACAGCGCGGCACCGAGTGCCGCGCTGAGAGCTTGTAGATCTGCTATTTTTGAAAAATCGTGAAAATTAGAATTTTGACCCGATTCTGTAAGTGTCTTTTGAATCCTTCTAAGGTTTTTTGGAAAAACCTATGTTTCTATATGTCAGCAATCTGGCCAGCCATCGTCAAAGAAAAGGTCCTTTTCACTTAACGGGAGCTCAGTTAGTCTGTTCTTGAAAGACTACTATGTCAGTGGTTCTCAAACTTTTTCAAGTGAAGGACCCCCAAACTGATATGTATTTGGCAACGGACCCCCATCTAAAAATATTTTAGTTCCAGGGACCCCCCCAGAAGCAACATTTTTGTTACAAATGTTCGCTTTAAAAATACATATATTCAAAGATTTGCACACATTTTCACGACTTTTTCAAAAATAGCAGATCTACAAGCTCGCAGCGCGGCACCAAGCTTGTATATCTGCTATTTTTCAATAGCTAAAGTATAAAATAATTAAGGGCCCTCCACCTTGGGCCCTAGTAACTTGTGACACCCCTGGTCACAGCCCTAGGGTGCTTTTCTGATCCCTCTCGGTGGCCCTCCAGTGGGGTGAAGTAACTAAGTACGTTTACTCGAGTCTTGTACTTAAAGATAGGGTGCCATGATTTTTTTCCCCCTAAACATGATGATCAGCTATTATGATTAAACTTGGAGGAAGATTTTTTTCCAAACAAGTCTACAGAAAGTGTTAAAATTATGTTTTTATGTGGCCACACCCACCAGTTTAGTTTAGTTTAGTTTATTTGATCATCTTTCACAGTGCGATACATTTTACAAATCATACCTCCACAAAAGTTAACCAGGTGTACTCATTAAAGGGATATTTCACTTTCAAAAACACTTTTGGTCATTTTATCGTCTAATCAGGCTTTTATGAACACCCTGAACAGTTTTAATTTGCTTGATTCAATATTTAGGTATTTGATGGAAACGTTACCAGGCCCTCCAGGCCCAGGGCCTCTCCACATACACAACCATTGTAACCTCAAACTCCATTTTAACCATGATAATTTCATTAAAAACATCCATTACTTTTTCTGGTGACTCATACTACCCTCCTAATACGTGAGCAGGCCGTGTTTTTTTGATAACTTTTTTAATTTATTTGTAATAATTCATTTTTGTATTTAATTTTTTTCATTTTCCCAAAGAATTATTAAAAATAAATGAAAAAAGTTATCGAAAAAACACGACCTGCTCACATATTAGGAGGGTATTATGAGTCACCAGAACAAATAATGTGTGTTTTTAATGAATCTATCATAGTTAAAATGGAGTTTAAAGTCACAATGGGTGTGTATTGGGAGCGGCCTTGGAGGAGGAAGGCCTGATAACATTTACATCAAATATCTAAATATTGAATCAAGCTAATTAAAAACTGTTCAGGGTGTTCATAAAAGCCTGATTAGATGATAAAATTACCAAAAGTTTTTTTGAAAGTGAAGTATCCCTTTAAGTACGCCTGGTTGTCATGGTGGGTGGTGACCCAGCTGAAGTTAGCCACACCCACAGTGTTGGGTGTATGGTAAAAGGGGAGGGGTTGATTGTATGATGTCATTCAATCAGTGTTTTATTTTTGTTAGTTTTTTTATTTGCATTCTCCGAAATTCACTCCGATATTCGGCCCGAAAAACGCAGCAGTGTGCAACCAGCTTTAGACAAATTTTCAGAACAGTGCCGTGCTGCGAGCTTGTATATCTGCTATTTCTCAATAGTTAAAGCACAGAATAACGTGTAATAATGCGTTCCCAATCTAAATGGGTTAAACCCCCTCCTCCCCCTATGAAGAACATTCCTGGGGGGCCCGCAGTGAAGCCTTGCACCCATGGGGCCCAGAATTTGGTGCGACACCCCTGACAGCAGCAGCTACAACAACGTGACAAGCTCTGGCTAGAGGGCTGTGATTGGCTGAAGCCGGGGTAGCGCGTGTGTGTGTCTGTGTGTGTGCAGATATGTGTGTGCAGATCTACAACCTCGCAGCGCGGCACTTGGTGCCGCGCAATTTTTTGAAAAATCGTGAAAATTTGTGTCAAGTCTTTGAATGTTTCAAATCCTTCTAAGGTTTTTTGAAAAACCTATGTTTCTATGTCAGTGATGCTCAAACGTTGTCATGTGAAGGACCCCAAAAATTATATGTATTTGGCCACGGACCCCTCTCTCAAAATATTTAGTTCCAGGGACCCCTCAGAAGCAAAATTTGAGTTACAAACGTTCGCTCAAAAAACACATACATTCAAAGATTTGCACACATTTTCACGACTTTTCAAAAATGGCAGATCTACAAGCTCGCAGCGTGGCACTCGGTGCCGCGCTGTGAGCTTGTATATCTGCTATTTTTCAATAGCTAAAGTATAAAATAATTCCAGGCCCCCTCCACCTTGGGCCCTAGTAACTCAGTCCCACTCCCCCCCCCCCCCTTGTGACGCCCCTGTGTGTGTGCGTGTGCGTGTGCGTGTGTGTGTGTGTGTGCGTGTGCGTGTGTGTGTGCGTGTGTGTGTGTGTGTGTGTGTGTGTGCGCGCTGACCTTTCTCCAGAGCCTCGATCTGCTCCTGGGTGAAGCTTGTCCTGTTCCTCTGCAGTTTCCTCTTCAGCTGTAACCTCAGCTGGGACTCCTCGCCCTCTTCCCTCTCCACGGGGCCTCTGCCGCCACCGCCGCCGCCACCGCCGCTACCCCCTCCTCTTCCTCCTCCTCCTCTTCCTCCAACCTCGCCACCCATGCTGCCCTCTGTGTCCAGCAGACAGCCCTCAGACACTGGCATAGAGAGAGAGAGAGAGAGAGAGAGAGAGAGAGAGGGAGACAGTCAAGTAAGTAGATGCTCATTTACTGAATGCAATTACCGTAGGAAATGTAACTAGCTATGAGGAGGTACGTGTCGTGCACACACAGATATCAAAGGGGGCTTGAGCCCCTGCCATTTTATCCGTCTGTAAAAAGTGCCCTCTCCAGTCCATGGATTCAGTTTTTACCATGGTGAAAGAAACGCAAGTTTTTACCATGGTGAAAGAAACGCAAACGCCCTCTTTCCATGCCATAACTGAAGGCAGCATCCAAGAGAATTGCCTCGTCCAAACTCTCCTGAATTGAATGCAGCTTCTTATGTTGATAGAATTGCCCTCTCTGTGTAGAAATCCATTGTTACGCCACATATCCAGTATTGACTTGATTATGCTTAGTTCAGGGTGGTATCAAGCACCAAAAATACTGTGACGCGTTGTGAGCTTGGAGGTCGGCTATTTTCAATATTTTCACCAAAAGGCCCTTTTAGAAATTTCAGTCCCTGCCTCTCTAACATTATCTGCATGTCCCTGGCTATGAGGATAATGATATGCCAGCTGAGCACTGATGAATGGGGCACAGGGTTAGAGTCGCCGCCTGTATGGCAACCGGAAGGCTCCCAGTTCGATCCCGGGCTCCCCAAGAGTTGTTGTTGAAGAGTCCTTGAGCAAGACGCTGAACCCCTAACTGCTCCCGATGAGCAGGTTGGTGCCTTGTGTACAAAAGGGTCATGCTAGATAGACACAAACCTCCCCCTCCTGTCATGACAGCTCCACCCTTCACCTGCTCAGCTCACTCACCACACCTGCTCCCACTCACAAGTAATCTATGACTGCCTATATAAACTGCCTTGTGCATCAGTATTAAGCAGCAGGAGAAGTGCAAACACCTTACTAGAAGAGCCCAGGCCTGGAGTTTGATGCATGTTGTGCGTTACTGACAATAAACCACATGACCACATGCATAAAATATACCATCCTGGTCCTCCTCCTCTTCTTCACACTCTGACCGGTGAACCATGGCAGTGTTAACCTTCCTCAAACCAGCCCCATAACAACTAGAACTCAACCCCTACTTTACATGGTCCTTCGACGCCGAAAACTGGAACATTGCCATGGCTGAAGAGCAGGAGATCCTGTGGGCTCTCCTGGAGATGATAAAAGTAGGGTGTTGTTCTAGGTGATATGGGGCTGGTTTAAAGGGGGGTTAGCACTGCCATGGTTCACCGGTAAGAGTGTGAAGAGGAGTAGCACCACCAGGATGTTGTATTTTATGGTCATGGTTTATTATCATTGACGCATGACAAGGTTTATGGCCAGACAGGGCTCTGAAGGTGTTCTCTCTTGGGCTGCTGACAACAGAGTGAGGGCACAAGCAGTATTTATACACACCTGGCCCTGATTAGTCAATGAGTACAGGTGTGATTTGTGAGTGCAGATGAGGGGTGGGGCCAACCATGATGATGGGCCAGGGGGCAGGGTTGCTGTTCAATATGACTTTTGTACAGCCGCCCCAAATACGCGAGTATTTACACATCTGAAAGTAATATTGGCAATAGGAGTGGTACTGCCGCCCCGTGAAAACAGATTGGGGCTGGGGGGGGGGGGCTCAGGTGGTGGCCGAAACTGCGGGGGCCCACATGCAGGGGAAGGTGGAGACCGAGGAGCCCTGGCTGCAGGAGGAGGCGGTGACTTAGGAGGAGCCCCGGGCGCTGCCGAAGGAGGGGCCCTGGGTGCTGGAGGCGAGACAGGAGGTGGAGCCCGCAGCACTGGAGGCGGCGGAGACTTCAGAGGCCGGAGACTCTAGGAGGCCGGAGCAGGTGGAGACTTTAGGAGGCCGTAGGAGGAGGAGACCTCAGGAGGCCTTAGGAGGAGGAGACTTCAGGAGGCCTTAGGACTTCAGGGGAGGCCTTAGGAGGAGGAGACTTCAGGAGGCCTTAGGAGGAGGAGACTTCAGGAGGCCTTAGGAGGAGGAGACTTCAGGAGGCCTTAGGACTTCAGGGGAGGCCTTAGGAGGAGGAGACTTCAGGAGGCCGTAGGACTACAGGGGAGGCCTTAGGAGGAGGAGACTTCAGGAGGCCGTAGGACTTCAGGGGAGGCCTTAGGAGGAGGAGACTTCGGGAGGCCGTAGGACTTCAGGGGAGGCCTTAGGAGGAGGAGACTTCGGGAGGCCATAGGACTACAGGGGAGGCCTTAGGAGGAGGAGACTTCGGGAGGCCGTAGGACTACAGGGGAGGCCTTAGGAGGAGGAGACTTCAGGAGGCCGTAGGACTTCAGGGGAGGCCTTAGGAGGAGGAGACTTCGGGAGGCCTTAGGAGGAGGAGACTTCGGGAGGCCGTAGGACTACAGGGGAGGCCTTAGGAGGAGGAGACTTCAGGAGGACGTAGGACTTCAGGGGAGGCCTTAGGAGGAGACTTCGGGAGGCCGTAGTACTACAGGGGAGGCCTTAGGAGGAGGAGACTTCGGGAGGCCCTAGGACTTCAGGGGAGGCCTTAGGAGGAGGAGACTTCAGGAGGCTGTAGGACTTCAGGGGAGGCCTTAGGAGGAGGAGACTTCAGGAGGCCGTAGGACTTCAGGGGAGGCCTTAGGAGGAGGAGACTTAGTGGTAGACATCTTGCATTCTGGGCTCCTCTCCAGCCATGGCAATGTTGACATTCTCGGCGTCAAAGGACCATGATAAAAGTAGGGTGTTGTTCTAGGTGATATGGGGCTGGTTTAAAGGGGGGTTAGCACTGCCATGGTTCACCGGTAAGAGTGTGAAGAGGAGTAGCACCACCAGGATGTTGTATTTTATGGTCATGGTTTATTATCATTGACGCATGACAAGGTTTATGGCCAGACAGGGCTCTGAAGGTGTTCTCTCTTGGGCTGCTGACAACAGAGTGAGGGCACAAGCAGTATTTATACACACCTGGCCCTGATTAGTCAATGAGTTCAGGTGTGATTTGTGAGTGCAGATGAGGGGTGGAGCCAACCATGATGATGGGCCAGGGGGCAGGGTTGCTGTTCAATATGACTTTTGTACACCTTGCATGGTTTCCTCTGCCATCGGTGTGTGAATGTGTGTGTGAATGGGTGAATGTAATGCACAATCTCTGTAATGCGCCTCGGATAAAGGCTATATGAGGCTATATAAATGCTCCATTTACCATTTAACGGTAACGTTCTGTAATCATGCTGAATGTGAGTGATGTGTTGAACGTGACCTGTTGAATGTGGCACCTTGTAAACTGGGTGGATTTTGATTGGATTTATACGTGTTTCTATCGTTCGTCAAATAGGCTATATGCACAGCATGGAGAGAAGTGGTCCTTCACAGGTGTTACCAATGATACTAATAAAGGCTCTGACTGGTCCATTCTGGTCAAACAGAGTCATAGTGCTGATATTGTAATGTGCATGTTGGCTCACTGGAAACACTCTGCTACACCAGTGTGTCTCAAAGTGTGGTTAGGGCTTAGGGTTGTGTAACTGAGTATGTACAAATGGACCAAATGGACCATTTGGCATTCACCAGCGTTTTAGTTTTACTCAGGTTAGGGTTAGGTAAGGTTAGGTTTAGGTGTTCGGACCAACAGGAGTTTGAACCAATGCCATGTTACCGAAAGGTGTAACTCTACTCTACTGTCGCTCTCGGCGCATCGCTGGAGAGTCACCGCACGTGTGCCCACAGTCGGAGCTCACCTGTGCCGTGTTGCGCCTGCACGGCGGCGGGGTCGTGGTACCAGTTGTTGGGGCCGCTCCAGTTGGAGCCGCTCTGCAGGTTGAGCATGGTTAACTTCTCGTACATAGCACGGCTACTGTCCCGGCCACCGCCAAGGAGGAACCAAGAGGCCGTGAGCCGCCTCTCCACTCACCGTCAACCCCTTGCCCTCCCTCGTCCTATATCGTTCGCTGGATGATAGGTATAGGCCGGGACCAGAGAGAGAGAGAGAGAGAGAGAGAGAGAGAGAGAGAGAGAGAGAGAGAGAAATTAGCAGTGGTGTAAAGCAGGCAGGTGCAAACATGACACATATCTATCTGTAAAAAGTGCCCTCTCCAGACCATGAATGCAGTTTTCACTATGGTGAAAGAAATACAAATGCCCTCTTTCCATGCCATACCTGAAGCAGCATTCAAGAGAATTGCCTTGTTGCGCTCCTGAACTTGGATGTAGCAACTTATGTTGAAAGAATTGCCCTCTCAGTGTAGAAATTCATGCTGTATGTATGTCACATCTCAAGTATTCACTTGAATATGCTTAGTTTAGTGTGGTAAACCGAAAATAGCTGACCTCCAAGCTCTCAACGCATCGCAGTGCGACACGTTGTGAGCTTGGAGGTCTGCTATTTTCAATATTTCCACCAAAAGGCCGTTTTAGAAATGTCAGCCCCTGCCTCTCTAACATTCTCTGAACGTCCCTGGTGTAAAGTAACTAAGTATGTTTACTCAAGTACTGTACTTAAGTACAATGTTGAGGTATTTTTCACTTCAATGGGGTATTTCCAATTTTACTTCTAGGGCCTACTTTCTACTTTTGGTTCTTCAAGTACATTTTGATACCAATACTTTTGCAGTTTTATTCGAGTAAATTTAGAATTCTTTACCTGTAAGGGTCCATTTGGTTCCATTTGTACATTCTCAGAGTTACACAACCTTTTAGATTAGATGTCTTTATTATCCACAAGGGAAATGTGTTTTGCTCAGCAAAGTACTTCAGTTCTATGAAAAGATAATAATAAATCTAAATTTAAAAGGTATTTAAAAGAAAGCAAAGTCCTCTCTCCACACTGTGGAACACTCATAATGTGTATTTCTACATGGCATTATTGATACTTTTTTTTTTTTTTTTTTTTTTTTACTTTGTTTATTGATTTTCACTTGAGGCATTTAGAGAAATAAGTGGTACAATATTCTGAGTAGCAGCTTCTTTTGTACATACATCAAATATACAGCAATGGTAAAAGGATTGCATTTTCACCCAAAACAACAATAAAAAATAGGATAAAGAAAGTAGAAGATTGTTACAACTAAGTGAATGAACACAGACAAGACAACCAAAGACAAAAGAACTAAACAAAAACTAAAACGTATACATCAGTCAAACAACATATACCGGTATCCATATCTATGATATACATATAATCCGCTTAACAGGACAGCACACACTCGTCACAGAAAACCCCTCATATCAAAGCTCCAGCAGACCTCATGTGTCCTCATAGTATATCCTCAATCAGAGATGGATTCAGATTTAGGACAAATTTAAAGGAGTAGTTCACCCCCAAAATCACTTTTTTGCTATTGATAACTCATGCCATGGAGACTTGAGTTCAATAATATCTTTAGTTTTTTGTCGCATTCCTAAGACAAAAATTTGATTACAGTAAAATGATCCCCATTGATTCCGGATGGGGACCCAAAAGCATTTGGGTCCCCATCCGGAATCAATTGGGATACATTTACTATAATCATATTTTTGTCTTTGCGACAAATAAAAAAATATATTATTGAACTCAAGTCTCCATGGCATGAGTAATCAATAGCAAAAAAGTCATTTTGGGGATGAACTACTCCTTTAAGAAATGGGCCCCATACCTTCCCAAACTTCTGGGATGAGCCGTTTAGTGAGACTCTAATTTTCTCTAATTTGGCATTATTGATACTTTTACTCACTTTTCTTAAGTCAAAAGAGCGATACCCTTTTCCACCACTGGAAACAAGAAGGCGACGGGGTTGACGTCGCATGCGTTCACACATGGTGGGCATTGTGGGGAATCAGCCTCATGATGCTGACAGAAATGGAGCTGGTTACACGCTCACTGTCGTATGGGGTATGTGTTATTGTGTTATACATTGGTATGCTAGTATACCATGGGGAACCGGGGTACATTAGAACCCACTCTGTAATGCATGGCATTTATTATGCGACGTTGCTTTTAGCTCCATCTTTACTGGAAGACCTGAGCATGTATGCGCAGATTGCGCACGCACACACACACACACACACACACACACACACACACACACACACACACACACACACACACACACACACACACACACACACACACGTCCCGTATGCACACTCCTACACGAGCACACGCATGCGTGCGTGAGAAGAGAAGGCACATACTATATGAAAATGCATTGCACAAAATGCACATTACACGCAACACACTTGTGGGTTTTCCCATGAACCAGTTTATGAAAACGCATTTCTTTTAAACAGGTATTTGTGGTTGAAAGTATTGATGCACACACACGCACGCACGCACGCACGCGCGCGCGCACGCACGCACGCACGCACGCACGCACACACACACACACACACACACACACACACACACACACGTACACAATGTGTCTGAATTTACTCAGTAATCACTGTGACTCTTATGTCAATGCTGTGAAACTTAAGACATATTGGAGGTGAACCAAGTCTCTGAAAGTATAACACCGCGTTAAGTCAAAGGTCAGACTAACCAGGGTGGTTTATCTAAGATAACCCAATTTCCTAAATCAATCCCTCTCTCTTTAATGCATTGGTTCTCAACCTGTGGGTCGGGACCCCCAGGGGGGTACCCCAAATTATTTTGGGGGGTCCCCAGATGATTAACTTAATGTGAAACATTGTTTTCTCACTCAACAGTAAATAAAACCAACATAAAGTTTAAGTGTATAGAGGGTGACTGCACATTTGTAAAGTGACAATTTTTAATACCTCTAAAATGACATATTAAACAATGTCAAATATTAGAGGCTGAAATTGTGAAAATAGACGATCTTCATGCTCATGCTTGTGAGCATGTAGATCAGCTATTTTCACAAAAAAAAACGTGTTATACAAAATGTAATTCCTCAACTCTTAGTGCATGACAAAACATGATTATTTTGGGGGTCACCACTGCTTTAATGTAATTCTCAGGGACACTCCAGTCTCCCGAAATGACTTGGTGGTGAGTGTAGTGCCTGTGTGGCAGAAACTTGCCTATAAGTAAAAAAAAAGTGATGTGCCAAAGTCTGCAATACGTTCTAACACAGTGAATATGACACACAGACTGACACGTTTCAAACTTACCAAGCTTCAAAGTGTAAGGCAGCAGAATCCAAACGATTATCCCTCTTCAAACAGCTTTATTCCCTTGTTCCCCACGTCCCTCGCACTCTGTGCTTTGTTGACAACACTGTGTGTATGTGTGGAGTGTGGAGAGACAGAGAGAGAGAGAGAGAGAGAGAGAGAGAGAGAGAGAGAGAGAGAGAGAGGAGGGGGGCTCAAGAGAGAAATGCGTCTGTAGGCACTCTTGTCCTCCAAGCCATGGATAGAGAGAGAAGAGAAAGAGAGAGAGGAGGGGTGAGGGCTGGAAGAGAGAGAGAGAGAG
Organism: Nannobrachium achirus; assembly: GCF_963921795.1. Lineage (NCBI taxonomy): Eukaryota > Metazoa > Chordata > Actinopteri > Myctophiformes > Myctophidae > Nannobrachium > Nannobrachium achirus. The sequence continues at coordinate 50,780,525 of NC_137825.1, forward strand.
AGAGAGAGAGAGAGAGAGAGAGAGAGAGAGAGAGAGCCAGCAAGGGGTGACAAAGTGAGTCAACATCAGTGTCAAGTTTGAACTTAACGCCAGCGAGAGGAGGGGTGACTGAAAGAGGAGGGGGGAAAAAAGCACAGATAATGGAGAGATAGTGGATAACAAATATGGGATGATAGAATAACATGTTAGCCATTAATTGCACATAAATATACAAGTACGAGTTAGGGGTGTTGGCGATATGGTGATAAATATCGTTGAGGCGATACAATGTCTCCATGATATGCCTTTTCAGAGATATCGTATATTTATCTTGATACAATGAGGGAGCCTTATAAAAAATACTGTTGAATTGTTAATGCAGAGATTCATTGCAGAATGCATTTAAATCTTTTGGTCTAAATTAGTGGTTCTCAAACTTTAAAATGAAACCAAATGGACCCGTAAGGGTCCATTTGGTTTCATTTGTATACTGTCAGAGTTACATACTTGTAAGGGTCAAATTTAGACCTCCCAAAAGGAACCCAGAGTCCAGTACCTGGACTTTGAGGACCAATGGTCTGGTCTAATGGTCTCCTTTTTCCATTTGTTACCTTGTAGGTGATTGTACTGTTAAGTCACTAGAAAAACAAAACAAAAAAAACACACACCCAATGTGAAGTGAGCGGTGGTCGTGCTTGCATAACGTCTTCAGACTAGGATTTGAGTCTAGGATGTACAGGCTATGCTACACACACACATTTTGCTATGGCAAAACGCTGAGGGAAAAGGCTACAGACATATGACATATGACATCACTAGACAAACATGATGCTACGTAGACACATTTTGCTATGGCAAAACGCTGAGGAAAAAGGCTACAGACACACGCACAGCCACTTATGGGAGCGGTTTGCACCGCTCAAAAACATAAAAATCGTGATAAGATTGTGTATCGTGATACAGCTTGGAAACATATTGTGATATTGTATTTTTCCAAATCGCCCACCCCCAGTACGAGTGTATTGCATTCTGGAAGCATGCGGACAAAATTCCCTTCTGGGGTGAAATGAAATGTTGACAGTTGACACAAAGTAAAATCCAGAGAGTTAAATGAACTCTGAAACACTTCCAGATTGAAATAAACACATTGGATTTCACTGTACATTGAATGATTGTCATTTATTCTCAATACCCAACACTGCAATGAATGAGATTGTTCTTTCCATCTTTGATAAAGCACATAATAACTGAACATAGATGAGGAAATGTGAAGAGAAATAAATGTGTGCTTTTTACAATGCCAATCCCAATGTCAACACAACATTTATATGAATTCAGTTACATATAGAAAACTGATATTTCACGGGCTTATTAAGCTTGATAGATTGTTCAACTGATTTGTATATTAAAATGTTAACTGACGTTATACGTACAGTATCTCTGCTGTTTGGCCGAAACCTCCTAGTCCTAACTCCAAAATGTTCATTTTCGGTAAAAGTGGAGTTAGGAGGTTTTGACCGAAGGGCTTTTTACTACTTTTCATTGGTTCAATATTATTTTAACCAACACACAGACGTAAAGGGGGTTCAATAGCACATATTTATGAAAAAAAAGAGAGGGCTAATCGGGTGAGTTAGCTGGTTTGGCAGAAAGTGTGGAGTTAGGAGGTTTTGTCCCAAGCACTTTTTACTACTTTCCATTGGTTCAATATTATTTTTTACCAACACTCAGATGTAAAGGGTGTTCAATCAATAGCCCTGATTTATGCCAAAAAATATATACTGCAGAACTCTCTAATACTGTTTACTACTAATATCTCTATGTGGTCCTCCGACGAGCCCTAAAATAACCACAACCAAACAACTTTATTTGTATAGCACCTTTCATACAAATAGAATATCTGCTGTACTGTATCAAGCTATACAGTCTATATGGTATCAAGTAACGATTGAATAACAAATTCAACCCTTGAAAACTAGTGGATTTCAACCGTATTACTTCTACTTAGTAGTAGAGTAGTAGTAGTAGTACAGGGCTTGACAATACGTTTTTGAGGCACTTGTCCTTTGGACATGTACATTTCCCATTCACTTGTCCGGGCACCAAAGTCACTTGTCTTAGACAATTTCTTTCTTAAATGCGATGCATAGGAGTCAGACATTGAAATAGAACAAATAGGGGTGCCCACTGGCCTACCGGTCCGGGCGCATATACCACTTAGGCATTGTCACATAGGCATGGATGCCTGGCGGTGGCGGTTCGATTCCCGATCTGGACGACCTTCGACACATGTCACTCCCCGTCTCTCCCGCCATTTCCTGTCAGTCTACTGTCCTATCAATAAAGGCATAAAAGCCCAAAAACAAATCTTAAAAAAAAAAGAAATAGAATAAATAACAAAAGTACTGCTAATGACCCCCCTTGCTCCCTTCACCCTCCACTCCATAGTATCGCCAGTCCATAGTCTGCATTCAGCACAAAGCTGCTAGGAGTGTCACAGAAAAAGTGAAGCCAAGAGCCACTTATTTAGCCCCCTTCAACTACACCAACATTCAGATTTCACAAACAAAGTGCTTAATAAAGTCTCAGTTTGTGAAATCTGAATGATGGTGTAGTTGTAGGGGGCTAAATAAGTCACTCTTGCCGAACCCATGTAAATCCGGGAACACGACGGTCAGGGCTTGATCTCTATGGCCATGTGTGAGCTACGAAGGGCTAAAATTGCTTTGGGAAACCCGGCCAATGAATGTGAAGTTGATATAAAGAATGCTGCTAAGGCAGCTTCAGTTTCAGGCATTCATTTAACAACTGCAACCACGGAATGAACCTGATTTACAACCAACATTTCAAGCAAACAGTACAAGGGTCAGAGGATTAAGGCTTTGTACTAAGCTCTATAAAGTGACGGGAGTCAGAGGAAATTTTTCCACTTGTTATAAATACTTAAGGTATTGTTAACTAAATATAAAAGGTACTGTCCTCCTGTATCTGAGTCAAGGGACAAGACACTGTTTGACCCCAGAACTGTGTTAAAGGAAGAGAGATACCAGGGGTCTTCAACGTTTTCAGGACCCCTGAGAGAGATGAAGCAGGGACCCCCACAACCTTCATAGTTCATAGATTCCATATAGTTTCATCTTTTGACAGCACAATCATCAGTGTATTTTGGATTCATGTCAATTTGTGTTTTCAGATATTTAACCACTTGAACCGTCAATACTTAATAAACTTGACCTTTCACTCTGTACTTAGTCTGCTCTTTCCCTCTCTACACTAAATCCCTTTGCCTAAAATAGCCGATCTACCAGCTGTGAGCTTGTAGATCTGCTATGTTTGGCCAAAGTTCTCATGAAAAATAAAGTTTCTATCACACAAAGATTTGGAGGACCCCCTGTAGTAACTCTGAGAAACCCCTAGGGGTCACGGACCCCCTGTTGAAGACCCTTGATATACACAGTACGGTCCTGTGTTAAATGTATCCACTTGTTGTGGTCCGTGTCGGTTACTGTACATTTGTACAGTAAGAGACAAGTTAACACTGAGAACTTCATTGCGCAAGGTCTGAGGCCCGGCGTTAGTAATAAAGCAGGTATGACGGTATAGCCTCGCGTCACCAGGCTTTCCACCCGGCGGAAGTATGGTCGAGTTAAAGGGCGACAGAGAAAGAGAGAGAGTATGTCACTAATCACTTGAACCCATAACATCTACAACATAACATTTTGGGGGAGATCTAGAAGCTCGTCTAGGTCTTCAACAGGGGGTGCGCCGATACTGCAGGGGGTACCCGAAATTGTTGGAGGAAAAAATAATATATATATATATATATATATATATATATATATACTGTATATATACACATTACACACACTATATATTTTTTTCTTTTTTTTTTTTAAAGAAAGACAATTTTTAATTTGTCTTTAAATATATACACAAAAACATATTTCTGTCTCTTTTGAATAGCCTGTATACATGATTATTGTGCAATAAGCCTTATTCACGGCCCGCCCACTCAGCAAATTTCTCAGCATCCCCCGGGTGCTGGCATCAATTTAGAAGGGGAAACTATAACAGAAATAGCTGGACTTAAAGCCAACAAATCATTATTTCGAACAGTAAAGTAAATTATAATGCTTTGTGCCTTTTACTATCTTGTGTTCTTGATCATGCTAGCCGTATTTTATACTTTACTATTCGGAAATTGCATTACATTTGCGATTTCTGTGTTAACTCTATAGGCTATAGTAGGATTTTCCCCTTCAAAATGTGACTTCAGCACCTGAGTGGGGCGGGCCGTGAATAAGGCTAATTGACAGATTGTTAGTGATAGATTGATAGTATTGACAGCCACTTGTACATGCACGTTTAACATAAAAGCATGAATATATGAACCTATTATTTCAATAGATTAATAGCTTAGTATTGAACGCACAATTACAATAACACAGGAAACAATACATAAATATACAACATATCGTCGTTGTCGGGTGGAAACCTTGTATGTCCAAAACCGTTCGTTTGGAAATTATCATCTAAAAAATGAACTAAGTGAAAACAGCCGATCTACAAGCACACAACGCCTCGCGACGCGAGGCGTTGTGTGCTTGTAGATCTGCTGTTTTCACTACTTTTGTGCGACAGCCTTGTATGATGAAGTAGAGCCTTACTTTGCGAAAGAACATACAAATTTGAAACTTGGAGATACGAGGTTTCCACCCGACAATGACGATATGTTGTACCCCCACCCTACGAGGTAGGGGGTCTCCATCTCCCCATCAGTTTGGAGGTCCCTGGGCTGAGAACATTGAAGACGCTTGAGTGGTTCATGGGCAACCGCCGTCGTTTAACAAGCTCACAGTCACAGTGCATCGTGAACTTGTAGATCGGCTATTTTCGGTGTGCGACACTGTCGAGCGATGAAGTACAAATACATCTGGCTTACATATTTTTGCAGCGGAAGAAGGTTGGAGTGAGAGAGGAAACACGGAGAGAGAGAGAGAGAGAGAGAGAGAGAGAGAGAAGGAGCAGGGGCGTCGCACCAAATTCTGGGCCCTGGGTATAAGATTCACTGCGGGCCCCCCCACACAAATTTTGTGCTTTAACTATTGAAAAATAGCAGATATACAAGCTTGCAGCGCGGCACCAAGTGCCGCGCTGCGAGCTTGTAGACCTGCAATTTTTTAAAAATCATGAAAATATATAAGTCTTAGAATATTTCAAATCCTTCTAAGGTTTTTTGAAAAACCTATGTTTCCATGTCAGTGATGCTCAAAATTTTTCATGTGAAGGACCCCCAAACTGATATGTATATGGCCACGGACCCCATCTCAAAATATTTAGTTCCAGGGACCCCCCAGAAGCAAAATTTGAGTTACAAATCTTTGTTTAAAAAAATACATATATTCAAAGATTTGCACACATTTTCACGACTTTTCAAAAATAGCAGATCTACAAGCCCCCCCCCCCCCCCCCTGTGACGCCCCTGGAGGGAGGGAGAGAGAGAGAGAGAGAGAGAGAGAGAGAGAGAGAGAGAGAGAGAGAGAGAGAGAGAGGAGTATCTGACTTTGGGGTGTGTGTGTGTGTGTGTGTGTGTGTGTGTGTGTGTGTGCGTGCGTGTGTGTGTGTGTGTGTGTGTGTGTGTGTGTGTGTGTGTGTGTGTGTGTGTGTGTGTGTGAGTGCTGTGGGACGAGGTCGTTGCCAGCTTGTTTTATTTCCGGTTGAAAAAACTTTGCGCTCCCTTTCTCTCTGTCATTCCCTCTCTCTCTCAGACACCCTGACACCGTCAAATCCTGAGTGTTCCTTTAACTCCACGGGTGTAGAAATGGGACCCCTCACAGGTCCATTGTTTTATAGTAGTTAACTCGACACTCTGGATTTTACGGTGTATTCTTTATCCGTCGCTCCCCTTGCTCTCTTTCTCTCTCTCTCTCTCACCCCAGTACATTCTTCTGTGCCACGCATTGTTAATTTAAGTCGACTAAGATATCGATATTTAGCCGACTAAGACTAGACTACTAGACTAAATCAATTTCAGAAGACTAAGACTAAGACTAAATGTGTGTTATTAAAAAGTCTAAGTGTAAGACTAAATGGTATTAAACCCAAATACATATTTTATCTTTACAGAGAATGTAGGCACTTATCTGTTCTTTTCAAATCTCGTTGGTTTTGCACAGAGAGTAGTAGACAGTGTCAGATGTGAGCAGAGATTGTGTACCTGGCAGTGGCACTGTGGCACACTAGGCATTGTAGCCTATAGCCATAGCAGTTTTACTTGAACATTAACATAAGTATTGTATTTGCTACTGTATATTAAAGGAGCTATAGTCAACTTTTTCATTGTAGGGCCGACACTTTGTTTACATCCTAGTCTATAGACTAGAATGTAAACAAAGTGTCGGTCTGACAATGGCCAAAATGATTATTTTATCATTATTTTACGCTTTTTTGTGGTCATTTTTGAATAGAAACACATATATGAAGCTTATTTTTTTATAAAATATTTTCGAAACATTATTTTTATTTTAGCATCCGTTTTTCAAGAAAAAGTTGACTATAGCTCCTTTAAGGTGCAATGGCATTACAGCCAATATGGTGTTTTGTTTATTATTTTTTGAGAATTGCACTGTATTTTTCTGAATCTTTTTTATATTGCACTGACAACAGACAGTAGAAAAAGTACTTGTTCATGAGTCTTGTGGTTATATATTTAGCCTAAAAGACTTAGCCTAAAAGTCTTAGACTAAAAGACTAAGACTAATCCCAAAAGACTAAAACTAGTCTAAGACTAAGTTGTTTTGATATTTAGTCGACTAGACTAAGACTAGACTAAAACAATTTCGGAAGACTAAACCGGACTAAGACTAAATTGTATGATTTAGTCTTAAGACTAAATCAAAAATGTCTGACAAAAGGGTGGAAACAAGTGGAGGAAAGTGAAGGGAACACAGATCGATTGGTTTTCTCGAGACTCTTAAGGGCAAACCGCACCAATGCAACTACTTGCAACTGCCATCGGGGATAATGGTTGCAAGCAGGGGCGTGCAGAGAATGTTAGAGAGGCAGGGGCTGACATTTCTAAAAGGGCCTTTTGGTGAAAACAACATTTGGCGAAAATAGCAGACCTCGCATTGTGAGCTTGGAGGTCAGCTATTTTCGATACTTGATTTCTACACAGAGAGGGCAGTTCTTTCAACATAAGGATGCTGCATTCAAGTTCAGGAGAGTTTGGACGAGGCAATTCTCTCGAATGCTGCCTTCGGGTGGAAAGGAATGGATTTTATTTTGTCATTGAACACAAGTGTACGACGGAATTCACCCTTTGTTAGCCTTCTGGTTGGTCCCTGACTGACCAACCAGCAGGCTCTATCTACCTTGTCCTGCCCTACCTTGTCCTGCCCTTTTTAAGTTGAATTTGCTAAAACATACATTTTGGAGAAATAAAAACATTTAAAAACATGCTGAGTCACTATACTGCCACTGAGCGGCTCCATTTTACTGAAACCAAGTTTTAAATTAGAATTGAACACACAGAATAACAATACAAAGCAACTGAATTAAAATGGTAGTGGATGGAGTGTCCCACCGAATGTCCCACCAAGACACAGCAACCAATGGGTGTGAAGAGAGGCGGGAGTGCGGGACAACGGGCAGGACTTGACAAAGGGTGAATTAACTTGATGGCATCAATCTATTGCAATTATTATAGTCGCATTCCGTCGCTGCAAATGATCTGTCGCTGAAACGCTTCCTTTCCGCCATTGTTGTGTTCTTGTGGTTTGAATGTGGCGTAACCTACTGTATGATCCCTGTCCCTGTGTGTGTGTGTGTGTGTGTGTGTGTGTGTGTGTGTGTGTGTGTGTGTGCGCTCGCACGTGCATGCGTGCGCGTGCATGGGGGGGGCCTGTGTTTGTGTGTGCTTCCCTGCAAAGATTCATGTAGCTTCGGGACATGCTTTTTTTTTTTTGGATCTTGTTAGTTCATTCCTGTCACCCCCCCCCCCCCCCACTCTCTCCCTCCCTCCCTCACTCTCTCTCTTTCTCTCTCACACACACCATCCCTTGCTTTTTCAGTGCTGGGGGGTTGGGGGGGGGGGTCACCATGGCAACAATGCCATGACAAATATTCATCAAGTCCCTTAAAGTAAAAACAAACGGGAGTGCATTATAATTGCTCTTACCGACTTCCACTGGATCCCATAATGCATTCATATATTATGACTGAGCGGACCCGAATGGAAGGGGGGGGGGGACTCGTGCTCAACATTAAAGGAGTAGTTCACCCCCAAAATGACTTTTTCCTATTGATTACTCACGCCATGGAGACTTGAGTTCAATAATATCTTTTTGTATGACAAAAAAAATAAGACACAAAAATTACAAAATAGTAAATTTTCCTCCATTGATTCCGGATGGGGACGCAAATTCATTTGGGTCCCCTTCTGGAGTCAATGGGGGTACATAATTATCAAATTATTGCCTTAGGAATAGATCAAAACGAACTCAAGTCTTCATGAGGTAAGTAATCAATAGGAAAAAAGTCATTTTTTGGGGTGAACTACTCCTTTACACTAAGTCATTATACTGAACCTGTGTGAATCGCAGACTATCACGCAGGAACTAAGACCCAGGCTCACACACTTCATCTCAAGTCTTGCCGCTCAACTTTATGTTCTCAATTCATTTCCGTTACCTTGTTTGTGGAATTCCCCATTTTTTCCCCTACCCGATTCTCTCCTCTCTCTCTCTCTCTCTCTCTCTCTCCTCTCTTTCCCTCTGTCTTTGTCACTCCATCTCTCGCTTTTCCTCCGCTGTTGTGCAGCCTCAGGCGATGCTGTGATGTGTCCTCCCTCTGTCTCCCCCCCTCTCTCTGTCCCTGTCACCTTCAATTGCTCTGTGAAACTAGACACACCGCCTGGGGCATGGAGAGAGGGAGGGAGGGCAGGGGAGAGAGAGAGAGAGAGAGAGAGAGAGAGAGAGAGAGAGAGAGAGAGAGAGACACACAGACAAAAAGATTAGACCAGGGGTCTTCAACGTTTTCAGGCCAAGGACCCCTTAGTTGAGAGAGAGATGAAGCAGGGACCCCCACAACCTGTTCATAGATTCCATGTAGTTTCATTGTTTGACAGCACAATCATCAATGTGTTTTGGATTCATGTCAATTTGTGTTTTCAGATATTTAACCACGTGAGCTGTCAATACTTAATAAACTTGACCTTTCACTCTGTACTTAGTCTGCTCTTTAGTTTTTTCCCCTCTACACCAAACCTCTTTGCCAAAAATAGACGATCTACAAGCTCACAACGAGGCGTTGTGAGCTTGTAGATCAGCTATTTTTGGCTAAAGTTCTCTGAATATGGACGCTAAGGGTTTAAGTAGTTCATATAAAAGGTTTCTATCACACAAAGATTTGGAGGACCCCCTGTAGTAACTCTGAGGACCCCCTAGGGGTCCCGGACCCCCTGTTGAAGACCCCTGGATTAGACAGAGCAAAAATGATTATTGCAGTATTAAAAAGATAGAGATAATTGCCCATGTAGTGTCTTTGAGGACAATACTAAAATGAAATATGTGCCTTTACACTTGTTGTCAAAGGTGAGATTTGTGACATAAACATTAAAACCCCTTACTTTCGGGACATGATCTACCCCTTGACCCCTTCCCACACATTCAGCTACTACAGGATGTCTGTCCGTCCCTGTGGAATGGACCCCTACTGGCCTACCTATGCACTAGTAGGGGCCTTTTCCACCAAAAGAACCTTCGTTCAAGAACCAGTGCCGTTCAACTTTCTTGGAACCTTGGTTCATTCTAGTGAACCGACCGCGAACCGGCTTGCGTTTCCACCAGATTGAACCAGATTGAACCAGAGGAACCAAGGATTTTGTGGTTCCCGTTCCGAACCAACTTTAACGGTTCCGAACCAACTCGGTTCTCGGTGGAAAAGCTCACCTCTGGTTCATCCCATAGGCCGGGAGAGAGAACCCGAACCGGTTCTTTGCCGGTCGAAAAGCAGCCGTAAAGCCCAGGATTTTGAACCCGGACCCCGGGTCTCCCGCGTGGGACACTAGCCTAAGAGCAGGGGTGGGCAACTTTGATGATGGAGAGGGTCACTATATTTTCACTCAATCCAGATGGCCAAATTGCATATTGTTACTGTTGAGCAAAATCTTCTCATCTAGCAAAAATCTCCATTGAGTAGCATCTCCAGTGAGTAGCAAAAATAGACCATCTACAAGCTCAAAACGTGTTGCGCTGCGGCGCGTTTTGAGCTTGTAGATCTGCTATTTTTGATACTTTTGAATTCGAATCCTGAATTATCTTTTGTTATTTTTGAATTGGAATCCTGAAATGTAACATTTTACCCTAGTCATTCAATAATATATCAGTATTCACTATTCACCTGCAGGCCGCATTAATGAAGGTGGGGCCGCAGTTGCCCATGTATGCTTAAAGTGTTAGTTCAGCTATTTTTGACATAAAGCTGTGTGAAATACTTGTCATTAAAATAGTGGTTATAAATGTATTAATTCTAATGAATATAAAGTAGTTCCGGTGATTTGGCAGGGGCTCATGGCCCAATCATTAAAAATAGATGAATCCACAAAACTAGCGTCATTTGTATTGTTGACCTATTTCTACCAAATAGACCAACTTTTGTTCAACTTTGACCCCTCTCTGTCACATGGTACTATTTTTTTGTGTCCAGTATCACTACGCTAGTGCAACGTATTTCCCCAAAACAAGGTGCTTTGCAGTCAGTTGATCAGAACGAAACCTCGCTCTATATGGTGGAAATAGGCCAACAATACAAATGATGCTAGTTTTGTGGATTAATCTATTTTCAATGATTGGGCCACGCCAAATGGCCCCCACCCCATTGGAACTACTTAATATTCTTTCTAAACTGACCAGAACTCTGACCACGGGACTCTGGTAATCAATTCATACATTTTTGAGCGGTGGTTACACCGTCTCCTATACGTGGCCGTGTGTGTATGCGTGCGTGTGTGTGTGTGCGTGTCTGTATGTAGCCTGAAGTACCTTTTCTGACCACACATGTTAAGGGAGGGGCGCTGTTGTTCAGGCCAGGCCAGACACACACACACACACACACACACACACCCCACACACACAGCCCCCCCCCCCACGACCACCGCTCAGTTCACACGGGTGTGATTTTTAACCACTATTTTAATGGCAAGTATTTCACACAGCTTTATGTCAAAAATAGCTGAACTAACCCTTTAAGACGGTATGCCCCTTGGCCCGGGAGATTTCATGCTTTTGGGATTGAGGTAAGCTCTCTGAGTGACTCTGCTACACTCACTGCAGAGTGCAGTCTCATTCCCCATCTCCACAGTATCAAATGAAAACTCACCTCGTCAGACTCAACCTCGCCCTCTGGCACTCCTCATTTCTTGTATAAATGATACCTTTTTTCCCCCAAACAAACACACACGCACGTGCCACGCACACACCCGCACACACCCACACACACACACACACACACACACACACACACACACACACACACACACACACACACACACAAACACACACACACACACACACACACACAGACACACACACACACACACACACACACACACACACACACACACACACACACACACACACACACAACCAGAGAGAACGGGTCAAAATAACATTGTGAAAAATAAACATTCCCTCAGCTGATGCCTGTTGCAGAACCGGTTCCTCCATTTGAAGGTGTTGTAGGGGCATGATATGGGACCTGGTCAGGGGAATTGTGTTGCTAGGGAGAACCGCTTGTGTTCACGTTTATTCCCTATTGTCACAGCTGACTGGTTCACAAACACTGTAGTCTAGATGGACAGGGGGGTCCGCGCGCATAGGGTGGATTTTTTTTTCTTAATCCTTGAAGGGTATATTTTAAGGTACCAAGCTGACATGTTCTCATGGGGTTCATTTTTTATGATTTCTTGCACCTACCCATTCACATACAATACAGGAAAAAAAGACCACCCGAAAAACTTCTTTAATAGCATGTGAGAGGTCTAACTACTGTAGTTTTTTTTTTTCATGATTCTGAAACCATTGCAAGCATTTGTTTTGCACGAAAAACATTCCTTGGGCTGAATTCCCCCCAAAACTGAAAAATTATGACTCATCACTTTTCATCACAAAACCATGGTTTTGTGGGGCTGTTTTTAGCCCAAGGAATATTTTTCATGCTACAATGGATGCTTGCAATGGATTCAGAATCATGAAAAACCCCTAGTTAGACCCCGCACCTGCTACTTAAAGAAGATTTTTTTTAGGGGGTATTTTTTCCTGTATTGTATGTAAATGGGTAGGTGCAAGAAATAATTAAAAATTAACCCCATGATGAGAACATAATTTCAGCTTGGCAGAATCTTAAAATATACCCTTCAAGGATTAAGAAAAAACAGGTGGCGAAAAAAAAATCCAAGTATGACATCATTTTGTAGGCAGAGGAGAATTTCTGCCCCCAGTTTCCGTGAATCTTTTTACTATTTTTACTATTTACACATTTTTCTTCTCTTTGTTGTTGAAAGGAAAGTGTTAGAATTATACTTTAGTCGTTATTTTTTAGTCGTTGTTTTTTTAAATAGCGAGGGACAGAAAATGCTCTGGGGGCAGATTCTCCTCTGCCTACAAAATGATGTCACGGCTTAAAAGCCCCTATACTCTGATAGCTTACACTTCTGAAGAGGAAGAGGAACAGACCGAGAGGGCTTCCCTTTTCTTTGACGACGGTTTCCCAAACAGTGGGTCGGGACCCATGTTACTTTTTTTGTATCCTACAGTATATACAGTGTTGTAAAAAGTAGGCCTACTCACATTTTATACTTAAGTAAAAGTATCAAAACAGCAATATAGAAATACTCTGTAAGTAAAAGTCCAGAATTCAAAATGTACTTGAGTAAAAGTATGAAAGTATTGGCATCAAAATGTACTTAAAGTGCCAAAAGTAAAAGTACTAAATGTTTGAAAATAGCAGATCTACAAGCTCACAATGCGTCACATCGCGACACGTTGTGAGCTTGTAGATCAGCTATTTTCAAATAGCCAAGGGAGAAAATAAGGCTAAAGTGGTTAATATATGTTTTTTTTAATGTATAACTGCAAAGTAACTAGTAGCTAAGGTTTTCAAAAAATGTAGCGAAGTAAAAGTACAATATTTGGATCCAAGATGTAGTGGAGTAGAAGTAAAAGTATTAGAAATTGGAAATACTCAAGTAAAGTACAGATACCTCAAAATTGTACTTAAGTAAAAGTACTTAGTTACTTTACACCACTGAGTATATATATATATATATATAGATAGATTTCAAAAGAAGAAGAAATAAATCATCAATTAAAAACAATTCCAACGCGTATTTCATAAATACAATCAAACTATCAGATCTGCAAGCAACAAAAACACAATGGTGGTCCCGTCCCTGGCACAAAATAAAATATTTCAGATAGAATATAGGGCTGTCCGCAGCTAGACAATTAGCTAGGCCTATTTATTAATTTTGCTGGGTCCCCAGATGATTAACTTAATGTGCAACATTGTTTTCTCACTCAACAGTAAACACACCAGCAAACAGTTTAAGTGTATAGACTCTATAGAGGGTAGGGTATCCACACATTTCTAAAGTGACAATTATTTGAGGACTTCTTAATACCTCTAAAATGGCAGAAAGAGCATGTACATCTGCTATTTTCACAATAGAACCGTGTTGTACAAAATGTAATGCCTCAACTTAGTGCTCGTCCGGGTGGGTTGGTCGAGGTCCCCAGTTAAAATATGATTATTGGGGGTCGCAGCCTGGCAGGGACGTGCAGAGAATGTTAGGGAGGCAGGGGGCTGACAAGGGCCTTTTGGTGACAGCACCGAAAATAGCAGACCTCCAAGCTCACAACGCGTCGTGCTGTGACGCGCTGTGTTGTGAGCTTGGAGGTCGGCTATTTTCGGTGCTTGATACCACACTGAACTAAACATAAATCAAGTCAATAATGGAGATATGGCGTTAGCGTAACGGCATGGATTTCTACACAGAGAGGGCAATTCTTTCAATATAAAATGATGCATTCAAGTTCAGGAGCGTTTGGACAAGGCAATTCTCTTGAATGCATTGCTGCCTTCCGGTATGGCATGGAAAGAGGGCATTTGCATTTCTTTCACCATAGTAAAAACTGCATTCATGGTCTGGAGAGGGCACTTTTTACAGACGGATAAAAGGGCAGGGGCTCAAGCCCCCTTTGATGTTTATGTGTGCACGTGCCTGCAGCCTGGCCTGAAAAGGTTGAGAACCACACTCTTCTAGACTATAGAGGTTGATGTTTCCAAAAACATGTGGGTGTCCAATTCGACAAGTTACACCACCAGTCAGAGCATTTCTGCCACTGCCAGTAGCCTTAAGTAGGGTAGTAGGCCTACCTACACCCTACCGGGAAACGTAAAAGGAGAGGAAAAAAGGAGGGGGGAAAACAGTGGCGTCAGTTCAGAAAAAACTAAGGTATGGCAATATGACTGGTGTCTTGCACGCGGCGTGCAAGACACCAGTCATGTTGCCATACCTTAGCAACAGGCACGATGAAAAGTACATGTTTATTATTTCCCCCTGTAGCAAAGGTATGGCAGCTGCCATAGCTTGCCATACCCAATTGACGCCTCTGGAAGAAAAGAAAAAAAAGAATTGAACAGATTCATTGTAGCCTACCTGGAGCCAGGAGACACCAGGAGCGAACAGCGTCATTCCCAACTTTTCCATTGGCTGAAGCGGGCTGAAGTGGGTTGAACCGTGCGCTCTATTGGTCGCCGACGGGCAGGTAGACAGGTGCGGTGGGGAATGACACTCCTAAAGCTTCTTGATCGCTCCATTTCTCCCGTTACGTGGAACTCCAAACCGGTTCTGTTCTGTGGATGTAGTTCTTTTTTTCTTTGGTAAAAATCCTGTCCAAATCGGGGATTGTAGGCCTGCGCATCGATCTGGCGAAAAAACACCTAAAAGAAACCTACAAAGAGTGTATTTATAGGCCTACTAGACCTTGGCCAGTCGGTCGTATCGTTTGCTGTGTGGAACAAAGTCGCTATTGTTGTGCTGGGGCTGATTTAGATAAGAAGATGACCAGCAAACATTCCGCAGGCTCTCCAAACTAGGGCGAAAGTAAAAAAGTTAAAGTTGGATGCATCTTCTTTAAAAAAAAAATCAAAGTCGCTTGTTGTTATAGGCCTACATTATTTTTGGTAAGGAGGATCGCCCGTTGAAATGCCGTGGAAATCATCCTTTCATGCCTTTTTGTGGTGTGTAACAGGTGAGTTCGGGAATTAAAATGTTGGCCTGTCTATTTCCTTGTGTTTATTGGAGTTTAACGAGGTAGGCCTCAGTGGTCAATAAGTATCCTACATTTACTCAAGTAGGCCTACTGTACTTAGGTGGTCTATAAGTGCACTTTGAGTATTTCCAATTTCCAATACTTTTACTTCTACTCGACTACATCTTGGATCCTAATATTGTACTTATACTCCACTATTATTTGAAAACTTATAGTTACTTGGCAGATATAAATTATAATATTGTAAATCATTCATAAAACATTTTAGCCCTATTTTATACCTAGGCTGTTTGAAAATATGGCAGATCTACAAGCTCACAATGCCTCGCATCATTTTGTACTTTTAGTTTAGCTTTGTAGGCTACATTTTGATGCCAATGCTTTCCTACTTTTACTCAAGTACATTTTGAAATCCAGACTTTTACTAGTAGGCCTATTTCTACATTGCAGTATTGCTATTTTTACTTGTGAGTTTTAAATGTGAGTACTTTTTACACTAAGGCCTACAATAAACCCAACTTCTTCTCACTCAATTCAATTCAATTCAAAGGAGCTTTATCGGCATGAGAAAACATACGTTTACATTGCCAAAGTAAGTATCACAAATACAATAAAAACAGTTGAAAATGGGGAACATATAGCCAGTTGGAGGGGGTACAGCATTGTGTAAACAGAGCTATGTCGCATTGTGACATTTTATATAGGTCTATATACAGGGTACAAATAGCAGCATTATTTTCCTCAAAATGCATTTAAATGTATCAGCTCTGTTTCATACTGTGCAGTAGGTCTAGATGTCAATCCATGGTTTGTAGTCCTTAGGGTGGTTGTGTTTCTAGCCTTCTTTTGTCGCAACAGTTCACAAATCTTGCTGCTGTGTTCACTCACTGACCGGCATGTTACAGTATATCCATCTTTACACATGTTGTACTGTAGGTATATTGGCTGCTTCTTATGCCCAAGAATGTGGCCGACCACCCATCATGGAAAACAGGATCGTGGGAGGAATGGGGGCCTCTGAAGGTGAATGGCCATGGCAGGTGGATATTCAGGTAAACCACTTGGAACTTCAAATGATTTGTCTTTTACAATTATTTTACTCACTGTAGTGGAGTCCGTGGTTCTCACACCTTGTGGGGAATGAATGTATCTGCTGTTTGTTTAGTTTTTTTGTTTCTCTGAGATGCACTGTACAGTTCTGTGTTTTTGTTCCGCTTCCTATCATTTGAATGTTTTTATTGTGTTTGTTCCCGTTGTATGTAAAGCACTTCGTGAGGTCTCTCTGTGATAAGTGCTATACAAATAAAATTTACTTACTTACTTACTTGTCGTGCCAAGGGCCCCCAAATTGATATATATATTTGGCCCCGGACCCCCATTTGCAAAGATGCCCCATAACAGAAGATGTTTACAGATATACAGCAGTTACTCAGCCACATCAATGTTAATTCAACTCTTGAGTGTTCAAATGGAACGGGTCCATTTGGTTCCATTTGTATGCTCTCAGAGTTACAGACCTTAGGATATTTCACTTTCAAAAAAACTTTTGGTCATTTTATCGTCTAATCAGGCTTTTATGAACACCCTGAACAGATTTTGATTTGCTTCATTCAGTATTTAGAAATGTGATGTAAATGTTATCAGGCCCTCCTCCTCCAGGGCTTCTCCCCACACACACCCATTGTAACTTCAAACTCCATTTTAACCATGATAGATTCATTAAAAACACTCATTATGTTTTCTGGTGACTCATACTACCCTCCTAACAATCCATGTTTTTTTTATAAGCTTTTTCATTTATTTTAAATTTTGTATATTATATATATATATATATTTTTTTTTCATTTTCCCAAAGAATTATTAAAAATAACTGAAAAAGAATCTTGAAAAAACACGGCCTGCTCACGTATTAGGAATATGGACCCCACTTTGAGAACGAATGCTGTCGTGTACACACTACACAGTGAAATCCTCAAGTGTTAATGTATCCATTTATAACTCAAATAGTGTAATAAATGTAACCTAACAGAGCAGTGGTTTTGAACCCTTTTCATAGCAAGGCCTGTTATTTATTCTGCATTTGAGCCACGGCACGGACCACCGCTTGATAACATTTAGCCTCTCAGACCCCAAACTTTTGAATATTTTATCGTGTGAGAGGATTTTGCCCACAACTCCATGCTGTTTAGTTTGCTTATATTGATGCTAGTTTGCTTATATACCAAAAGGAGAGAGAACAGGCAAACGTTGATCAAAATAACAATTCTTATACATTCTCCAATTGTGTAGACTTATCGTAAATGAAAGTAACGCAGATGTTTAACAACGGGTCCATTTGGTATTTATTTGACACACAAAAGTTGAAGATCTAAAGGTCCATTTGGTTACCAACTCTCATTTAGCTGGGGACCACCTGGAACCCCCTCAAGGACCACCGCTGTAACTATTTCATTCTCTTTCTCTCTTATTTCCCAGACGACGGAGAGCGGCCATGTATGTGGTGGAACCATAATCACAGAGTCCTGGGTCCTTTCTGCTGCTCATTGCTTTCCAAAGTAGGCTATATTTGTTCCTACTTAATTCATAACAGGACTGTGTTAACCCATTTAGGCCTAGAATTATTGAATGCTTTAACCTGTGAAAAATAGCAGATATACAAGCTCACAGCGTGGCACCGAGTGCCGCGCTGCGAGCTTGTAGATCTGCTATTTTTTGAAAAAGTCGTGAAAATGTGTGCAAAACTTTGAATATATGTATTTTTAAAGCGAACGTTTGTAACTCAAATTTTGCTTCTGGTTGGTCCCTGGAACTAGATATTTTGAGATGGGGATCCGTGGCCAAATAAATATCATTTTGGGGGTCCTTCACATGAAAAAGTTTGAGAACCACTGACATAGTAGTCTCTCAAGAACAGACTAACTGAGCTCCAGTTAAGTGAAAAGGACCTTTTCTTTGACGATGGCTGGCCAGATTGCTGACATTGAATCAAAGGTTTTTCAAAAAACCTTAGAAGGATTCAAAAGACACTTATAGAATCGGGTCAAAATTCAAATTTTCACGATTTTTCAAAAATAGCAGATCTACAAGCTTGCAGCGCAGCACTCGGTGCCGCGCTGTGAGCTTGTATATCTGCTATTTTTCAATAGTTAAAGCATAAAATAATGATACACAATAATGTGTACGGTGGTGGTGGAGACGCATGAAATTCAGAAACCCAACGCCTCATCACACACACCACCTTGTTCATGATAGTCCGAGCGTTTCAGGCAAAAACGTGCACTTTATGAAAGAAGCATGACATTTGGCACACAGTTAGAACATGCCATATGGAACATTTTTGGCTATAGGGGCATCGCAGATTTGAGACAATCAAAGTTGCTCTCATAGACTTTACTATAGAGTAAAAAAAAAAAAAGAAAATGCTTTAAGTAGCATGTGAGGGGTCAAACTAGGTGTTATTCGGGATTTTGGGGGATTCTGAATCCAATGCAAACATTTGTTTTGCACGAAAAACATTCCTTTCCGAGAAACGGCCACCACAAAACTTTGAAAAGTGATGACTCATCACTAAACCATAGTTTTATGGGGTCCGTTTTTAGCCCAAGGAATGTTTTTTCCTGCAAAACAAATGTTTGCATTGGATTCAGAATCCCCCAAAACACCTAGTTTGACCCCTTACATGCTACTTAAAGCATATGTATTTTTGAGCGGTGGTCACACCGTCTCCATAGCGTGGCCGTGTGTGTAGGTATGTATGTTTGTTTGTTTGTATGTGGGTGGGTCTGTATGTAACCTCAAGCCTGTGGTGTAGTACCTTTTATGACCACACATGTTAAGGGAGGGGCGCTGTTTTCAGGCCAGGCCAGGCACACACACACACGCACACACACACACACACACACACACACACACACACACACACAGGGGGAGGGGGGGGGGGGGGTTGGTGGGTAAACCACCGCTCAGTTCACACGGGTGTGATTTTTTGTATTATTTCACATATAGTAAAGTCTATGAGAGCCCAACTTTAATTGGCTCCCACAAGTTTCCCAAGAAAAAACTGCGATGCCCCTATAGCCAAAAATGTTCCATATGGCATTTTCTAACTGTGTTTCATGCTTCTTTCATAAAGTGCACGATTCCATCAAAATACTGCCCGAAACGCCTGGACTATGAGCACAGAGAATCATTTCAGTATCATTTCAGTTCTGGCAATCGTCTTAAAGTGAAATAACTTGTCATATTGTCATTATCATCAACAAAGTGACTTCAGTCCCGTAATATTACTTCAACAAATGCGAGTAACCTCGTTATATACTGTATTTTAATTGCATGCTGTTGTGTCTTCTTTCGCGACTGGGTGGCGACATTTGTCACTCGATTTTCTTGTCACTTAAGTGGCAGCACGTCTTTTGTGTCACTTCAGTAAAAACAAAAACGATGCTTTCAAAACATGGCCACGATGATCAGATTACATCTGAATATGCAAACGGCAGGCTTGCTCTATATACCGGCTGCTCAGCACAAACCCCACACAATAGATCATCGTGGCTTGAGGTAAGCCCATAGCATAGGTTTCACGTTTCAATGTTATCAGGGGCATGTAGAGAGACGGGGGCTGAAATTTCTAAAAGGGCCTTTTGGTGGAAATATCGAATATAGCCGACCTCCAAGCTCAGCCGTCCTCCGAGCTTGGACTGTAGGTTGGCTATTTTCGGTGCGTGATCACCACACTGAACTAAGCATAATCAAGTCAATTCTGGAGATGTGGCGTAACGGCATGGATTTCTACACAGAGATGACAATTATGTTAACATAAGATGCTGCATTCATGTACAGGAGAGTTTGGACAAGGCAATTCTCTTGAATGCTGCCTTCAGTTATGGCATGGAAAGAGGGGCATTTGCATTTCTTTTACCATAGCAAAAAACTGCATTCATGGTCTAGAGAGGGCACTTTTTTACAGACCCCTTTGATGTCTACGTGTGCACGTGCCTGAATGTTAACGTGAGCAGGTTTCATCGGGTCTTCTCTTGTTCTCTTTCAGTCCGTCTGACGTGGGGATGTACACCATCTACGCGGGCCGGCACCTACTGAACGGTTGGAACCCCTACGAGTCGTCCCACCGCGTGTACCGGGTGGTGATTCCGTATGGCTACGTGGAGCCTCACCAGGGCCAGGACATAGCGCTGGTCCAGCTGAGCTCCCCGATAACCTGGTCGGATCGCGTCCGCCCCGTCTGCTTACCCGCCTCCGGGACCCTGTTCCCGGGTGGCATGGAGTGCTTTGTCACGGGCTGGGGACACATTCGAGACCAGGGTGAGGGCTCTCAAATGCAGAGTCGGCACACTTATTTGTCTTCAACGTAGAGTTAAAACTATACAATTATTTGTCTCTTTTTTTTTTAAATGTATAAATGATTGAGAAGCCTGTTCTCTTTAATTAATCAATATATTTACATTTTTCAAATAGATTTGTTTTAAATGCTTGATTTAATTGATTAGTCCAATTAATTGTTGTAAACCTATTTGGACTTCATGGTCAATATGTTGTTTATTTAAAGACAAACTACATAGGATGACTTTTATGTCTCTGAATCAGGGGTCTTCAACAGGGGGTCCGGGACCCCCTAGGGGTCCTCGGAGCTACTACAGGGGGTCCTCCAAATCCATGTGTGATAGAAACCTTTTTTCTCCTTTTTTTTATATTAACAATTTGAACCGTAGCGTCCATATTCTGAGAACCTTAGCCAAAAATGGCAGATCTACAAGCTCACGAGGCGCTTTGAGCTTGTAGATCGGCTATTTTCATCAAAGAGGTTTGGAGTAGAGGGGGAAAAAGAGCAGAGGTTTTTGGTGTTGGTAGATCCAATCAGTGTTTTCGTCGACTAAAACTATGACGAAAAATGGTTGTCGACTGCGTTTCTTTCACTGACGAAAACTAAACGAAAACTAAGCTGTGGTGACTAAAACTAAGACTAAATAAATTGACAATTTTGTCAACAATATAAAAACTAGACTATAACATTAGGGAGGGACTAGTGGAGAAGAGAGTCATTTTATGTTTGGTTGCTCTCAGGTGTTGCATGCTGAAAATAGCCGATCTACAAGCTCACAACGCGTCGCAGCGCGACGCGTTGTGAGCTTGTAGATCGGCTATTTTCAGCACACAACCAAGTGTAAAATCAGTCATTACGATGCCATCAAGGCCTGCCAAAATACATTTCAGTTGGCTAAATCAACTGTAGATTTAGTCGCCTAAATAGTTTTTAATTAGTTGACTAAAATTGGACTAAAACTAATACTTTTCAGGCGACTAAATTATGACTAAAACTAAATGACATTTTATTCAAAAGACTATGACTAAAACTAAATCAAAATGTGCTGTCAAAAACAACACTGTGTCCCATCTCCTTCCTCCTAGTTCCTCTGCCTGGAGTGGGGACCCTGCAAGAAGTCCAGGTGCCAATCATCTCCCGGTCTTCCTGTCAGCAGATGTACCAGCTTCACCCGACGGAGAACGTGGACATTCTATATGACATGATCTGTGCTGGTTTCCAGCAGGGTGGCAAGGACTCCTGCCAGGTACTGTGGTGTGACCCGTTTGTTCTACTTTTTAATGTATTTATTCTCGCATACCAGAACACAAATCGGTATAAATTGGGGCATTCACCAAAGATTCAAATATCAAAGTCACTATTCGACGTTGTTCCCCGAAGTCGAATATTCTCTTTTTTTTTCTTTAAAAATATATATCAGTTTATAAAGCTTGGCTAGATAGGAAGTCATAAGAATGAGTTGTCAATGCCCCTGGTGGATGAATTTGTTAATACCAGGGGGTCTCAAACCTTTTTAGGCCGTGACCCCCAAAATAAACATATTTGAACTGAGGACCCCCCCTGACAAGCACTTGGAATTGTAGGTATTACATTTAATGTGACTCTGTTCCGCAGATAAATATTGTGAAAATAAGCAGATCTACATGCTTGAGCATGTAGATCGGCTATTTTCACAATGTTCGCCTCTTGTACTTAATATTTGACAGTTTGACCAGTCCTGTCGAATATTCGACTGCGACGCGTCGATTTGACAGTTTGACCAGTCCTGTCGAATATTCGACTGCGACGCGTCGTGAGCTTGTATGTCTGCTGTTAACCGGAAGTGTCCCGCAGATAACGCTACACTAAATTCTTGCGGAAACAGGTGGATATATATAAATATTGTTTTGAATAGTTATTCAGAAAACTTGGGTCAGGATTTGGAGGGCGTTTTTAGAATCGTCCCGTAGTCCTATAATGGGTTAAACGAATCTCCCATTTCCACAAATTAACTTTGCCAATTTACCGTATCTTTCTGACGTAACACTGTACATCAGGGGTCTTGAACGTTTTCAGGCCAAGGACCCCTTAGTTGAGAGATGAAGCAGGGACCCCCACAACCTTTTCATAGATTCCATATAGTTTCATCGTTTGACAGCACAATCAGTATATTTTGAATTCATGTAAATTTGTGTTTTCAGATATTTAGATAGATAAGATAGATACTTGAACCGTCAACACCTTGACCTTTCACTCTGTACTTGGTGTGCTCTTTCTTTCCCCTCTACACCAAGCCTTTGCCAAAAATAGCCGATCTACAAGCTCACAACGCCTCGCAGCGCGAGCTTGTAGATCGGCTATTTTTGGCTAAAGCTCTCCGAATATTGACACTAGGGTTCAAGTGGTTAATATAAAAAAGGAGAAAAAAGTTTCTATCTCACAAAGATTTGGAGGACCCCCTGTAGTAACTCTGAGGACCCCATGTTGAAATACCCCTACTGTACATTATTTAGACCGGCTGTTTAGATTTCAGTGCATAGTACTTGTGTAGCTTAGTGACCCGCTGGGATCATTCTCTTCCCCGCTCTCTAGGGGGACTCGGGAGGCCCGCTCGTCTGCCAGATGGTGAACGGGACCTGGGTGCAGGCC
Source organism: Nannobrachium achirus (assembly GCF_963921795.1). Taxonomy (NCBI): domain Eukaryota; kingdom Metazoa; phylum Chordata; class Actinopteri; order Myctophiformes; family Myctophidae; genus Nannobrachium; species Nannobrachium achirus. The sequence goes on from NC_137825.1 coordinate 50,803,805, forward strand.
GGGGTGGTGAGCTTTGGCGTGGGCTGCGGCGAGGCCAACCAGCCCGGGGTCTACGCCAAGGTGTCCACCTTCTCCAGCTTCATCAGCAGCACGGTACCAGGCATCCGGCTGTACGGCAGCGCCGACCAGATCTGGGCGCCACGGACGTCCGTGTTCGTCGGGTGCGTGTCCAGTTTACTGACGCTGCTGCTACTGAGATAGGATGGAAGCGTTCTGAAAACCCGTCTGGGTTAACATTTAGGCCTAGAATTATTGAACGCTTTAACCAGTGAAAAATAGCAGATATACAAGCTCACAGCGCGGCACCGAGTGCCGCGCTGTGAGCTTGTAGATCTGCTGTTTTAGAAAAAACGTGAAAATTGACCCGTGTCTTTTGAATCCTTCTGAGGTTTTTTGAAAAACCTATGTTTCTATGTCAGCAATCTGGCCAGCCATCGTCAAAGAAAAGGTCCTTTTCAGTTAGCTGGAGCTCAGTTAGTCTGTTCTTGAGAGACTGCTATGTCAGTGGTTCTCAAACCTTTTCATGTGAAGGACCCCCAAAATGACATGTGTTTGGCCACGGACCCCCATCTCAAAATATTTAGTTCCAGGGACCACCCAGAAGCAAAATTTGAGTTACAAATGTTCGCTTTGAAAATGCATATATTCAAAGATTTATAAACATTTTCATGACTTTTTCAAAAATAGCAGATCCACAAGCTCACAGTGCGGCACTCGGTGCCGCGCTGTGAGCTTGTATATCTGCTATTATTCACTGGTTAAAGCATTCCATATTTCTAGGCCTGAATGGGTTAAGTCGTGTATAGATAGAAACCGCACTGTAACAAATGAAGGAGAAAAAAAAGCTGTCTTTTGTATGAGCTGTCTTTTTTTATAAGCTTTGAGCTTTTATGAATTGATAATTGGCTTAGAATTAGCTAATTAGTTTTACTATTTTGTATTTGACATACGCACACAAAGCCATCATGTACATGAAATGAAATCATTTTTTTGTTTTTAGAGACACCTACAGTATATTAAAAAGACACGTGAAATTGATTGACAAGTGTCGACACTGTATGCACACAAAGTAAAGGCATGGGTTGTGGTGCATTGTCCAACTCAAGCTACACATTTACTGCAGATTTCCCTTACACCATGATCACTTGTATGTGGGTGGGTATTGCAGTGTTTCTCAACCTTTTTTCTGCATGGGCACACTTTTTATGTCCCAAGAATCCATGGGCACACCAACATAATACGGAGGTGTAAATATCGTCACTGTCGGGAAGAAACCTTGTATCTCCAAGTTTCAAATTTGTACGTTTCTTCGCAGGGAAAGGCTGTCGCACAACAGTAGTGAAAACAGCCGATCTACAAGCACACAACGCCTCGCACCGCGAGGCGTTGTGTGCTTGTAGATCGGCTGTTTTCACTAGTTTAAATCATTTTTAAAATGATAAATACAATATTGGCTTTCAAACAGTTTCAAGGGGCACACTTGACCCTTCTCAGGGGCACACCAAAGGTCCCCAGGCACAGTGGTTGAGAAACACTGGGGTATTGCACACAGACAATATTCTAGAGGAACCAACTCCTTTTTTCTTCTTTCAGTGCAGTACACTAATTATCTACGTAATCTGATTCATACAGTTGTTCTAAATGGAACAAGAATAGTCAGAAGTACTGACGCCTAAGAGATCATACAAAAAAAGTGAACCCAGGTAATAGTGCCATCTAGTGGCAGTGACCTATGAAAGGTCGTCTATGAAACTTGTGCTTTTAAAATCTTTAACCTGATTTCACAGAATTATAATGTAAATACAATGATACATGTTTTCTGTAATTTAAATAAAATTGTTATTAAATTCAGTTCATTATTTGTTGGATTCAATTCTTACCTTGATTTCAAAACTTAATCCCTATCCTAAAGCAGTGGTTCTCAACCTTTTCAGGCCACGACCCCCAAAATCTTATTTTAGTGAATTTTAACTGGGGACCCCCCACCCCGATGAGCACCAAGAGTTGAGGCATTACATTTTGTATAACACGGTTCTATTGTGAAAAGCAGATCTAAATGCTTGTAAATCGTGTAATTTCACAATTTCTGCCTGTAATATTTGACTATTTGGCCAATGTTTTAATTTCATAATTTGTCATTTTAGATGTATTAAAAAGTCCTTAAATTGTCATTTTAGAAACGTGCATATACCCTCTATACACTTGAACTTTGTTGGTTTGTTTACTGTTGAGTGAGAAAGCAATGTTGTCATCTGGGGACCCCCCCCCCCCCCCCCGGTTGAGAACCACTATCCTAATGGATCCGATTTGGATTCAGGGTGTTGAGTGATTCCAAGCCAAAATCCAAATCTGAACCACCTGGATAGGGATTAAATGATATGTATTTTTTTTTTTAAATGTCAATTAAATTAAGTCTCTCCACATCTGTATGCAAATTACATCCAGCATATATAGAGGGTATGCATGTGACATCATCATACCAGGAAGTTATGCGGGAACGCCTACTAGGCTGTAGCTCAGGAGGTAGAGCAGGTTGGCCAATGGTCCATGGGTTGGTGGTTAAAATCCCGACTCCTCCTGTCTACATGTCGATCTACATGTCGAAGTGTCCTTGGGCAAGACACTGAACCCCACATTGATCCAATAAGAAGGTCGGTGTCAGCTTGCCACCGTTGGTGTGTGAATGTGGGAAGTGAGGACGCTGGCGTCGACTGTTGGCCGCTTCACCTCCCAATGTATGAATGAATGAACCTTTGTAAAGCGCTTTGAGCACTTGGAAAAAGCGCTATAAAAATTTGATTCATTAGGTGGCAAAAAACTACTTTCTGGCCTTGACAGCCCTTACATCCAAACCGAAAACTCCTGATTGCATTAAACGACTAAACTCACTTTGCAATTCACTTCATGCATGCACATACCCTCTATTCAAACTGACTCGATGTCTGGGAGATGGGTGGGTTATTGCTGAGAAATGATAATCATGTCCTGATGTGAAAGAATATTTCAAAAGAAGGAAAAGGTTATTTATTGCCAACCAAAATCTGCTGATATTCGGGTAGTGTCATAAATAAACGTAATGTTGACATGGCACACACTATCTAGAAAATAAAAACATGGCACTTATTTTCAAAAAGATTGCATACCTATTGCTGTAGATTCTTTAAAATGCTGAGTACAGGCCAATAGCTTCAATTGAATTTGTGTTAATACTCCCTAATCGGGAGATAAGGGACCGTCAGGTCGCATACACAAAGTTTAGAAGGCAATCGTAGCCGTAACTTATATAATTAATTATGCCATGAAATGAGAACTATCATACCTAGTTTTTATTGCACTTCAAAACCACCAGACCACATAAATGTAAACAGACAAGGCCAGGTGATGACCTGTTTTACTTTATTCAAAACAGAAAGCACTACAATGGTAATGGTAGAAAATGGTAGTGTGTATTAAAAAGAGGCATCTTAAATTAATTTGTTCGTCATAGCTTGTCGTTTTCATGCTAGAAATTCCACAAACGTATCAAAATTCTGTGTCGCGAGTATGACTGAGCGGCTTTCTCGTCTTCAATTCCAGGAAAGGGAGGAGTGGCGTCAGTTCAGCAAAAGGCGCGCATGCAAAATGTATTATTGTTTTCCCCCCTGTAGGCGAGGTATGGCAGCTGCCTTATAGTCGGGGGCGTTAGGGATATTTCGCGCTAATCGAGTCGGCGACCTTCGGGGTCATCACAGCAGCCAAATCAACTCCCATCGACTTTCTATACAGGAGGAAAATACCCAGAAAAACTTTTTTTTTTCTGGGTATTTAAGTAGGATGTGAGGGGTGGGTCTAACTAGGGGTTTATCATGATGCTGAATCCATTGCAAGCATTTGTTTTTTCACAAAAAACATTCCTTGGGCTATAATTGGCCCCAGAAAACGATGGTTTAGTGATGAAAAGTGATGAGTCATCACTTTTCACCGTTTGGTGGGCGTTTTCTTGGGCCATTTATAGCCCAAGGAATGTTTTTTTGTGCAAAACAAATGCTTGCAATGGATTCAGCATCATGACAAACCCCTAGTTAGACCTCTCACATCCTACTTAAAGCAGATTTATTTCTGGGTATTTTCCTCCTGTATAGAAAGTCGATGGGAGCCCAACTTGATTTGGCCGCTGTGGCGACCCCGAAGGTCGTCGGCTCGGTCGCCCTAGCTAAATCATTAGAGCAAGCCCTGGGCTACATCGGTGCAAAATTTGGCGCTTTTAGACTAAAATAGCGCGAAATGGCCATGTTATCTCCCTAACGCCCCCGACTAATACCTTGCCATACCCAATTGACGCCTTCGGAAGGGAGAGCACAGAACTCAAGTGTCAGGAGGGGTGGAGTCAGAGAGGATCATGGGAGAACCCAGCTGTAGCTCTTGCTGGAGGGACTCCAAATCAGCTTGGCTCATGTGGTGGACCTCCAGCCAATCAGAGATGAGGGAGGCAGACAGGGGCCCTGTGTCATAACTGATGGAGGAGAAGAAAATGGAACAATTTAGAAAAAGGTACCATTCATAGTGCATTAATTCAGTGTTTCTCAACCACTGTGCCTGGGGACCTTTGGTGTGCCCCTGAGAAGGGTCAAGTGTGCACCTTGAAACTGCTTGAAAGTCAGTATTGTATTTATCATTTTAAAAATGATTTAAACTAGTGAAAAAAGCCGATCTACAAGCACACAACGCCTCGCGGTGCGAGGCGTTGTGTGCTTGTAGATCTGCTGTTTTCTCTACTGTTGTGCGACAGCCTTGTATGAGGAAGCAGGGCTTTACTTTGCGAAGAAACATACAAATTTGAAACTTGGAGATACAAAGTTTCTTCCTGACAGTGACGATATTTACACCCCCGTATTATGTTGGTGTGCCCATGCAGAAAAAAGGTTGAGAAATACTGCATTAATTACAGTATTTTCTGAACTATAAGGCGCACCTGACTATAAGGCGCACTGTCAATGAATGGTCTATTTTCAAACTGTTTTCATATATAAGGCGCACCTGACTATAAGGCGCACATAATAGACGCTACCGTTGCGTTATGCATCCAACAGATGGAGCTGTGCTAAAGGGAATGTCAATGTCAATGAATGATCCATATATAAGGCGCACTGGACTATAAGGCGCACTGTAGTTTTTTGAGAAAATTAAAGGCTTTTAAGTGCGCCTTATAGTCCGGAATATACGGTAACCCATTTAGACCTGAAAAAAAGTCTTCTAGATCTTAACAGTTTTCTGAAAAACCTATGTTTCTCTGTCAGTGGTTCTCAAAACCTGTTCATGTCAAGGACCCCCTAGAATTATATGTATTTGACCACGGTCCCTCATCTGAAAATATTTAGTTCCAGGGACCAAGAGAAAGAAGGATTTGCGCAACAAAAAAAAACTTTCAAAGATTTGCACAAATTTTCAAGATTCTTCAAAAATAGCAGATCTACAAGCTCGCAGCCTGGCACTCTGTGCCGTGCTGTGAGCTTGCATATCTGCTATTTTCTAAATAGTTAAAGCATGAAATAATGGTTCAAGTGGTGACACAGATTATGCGTACCCGGTCTAAATGGGTTTTGAATATTACTCCTCTCAAGTCATTAGTAATCTCTTTTTGTATTGTATTACGACTACTCGATATTTCACACTACGGTACACTGCAACAGAGTTGCAGGCTGACGCAATTATTCCGTTATTAATGAAAAATCTAAGAGCAAATGTCAAGTACGATACAGTTGAGGTCAGGTTGAATGGTGACTTAGCTGTAACCTTCTTCGGTCTCGGAGGTTGAACTGTGGAGTTTAGCTATAACTAGGGCTGTCACGATATGACATTTTACATGACGATTAATTGTCACTCAAATAATTGCGATTAACGATTTAATTGTGTTTTTGTCGTTGATAATTACATTTCTGTTTGGGCTTTTAGGCTTTGAAGATGCACATGGCAGATATAACACATAACCTAAATACACAATGAAATTACTGACATATTTGACAACTTACTAAAGAACATTGATAGTGGAAATAGCCGATCTACAAGCTCACAGTGCGTCGCGATGTGATGCGTTGTGAGCTTGTAGATCTGCTATTTCCACTATTTCCGAAAATGCATGAACATTTTGCAACATTCACGATTATGACGATTATGACAAAATAATAGCGATTATGTCAAATAATTGCGATTAGCGATTATGTCAAATAATAGCGATTATGTCAAATAATTGCGATTATGTCAAATAATTGCGATTAGACAATTATGTAATAACTGTGACAGCCCTAGCTATAACACCTCACCTGTCTCGGAGGTCGGAGTGCGGGAGGTCCGTGAGGGACTGGTTGAGGAGGTCGTCCAGATCAAAGCCCACGCCATACCCGGCCCCGCTGCCCTTCGGAGTCACTGAAAACACTGGGGGCAAAACATCCTCCACCTGACGAGAGAGAAGACACAACATTACATTAGCCGCAGGGGTGGGCAACTTTGATGATGGAGAGGGCCACTATATTTTCACACTCACTCCAGAGGGCCATATACTGTACTGTCAGGCAGTTATCTCGTATTTTAACTTTTTTCCTAAATGAATGCTGTACTCCGTCATTCTGTCACACACAAGTGGCAAAAAGAGCAGATCTACAAGCTGGACTTCAAGCAACTCTGACTTTAGAGGGTTGACATTTCTCTAATATAAATCCTTGTTTTGAGTGGCCTTGTGTAATATTGTAATATTTTGAAATATTCATGAGCTGTGTGCCATAGAATTTCAAAATCTTAACCAAAAAGGTTTGGAATAATTCACTGCATGTGTAATGTATCTAGAACATATGAAAGTTTGAAAAGAATATACGAAAGTTTCAAGAAAATCTACTTTTACACAGTATTCAAATCTTTCGAGATTGATCTGTAAGTGATATTACACTAATTGTACATATTTTGTTCTTGTGGTAATTGTTTATCTCCAAACATCAAAAGGCATAATTTGACCTCTAGGATACACAAATAAGTCGGTGTGTCCAAAAGAACGTAGTTACTGCACTCTGGCTTTGTAAGGGCAGTCTAAGATAACAAAGGAAATATCTGTGCTGCCGACTCCTTTGATGCAAATAACTTAAGTACACTTAATATGCAAAGCACAGAATAGTAGAGAAGACAACAATGACGTGTAGCAGTATAATGAGAAACCCTGACTAGACATGGGACGATAATCGTTATTATCGTTAATCGTGATAGAAAACACTCATGATAATCGTATCGTGCAGATTTAGATTTAACGTGAAATTATGCACTGGGATCAATTCAGCTTTTAATTGCCGCGCTGCATATTCGGTACCATTTAAACCCTCTATAATTGGTAAACGGACCTGGAAATAACATACTTCTTTTTTCACTCTCTACCAAATGTCTTTGCCAAAGAAATAGGCGATCTACAAGCTCGCGATGCGCCACAGCGCGACGGGTTGTGAGCTTGTAGATCTGCTATGTTTTGGCAAATGTTCCACCCCAGGATAATGGATGTTGGGGATATTTTGATTATCGTGATAATATCGTAAATCGATTATTTTTTTGGGTCACAATAATCGTGACATGACATTTTCATATCGTCCCATCCCTAACGACAAGGACGTGAAGCAGATAACAGGGTTCCCACACATTTTTACCAATTAATTTCCAAAACTTTTCCAGAATATTTAACCCAATTTCCAAGACTATAACAATAATTCAGCTCAATAACGAGTTATATGCGCAATGCCCAAAGACAGGTAGTGTATGCCAGTGGTTCTCAACCTTTTCAGGCCGTGACCCCCGAAATAATCGTATTTGAACTGGGAACCCCGGCACCCTGACAAGCACTAAGAGTTGAGGAATTTTGTATAACATGGTTTTATTGTGAAGATAGCAGATCTACATGCTACAAGCATTTAGATCGGCTACTTTCACACTTTCTCCCTCTAATATTTGACAATTTGGCCAATGTTTAATTTGTCATTTCAGAGGTATTAATTTTTTCCAGGACCTTCCAGGACCCTTGATCAATTTCCAAACTTTTCCAGTACTGGAAAAATATTTTTCTAATTTCAAAATATTTCCAGGAATTTCATGACCGTGGGAACCCTGAGATAATGAGAAACCCTGACACGGACCTGTGACTTGGAGAGCTGCAGCGTCACTGTGTGGATGTCCGGGGCCACGGAGGGCCCCGGCTGCCCGGTGTCCGTGAACCCCAGGCTGTGCTGGGGCTGGGAAGAAGGGCCCCCGAGGGCCCCGCAGAGAGGGTTCGTCGTCTGCGCTCCGGTCTTCTCCTCTGTGGAGGGACAGAGCTTCTCCATTGGCCCAGGACTCGCCGCGTTAGGGAGGCCGTTTTGACCTCCTGCGCCCGCATTGCCATTCGTCTCTCTGGCGGCCATCGCTGGGGCTTTGGTCAGAAAGGTTTCCAAAGGAAGCAGCTGAGCCTGAGGATGAGGTTGCGGTTGGGAATGAGTTTGACTTTGAGGTTGAGGCTGAAGGAAGCTTGCTTGTGGCGGCTGCTGAGGTCTATTTGGTTGTGGCTGCAGAGGCGGCCTCGCCTCTACTTGCTGCCCACTCCAGCTGCCCAGGCAGTTGAAACCACTCTGTCCCCCGTTCTCGCTCTGCGGCTTGAGCATGTTCTTGACAAAGCCGATAGAGGCCGCCATTATATCTATTCCTCCAGCCGCGGACACTACTCCCATTTCCGCAGGCTTCGTCTGGCTCATGGAGAAAGGTAGCGACGCCTGCGTGCTCGGAGGCTGAAAAAAAACAGGCAGCCTGGATTTCACTTGAGGGTTCAGCTGCTCGTGAGACTGAATCTTCCCTCCCTCTTTGTCGGATTTTTTGCCCACCGACGTGTGGGCGTTATCGCCGACCCCCACGCCGTGGTGCGAGTTCATGTTGCAGTCCTTGCTCTTTGCCCCGTCGTCGTTAGGTACCTGACATTTGTCGTTGCAGCTGTCCATCATCTTCTTCCAGCGTTCCAGTAGGCTTTTGTCATTGTCACTCAACAGAACCCCGCCCAGCGAGTCCCCGTGCCTGCCCTCTTTCCTCTCCTTTTCCTTCAGCTTTCTCTCTCGCTCTCGCGCTCGTTCCTGCCTCTTCCTTCTCTTCTCCTCTCGCTCCCTCTGCCGCTCCTGGGCCGTGATGGGTCGGCGCGACTCGTGAAGAGACGACAGGGAGGACGACATGCTTCCTCCTCCCGCACAAACGTCCATTCCCGGCGCGGGCGTAGCTCCGTCTGCAATTAAAAAACATGTGGGATGTATATCATTCTAGTCCGGGGGTCTTCAACGTTTTCAGGCCAAGGACCCCTTAGCTGAGAGAGAGATGAAGCAGGGACCCCCACTACATATCGTATAAAATTGGGTTGCAAAGTTCATCAATTTCTTATACAGCTTAGACTTGTTTGACAGCACAGTATCATCTGTGTAGGTTGGATTAATGTGTATTTTCATACATTTAACCACTTGAAATACCTACTAGTCTGCTCTTCTTTTCCCTCTACACCAATCCTCTGTGCCAAAAAATAGCCGATCTACAAGCTCACAACGCCTCGCAGCGCGAGGCGTTGTGAGCTTGTAGATCTTTTTTGGCTAATGTTCCACTATAATAGGGATAGGCTAGGGTTCCAGTGATTAATGTATAAAACATGATCCTATCACACAAAGAGTTGGAGGACCCCTTGTAATGACTCTGAGGACCCCCCAAGGGTCCCGGACCCCCTGTTGAAGACCCCTGTTCTAGTCATCACCATCACTTACAAGGCATACATCTATTATGACTGAAGCTCAACATTTTGAACTTACCACCTCTGGCTTTGTTTCGGAGAGCCGCTCTGAGTGCCGCTTTAGTATCTTCCGAAATGGCTCCTTCTTTTCTGGTCCCGTCGCCCACAACGGGTGGAGCCCTGGCGCCCTTGGACAGCGACTGCGAGAGGGACTGAGACAGCGACTGGGCTTGGGCCTGGGACAGAGACAGAGAAGGCACGGTGCTGGGAAGGGGCGTCATGGTCTGGGCCGGGGTCGCAGGCATACAAGCGGGAGCCTGGTTCACGGACTGGCTCTGCGTCGCCTGCGTCGTCGCCGCTTGGCTCTTGGGCAGCCGCTCGTCCTTGGAACAATCTCGCATCGCCTCGGACGGAGCTTCCTGGCTGGAGCTGACCGGCGTCGTCAGGTCTATGGTCTCTGGCTGACCGCCGTCTGAGCTGGCACTGGGCATGTCCACGTCGACCGGCACGCTGTCGGACTTGGTGAGCGGAGGCAAGTTGTGGGTCACTCGGGAGGGAGTTATCTCTGAAAGGGAAGTGGGCTGGTTGTTAAAGGTGTATTCAGTGATAATGAAAGTGGCCGGAGGCAATGTTTCGTTTTTTTACACCATTATAATGTTCTCGTTTTGATCATTAGACCCAATCACTGAATATCAGTAGGCCTACATCTCCAGCTTCAGTATATGTACTAATTTACTACGAGACAGTGTCATTTTATGAGTTCAGTAGTTTACAATCTAGGCATTTAGCAGATGTTCTTAATTCAGAGCGACTGTGGCTCTCAAAACCTTTATTTTGACCATCATAACTAAACATCATAACATAACTACAGCCATACTCTACCCTGATTGGTCGAGGACTGGCTGGCCACCTCTGAAAACCGAACCTAGCTATGCTCGTAACACAGGCCATGGTGGAAGTCCTTATATGGTCAGCACACATTCTAGTGAGGAGAATGAATGGAAAATGTACCAATTATATTCGTATTTGAATGAAATACAAATCACTGAATATACCTTTAAAGGACGACATTTGATTTGGAAAGGCCCGGCTCCCCTCGGCTGGTGTGTGGATCGCGGCGTCGTGTTTGTTTTGGCCCTCCGTTGCACGCTGCGGATGCATCGGTGCTGCTTGAGAAAGCTGTGCGACGTGTTTGGTCAGGTTGGCCGCGGAGGCCTGAGAAATAAGCTGGTTACTGCCGGGCACTCCTCCACCTAGCCCGGGTCCGCCGTTCACCTGTGGCAAGGGTCTGAACTGTAGCCTCGGACGCGGGCAGCTTTTCTTCTTCACGTGAAAGTCCTGGATCTCCATCAGGATGGCCTCTTTGATCTGTTCTTTGTTCATCTGTAGCTTGTCAAATTCAAAGTCAAACGCCGGCACACAGATGGGCTCGTCGTCCGAGTCGTGGTACTTGTCCAGGTAAGGGTGCGCGAGCGCTTGCGTCACGCCGATGCGCTCGCGGGGGTCGAAACGCAACATGGCCCCGAGCAGGTCCAGAGCCTCCGGCTCAGCATGAGGATACAGCTTGGCCAACGGCACGGGCGCACGTGACGGCAGGCTCTGAACATAGGAGCGCACCCTCTCTGCGCCGATAGCGTCGATCACGCCCTCCGGAGGAGTGCCTAACACCGACAGGATGAGCTGCAGCTGGTGGACGTAGTGTTTCCCGGGAAAGAGCTGTTTGCGTCCGAGCATCTCGGCAAAGATGCACCCCACCGACCACAGGTCGATGGCCAGGCTGTAGTGGTGCAGCGAGAGCATGAGTTCCGGGGCGCGGTACCACCTCGTGGCCACGTACTCCGTCATGAACGAGTGGGACTCCTCGGGGTGCGAGCTGAGGCCCCGCGCCATGCCAAAGTCGCCTATCTTCAGCTCGCAGTTCTCGTTGACCAGCAGGTTGGACGGCTTGAGGTCGCGGTGGATGACGTTGGCCGAGTGCACGTACTTGAGGCCGCGGAGGAGCTGGTACAGGAAGTAGCGCGCGTGCTCCGGGGTCAGCGGCTGGCCCGAGTGAATGATCTGGTGGAGGTCGCTCTCCATCAGGTCCAGTACCACGTATCTACGCACAAGACAAGAGGACAAGCGAGTAGATGAGACCATGGGAGTTAACCCATTTATGCATAGAATTATGTAATGCTTAACAATTGAAAAATAGCAGGTATACAAGCTCAAATATTTGCTTCTGGGTGGTCCCTGGAACAGCATATTTTGAGATGGAGTCTGCGGCCAAATACATGTAATTTTGGGGGTCCTTGACATGAAATGGTTTGAGAACCACTAATTTAGAAGAAGGATTTAAGACATTTATAGAATCGTGTCAAAAAGACTTGCACAAATGTTCACGATTTTTCAAAAATAGCAGATCTAGAAGCCCTGTGAGCTTATAGATCTGCTATGTTTTAATAGTTAAAGCATAAAATAATGGTTAAAGTGGTTCAAATCTAAAGTGACACAGATTTGCGTTCAGACCCAAATGGGTTTAAAATTTAAATACAACAGAATCTTGACATTTCTAATATCTGAGATGACAAAATGTTGCAGTACAGTGAACATTTATATGACTATGCTCTATGAATGAGCTATGAATGGACTACACAACAGTGGTATAGTTTATTTCTTATAAATATTTATCTATTTCTTGTTTAGTTCTAGAAACCGATGGCTGGACTGTGATTGGTCAACAAAAGCTTTCCATACTTGTTGTACTTTTATCAAAATGCCACATAACCCAGACTGGAATAGGAGTATGGATATCAGGGTTCAAAACAACAAAAAACGCAAAGCTTATATACTTTGTTGCACAATAAATATCAAGAATAGAAATCAATAAGATTTATTTGCCAATCGTCAGGTACAAGCAGAACATTTAAATTAAATAAAGAAAACAAGCTAGATATGAAGCCTTCGGCAGATAAAAAAAAGAATGTGTTAATGTGGTTAACATATTTCTTTTTTAAATTAAATTTATATTAGAAAAAAATATCTCCCAAAAGGAAATGCATATATTTAATTCAGTCTGACTAGAAGCAGGGATAAAAACCTATCCCCCACAGTGATTAAAAAGAAAGTAATGACCAGAGGTGGGGATATGGAAGGGGAGTATTAAAAGCAGAGGTATGGATTGGGCTGTCACAAATATTACATAATCGTCTAATTGCAATTATTTGACATACCTGTAATTGCGATTCTTTTTCATAATCGTCATAATCGTTTACATGTTGAAAAATGTTCATATATATTTTTTTAAAGTGTGGAAATAGCAGATCTACAAGCTCAAAACGTGTCGCATTGCGATGCGTTGTGAGCTTGTAGATCGGCTATTTCCACTATAAATATTATTTTTTAAGTATAAAGTTGTCAAATATGTCAGTAATTTCTTTGTATATTTAGGTTATGTGTCATATCTGCCATGTGCAACTTCAAAGCCTAAAAGCCAAACAGAAATGCAATTGTCAACGACAAAAACACAATTAAATTGTTAATCGTAATTATTTGAGTGACAATTAATCGTCATGTAAAATGTCATAATCGTGACAGCCCTAGGTATGGATTTCACCCCCACTCCACCCCAGCAAATCGAACCATTTTATGAACATCACGGTTAAGGACTTACACAGACTTGAAGGCAGAATGAGGGAGGTTAGGCTGCAGTATGTCTTTGATGGCAATGATGTTGTCATGTTTGAAGTGCTTGAGAATCTTCAGCTCTCGCAGTGTGCGCTTGGCATTCGTGAGCACTTCAAAAGCATTGGAGATCTTCTTTATCGCCACCTGCTGGCCTGTGAAGAGAAAACGTGCCACAATCAAAACAAGCATTAACCGGTTTGAGCAGTTTTAAATAGTTTTCTGTCATCACACCGAGCTACATTCACAGCAAAGTAGTTCCGAGATTTCCAAGCATCCCAAGGCCAGACAGAAATGTAAATATGAACGCTTCGCTCAGTTACATAATTCTGCAGACTGTTATGTGATTTTACAATTTGCGCGTCACGGGTCAGGTTAGTCTCACATAGCCAGACGTTTCGATAGTTGCTCTTAAAGTCTGTGCGAGACTATCTTTAAGACAACAACATAAAAATGTACAGGACGCACATTTTACAAGACAATATTGTTTAGTGTGCCATGTCCTGTAAATTGTTATTTTCCTTCTAGTGCCTTAACCAGAACAAATACCTCTATGTTCACTGGCATGGCAATATAATAAAGTGGTTCTTCTGAGTTTGTCGATAAAATAATATATCTAACTATTAATACATCTGGGTTCTCCAACGTTACTTCTGTGAACTCCTACATTCAATCCCTCATATACTGTGCACATCCCCGGGCAAGGTCCGAGTAAATTATATGAAGAATAAAAAATACAGCCAAGGCATGCATTCTGAATAGAAATTAATAGGAGTTTGGGATATATACATTATTTGATCATCTCTTTTTCAGAGTGTATGCATCAGCAGTATTTGTATTCTATAATCAGGGTTGCCATACATTTAAACAATGAATTTTCAAAACCTTTCCAAAGTATTTGGCCTATAGCAATCATACAGTGCAATAATGAGGCTCTTAAACCGATTGTTATCAATGCATCAGACAGACTTGAGCGAAGGATGTCACGTGACAAAAATAACAGATCTATAAGCTAACAACGTATCACATAGCACTGCGTTTTACCATTTAATGTTGGACAAAACAATACATTTTGTGGTAACATGTCCTTGGTTTGAACTCCCTTTGGTCCGACCACCTAAACCTAACCTTAACCCTAACCTCAGTAAAACTATGCCTAAACCTAATCCTGTCGACGCTGGTGAGTAGCTAACCTGCCGACGCTGGTGAGTAGCTAACCTGTCGACGGTGTTCGGACCAACGGGAGTTCGAACCATGGGGCAGTCCCCAAATGTTGTTGTTGTCTGGCAGAAACCTCGTATCTCCATTTGAACTTGTTTGAGCTTACTATAGTGTCACACAGCAGCATCAGAAGTAGCAGATCCACAAGCTTGAAATATTTGAACCCGGAAAAAAGTAACAGTTTTGGATATGAGGTTTCCTCCCGAGTCAGAGACAAATATTCAAACGTTGTATTAATTCTAAACCTTTTCCAGACCTGGAAATCGTTTTTTCTCATTTCAAAATATTTACAGGAATTTCATAGCCGTGGGAACCCTGTATACGGAACACATATGAAAACTAATAGTAACAGAGAGGACAATGCAAATGTGTCGAGGAACAATATAAAAACTGCAACTATAAGCAACGATAGTACTCAATTAAGAGACATTTAAGCTTTATCTCATACCATTATCCCGTCTCCTGGCAGAGGAAACGACACCGTAGGCTCCCGTTCCGATGGTTTCTATGACGTCATACTCCTCACCAACCTCAAAGGTCACGTCTAGAGAGTGGGCTTTGAGAAAAGCCAAGTTCTTGGCCGTCGTACTGTTGTCTGTGTTGTTGCCGGTTGTCTCAGACTGCACGCCGTGGTGGCTCTTGTTTTCTCCGCTGTTGTCGCTGGTCATTGCATTTTGAGTCGACATGGCCACAGACTTGGTGACTTCTCCCCCCTCCTTCGTTGACATGGTTCTAAAAGGGAATGGGAAAGTTGAGAAAACAGTTTGCGCTCTTACTAATTAATCCAAGTAATGGTCCAAACTAAAGTGTGAAAGTGAAATATAACAAAAAAATGCAATATGTCAATGACAGAAACTTTTCGTTTAAATACACATCCTCAGATGCCATCGTATGGCATACTGAGGATGGACAAATACTGTATGTGTGAACATTCTATTTATCCATGTGTCGTTAGGTGTGCGGTGTTCACCTAAAAGGAATGAGGAAACAGAAACCTAAAGTTTAAGTTGTTTTAAGCTACAGCATTGCCTATAATCTAAATATAGAAAGAAACGTCATTGTTGACTTGGTTGACTTCGGTCGATTTCATGAAACAGAAATCCCCTTTACCTTAGGGTATGAGTGACTAATGACATAATCAAGGGTCTAATGTCAGAAGCAGGTTGATGGATACATGAAGGGTGGGCAGACAGACTGGGAACCAAAACATTGTGGGCACTTAGTAAATCTAGTGTGGTCACCAAAACAGAGTGGGCAGTGGGCACCTGAGAAGTCTCGGCACCAAAACAGTGTGGGCACCTGAGAAGTCTGGGCATCAAAACAGAGTGGGCACCTGAGAAGTCTGGGCACCAAAACAGTGTGGGCACTAGAGCCCGACCGATACCATTTTTTCCGACCGATACCGATATCCGATGTTGGAGAGTGCTAGAGCACCGATACCGATACGATACCGATGTTTTGTAAAAAAAAAAAAAATATTCATTTAAGATCATTTAATTGACAGCTCGCCCCTCGGATAAATGGTCAGATTATTGCTTTTTTTGTGCTTTTCATGTCAAACTTTAAGTTTGGTCGCAGTTATCAATTTCTATTGCTTGTTGGATAATAATACTCTTTTAATTTGGGGGTTCTGCTGTGTTTTGTCTCGTTTATGAATTAATATGTGTCTTTTATCCAAACGTAAATGCATTGCCAAGCAATTAAACAACACAAGTTCTATAGTCTATAGTCAGACATCTATATTTCTCTGTGGATTTTCACATAGGCCTACACACCTTCCTCCACCGCAACATGAAAAATCAGAGTTAGACAGTGCATGTGGTGAGTGAACGACACACGAGAGGCAGCAGCTCCAGTAGTGTTGGCTTGCATCTTGGACTATTATACTGCACTCTGCTGGATAATTCTGGTATTGCCCACACATAGGCCTATATAACTCAGGGTTTCATGCTCTATCCGCAGACACGTTACAGACAATTAACTCAGTTACTGCCAATTAAATATGCCTTCTTTGGGTTCTCCCTGCCATAAATCTCCATAGACTTCCATGTAATTTATAGTGCACAGATCATGCACGCCCATGCACAGAGCATGCACCATGTTTGTGCAGGCTGTTCACAGCTTTCAAACAAAAAAATCAGATTGGAAATCCGTTCAGGCATTCTTGAGAAAATAGCCATTATGTTTTACGTTTCATGTTATGTAAGCAAAGATGGCTGCCCTGTATGAAAGATGGGGTTGTATGGGGGGTGGAACATGCAAAATCGCGATTGAAATCATGTTTACTAGATTTAATGGGGTCAAAAAAAATAAAAAAATAAAAAATAAAAAAAATATATATATCGGTATCGGTGGAATAATTCACCGATACCGATACCGATACCGATTAGGCCTGGGGCGGTATGGACATTTTGTTACCGCGATTACTGTCTTCCCATTTACCGCCGGTACTGCGGTAATTACCGCACCCCCGTATCTATTAATTAAGGTTCGGCGATAAGCCAAAATATTGCAATCATCTTCCCAAAAGGAGGGGCGACACAGCCTGACTGCCCGAGTTATACTTCTCCGTACAGCACAGCGTGTCTGGCTTTCAAAGGAGCAGATCTACAAGCTCACAACACGTCGCATCCGCGATGCGTTCTGAGCTTTTAGATCTGCACTGTCGGGTTACCATAGTAACGTAGGCAAGCTACGTAGGCTAGCTACTTGGGCTATTCAGACACAAACAGCTGAAGGAAGGGTTGTCAGATCGTGTACAGTGATTCTGTAAACTCACGTCACGTCACGTCTCAACTCTCAAATCGCAGTGATTGAGTGCTGCTATATACAGGTTTTAGTTACAAGACTTGACAGAAAAGGTTATAAAATCGCCGACGCGCCGCTGGACGGAGCACAACGTGCGACGGAGAAAGTAAAATAGTTTCTCCACAGTGGAGAGGCGACACAGCCTGACTGCCCGAGTTATACTTCTCCGTACAGTACAGCGTGTCTGGCTTTCAAAGGAGCAGATCTACAAGCTCACAACACGTCGCATCCGCGATGCGTTCTGAGCTTTTAGATCTGCACTGTCGGGTTACCATAGTAACGTAGGCAAGCTACGTAGGCTAGCTACTTGGGCTATTCAGACACAAACAGCTGAAGGAAGGGTTGTCAGATCGTGTACAGTGATTCTGTAAACTCACGTCACGTCTCAACTCTCAAATCGCAGTGATTGAGTGCTGCTATAGGTTTTAGTTACAAGACTTGACAGAAAAGGTTATAAAATCGCCGACGCGCCGCTGGACGGAGCACAACTGACGGAGCACAACTGCGACGCGGTGGAGAAAGTAAAA
Source organism: Nannobrachium achirus (assembly GCF_963921795.1). Classification (NCBI taxonomy): domain Eukaryota; kingdom Metazoa; phylum Chordata; class Actinopteri; order Myctophiformes; family Myctophidae; genus Nannobrachium; species Nannobrachium achirus. The sequence goes on from NC_137825.1 coordinate 50,821,760, forward strand.
TAGTTTCATTTTCGGCTTTAGTCCACGCGGCCCGCGCTCCGCCAGTAATCCGTATGAATAAAAAAAGATATGCCACAACACAAGGTAGCCTATGTATTAACATCCTTGTGTCGAGTGGATTACAGAGAAAGAGTTGTGCTCCGTACTCTATCTATGCCCTGCGTGCAGCCGTGCACTGTACTGCAGGTCTCTGTGTGTGAGTGACGTATGTGGCTTCCAACGTGTGGTACACGGCCCAGAGCAGAGCGGCATGGAGCGCATGCGGTCCTCGCTTCTCCCCCGTTTTAAAACTCGCTTGTTTTCCAATAAAAAATAGACCTTTTTTTTGTCTTTTTACCGCGGTAAGCACAATGACACCGCGGTAGACCTCGGTATACCGCGGTACGGCGGTACGGCGGTTACCGCCTCCAACCCTAATACCGATACCTCCAAAACGACCGATATATCGAATTGACCGATATATCGGTCGGGCTCTAGTGGGCACCTGAGAAGTCTGGGCATCACACCAGATTAGTCTAGGCACCAAAACTGGGAGCAGAACGTGAAGTGGCTTATTGCCATGTCTGTGTGTAAATTAAGCATTAGAAAGGATGCAGTATTAGATTAGAAGAAAGACAAGTTGAACCCAATTGAATTCTATGACAATTTTACAACAATTTGGAGGTTCCCATGTATAATTATCAGTATAAATGTAGAAATCGTAGATTTACAAAATCAAGATTAACCATTAATTCCAGCCCACAATGGCATCATGCAAGCCTCAGTAAAGTATACAGGGTTTAAGTCAGTACATTTAAACCAGGATTAATTTAATCCATGTTAGTGAAACTCTGTCAGTGCTGCTTTATTGGGAAACAACTTGGAAAGGCCAAATGGCCAACGTTGAACATTTCAATCAAAATCTCTGAATGACTTTCTCACATTATCGCAGGATATTGCAGACAGTCATAATATCCTTGTCTTCTGGTGTAAAACATAAATAAATACAAACAGCGCTGTTCTTTAAATCTCCAAAAACAACACATGGTCAAATGTAGCCTACAGTATACCACTTGTTACAAGTTGTTAATGATGCATGCTTTTGCAGGCATTGACACTAAGGCTTGCCCACCTGCCCCCGGCAGGTAATTAAAACCTGGGGGCAGGTGAAGTTTGCTTTCAAGTTGCCCGACAGGGCAAGTGCTCATTTGAGAGGCCGACGCAACCGTCTATAAACACAACAAGATATATCTCTCTAAACACCTGAACATGGCCAGCGTGCTGTCTTCTGGTCTTTTTGGTATTTGGATTTGTAAGTATTGAGGTACAGTATGACATTTTTATCGCACAGCGGACAATGGACAATTTACTTTTCGGGCAAGTGGGCATAACCTTTGGGCAAGTAGAACATGACCTGTACTTGCCCGACGGGCAAGTGCCTCTGAGACCTTAGTGTCAACCCCTGCTTTTGGAATATGTATCAGAGATGCGAGTGAAGTAATAGTGCCCAGTCTACCCCTAAAAAATCTACAATTAAGTGCCCAGTCTTCCAGAAAAAAATACTTTTGCACGCTCATTGTGTAACCCTGATGCAACTTTTTAGACAAACTTAATTTGATCAGAGAACCATAATGTACAGCAGCAGGCTATATGAGTTTTAATACCCCTCGAATAGGGGTGCCCGCTGGCCTACTGGTCCAGGAGCATACCTAGGCATTGCCACATAGGCATGGATGCTTAGTGGCGTCGCCGGTTCGATTCCCCATCGGGACGAACTTTGCCGCGTGTCGCTCCCCATCTCTCCCCCCATTTCCTGTCAGTCTGCTGTCCTATCAATAGGCATAAAAGCCCCAAAAAACAAACATATAAAAATAAAAATACCCCTCGAATACCTGCGCCTTAAAAGCGCCCTCCTACATCATAGAAACCAGAATATGTGGTTTCTCTGAATAATGTTAACGTCAGGCCTGTCTGGCTTGTGAAGTTGTGGGCAGAATGTATGGTTTACACAGTATACAGTCAAACAACACCTTAAGGATTTATATGAACACAAACTGCATGTGATTACTGGAGAATTGTAAAGGCTTCACCGAACACTTGTATGACACTGTAATAAAACAGATACTACTACACAACAGTGGTTCTCAACCAGTGGTCCGGGGACCATTAGTGGCCCTTGAGGGGGTTCCAGGTGGTCCCCAGCTAAATGATGGAGAGTTGGTAACCACATGGACCTTTAGATCTTTAACTCTTGAGAGTTTAAAATGAAACCAAATGGCCAGGTCCATTTGGTTTCATTTTACTCTCCCAGGAGTTAAAGCCATACTGTGTAAGATGCCCAACTAGTGGTCATTAGCCCTATAGCAAACCGCGGTCGCGTCCGCGTCTTTCGGACGTTTTTCGTACCTTCAGACCCCCGCGTCTGCCTCCACCTCGCTGAGATCTATCTTTTAAGGGGTCCCTTGTTCCTGTGCGTTCAGTAATTCCAGAGATACGGACTCCTTCACCCTGCCTGGTAGGCGAAATTACCTAGAGAAGGGATGGTACAAACGGGCGACAACAAATATGGCTGCCATAGCGACCCCACTTCAAGATGCGCTGTGATTGGCCGGCAGTTGTATAACCCTCGCTGTGATTGGCCGGTAGTGTGATGACGCAATTTTGGCGCGAGATCCGGTCCACGGCAAGGATCTCAGTTTACATACAGAGAAGGCTTTACAGGCTGAAATTCACTGCGCGGATCTTCTAAAACTTCTGTGATTTAATAGTTAGGAGAATTTTAAGATTTGTTTTATAAAAAAAGTTACATAGTACAACTTTAAATTATTGTTAAACATCTGCATTACTTTTTTTTTTTTTTACAAAGTCTACACAATTAGAAAATGTAGAAGAATTATTAATTTGATCAACGTTTGCCTGTTGTCTCTCCTATGGCACCGCCGCACCAACATCAATACAGCATGGAATTGTGGACAAAATCTTATCCAACGACCAAAACATATTCTAAGCCTTGGTTCTGAGATGCTAAATGTCATCAAAGGGTGGTCCGTGGCTCAAATGCCCAATACATAATGGACCTTTGGTGTGAAAAGGGCTGAAAACCACTGCTACACAATAAAGACGTAACCTGCTATCCCACTCTCTTTACCCGTATAGGGGCGTAGGCCAGTTACCTGAACAGCTAGCCTTACATCAAGTTGACCCTGCCGTGACTTCCACATAGTTCCACAATAGGGAAGTCACGGCAGGAGTGCATTAACGTAAGGCTACCTGAACAGCCTGCTTTCTAGTAGCCATAAATTATAACTACCAGGAGATATGTCGCTAATATTCGGACACAACGTCCGAATATTAGCGACATATCTCCTGGTAGTTATAATTTATGGCTAGCTTTCTAGGAAGGTACAGGCCAAAATAGCACCCTTCTCTCTAAATTAGACCAAATTGGCTGTAGACGCACGTATCCACGACACATAGATATTCACCTTGTAAACACACCACGGCGGCCAGGCGTGTTTTAATCCCGTAACGGCATGGCAATTCTTCTTGTTTTGGGCTGACTGTTCCGCTGCTTCCTTGTGCCGTTCCGTCTCGCGTTCTGACTGGCACGCGTTGGACCAATCGGGTGACTTCACAGCGTGGCGCGACAGTCCAATAGGAATGAGGAATCCGCGAGAGGCGGGACTTCGGAGCCCCGTTCGGCGCAGCCATTGGTTCTGGGCGGTGCTGCTGCTGCCGACGCATTGTGTGGGATGGCACAAAAGACATTAATTTGATACCGTTTTTATGCCAACTGCAGCGGTGGAAAAAAGTACTCATATTTAAGTAAAAGTATCAATACTGCTATGTGGAAATACCCTTGATACAATAACGGAATTCAACATATAGTAAGTATATACTTACTGTTTGTTTAGATTTACTGTTTTCTTTTCTTTTTTTCCCCCTTTTCTTTACTGCATAGTACTGTGTTCTATTTGTCTGTCATTCAATGTTATATGAGATACTTAAATGGTTTCCTGTTGAAATAAGCTTAGTCTTTTCATGGATCTCCTTTTAGTAGACCTTGTACCAGTGAACTGTACCGTCATGAATCTGTACATTTTCCTATGCAAACTTCTAATAAAGCCTTCAATCAATCAATCAATCAAACAAACATTTACTTGAGTAAAAGTACAAAAGTAGTGGTAAAAATTATAGTGGTGTACAATTGAATGATTGAATCCAATGATGTAGAGAAGAGAATTTTGGACTGAATATCGTTTTTATGCCAACTATCACACATCCAGTGCCCCATTATCCATGACACATTATTTCCTCTTAAACAATAAACTATGAAACTAAATATAAGAATAGAATAGAATAGAATAGAATAGAATAAATTAGAATAGAATAGAATCAACTAGCTGGTCATTTCAACCAGGCCTACATTTTACAACAAATCAGTGAGGCTTTTTTGGGGGAAATAATTGGCAAAATTAAAAAATACAAATACAAAGTCCATTCCTAAAATCTGTAAACCCTCTGAGTCACATTTTTTAGGGATTTTAGGAATGGACTTTGTATTTGCCAGAGGCCCTGACAGTGACTGAAGTCCCCAAACAACTCTGTTATCCAATCAAAAGCTTTGTAAAGATCGTTTTTGACCAATCACAACTTGGAATTTGTTTTTTTAGCACACATGTGTCATGTGAGCAGTGGTGGGAAAAGTACTCACATTTTGTACTCAAGTAGTAAAAGTATCAATACAGCAATATAGAAATAGGCCTATACTCTTTTTTCAAATAGCCTATGCTTAAAATAGGGCTGAAGTGGTTAATTTATGTTTTATAATAATGTATATCTGCAAAGTAATGTTTTCAAATAATTGTAGTTGAGTAATAGTAGAGACTACCGGTACAATATATTATCCTCAAAGATGTTGTGGAGTGGAAGTTTAAGTAGGCCTATTTGAAATTAGTCTAGTAATTCTAGGAAAAGAATCCACTCAGGTTGGAAAAAATTGTCAACTGATTCTGACAGGAAATTAGGTCTACTAGCCAGGATAAAAAATCTACCATAATCTGCTCACTGCAAATACCCACAGTGGCCAAATCAAATTGGGCTCCCATCGACTTTCTATACAGGAGGAAAATACCCATAAAAAAATCTGCTTTAAGTAGGATGTGAGGGGTCTAACTAGGGGTTTGTCATGATGCTGAATCCATTGCAAGCATTTGTTTTGCACAAAAAAACATTCCTTGGGCTACAAATGGCCCCAGAAAATGATGGTTTAGTGATGAAAAGTGATGAGTCATCACTTTTCATCAGTTTTGTGGGCGTTTTCTGGGGCCAATGAATGTTTTTTGTGCAAAACAAATGCGTGCAATGGATTCAGCATCATGACAAACCCCTAGTTAGACCCCTCACATCCTACTTAAAGCAGATCTTTTTTCTGGGTATTTTCCTCCTGTATAGAAAGTCGATGGGAGCCCAACTTGATTTGGCCACTGTGGGTATTTGCAGTGAGCAGATTATGGTAGATTTTTTATCCTGGCTAGTAGACCTAATTTCCTGTCAAAATCAGTTGAAAAACTAAATAACACAATTTTTTCCAACCTCAGCTTTATTTTTACTGGACTAAATTGGAAATACTAATAATAGGCCTAGTAGCCTACTTATATTCAGTAAACTTGTTTTTTTTACTCAAGTACAGTACTTGAGTAAATGTAGTCTACTACTTTACACCAGTGCATGTGAGGTAAGCTTTATGACGTGTAGCCTACGGTGTAGTGAATGTAGAGGGGGCTGCTTGCAGGGGGATGAAAGCAGAGCATTCATAGAAAGAAGCCAAACCGTTTGTTCCCAAATCCACTAATCTCCCTCGAATTAAGTTGAGAAAGTATAGCAACAACATGGCAGCGGCTGGTGTGCCTACGTGGGAGAGGAAAACGCGCATATTTCTGTGCACCTTGGGTTTTATCCTGTCCGTGTATGCTCTGCATGTTGAGCTTTCTCGAGAAAGCAACCCGGATTACAGAGCGATGTGCGATTTGGGAGAATCCGTGAGCTGTTCCAAAGTGTTCACGTCCAGGTAGTAACCTTTTGATGCTTGGTGACTAGCCTACTATATTAATGAATATAACCTGGTAAGCCATGCATGGGCTCTGCTGCAGATTGATAAGGTACTGTTGTTGACATAACGGTATTGCCTATCACTGCCGTTCTGCCAACTCATTGCCACGTGTTAAAAAAACAAACAAAGTAGCATATCTGGAAGTAGCCTACTGGGTCCAGTCTAATTTTTTAAAATAGATAATTCAAGCTGGCCATACAAAGTAGGCCTGCGTATGTATGCACTGCATGTATGCCATTCATTCATTCTACATGTCTTAACCCTTAAGTTCTGTTCAGATTCACTACACCTTCGTTCTGTTCGGGTCATTTTGACCCGGTGGATATTTGGTTTAAAAAAAACAACACTAATATAAATTTTAACTTAACAAATCATCATGATACATTGACTTTGACTCAATACCAAACAATTCATATGATATATTTGGTAAATGTTTGCATTTCTGCTTTGCTATATCACATTAAACACTGAAAGAGCTAGGCGTTTTTACTGATTTAGCTGAAATCCATGTAAAAAAAACGACTTCATTTAATACTGGGCAATATTGCTCATGCTTATAGGAAGGGGGGGAGGGTTCGGAATGGGGCTTCGGTAGGGGGGTGTTAGAAGTGGGGGTGACTGTGTGTCTGCGTTTTGGCATAATACTGTGTATTTCTGTGCTTCCGGGTCAAAATGACCCGAACAGCACTTAAGGTTCAAAAAATATGAGGGGGGTGTAGCATGGGTGTAGTGCAAAAATATTTTTTTTACATGTTCATCTCAGAAGAATCTTTAAGGCCAGTGAGTTTCAGGTGGAAACATTTTTAACTTCTACCTTTTTTTTCCAAATGAAAATGTAAAACGGGTCAAAATGACCCGAACAGCACTTAAGGGTTAAAGGGGAAAACCACCCATTTTCAATATTGTCATTAATATACCTGAGGAGTTGTGTGGAAATAAATAAATAAAAAGTACCCCCCCCCCCTTCTGTGTCTGAACTGGAGGATCGATTTTGGGGTTTGTAAATCACACACTGGTTAACAGAAATTAGTGGCCTACATTTTCATTGTTTATTGTCTCAATAAACTGTACTGCCATGTCTTTCACTATGCAAACTGCTAATAAAAGTATTCTATCAATCAATGTGCACCATTTTTTTTTGACAGGTGGGGACGTGGATTCGGTTTGGTCCAGTACTTTGCCGCTAAGGACAGTGTCCTAAACCAGCCGAACAGTATTCTGGGCCTCATTTTCTACACTCTACAGATGGGCCTAGGTCAGTCTAATGTAACTTTGTGTTCCACTAATTATAGTGTTCATGCATGCAGCAAGTTGAAACAGGATGAAAAACAGCCTAAAGACATGCACGTCCAAAAAGCCTACGAGGCTGGGTGCCGGACCCAAAACCGTATGAGAATAAGAATAGAAAAGAGTTTGCACACCAATTGATGCTCCCAAACACAAGTGTTTCGTATGAAACACCTGTTTGTTAAGAATCGGAAGGAAGCACTCCACTCCTATGGGATGACGCAGTCAGCTCCATTAGATATCAGAACACTCACATAAACTCCCGAAGGACGATTCCCATTGGCCGCAGGGTATGTCCGTCAAATGACGTAACCGCCCAGAGGCGGACCCATATAAATTCCCCATCCACCGGATGTTCCCCCTCTTGAGATCTCTGCGCAAACTCACGAACAGGGTCTCACCGGAGTGGAGTGCTTCCTTCCGATTCTTAACAAACAGGTGTTTCATACGAAACACTTGTGTTTGTTTACGAATCTCCAGTCAGCACTCCACTCCTATGGGAAACATAAACTCCCGGACGTGGAAACGAACCAACAGGAATTAAGGAACCCTTACAGACTAGGCCCACCAGAACCCACCTCAATCCTAGTCTGCCCCAAGTTAAAACCGAAGGGAAAAACTCAGGAAAAGGGCCCCCCTCCACCAGAGCCAAAGACAGTTTAGCCTTCTGTCCTCCTCCGAAGCGAAAGGAGGAGGGTGAAAGGCCAGAAGTTCCACCGGAACTTCCTGAATCCTCCCGTTCTTGGGTAAGAACTTGAGGTGAGGTTTGAGTAAGACCTTACGGTCCTCACCCGAAAACCTCATACAACCCTCATCTACAGAAAGAGCATGAAGGTCACTGACCCTCTTGGCTGTAGTCAGAGCCAGGAGAAGAGCCGTCTTAAAGCTAAGAAGCTTCAAGGAGATAGACTCCAAAGGCTCAAAAGGAGCCTGACTCAGACCCCTTAAGACCACCTCAAGATCCCATGAGGGGACCAACGGTCTAGCTGCAGCAGCGTCTCGTTTGACCCCAGCCAGAAACTGAGACACCCAAGGGTTCTTAGAAGGTTTAGAACCCTCCAGGCCATTGTGGCAGACATCGATGGCAGCCACATAGCCCCTAAGATAGAGGCTGCTAGCTTCTGGACTACACAGGACTGCAGAAAGTCCAAAAGGTCTTTCAAGGACGCAGAAGCCGGAACCACCGAAGGGCGGTTCGACCTGCACCAGGAGACGAAGGCCTCCCATTTACCCCTGTACACTTCCAGAGTACCAGGAGCTCTGGCCCTCTGCATCGTGTCTATGACCGCAGGGGCCAGGCCGGCAGCCCTCAGCCTCTCCCTCTCAGGTGCCAGACCCACAGGTCTAGGCGCTGGGGGTCCGGATGGAAAATCTCCTGGTTCGCCTGGCTCACCAGGTCCCTGAGTAGGGGCAGGTGCCAAGGCCGACCGACCAGGAGAGGCGCTATCAGGGAACTCCAAGTCCCCTGACTCGGCGCCACCAAGAGCAACTCCAGGGAGTAACGTCTGACCCTCTCGAGGGTCGGACGAATCAGCTCTAGCGGTGGAAAGGCATACAGAAGGCCCCGCGGCCAGCTGCGAGACAGAGCGTCCAGGCCCAGTGGGGGAGTCCCCGTCAGGCCAAAGAACAGAGAACACTTCGCGTTCTCTGACGACGCGAACAAGTCTGCCACCGGGTGGCCAAACCTGAGCCAGATCTCCTCCGCCACTGAAGGGCAGAGAGACCAGTTCTCGTAACGTGGTTCCCCCCTGGACAGCAGATCTGCTCCGCTGTTCAGGAGGCCTGGAACATGAGAGGCCCTGATCGACTGTAGTCAACCATGGCACCACAGTGTCAGGTCCCGAGCTAACTCGTCTAGCTCCCGGGACCTCAGCCCCCCCTGTTTGTTGACATAACACATCGTCGTGGTGTTGTCCGTCCTGACGAGGACGTGCCAACCCAGGATCAGGGGTTCGAAGTGACGAAGGGCCAGCATCACCGCCATCAACTCCAGGTAGTTGATATGGTGGTGTCGCATCTCCGGGCCCCAAAGGCCCCGTGCTGTGCGACCTTCTAAGGTCGCGCCCCAGCCTGAAAGGCTGGCGTCCGAGGTGATCACCTTGCGGTGAATCACCTCTCCCATTCTGACTCCGGCCGACAGGAAGTCGGGTAGCGCTGCTACCCTCCACAAGTCGGGCTGTGGAGGGTAGCAGCGCCTCCACAGCCCTGTGAGGGACCTGCACCAGAGCGCGACCCTCGGTGGACGGGATCCGAAGGGATAACATCCAGCTTTGAAACGGTCTCATGTGGAAACGTCCTAGTTGCACAAGGTGCAGGACTGAGGCCATGAAACCCGTGAGGCGCATGACCCTCTCGTAACGGACTGAGTTCCCCGTTTGGAAGAGGGCTGCACAGGAGAGAAACTTCTCTATCCTCTCCTGCGAGGGACGGGCGATCATTGACTGCGAGTCCAGAATGGTCCCCAGAAAGGTGGTTCTCTGTGAGGGTGTGAGAGCACTTTTCTCTAGATTGATGCAAAACCCCAGAGACTGTAGGTGGTCCAAAACCAACCTGGTGTGACGCGCCGCCTCCTGCTCGGAGCTCGCGCAAATCAACCAGTCGTCCAGGTAGTTTGCAATCCTGATGCCCTGGCGCCGTAGGGATTCGAGCGCCGTCTTGGTCACTAGAACGAAGACACGGGGGCTCAGCGACAAGCCGAAGGGGAGAACTGTGTACTCGTACACTTTCCCCTGGAAGGCGAACCTGAGGACTTTTCGGTGAGGAGGATAGATGGAGACGTGTGTGTACGCGTCTCTTAGATCCAGAGAGGTGAACCAGTCGTTCACCCTCACCGAACGCAGCAGGCTGGCAGCAGTCAGCATCTTGAATTTGAAGGTTTTCAGATACTGATTCAAAACACTTAGGTTTAGAATGGGCCGTAGCCCTCCCGTCTTCTTGGGCACGAGGAAGTAGGTGGAGTAGAACCCCAGCCGAGTCTCGTTTCGAGAGACCTCCCTTACTGCGCCTTTGAGAAGAAGGGCTTGTATTTCCTTTCGTAACGCGGCCGCCTTGCGGCCCTTCTCCCTGGTGAAGAGTACTTTGGAAGTTAGAGGGGGGGATTTGTAGAATTGAATCCTGTAGCCCCTTCTTATGGTGCGAGAGATCCAAGGGTTTGGATTGCACCGCTTCCATTGCGAAAAGCAGTCTGCCAGGGGAGTGTAGAGAGGAAGATCGGTCGGCACCGCCCTCGCGGGACGCCCGGTGTCGTTTACCGAGCGCCTCTTGAGGGGCCTTGCTTCCGTCGACACGTCCTGACGTGATGACGTCGGGAGGGCGTGAGACGTTCTCCTCGGCGGAGCCGGAGGGGAAAACGAGCGCTCCTCTGGCCCCAGCGGGGCCGGGGGAGGAAGCGAACGTACCCCGGGAACCAGCGGGGCCGGGGGAGAAAACGAGCGCGCCTCGGGGACCGGCGGAGCCGGAGAGGAAAACAAGCGCTCCCGCTGCCGAGGGGCCGCCCGGGCGGGACGGCCGGAACGACGGACCGAGTGCACCTGAGGAGGAACGGTCACGTGGTTCGAAGCTAGCAGTGCTGGAACAGAGGGTAAAGGAACTTTTCTGACCTTTGCCCGAGGAGGGCCTAAAGGAAACGTCTCCAAAACCCGCGGAGACGGACGTTTTAACTTTAGCTCGTTTGGCCTGACTGAAAACGTCCCGAGAGGGCTCATAGATACCTTTAGCAGAGAGTCTTGCTCTGGAGAAAGGAGTGACCCTGGAACAGTTAGAGAGTGTGGAGGGGAAGCTATGCTGCTCTCTAGTGGAGAACCGTGAGAAAGAGGATTTACACTGGGAAAAAGCATCTGAATAGGCTGTGACCCTGTACCTTTTAGAGCAGCTGTGTGTGGACTGTGTGTCTGTGAAGTTAGCAGATTGTGAGGAAGAGCCCGAAGGGGCTGACAATCTAGAGCTACTTGTGTCGATCGTGCGAGAGGAGGAACCACACAGTTTTCTGGTACACACATTTTTACTGTCAGTTCTTGCGGAGACAATATTTTGACAGAACCAGCAGGAGGCCGAGTTACAGGTTTTGAATAAAACAAACTTTTTAATGACCCCTGCTTTCCCCTCCCCAGAGTGTCACTTGCGCTGAGACCTTCCGCGGCCCCTCGTGGAGCGGAAAGGCTGACGCTGGGGGTTTTCCTCCCTGGGCCTCTGAGTGGGCGGCTCCTGGCTTGGATGGCGGCGGGCCGTCTTGGAGGAAGACCTGGAGCTAGAGGAGGCCGAGGTCTTGGAGCCCTTACTCTTGTTCTGGGAGCGGGAGGCTCTTGGCTTGGAGGCTGCCTGGGCATAGGAGCCTCTAGTGGACTGCGGCGGGAACAGGGGGCCCCGGCTGGGAGGGGGGGGCATCATGTCCTGTACAATCTCCAGGGTTTCCTTGCGGGCTGCCGCCTGTCTCTGGAAAACCTGGTAACCGTCCGCCAGGATCTCTCTGGGGGAGCTGGGGAGCTTGAGGAGCTCCTATCTCTCCTCGAAGTCCTTGGCCGCGGCGACTGGGTAGAGCCAGCGGAGAGCCTGCTGTTGCATGATGAGGTCCATAGCACGACCTGCCCAGGAGATGGCATGGAAGTTGGCATCTATCAGGTGGTCCACCGAGGCCAGGAGTTCTGTGGCAACAGCAGGAGGCAGGGAGCCGGATGCATTCTGAATCTATTTCTGAATGTAGGCTCCCAGGAGACCAGTGACGTTCAGGTCCCTAGCAGAGTGGCCGATGGACCTGTAGGTGTCACGTGCGCCCTTGGACATCTGGTCTTCAAAGCTGTCGACCAGCTTGGGGGCGGGTCTCAGGGTGAAGGGCCCCTTAGTAGCCTTGGGGTTCTTTTTGTAGAACTTGGCCTGAAGAGTAGCGGCCAGAGTCGGGCTGATCTTGGGGCAGGATGGGACTCCGATCTCTGGTCCTCCCACAAACTCCGAAGAATAGGGGAGTTTGTCTGGGTCCCAGTGCTTCTCCCAGGTTTCGTGCAGCGCCTCTTGGAAACCGGGGATCTGAGGAAGCATGCACATCACCTGCGGGGGGGGGGGGGGGGGGCTTGGCGAGCCTTCCCTAGGCGGTGCACCTTAGCCTTCTCTGCCTGTGGAGCGAAGGCAACAGGCAGGTCCAGGTAACTGGTGGCTCTCTCTAGTACACTCCAGGCCTCCGGAAGAGGAGGGGGGCCCTGGGAGGAGGAGCTCGCGTTGTTGGGTCTTGGAATGGTGCCTGAGGAGGCAGGAGCGGGACCCAAGGAGCTCAGAGAGGAGGTCTGAGAGGCAGAGAGGACCGCATCAGACCCAATAGCTCCCCCTGAAGGAGAGGGAGGGGGAGCCTGTCCCTCCGTGGACACCTGGGAGGCCGGCAGCTGACCAGAGGCAACAGGGGAGGAAGCGGAGCCTTCCTGCATAGCCTGCTCTGGAGTCCCCGCCGATGGGGGGGCGGCTGTTGGACCGGGGGCGGCAGCTCCAGCCGTGGCGGAAACCGAAGGGAAGACGGACAGGGGGGAATCAGTCTCGGGGATAGAGATGATGATCTCCGGTTCCACCGACTGTGTGTCCATCTGTTCCACTTGAGGAGCGTTATCCTCCTCACCCTCGACGACCTCCGCCCCAGCCTCCTCGTCGTCGTCGAATTCTTCATCCGACCAGCGTCTGAAGAGGCTCTGGGTGAAGTCCGGGCCTGAGTCACCGCTGCCCCCGCTGGTATAGGAGAGAGCGGGGGAGGGAGAACGGTGGCGCCGGGTGGGAGGGGTGGAGGATGAGGCCTGCATCCCCCGTCGTCCTGAAGAGGTACCGGGGGGAGAGGCAGGTGGTTCCACGGTCCCTGGAGAGGGGCCTGGCTGGAACGCCGCCATGATGTTGAAGAGACTAGCCGCTTGCACGGCGTGTCGTTGCCTAATCAGCACCGGAGTGCGGAGGCATTCGCTGCAGTTCGGTTCGGGCAACAGGCTGTCGGCGGCGTGGGCCCAGTGCCTGCAGCGTACACAAAGTTGGTGCAAGTCCACCGACTCCAGGAGAAAGGGGCAACTCGGAGTGGTGCATGCACGGCCGGCGGGCGTGGAGCTAGCCGTAGCCATCACTGCTAACACAAGCTAACAAGCTAACAAGAAACGCTAACAAGGCTGCGAGCGTAAACAAGCTAACGAGGCTAGCGAGCTAACAGAGAACAATAACAGTAGAACGAAGAGAAGAATGGAATGAGTCTCGAAACCGGGTGGCTCGACCTTACTTGCCAAAGTCAGTTCAGACGAGACGAAATTCTTTCTCTTTGAGGAACGTAGATAAATACTTTAGGAACTTCTTAATGCTGAAAACTTCGTTGGAGCGAGTGAGTGAACAAACAATCCAGGTTGAAGCAGAAGCAGAAAAGAGGGGGAACATCCGGTGGATGGGGAATTTATATGGGTCCGCCTCTGGGCGGTTACGTCATTTGACGGACATACCCTGCGGCCAATGGGAATCGTCCTTCGGGAGTTTATGTGAGTGTTCTGATATCTAATGGAGCTGACTGCGTCATCCCATAGGAGTGGAGTGCTGACTGGAGATTCGTAAACAAACATATAGTTTACTTAAGCGGTAACGTGACCAGGCTCTTCTTCAGACCTTCACAAACATTGTGTAGACACAGACAGACATTTTCATATGCAGTGTGACATCCCACGAATACCAGAATGCTTGCCCAAAAACACAGTCGCCTCGGGCGTCTATATCCAGCGGAGCGGTATAACGCTCTCTGCCTGATTCCTAAACGTAACCGTGGTTAACTATATGCCAAAAACCTTAACCTCAGTAAAACACTGCCAAAACATAACCCTATTCCTAATCTTAACCTCAGTAAAACTATGCCAAACCCTAAACTTATCTCTAACTGTATCCTCAGTAAAACAAATGCAAGAATATAAGAACCGCCCCACTGAGCGATCGGCGTGAGGTCGTCAGAAAACAATTAGGGCGAGTGTGTTTTAGGCCGAGCATTCCGATTACCCATCCCATATGACCCATCGGCCAAATGACACTGACAAGTGACAATAGTACACAATACATGTCTCTGTGTATTTATCCATACTATATTATATAAATAAAAAACCCACACATTAATCCTGTTTACCCAAGACTTACAGACATTGTATATGTACACAAAAGGACTCGGGCAAATAAAGCCATCATAATGCTACCTAAAGAGGTGCCTCTTGTCTATTGTAGAGGTAAGTAAATCAAGGGACAAAAGATGGGGACTGTCCCATAGGTCGAACTCCCGTTGGGTCGAACAGCGTCGGCAAGTTAGATAATCACCCGCGAGTGTCGGCAGGTTAGATAATCACCCGTGTCACGGTTACTGAGGTTAGGTTTAGGGTTAGGTTTAGGCATAGTTTTACTGAGGTTAGGGCTAAGGTTAGGTTTTGGTGGTCGATCCAAAGGGTGTTCAACCTAATGACATGTTACCACAAAAGATACCAAAGATAAAAAACACACAGGAGAGACTACTTATTTGGAGAACAACCCTGACATGACCCATCAGGGAGAAAACAAATGTATATCTCTTTCTCTCTCACACACACACACACACACACACACACACACACACACACACACACAGTTACGGTATATACAGTATGTCAAATGTGAACCCCTGTCACGTGTTGCTTTCTTGCAGGATTGTCCGTTTCCAAGAGAGCAGCATTGTTGCTGGTCATCTCCTCCTGGGTGTCCGTGGCTGGTTCCATCTATCTGGCATGTGTGCTTGCCTTTATCCTGGGAGACTTCTGCCTGGTCTGCGTGTCAACCTACATCATCAACTTTGCCATGCTTTTCACCAATCTGAAACGACAGAGCGCTCTGGATGGGACGAAAGTGAAGTCTGGATAGGTAATCGTCGCTGTCGGGAAGAGACCTCATATCTCCCAAGTTTCAAATTTGTATGTTCTTTCGCAAAGTAAAGCCCTGCTTCATCGTAAAAGGCCTGTCGCGCAAAAGTAGTGAAAACAGCAGATCTACAAGCGCACAACGCCTTGCGGTGCGAGGCGTTGTGTGCTTGTAGATCGGCTGTTTTCACTAGTTTGAATCATTTTTAAAATGAAAAATGCAAAACGAACGGTTTTTGACATACAAGGTTTTCACCCGACAACGACGTAATGTGGCTTCCGGATGGAGTTCAGTGTGTTTATTCTCTCATCTGTTGGATCAAGCCTCTCAGACTTGCAACACCGCGATGCGATTTTTTTGGACCTCTACTGTAAATGGAATGCACTGTAAGCTTCCTGGAGAGATTCTCTTGTGTGATCAAATAGAAACGGGGAAAAAAAAGGTTTTCTGCCCTTGAAATATCTCACAGGTTTGTTGTGTATGCCGTTTTGTATGATACTTGATAATGTATGCTGTTTTGATATGACATTGTACACTCATGACACTCATGATGTTCTATGTTCTCAAACCTTTTGTCCGCGGACCCCCATAAAATATTTCAAACCTATTAAAAATTGTCAAAATATTCAAACTAGCTAAAATCCCGTTTCTCAACGTGATGCGTTGTGAGCTTATAGATAACATATTTTCAAATAGCTTATGTATATTACGTATAATAATCAAATTTGAATATTCTACTCCCCTGGCGAATTGTTCGACTATTCGAGCTACAGGATAGCTCTTACATTAACATTAGGCTACAGAATACACTGATAAAGCAGCCAACAGAGTCAACAATACATCAATTAATACATTAATATTAGCATAGATATTTTGGCTGTAAATGAAACATAACATTTATATTAAGGCTAAGACTTTAACTGATTAATTGCGATTAATTAATTACAGAAAATTAACGCGATTAAAGAAATTAACACATTTTAATCGCACTTAGTTTTTGCACCACAGAAGAAGAGATAACAAACGCAAAGGGAGAAGAAGCCGATCAGAGCGCTTTGCTTGGCCCAGTGGATGCGAAATTTAAAAAACTCACTCGTTGATTCACTCGTACAACAAAATGTGTTTTACTTGAAAAAAATGCTTCTCAGGTCAAATATCGATGTGCGATTAAAATGCGATTAATTGCGATTAATTAATCACAGAGCCTGTAATTAATTAGATTAAAAATTGTAATCGCATCCCAGCCCTAATTTATATTTAATTTTTTTAAGTGTGTGTGTGTGTGTGTGTGTGTGTGTGTGTGTGTGTGTGTGTGTGTGTGTGTGTGTGTGTGTGTGTGTGTGTGTGTGTGTGTGTGTGTGTGTGTGTGTGTGTGTGTGTGTGTGTGTGTGTGTGTGTGTGTGTGTGTGTGTGTGTGTGTGTGTGTGTGTGTGTGGGGCGGCATAGCTCAGGGGTAGAGAAACTGGTATTAGAGCACGAAGGGTATAAATCCCGAAGGGTTCCCAGTTCGAATCCGGGCTCCCCCTGAGTTAATGTCGAAGGGTCCTTGGGCAAGACTCTGAACCCCTAATTGCCTCCGGTGAGTAGGTTGGTGCCTTGCATGGCTTCCTCCGCCACTGGTGTATGAATGTGTGTGTGAATGGGTGAATGTAATGCACAATCTATGTAAAGCGCTTTGGATTAAAAGCGCTATATAAATGCACCATTTACCATTTACCATTTGTGTGTGTGTGTGTGTGTGTGTGTGTGTTCGCTCGCAAGCGTGTAAAATCCATTATGAATTTGGAGACCGCCACGCATATTCCAAAAGGGTAAACTTCGGCAGCCTATATAGGGTTAGTGGATAAGCTGATTCCGATGCTATATTGACTAATATACCCACCCCACTTGGAGAACCGTGGCTCTGTACATATCTTTGTCAGAGACACTATCAACCTTTTATTCAGAAGTGAACAAAAATCAGATCAACAATCATAATGAAAAGGCAGTCCTTTGGGGATACAAGGCAGACACTGTCGTAGTTACTCTGTAGTTACTTTGTCTGTCCAACAGATGGAGCCATCTTACAATAAGGTCCTTCACTGATGAAAATATGGGCATATGTTTTTGCATTTGATTGTGAGATTTTATACTTAACCGCTTGTTTTCTTCTTAAAAAGTCAATACTGAAAAATGTTTAATAAAATGAGATTTTAACGGATATGTTCAAGTAGTTAGCATTTTGTTTATAGGTTCATCAACCTACCAACACATTAATATGACACGTTTAACAACATGATGACAAATGAGCCCTAGCTTAGTGTTTTTATTTTTTTTGATGTTCTGCCTTTATTGATAGTACAGTAGGTAGACAGGAAACAGGGAGAGAGACGGGGAGTGGCATGCAGCAAAGGCCGTCAGGATCGGGACTTGAACCCGCGACACGCTGTTAGAGCCTATGTGATATGTGCTATAGGCAGGCAGGTGCTCCAAATTAGCTTTGTGTTTGGCTGGAGTTTGACAACATGTTTTTTACATTGGTTAATAGTCTTAATATCTATGATACTTAATTGTTTTTTTAGGCCTTGAGACTGCCAAAATATATTAATATTGCACAATGCAGCTTTAAAGGTAGAGTAAGTGATATGTTTTCGTTAAAAGGTCAAAGCACTATATTCTGATAGCCTACTCATTGTTATAGTGTTTGTTCAGTAACAGGAGTCTCCATCACTCTCATGCTATCTTTTAAACAGAAAATGCATTTTCAGGTCTGGATACCAATTTGATTTAATCAGGATACAGATTAAACAAGTGAAATTGGAAGTGATGTCATAAAGAAATGAGCAGACAAAAATGGAATGGAACTGGAACACTATAAATAAATGGAGCTGATAAGTGGGTACTTTCTCCTGATTGGCTGCAATTGTGTTGTGTCATCTATGACCGGGGTCTTCATCGTTTTCAGGCCAAGGACCCCTTAGCTGAGAGAGAGAGATGAAGCAGGGACCCCCACTACATAACGTATAAAATTGTGTTGCAATGTTCATCGATGTATTATACAGCTTAGACTTGTTTGACAGCACAGTAGTAGGTTGGATTAATGTGTATTTACTATTTTCATACATGTATCCACTTGAACTGTCAATACCAACTAGTCTGCTCTACACCAATCCTCTGTGCCAAAAAAAGTCCGATCTACAAGCTCACAACGCCTCACAGAGCGAGGCGTTGTTAGCTTGTAGATCGGCTATTTTTTGGCTAATGTTCCACTATAATAGGGACGCTAGGGTTCCAGTGATTAATGTATAAAACATGATCCTATCACACAAAAATGTGGTGACCCCCCTGTAATACCTCTGAGGACCCCCTGGGGGTCCCGGACCCCCTGTTGAAAGTTGAAACCCCTGATCTATGACTTCATAGAGCTATTTAACACTTATTTTAACCACTGAAAATCACTTACTCTACCTTAACCTATCCAAATAATCCAGATGTATATTTTTATATAGTGTAACTGACATGAAAATAAATGTAAGTACAATTCATCTTGCCATGACATTATGGCCCTTCTCATTAAGAACTTACTATGTAATTCCTTGATATACCTTTTACTCTCTCTGTATTGTCACTTTTATCAGCATGTGCTAGCTAGCCGAAAGCAGTTACAGTAATAATCTGAAACTATGGTGAGACTCTGTGTGGTTTACTGCTACAGCCTCTTGTTAAATAAAAGATTAGACTTAATTAGGCATGGTCAGAAATGTATAAATCACTGATACTGTATATTGAAAACAGTGGAGTTTTTTTGAGCGGTGGTAAACCGCTCCATAGAGTGGCTGTGCTTGTGTCTGTAGCCTTTTTCCTCAGCGTTTTGCCATGGCAAAATGTGTGTGTGACTGTGTGTAGCATAGCCTGTACATCCTAGACTCAAATCCTAGTCTGAAGACGTTATGCAAGCACGACCACCGCTCACTTCACATTGGATGTGATTTTTATTTTCAAAAGGAAGCACATGATTTCATAGTGCAAACCAGCCTTGCCAGAGCGTAGTGGTCAAAATCAACATACTCTCATCGGGGTTGCCACAGCGGATTATCTGTTTCCACCTGGTTGTGCTTTCTGCCTCTTCTTCGATGACTCCTCCCACATGAGTGCCGTCCCTCGCTGCATTTCACATGTCCAAACCATCTCCACCTTGCCTCTCTTGCTTGCTTCATCCCCAGACCATCTAACCTGGGCTGATCCTAGTTTTTCCCTTTTTTTGGAGCGGTGAAAGCGCTCCCAATGAACAGGTATATCCGTGGGTATGTGGCTGGCTGGCTGGCTGTCTGGGTGGCTGGCTGGCCCTGTCCGTAGCCTGGGCAATACCTTGAGTGGCCACACACAACACACTAGTTAAAGGAGGGGCGCTGTTTTGTGCAGGCCAGGCACACTCACCACTCACTCACAGGCACAGTTTACACTCACTCACTCACTCACTCACATAGGGTACAGCTGCTCAAATTCACCGCTCCACTTCGAACCGAGGTTTGATTTTTTCTGATCATGTCCTGCCTTCTCACTCCTACTGAGAATCGTAACATTCTCAGTTCTGCCTAGCCTGACTTCCGTCAGATGGTGGCACTAGTGCGTAGCGCCATACTTTACCAGAGCGGACGCACTGCTACTATCATCTGGTGCAGTCAGGTTAAGTTCTGCCAGCTCCGCCTCCTGAACTTTTTTCAGTGCCACCGTTTCCAACCCTTCTTTCTGTCACAAATAAATCCTGACACTTTTCTCCATATCCGTTCCACCCTGCCTACAGTCCTCTCCTCTTCGCTGTCTTCCACACTCTCCATTTACTTTCAATAGTTGAGTAATGGGGAATCAACATATTCTAGACCAGGGGTCTTCAATGTTTTCGGGCCAAGGACCCCTTAGTTGAGCGAGAGATGAAGCAGGGAGATGAAGCAACCTGTTCATAGATTCCATATAGTTTCATCTTTTGACAGCACAATCGACAGTGTATTTTGGATTCATGTCAATGTGTGTTTTCAGATATTTAACCACTCAATACTTACCGTCAATACTTAATAAACTTGTCCTTTCACTCTTGCCAAAAATAGCCGATCTACAAGCTCTGTGTTCTCAGAATGTTCTCAGAATATGTTGCTAGGGTTCAAGTGAATATTAAAACAGAGAAGAAAGTTTCTATCACAATGATTTGAAGGACCCCCTGTGGTAACTCTGAGGACCCCCTAGGGGTCCCGGACCCCCCGTTGAAGACCCCTGTTCTAGACCATACAACAAACGGCCACGTACGGTAGCAAAAACAGTCACACACAGGTTCATATTTTGACAATCACATTGACTTTCAAAGGAAAGGAATAATGTCACATCTTTTAACAAACAATTATGTCATCTGTATGAACAGTGATTTATAGATGCCAGTGTCTACATTTTCAGGAAATGATAATCTTCTGAAAATATTATTTCCCAAGAAGAAAATCGTATTCAGACCACAGAACACATAATCACCACCTGTCCCCTGTACAGACTACTTTTCCGGCCTATTCTAAGTGGGACCAGAGACATGGGCGTGGCTACACAACACTGAGTTGGACATTTGACGATGATACATGAAAGAAGAAGGAGATTCTTGTTTTGTGTTTGTGTCTGATTGTCCCCAGCCAGCGGTGTGAAGTAACTAATGTACATTTACTTGAGTAGCCTACTCTACTTAAAGGGATATTCCACTTTAAAAAATTCCACTTTTTAATTTGCTTGATTCAGTATTTAGATATTTGATATTCATATTATTTTGTTTACTCCCCATCCCAGGGGCCATTCCTATACAAACCCATTGTAATTTCAAACTCCATTTTAACCATCAAAAACACCCATCTTTTTTTTTTGGTGTCTAATAATACCCTCCTAATACTTTACTTGAGTATGCATCTCGGATCTCCACCACATATATTTTAAAACTTTAGTTACTACAGTAGCTACTTTGCAGACATACTGTATAATATTATAAAACATGAACCACTTTAGCCCTAATTTACAACATGGCGATTTGAAAATGGACGATCTACAAGCTCACAACGAGCTGCTATTTTCAAACATTTTACTTTTGGTACTTTAAGTACATTTTGAATTCCAGACTTTTACCTGTAAGGGTTCCCTCACACCAAAGTACCTATGAGAGTGGAATCCGCGTTCCGCCAATGCATTTCAATGAGAGTGAAGCGGCATATGCCAGCAGAGGATTTCTGCAAAAAAACGCTCCCTTCTCATTGAAATGCATTGGCGGAACGTGGATTCCACTCTCATAGGTATTTTGGTGTGAGGGCACCCTAACAGAGTATTTCTATATTGCAATTTTGATACTTAAGCAAAATATGTGAGTACTTCTTCCCCCACTGTCCCCTGCACAACACTGCACTCTCTCTGGCTTGATAAAGGTTGAATGACAGCAACCTTTATTGGAGTACAGTATAGCTGATATGGCCCTAGAAGACACCAGTTTTTGTTCTTATATGGCAGTTGACTAGCGTTGCTGGTGGCCATGCACACTTTGAGATAGTACACACACCTAACAACAAAAGGTTGTCAGACAAAGCCCACTTCATAGGTTAATATTTACTTAACTAGACGGACCCTTTCCCTGTCTTTGTCCATCTCTCTATTTGTCACACAGTTTCCATTCCTGCAAGCTTTTCCTCATGACAAATGACAATGGACCAGTATTGTCCTAATGACCAAGTCAGTCATCACAGTGAGCACATGTTCCACAGTGACAACACTGCCATCACATAGTTCTTAAATCTGCCCGGTTACTTCCTCTATAATGACTTCAATGATGTAGCAGTTTTTAACATGCAATGCATCTCTATAATGAGTCACACTGATCCACCATGAATTGTTTGTGGAAGTGTCCTTTATGCCTGATTTATGGTTTAACTTATTAAAAAATAGCAGATATACAAGCTCACAGCGAGCTTGTAGATCTGCTTTTTTGAAAAATCTTGACATTTTTGGCAAATCTTTTAATATGCATATATATTTTTAAGAGCAAACATTTGTAACTCAGATATTTGCTTCTGGGGCGTCCCTGGAACAACATATTTTGAGACGGGGCTCGGCGGCCAAATACATGTAAAAGTATGAGAACCACTGATTTAGAAGACATTTATAGAATCGGGTCAAAGATATTCAAAGACTTGCACACATTTTCAAAATGTAAAAAGAAAATAGAAGATCTACAAACAAGCTTGTAGATCTGCTATTTTGTAATAGTTAAAGCATAAAATAATGGCTAAAGCAGGGGTGCACAAAAGGTAGATTGTGATCTACCAGTAGATCACCAAGGGTGTGCAGGTAGACCACATGGCATATGCCTCTAAACATATATAACTAAAATATAAAAATAATATGTTCTATTACTGTATGTCACTGAGACTGAGATTGTGAAACACATACAATAGGCCTACTGAATAAATGTGTTGACGGCATGCCGTGATTAATTGACTGTGCACTATTATTAACGCAATGGCTTTTCCAAGTCCGCTGTTCCATGCAGACATTCAAGGAAGTAGGAAGCACAAACAAATTCTTGGGTGGCACATCCAAAAATTGAAATCAGGAGGACAAAGTACTCACATTTCCACTTATTTTTTGGCACATTATCGCACACACCAAAAAAAAAAGCGTTCTTTTTGGTGTGTGCCAATAAATAAGTGGAAATGCGAGTTCTTTGTCCTCCTGATTTAAATGTTTGGATGTGCTTCCTTTTTGGAATTCAATTCCTACTTTTTATGTAAATTTGACTTTAGGTGTAGCACTCCACTGAGAAAACCATTGCTGATGCGCATCTCTTTTTCTTATAAAATTCTTGGGTGGGTTGCTAAGAAAACACAATTGCACTTTTGTTTACATGATGTTTCACTTGTCTAACCCTGGCCTGTTGTTAATGTTTTAAGTGATATGAAGAGTGAAGAGGGGAGAACATAGCATACCATAGTCCACTAAGAGATCTTGTGTAAATTTCTGTCAATCTTTGTCTCTGTGAGTTCTGCTCTGCCTATTATGTCAGATGCACGATCAGCTGAATCTGCAGTACATAGATGATATGTCTTGTGATTAAATTAAATTACAATACAATTATTATAATTAGTATTATTAGTGGCCAAGGCCACGAAGTGGCAAATGGCCACTCATTGATATTGGACTTCATCATTACTATTATTATTATTCTTCCGCCACTTTTGCTCTAGCGGCTAGACCGTGCAGTCGCTTTTTACGAAACTCGGCAGTATGGTAGAGGACTATGCCAAACGGCTAAAACGCGAAGCTCGCAACAATTGGCCAAAGGGTGGCGCTGTAGGAAGCCTTCGAAAGTGCAAACTTTGAACTGGTGTAGCTCATGCCCTGTTTCAGGTACAGCAATGAAACCTGTATACACTTATGCGTCTCCTCATGCCGAACAACTTTTACGCTCTGACTTTTGACCTCTGACCTTTACTTCTCCCACAATTTTGAATTATATGAAAAACAGTCAAAATCTATCTCCTCCTGGGATTTTCGCGTAACGTGCGCGAAACCTTTTTTACATGAACTTTGGACCAACACGGTCATCGCACAGCGGCCGGATTTTCTTTAAAGCGAAACATTATTTTTTAATAATTAACCGTATAATGCAGTTTCATGCAAATTATTCTTCTGCCTCTAAATCATACATGCAAAGTGACACGTTCATGGCAGTATGGCAGAGGACTATGCCAAACGGCTAAAACGCGAAGCTCGCAACAATCGGCCAAAGGGTGGCGCTGTAGGAAGCCTTCGAAAGTGCAAACTTTGAACTGGTGTAGCTCATGCCCTGTTTCAGGTACAGCAATGAAACCTGTATACACGTATGCGTCTCCTCATGCCGAACAACTTTTACGCTCTGACTTTTGACCTCTGACCTTTACCTCTCCCACAATTTTGAATTATATGAAAAACAGTCAAAATCTATCTCCTCCTGGGATTTTCGCGTAACGTGCGCGAAACTTTTTTTACATGAACTTTGGACCAACACGGTCATCGCACAGCGGCCGGATTTCTTTTAAAGCGAAACATTATGTTTTAATAATTCACTCAATGTTGCAGTTATATGCAAATTATTCTTCTGCCTCTAAATCATACATGCAAAGTGACACGTTCATGGCATTTGGCAAATATGTAGAGGGTTAGTCCAAATATCACTGAAAGCAATCTTACTCCAATTGGCCAAAGGGGGGCGCTATACGAAGCGTTTGAAAACTCAAACTTTAAAGGGGCATAAGTCATGCCTTGTTTTGTTTAAAGACATGCAACTTGGTTACACGCGTGCCTTGACTCAAGCGGAAGCCATCCGTGTCTTTGTTAAGTAAGCTCCGTCCTTAGATTTTCCGCAATTTTGAGCAGTTTGTAAAACACTTAAACCCGCTTTTATTCCGGAACTTTCGCGTCACGTGCACGGAACTTTTTTTACATGAACTTTGGACCAATATCTAAAGATCTGTCAGATCGGATTTTTAAAAAATTGAAACATGCATTTTTAATAATTCAATAAATATTGCAAGTTGTATGCAAATTATTCTTCTGCCTCTAAAACATACATGCAAAGTAAAATTTTCATGATGAACTACTGTAGAGGGTTAGTCCAAACATCGCTGAAACCAATCTTACCCCAATTGGCCAAAGGGGGGCACTATATCATTTTGAAAGAAGGCGTCAAGTACATTACATGAAACTTTTTCTTTTTTCTTTTCTTTTTAAAAAAAATGACAAGTCCATCATGTGTGGCTGCTGTAGTGTAGTGGTCAGTGCCTGTGCCTGGTATACGGATGGTTGTCGGTTCAAACCCCACATCGGGTTGAGTTGATGTTAATATCCTGGATGCCATGGTATGTGCATATGTCAAACTCTTTAATGTTGACACGTCTGATCTAACTCCAGATCACGTTCATGTTTAAAATGAGCCCCACAACTACTGTAGATTTACATGAAACTTTTTCGTTTTTCTTTTCTTAAAAAAAAAAAAAATGACAGGTCCATTACGTGTGACTGTGGTAGTGTAGTGGTCAGTGCCTGTGCTTGGTGTACGGATGGTTGTCAGTTCAAATCCCACCTCGGGTTGAGTTGATGTTAACATCCTGGATGCCCATGGCATGTGCATATGTCAAACTCTTTAATGTTGACACGTCTGATCTAACTCCAGATCACGTTCATGTTTAAAATGAGCCCCACAACTACTGTAGATTTACATGAAACTTTTTCGTTTTTCTTTTCTTTTTTTTTTAAAATGACGGGTCCATAATGTGTGACTGCCGTAGTGTAGTGGTCAGTGCCTGTGCCTGGTATACGGATGGTTGGCAGTTCAAACCCCACGTCGGGTTGAGTTGATGTTAACATCCTGGATGCCCATGGCATGTGCATATGTCAAACTCTTTAATGTTGACACGTCTGATCTAGCTCCAGATCACGTTCATGTTTAAAATGAGCCCTTCTCTACCGGCTGTTTTTTTCTGTTTTGAGTAAAATGAGCCCTTCTCTACCGGCTGTTTTTTTCTGTTTTGAGTAAAAGAAAATATGATCACTCGAAAATGTCAGAAATACTCAGATTACATTTACTCAGATTGATTTCACCCCAAGCCTCCAAAATATAAAAAATAAATCAATAAAATCAAGGCACTCAAACTACATAGAACTTTTTTTTTTAAACAAACATGGTTAACAGATCCTGTGGCTGCCTAGTGTAGTGGTCAGGGCATATGCCTTTCATGCAGAAGGTCGTTGGATCGAATTCCGCTTGGGGTTTATATAAGCATAATACCATGACATTTAGTAGACTTTACAGTTTGGTTCCTTGAACAATGTCTGATATGGAGCCTTCCTAAAAATGTCCCCCAACCCCCCTTGATGTGTATTTTAATATCCGCCATTACTAAATAATGTATTTTGCATCATAAATCCTGAAACAAGCATTATAATACAAACTGTCATGTCTACACCTATGTTGTGATTTTCAAGGATTGCAATGATATCATGTACCAGCTCCAGTGGCCTAGTGGTTTGAGTGTCTGCCCTGAGACTAGGAGATCCGGGTTCAAACCCGGGTCGCGTCATACCAAAGATTCTAAAAAATGGGACCCAGTGCCTCCCTGCTTGAAACTCAGCATCAAGGGTTGGATTGGGGGTAACTCCCTGCGACATACTAGCGTCATGATGTACTTGTACATCAAGCTGCCTTACGCTACAGAAACAGGAGATAGGCTCCCGCCCTAGGAGATTCATAGCCTGGCTGATTCATATGGTCTTCATAGCTCAGCAAGGCTTACTATGTACATCATCAAACTGTGCATAGTATCACAGTTTTTTTATGTCTGTTGCATATAGGCCTACAGTCTTTTGCATACATGTTGTGTAGAGGCCAATTTGTGCTTTTACCTATAACCACCGATTAGTGTAAAACTTTGTATGCACACTTCCCAGAGGCCAAGGAAAAACCTGTGCCCTGCATTTTTCACATCTGCCATTTATAGCGCCACCAGAAGGCCGACTTACAGTATGTAAAACACATTCTTCGATATTACTCCTTCAGATTTTATCCGAAAATCACACAAATCAGTACACAGTAGTCTCTACAGTGATGTAATCATGACAGATTTGTCAGATATCATATTCTATCTAATTGGCTAACATTGAATTCCAAGGTTTGCAGGATTGCTCCTTTTTGAACAAAATGTCTCAAATCATGAAAGTAGCCTGCTATGTGTGTGAAATTTTGCACACACATTCCCACTAGGCCAAGGAACAGATGCCACCCTTCTCACATTGGCCTGTTATAGCGCCACCAGCGGGTCAATTTTTGCAAAACCCATTTTTGGAACAAAATGCTTCAAATCCCGCATGCAGCGTACAATTGCCGTGAAAGGCCCAAGAACACGTGGCACCCTTTTCACTTTGGCCTATTATAGAGTCACCACTAGGCCAAAAAAAACCTACCTGACCTGCCGGAGTCCTGTTCGGAAGAACACTGCTTCTAGTTTTTCTTTGATATTCTTCTTTGCTTTCCCTTGATGCCTTTTTGCTTTCCTGCTTTTTATGCCTTGGACACTTTATCGCTGCTTGCAGCTATATTTATCATTGTTGTTCTCAAGAAAGTTTCTATTTTATTCATAGGACCATAATAGGCACAGCAGAATTCACTGAGACGGCAATACAGTACAATATAGACCGAAATATAGAGTATAAATACCTGGGTTATGGGTACTGTATACATTTACATGCTCAATATAATACTAATAACTAAATGTAGTATACTGTAGCAATTACAAACAGAGTGGGCTGAGCTTAACACTGAGGATTATACTGTGTAGATATAGGAGCATTAGAGACTAATGTCCATGATGATGCTGTAGGCCAGTGGTTCTCAACCTTTTCAGGCGGCGACCCGACAAATAATGATATTATAACTGGGGACCCCCCAAATAATGATATTATAACTGGGGACCCCCCAAATAATGATATTATAACTGGGGACCCCCCAAATAATGATATTATAACTGGGGACCCCCCAAATAATGATATTTTAACCCTACGAGCACTAAAGAGTTGAGGCATTACATTTTGTATAACATGGTTCTATTGTGAAAATAGCAGATCTCAGCCCCTTCTCACCCCCTCTAGGTGAGAATATGTTGCAGATCTACATGCTCAACAGCTCAACAACTCAACAATGCCTCATGCGAGGCGCTGTGAGCATATGTAGATCTGCTATTTTCACAATTTCTTCCTCTAATATTTGACAATTTGGCCAATGTTTAATTTGTCATTTTAGAGGTATTAAAAAGTCCTTAAATTGTCACTTAAGAAATGTGCAAATGCCATCTTTATACTTAAAACTTTATGTTGATGTGTTTACTGTTGAGTGAGAAAACAAATACATGTTGCAAATAAAGTTAATCATCTGGGGATCCCCCAAAATAATTTGGGGGGACCCACAGGTTGAGAACTACTGCTGTGATGGGTAGTTCCTTGGGTCAGTGGGTGATCCAGTGATTTCATGTTCAGCGGGGCCTGTGCACTGTGGTTATGATAATACATGTAGTGCTTAAGTAGTGCTCACGTTGTTTTCCAGCAAGATAACATTAGACAAAAAAGTAGTACAGTACAAGTACAGTTAAACACCCTGCCTAAACGGAACATCCACAAACACAGGGTAGGGGAAACAAGGGGATGGGCTAAGGTAAGGGGGTGGTGCTCACTTCTCGCCTGTCTATGGGAGAAGTGATAACTACCTCCGCCTCTGGCCTCCTGAAAGGTGAGTTTTCAGGGCAGTTTTGAAGGAGGCCACTGAGCTACAGCTACAGGACATGATGTGCGCTATGTCCTCTTGTCCACGTCAACTTGACAACTACCTATAACCTATCAATCAATTCATTCATTCATTCAAATCTATAGATTTATTTTGTTCTTCTTTCCTTTCGTGCCTTACAGAACTGTGATGTGCTTGTTAGTTTTGGCAATTCTCCAAAAGGCAATTAACATCAAAGAGGCAAAGACACATTCCCCTGCAGACTACTGTACATAGCAGTCTATAGTCTATTTTTATGTATACTGTCTAAACAAGACAAAGGTGGAAAGCCTCAACCACTTTCAGATGTCATGTAGAGAGATTAAGCTCTTTCAGTCCAAATGCATATTTGGCTGTACAATAGTGCATATGACAGACGACAGACGAGACAATACTTTGTAAGAATCACAAGAGTGTTCTGTACCTAATTGCATGTTTCATCCTTGCTCTTTGTCCTGCGTCACTAGCTGTCGCCTACACAGAAGCAGTCGGGCTAGTTGAATTCCTTCCATTGAGGCCGTTCTTTTTTCAGGTTGAGAGAGAGGACCATTGGCAAAGGAAAGGTTAATGCATCATCATGTCTGTCTTTCATTGTTGTGCCTTTCTCTTGTGTCCTTGCACGCCAGTTTTAGGCATCAGGAAGAACCATGCGCTATCTTCACTTGCTCATCTTTATTGAGCAAGTGAAGACAGTGTTGAGGTGTCCCTGATTGCTTCCGATAGGCTACGTAACGTGTCTACTTCACCAATGCACGTGCCAAAAAGAGACTTCTTATTAATTTAAGGGATATTTCACTTTCATTTTATCATCTAATCAGGCTT
Source organism: Nannobrachium achirus (assembly GCF_963921795.1). NCBI lineage: Eukaryota > Metazoa > Chordata > Actinopteri > Myctophiformes > Myctophidae > Nannobrachium > Nannobrachium achirus. The sequence continues at coordinate 50,851,165 of NC_137825.1, forward strand.
TTGTGTACACCCTGGACAGATTTTAAGTTGCTTGATTCAGTATGTAGATATTTGATATTCATTTTATCAGACACACCTCCTTCTTATACACACATTGTAACTTCAAACTCCATTTTAACCATGATAAATTCAGCAAATATGCCCATCCTTTTTTCTGGTGACTCCTGGCACCCTCCTAATATGTGAGCTGGCCGTGTTTTCTTTTTGATAACTTTTTTCATTTATTTTTATACATTTATTTATTGTGCTTAATTTGTCTAATTATCCCCCAAAATGATAAAACAATAAGAAAAAAGTTTTTGAAAAAACACGTTAAACACATCAAATATCTAAATACTGAATCAAGCAACTCAAAATCAGGTTGTTCACAAAAGCCTGAGTGGACAATAAAATGACCAAAAGAGAAAGTGACCAAAAGAGAAAGTGAAATATCCCTTTAACTCTTTTCCCATTTTATAATTGTTTTTCAGCTGTTGGGGTTTTGTTTTGTTTCTTTTTTTCTCTCTCGCCTATATTCTGTCACTTAATAAAAAGCATCTGATGAACTTACTGGTGTCGTGAGCGATTCACTAAAAACACTATACCATGGGGCGCCCACTGGCCTGGTGGTCAAGGCGCATACCACATAATAGGCTATGATGCCTGCTGGCGTCGCCGGTTCGATTCCCGATCCGGACGACCTTTGCCACATGTCATTCCCCATCTCTTTCCCCATTTCCTGTCAGCCTACTCCTATCAAATAAGGCATAAAAAGCCCAAAAAACATATCTAAAAAAAACAACAAAAAAAACACCATGCAGAGGGTGTTTGTGCATACTTGTTGCAGTTTGATGTTATTTGTCCATCTGAACTAACTATTAAGAAAAAGAAACAGAAGATACTACAAAACAAACAAAATGTCCAACGTTAAATCATTCTCAGATCTTTCTCACGTCTCTTAAACACACAAATATAATACTGTATGCATTCCTATTACATAACCACGGGTTCTTTTGTCCCTGAGGCACCTACAGTACACTACTCAAGCACATCTGGGATACTGGCGTGTTGAAAGTATAATTGTTCAGAAGGATAATGACAGCAGACAGCCTTTGTTACATGCAGTACAGTAGCATGTCACGGTTCTTAAAAATGTTCCAACCTTTCAACATGTCACAAAATTGCCCTTTGTCATGCTTGGGGCTGTACATGAGTCCCATACTGTACTATGATTATAGCTAATCCAAGGCTACTAATTGTTTATATTTATACAAATATTTGTATGACTGATACAATGATTACCATGAGAGTATACTAAATGTTTATGTTGTCTGCTGCTTAATCGAAGACTGAGCAAGGACCCAGAGTGGACAAATGTAACCGAAGTGGTACACTCAGTTAACACAAGGATTTTTGTATGCATTTCTTTACATTGAGGATGTAGATATACCGGTATTAATACCTGCCCATCAAGTTAATCACGCACGTGGCCAGGCACGCACGCACTTCAACAGGGGGTCTGGGTCCTAGGGGATCCTTAGAGTTACTACAGGGGGTCCACTAAATATTTGTTTGATATGTCGCGGGTTCGAGTCCCGATCCCGATGACCTTTTCTGCGTGTCACACTCACCCCTCTCTCCCCTCCCCAACTATTATATCAATAAAGGCCAAAAAAAAAAGAAAAAAAAAAAAAAAACATTGTCCAAATTGTCTATTATGCAAGAAAGAGGCAAACATTTTGAAAATAGACGATCTACAAGCTCACAACACCTTGCGTGAGCTTGTAGATCTGCTATTTTCACAATATGTATCTGTGGAACCGAGTAGAAATTAAATATAGTGCCTGTTTATCAGGGTGGGGGGTCCCCAGTCCAATATGGTTATTTTGGTCATCGACGGTCGAGGCCTGAAAAGTTGAGAACCACTGACTTAGAGGAAACCCATGCACTTTAAAAGTGGAATACTTTGAAGCTAGTCTCAAATATCTCAACGCTCACCTGATATTGATGAGACAATCAGCTAAATATGCTGAGCTTTGAAAGAATGTTATTAAGTTGCTTGGCAGGCGTTGTGTTGCATAAAACATGTATGTAAGTTGTAACACAATGTGTAGTGGGAGTCCTTGCTTCGTCGCTCTAAGCCGTGGCCTGGAAAAAGTTGAAGACCCCCTGCTTTAAATGATGAATGTACTTTACATCAATATCTGTCAATATTTGTATACTTTTCCAAAATGTTAAGCTTTGTTTTGGCTTAACCATGTGTTTCTGTTACCCATTGGAGTCACTGTTTCAAGCATATTCATTCCTCGTATTAGTTTGTAGGAATGTGGTTTCTAAGATAGTCACAAAAACATTCCAGGTAATCTCCTCTCTTTATTTCCTGATGCCATGTCCAATAGGAATAAGGACATTTCTGAATGCCTTGGTTAATATTGAGGACTAACTTATGGGAGGGGCATAAGACAGTACTTAAAGAGTGCTGCAAACATGAACTCTGTAGTTGCACAATGGCTTTGTGGACATGGGCCTGTGTGTTGACTGTGCTGAACTTCTTTGTTGAAGGTGAGTTGGCTCACTGGACAGACCGGCACATTTTTGTTAAAGTGTGGTAGCCGGAATGAGAGAAAAAAAAAAAATATATGGCTGTGTATATCTCTCGTTCAAATGTCATTGTTTCAAGTTGTCTATTCAAATCACAGGTTGTGTGTAATATGATGATGAATTGTAAACCTTTGCTTGTATATGGCTACATTATATATAGCCATATATATATATATATATATATATATATATATATATATATATATATATATATATATATATATATATATATATATATATATATATGGATTTGACATCAGATGCAAAAAACAAAAGCATTGTTTTCCTAGGCTAAAACAAATTAACACTCCTTTCTTTTGTCAGAAAGTGTCAATGTAACAATATGTAAATGTTTCTTAGAATTGATATTGTTACACAATCATTAATGTGAACATATCAATTATGTTATGTCTTTCCATAGATGGATATTCTCAACTTAATGGTAAGTTGCAAATGGTTAATTTTCATTTTCAAACCTTTTTGTCAACAAATGTTCCTGTTTTTTTTTTTACTTTATTTGCAGTTGCAGCAGTATGGTGAATGAATGTTTCCATTGCACATTTTCCATAAGAAAGAAAGAAAGAAAGAAAGAAAGAAAGAAAGAAAGAAAGAAAAAGAAAAAGAAAGAAAGAAAGAACATATTTTGTAGTATTAATTGTATAACCCATCAGGATGTATCTTTTCCAGTGTGCGGTACTCCTCCACTCAACAACAGGATAGTTGGAGGTGAGGATGCTCCAGCAGGCAGTTGGCCGTGGCAGGCCAGTATTCAGAGGTTTCGCCGCCACGTTTGCGGTGGTTCCCTCATCAACAAGGAATGGGTTCTGACAGCTGCTCACTGCTTCTCAAGGTAAATGAGTCATTTAATTTAACTAATAATTATCAACTAATAATTATGGTCACAACCTTTGCTGATGGAGGCACAACTTGAGAGAACTGTAAGACTTTAGGACTATAACTTTTCACTGTTATATTTGAAACAATGCTATGCCTTAAAGGAGTAGTTCACCCCAAAATGACTTTTTTTCTATTGATTACTCATGCCATGGAGACTTGAGTTCTATAATATCTTTTAGTATTTGTCGCATTCCTAAGACAAAACAATGATTATAGTAAATGTACCCCCATTGATTACCCCCAAATGCATTTGTGTCCCCATTCAGAATCAATGGGGGTAAATTTGTTGTAATAAAATTATTGTCTTAGGAATACAACAAAAAAATAAAAATACAAGTTTCCATGGCATATAATAAGTAATCAATAGAAAAAAAGTCCTTTTGGGGGTGAACTACTCCTTTAACCTTTGTACCCGACTGGAGTCCCTTTTATGCCCATTTATGGAGATCCCTGATGTCATCAGTAGATGCCCAAATGTCTTTACTTATCTACAAGCTCACAATAGTTTTTACTGGTGATGGTTTTCACACCCATTGTATTTAAATATGAAAAAGTGGTTTGGCCAACTCTCGCAGTTCGTAGATTCTGCAATATTGTGTTTTATTTCTTGTGGCATGTTACTGGATATTCGACACGCTCACAGACACACATTAGATGTATCAGATATATCAGTCATCATTTATGTTGCTCCACACAAATGGAACAAACTTCAGGACCCCCCCAAACTGGTTTGATTGATCTTCATAGCGACAGTCACATTAGCTAGGGTGCAGTTCTTTTTTAATTTTTTTCTTTTTTTGCATTTTGTCCCCGAAAAAGAGAGCTTGCTCTCGGTCTACCCTTATTAATAAAGGTCAAAAGAAGCAGGCCAAAGGAAAAAATAAATAAAAATAGAATGCTTTGTGTTGCGCCACATTGTGAGCTTGAAGATCAGCTATTTTCACAGTATGGTTTGAAACTGGTTGGTCAGGTCACGGTTTTCGGGATATGTGAACTACTATAACTATTGTCAGAATCAGAAACAGCTTTATATGTATTTAATTTGCATCGTTCCCATCGTATCGTTATTTTCCATAGAAGAAAGAGAGGAAGGAAGGGGGGGGGGGGGAGAGGGGGAGGAGATCAAACTAGAAAAACAAAATACAAGATATCTACATATTTACATGTTACCTGAGATAAGATATAAAAGGTGCGTGAGCAATGCATGGCAGCAGATGTGTACTGAGCATGACATACTTGAAACGAACATTAGTTAGAAAAGGCAACTTGTAGGATGGGGAGACAAGGCAGCAGACAGTGCAGCAAAGACTATTCTTTCTGTGGCATCTTGGGGAACTTGGTGTGACAAGGGATGTAATGTTAAAGTTCTACAAGGCTGAAATGGTGCTCAACTGCTCAATGGATTCTTTTACATTAATGATAATAGCCTATTTCTTTCTCTGACAATTTTACATAAAATTTTTTAAATGTTTCTTACCATTTCTTTCTCCAGCACAAACACCCGTCGTTGGCGGATTTCACTGGGGCGACAGAACCTGAGAGGCAGAAATCCGAATGAAGTGTCCAGGAGAATAGCACAAATCATTTTACATCCAGACTATGACAGTGACAGCAGTGACAATGATGTTGCTTTACTCAGACTGTCCTCACCAGTCAGTTTCACTGACTACATCAGACCTGTCTGTCTGGCAGCCAGTGACAGTGTGTTCAACAGTGGCGCTGAAAGCTGGGTCACTGGCTGGGGTAGAATCCAGGAGGGAGGTGAGTTTTGCTTGCATTTGGGAAAGGTGATTTTGGAAACATATATCTTGATTAAAGGGAAATGCAGTGTGTTGCTAGGTTCAACCAATGTTGTTTCTCTGTCCCTCAGTACCTTTGCCATTCCCCAAAGCATTACAAGAAGTAGAGGTCCCAGTTGTGGGGAACAGACAGTGTAACTGTCTCAATGGAGTGGGTACAATCACAGACAACATGATCTGTGCTGGTCTGTTGGCTGGAGGCAAGGACTCATGCCAGGTGTGATATTTTACTACTTTTGGTAATTGTTAAATACAATGTAACCGAATCCCAAATCCAAATCTGTGTAAAGTGGTTAAAAGCAGGGTATTGAACTTGCGATCAGCTTGCTGGTGCCTGCATAATCAATAGTTACTTACATTTTCTGGCACCAACACACAACAATACGAGATGGCCAAGTCAGTCACAACATTTTCAGACTTCAAGCTGATTTGGTTTGGTTATACTTGAATAATGTTGATGAGATTTGACAGAAAGTTTGACATATAAATACTTTTGCTTCACAGGGCGACTCAGGAGGGCCAATGGTCAGCAAGCAGGGCTCCATCTGGGTTCAGTCTGGAGTTGTTAGCTTTGGTTTTGGCTGTGCTCGTCCCAATCTGCCTGGGGTTTACTCCAGAGTGTCCCGTTATGAGTCATGGATCAACTCCCTCATCGAAACTGACAAGCCAGGCTTCGTCCAGTTTACCTCCAGTGGAATAGATGCTGACAACAGCTACACCTGCTCTGGCCTACCAGATCCTGTTACCCCAGTGCCAGCCATTACTACCACCGTCACAGAACTGCCACCTGTAGTTTTACCAACTGCAGAAGGTATGGAGTGATAAATGTCAGAAGTTCTAAAAGTAAATGTATTTTTTTTTCTCTTATTCAATCGTTATAGTACTCTGCAATAGTATTACTTACATGAATGCTGATTCTCGTCTAGTGTGTGGAATCACGCCATTCAACAACAGGATAGTTGGAGGTGAGGATGCTCCAGTAGGAAGTTGGCCTTGGCAGGCCAGTCTGCAAAGGTTTGGCCAACATATTTGTGGTGGTTCCCTCATCAACAGGGAGTGGGTGATGTCTGCAGCTCACTGCTTTTTCAGGTTTGTACTGAGAACATCAAAAGGTGTCACCGTTTCAATAGCATTTGCATGCACTGGTTTCTTGTATGTTATTGCTAATATTTAATTCTCTCAAAATAACAATTATACATAATTATGATTTATTATGTTTCTCATCCGTTTTCCTCCAGCACAAGCACCACTGGTTGGCAAATCTCACTGGGGAGACAGAACCTGGAGGGCAGTAATCCAAATGAAATCTCCAGGACAGTAGCACAAATCATTATACATCCAGACTATGACAGTTCCAGCAGTGACAATGATATTGCTGTACTCAGACTCTCCTCACCAGTCAGTTTCACTGACTACATCAGACCTGTCTGTCTGGCAGCCAGTGACAGTGTGTTCAACAGTGGCACTGATAGCTGGGTCACTGGCTGGGGTGCAATCGAGGAGGGAGGTGAGTTTTGCATGTATCATTGGGAAAGATTGTTTTAGAAAAATATCACTTGATTATTATTGGAAAAAATCATTGTGTTGCTATGTTTGACCAATGTCTTTCTTTCTGTCCCTCAGTACCTTTGCCATTCCCTGAAACATTACAAGAAGTAGAGGTCCCAGTTGTGGGGAATAGACAGTGTAACTGTCTCAATGGAGTGGGTACAATCACAGACAACATGATCTGTGCTGGTCTGTTGGCTGGAGGCAAGGACTCATGCCAGGTGTGATATTTTGCTTGTTTTGATAATTGTTCAAATGTAACCAAACCCCAAACCCAAATCTTTGTGAAGCCTGACATTTAGTGGTTAAAAGCAGGTTATTGAACTTGCAATCAGCTAGTAGCTGGTGCCAGGTGACATAACTACAGTATGTGTTATACTGTACTTACATCTCCTGGCACCAACACCAGCCAATATGAGTTTTCCAGGTCAGTGCCCCGATTTTACTGATTAGTGTCGGATGTCAAGCAGATTGGGTTTGGTTACACTTGAACATAATGCCAAAGAAATGACATGAATACGTTTGCTTCTCAGGGCGACTCAGGAGGTCCAATGGTCAACAAACAGGGATCCGTCTGGGTCCAGTCTGGAATCGTCAGCTTTGGTTTTGGCTGTGCACGTGCTGAGCTGCCTGGGGTTTACTCCAGAGTGTCCCGTTATGAGTCCTGGATCGACTCCCTCATCCAAACTGACAAGCCAGGCTTTGTCCAGTTCACCTCCAGTGGAATAGATGCTGACAACAGCTTCACCTGCTCTGGCCTACCAGCTCCTGTTACCCCGGTGCCAGCCATTACAACCACTACCACAACCACAACCACGGAACCAACAACTGTTACCACAGTGCCAGCCATTACAACCACTACCACAACCACAACCACGGAACCAACAACTGTTACCACAGTGCCAGCCATTACAACCACTACCACAACCACAACCACGGAACCAACAACTGTTACCACAGTGCCAGCCATTACAACCACAACCACGACCACAGAACCAACGCCTGTAGTTTTACCAAGTGCAGAAGGTATGCATGGAGTAATACAGGCCTTGTCAGAAGCACTAACAGTAAATGTTTCTCTTTCTCGATCTTTATAGTACTCCGATATAGTATGACTAACATCAACATTGATTCTTGTCTAGTGTGTGGAATCACACCATTCAACAACAGGATAGTTGGAGGTGAGGATGCTCCAGTAGGAAGTTGGCCGTGGCAGGCCAGTCTTCAGAGGTTTGGCCAACATATTTGTGGTGGTTCCCTCATCAACAGGGAGTGGGTGATGTCTGCTGCTCACTGCTTTTTCAGGTTTGTACCTAGAACATCAATGTGTCACAATTTCAATAGCTTTACATGCACTGCTTTCTTTTATAATACTGCAAATATTTAATTCTCTCCAATAACATCATTATACATACGATTTATACATGTTTCTCACCCGTTTTCCTCCAGCACAAGCACTGCTGGTTGGCAGATTTCACTGGGGAGACAGAACCTGGAGGGCAACAATCCAAATGAAGTCTCCAGGACAGTAGCACAAATTATTTTACATCCAGACTATGACAGTTCCAGCAGTGACAATGATATTGCTGTACTCAGACTCTCCTCACCAGTCAGTTTCACTGACTACATCAGACCTGTCTGTCTGGCAGCCAGTGACAGTGTGTTCAACAGTGGCGCTGATAGCTGGGTCACTGGCTGGGGTAATATCCAGGAGGGAGGTACGTTTTGCATGTATCATCGGGAAAGATTGTTTTAGAAAAAAATATCACTTGATTGATTGAAAAAAAAAAACATTGTGTTGCTGTGTCTGACCAATGTCTTTCTTTCTGTCCCTCACATTCAGTACCTTTGCCATTCCCCGAAACATTACAAGAAGTAGAGGTCCCAGTTGTGGGGAATAGACAGTGTAACTGTCTCAATGGAGTGGGTACGATCACAAACAACATGATCTGTGCTGGTCTGTTGGCTGGAGGCAAGGACTCATGCCAGGTGTGATATTTTACTAGTTTGTGTAATTGTCAATATGTAACCAAACTTTAAACCAGAATCTGTGTGAAACCTGACATTCAGTGCTTAAAAGCAGGGTGTTGAACTTGCAATCAGTGAGTAACATTATGTGTTATACTGTAAATTACATCTCCTGGCACCAACACCAGCCAATATGAGATGGCCAGGTCAGTACCCTGATTTTACCGAGTGTCAGATGTCAAGCAGATTGGGTTTGATTACACTTGAAGTTGAACACATGTAAACCAAAAAAGGTAAGAAGGTTTGACATGTAAAAAATGTTGCTTCTCAGGGTGACTCAGGAGGACCGATGGTCAACAAACAGGGATCCGTCTGGGTCCAGTCTGGAATCGTCAGCTTTGGTTTTGGCTGTGCACGTGCTGAGCTGCCTGGGGTTTACTCCAGAGTGTCCCGTTATGAGTCCTGGATCGACTCCCTCATCCAAAATGACAAGCCAGGCTTCGTCCAGTTTACCTCCAGTGGAATAGATGCTGACAACAGCTTCACCTGCTCTGGCCTACCAGATCCCGTTACCCCGGTGCCAGCCATTACAACCACTACCACTACCACAGAACCAACACCTGTAGTTTTACCAAGTGCAGAAGGTAGGAATTGAGTAAAACAATTCTCTTCAGAAGTACAGAAACTGTGTTTTAATTTTTGCAAATCTTTATTGTACCCTGCAATAACTTCCATCCACATTGATTCTTGTCTAGTGTGTGGAATCACGCCATTCAACAACAGGATAGTTGGAGGTGAGGATGCTCCTGTAGGAAGTTGGCCGTGGCAGGCCAGTCTGCAGAGGTTTGGCCAACATATTTGTGGTGGTTCCCTCATCAACAGGGAGTGGGTGATGTCTGCTGCTCACTGCTTTTTCAGGTTTGTACTGAGAACATCAAAAGGTGTCACAATTTCAATAGCATTACATGCACTGGTTTATTTCGACCCTCTTTTATATTATTGCTAATATTACTTTTTCTCAAAATACCATAAGTATACGTAAGATTTATGTTTCTCACCTTTTCTTTCTCCAGCACAAGCACCACTGGTTGGCAGATTTCACTGGGGCGACAGAACCTAGAGGGCAACAATCCAAATGAAGTCTCCAGGACAGTAGCACAAATCATTATACATCCAGACTATGACAGTGACAGCAGTGACAATGATATTGCTGTACTCAGACTCTCCTCACCAGTCAGTTTCACTGAATACATCAGACCTGTCTGTCTGGCAGCCAGTGACAGTGTGTTCAACAGTGGCGCTGATAGCTGGGTCACTGGCTGGGGTGCAATCGAGGAGGGAGGTGAGTTTTGCTTGTATAATTAGAAAATATCGTTTTAGAAACATATCACTTGATTAACAGAGAAAAAAACATTGTGTTGCTTCTGTATGTTTGACCATTGTGTTTCTTTCTCTGTCCCTCAGAGCCTTTGCCATTCCCCCAAACATTACAAGAAGTAGAGGTCCCAGTTGTGGGGAATAGACAGTGTAACTGTCTCAATGGAGTGGGTATAATCACAGACAACATGATCTGTGCTGGTCTGTTGGCTGGAGGCAAGGACTCGTGTCAGGTGTGATATCTTTTACTTGTTTTGGTAATTGTTGAAATGTAACCAAAACCCCAAAATCTTTGTGAAGTCTGACATTCAGTGGTTAAAAGCAAGGTATTGAACACCAGGTGTCTCCTGGCACCAACACCAGGCAGCCAATATGAGATGGCCAGGTCAGTGCCCTGATTTTACCGATAAGTGTCAGACTTCAAGCAGATTTGCTTTGGTTACACTTGAACAAATTTCACGAGAATTGATGGAAAGTTTGACATATAAATACTTTTGCTTCTCAGGGTGACTCAGGAGGTCCAATGGTCAACAAACAGGGATCCGTCTGGGTCCAGTCTGGAATCGTCAGCTTTGGTTTTGGCTGTGCACGTGCTGAGCTGCCTGGGGTTTACTCCAGAGTGTCCCGTTATGAGTCCTGGATCGACTCCCTCATCGAAGCTGACAAGCCAGGCTTCGTCCAGTTTACCTCCAGTGGAATAGATGCTGACAACAGCTTCACCTGCTCTGGCCTACCAGCTCCTGTTACCCCGGTGCCAGCCATTACAACCACTGTCACAGAACCACAACCCGCCGTTTTACCAAGTGCAGAAGGTAGGAATGGAGTAATGAAGGCCTGTCCATAGAATCTCCGAAACCTCCGAAAAGTTTGGTTGCGACTTTCCGACGTGCACATTCCTTAACTCTAATTCGGTGTAATGCTTTTCGGAAGTCTCGAGTGACGTCACTTTGTAGTCGTTTCCGCCGAAAGGTTCGATTTCGGAGAAAGTATGGACAGGCCTTGACATTCTCTTCAGAAGTACAGAAACTTTGTTTGAATTTTTCTAAATCTTTATTGTACCCTGCAATAGTCTGACTTCCATCAACATTGATTCTTGTCCAGTGTGTGGAATCACTCCACTCAACAACAGGATAGTTGGAGGTGAGGATGCTCCAGTAGGAAGTTGGCCGTGGCAGGCCAGTCTGCAAAGGTTCGGTTTCCATGTTTGTGGTGGTTCCCTCATCAACAGGGAGTGGGTGATGTCTGCAGCTCACTGCTTTTCCAGGTTTGTACTGAGAACATCACAAAACAACACAAAAGGTGTCACAATTCCAATACCTTTATAGCAGGGGTCTTCAAAAGGGGTCCAGGGCCCCTAGTGGGTCCTCAGAGTTACTACAGGGGGTCCTTCAAATCTTTGTGCGATAGAAACCTTTTTTCTCCTTTTTTATATTAACCACCACTTGAACCCTAACGTCCATATTCAGAGAACTTTAGCCAAAAATAGCAGATCTACAAGCTCACAACGCCTCGCACGTTATTTTCGGCAAAGAGGTTTGGTCTAGAGGGGAAAAGGTCAAGTTTATTAAGTTTGACGTTTGTAATTGACGGTTCAAGTGGTTACATGTCTGATAACACAAATTGACATGAATCCAAATACACTGATGATTGTGCTGTCAAACGATGAAACTATATGGAATCTGGGGGTCTCTGCTTCATCGCTCTCTCAGCTAAGGGGTCCTTGGCCTGAAAACGTTGAAGACCCCTGCTTTATAGTACTGTGTTCTTGTATTGCTAATATTTCGCTCTCTCACAATAACATAATTATACATAAGATGTATACATGTTTCTCACTCTTTTTCCCCCCGCAGCACAAGCACTGCTGGTTGGCAGATTTCACTGGGGCGACAGAACTTGCAGGGCAGCAATCCAAATGAAGTGACCAGGGGAATAGCACAAATCATTATACATCCAGACTATGACAGTGCCCGCAGTGACAATGATATTGCTGTACTCAGACTCTCCTCACCAGTCAGTTTCACTGACTACATCAGACCTGTCTGTCTAGCAGCCAGTGACAGTGTGTTCAACAGTGGCACTGATAGCTGGGTCACTGGCTTTGGTACAATCGAGGAGGGAGGTGAGTTTTGCTTGTGTCATTGGGAAAGATCGTTTTAGATTAAAACAATAAATACAAATAAAAAATAACACTTGATTGTTTGGAAAACCATTTTTGTGCTAACTTTGACTTCTTTGTCTTTCTCTGTCCCTCAGTACCTTTGCCGTTCCCCCAAACACTACAAGAAGTAGAGGTCCCAGTTGTGGGGAATAGACAATGTAGCTGTCTTAATGGAGTGGGTACAATCACAAACAACATGATCTGCGCTGGTCTGTTGGATGGAGGAAAGGACTCATGCCAGGTGTGATATTTTACTACTTTTGGTAATTGTTAATAGAATGTAACCCAACCCAATTTCTTTGTCAATGCTGCCACCCAGTGGTGAAAAGCAGGATATTATCTGAGCATCTGGTTTGGCTGGTGTAGTGACATTATACTTCTACAAGCTGGTGCCAACAAGACCAGCCAGTAGCAGATGGCCAGTTCAGTACATTGGTTTTAACAATAAGAGTACGATTTCACACGGTTTTGGGTGTTAGACTTGGTTGCACTTTAAAACACATTTAGACCTGAAATACCGAGGGTAAATATTGATATGTCTACATGTCTTCAGTTCGACTAATAGGGTTAGGGTTAGGTTTTAGGGTTAGGTCTAGGCATAGTGGTTAACATTCACCAAGGTTAGCATTCACCAGCGTCGGCAGGGTAGCATTTCACCAGGTTAGCATTCACCAACGTCGAACTAATGGGTCGTCGAACAAATGCTACGTCCCAATATCGACACGCTCCCGAATACCTATAGGCTACATTGTTTCCTTTCAAGCCCGGGAACACCTCTGTCACATTAGCTGTTGCTAAATGTATATTTCAGAAAACTTAAGCTTAATACAGGGTTCCCACACATTTTTACCAATTCATTTCCAAAACATTTCCAAAACTTTTCCAGAATATTTAACCCAATTTCCAGGACTATATAACAATAATTCAGCTCAATAACAGGTCGCTTACTCCTATGCGCAATGCCCAAAGACAGGTAGTGTATGCCAGTGGTTCTCAACTTTTTCAGGCCGTGAACCCCGAAATAATCATGTTTTAACTGGGGACCCGGCACCCTGACGAGCACTAATAGTTGAGGAATTTTGTATAACACGGTTCTATTGTGAAAATATTGCGAGGCGTTGTGAGCATGTAGATCGGCTATTTTCACAATTTCTGCCTCTAATATTTGACAATTTGGCCCATGTTTAATTTGTCATTTCAGAGGTAAATCAATAACCAAAGACAAAGACAATACATAGCTATTTTTTCCAGGACCTTCCAGGACCCTTGATAAATTCCAAAACTTTTCCAGTATTGGAAGAATATTTTTTCTAATTTCAAAACATTTCCAGGAATTTCATGACCGTGGGAACCCTGTTAATAGATGTTTTTATAACATGGCCTCAGTTCTAAATGGGTTTGAATATTATGAGAATTGACCAAATAATTTGACATGTACTCTACAATTGCTTTTTGCTGCTCAGGGCGACTCAGGAGGTCCAATGGTCCACAAGCAGGGCTCCGTCTGGGTCCAGTCTGGAGTTGTCAGCTTTGGTTTTGGCTGTGCACGTGCTGAGCTACCCGGGGTTTACTCCAGAGTGTCCCGTTACCAGTCGTGGATCGACTCCCTCATCCAAACTGACAAGCCAGGCTTCGTCCGGTTCACCTCCAGTGGGATAGATGCTGACGACAGCGTCAACTGCCCTGGCTTACGGGCTCCTGTTGTTACCCCAGTGCCGGCCATTACGACCAAAACCTCCGATCCACCAGTATGTCCAGAAACGCATGTATGCACATGTGTCCCGACAACCCAAGCACCTGAAATGCCAGCCTTGAGTGCAGAGGGTCAGTAACGAAATCTGATTTTCACTCACCACAATTATATTATCAATGTGTTCATGATATATCCATGTAATCTGTTGAATTGCTTCAAGTACTTTAGCCATTTGACCTTGAGTGTCCCTATAGTTCCAGTTAAAGTGCAGAATTTAAGATGTTACAGTAATTGAGAATGAAATAAAAGGCATGATTAATACTATGTTGTTTATACCATTATACAGATTTTGTTTAATTGTTTGAAATGAAAATTCCATTGCAGATGACATCCGAAATGACATTTTATTTAACAATCTAATGTAATAAACATAATTAACACACAGCAATACTAGACTATTGACCTACAGTCAAAAAATATTTTCTAACATCAATTCTAACATCTATATAGCATGTTTAAAATGTACAATGACACCTGACTAAACAACCGGTGACTGCTTTTTTTAATGTAAATGTATTATACAGTATGTAAAATATTCAACAATGATCAACAGGGTAAACCCTATAACAATTTCCTAAAGGGGTATAACGTCTGTGGTTTATACATTCATCTACCATGCATATTTAATTACACAATTTGCATATTTGAATAAATTAGCAGAAATAACAAGTAGAGTTCAACTTTGGTGGTGGTTTTGGTGGTGGTTTTGTGATAAGTGGAAGTAACAAAAAAAGAAAGGTTCGACACTGTAGCTCCCTTTTGAAGACTTTATTTTTGGTACCACATGAGGGGCTGAGTGGTTTTGTGGTAAGTGAATGAATATTTTATCTCACTCAGATAGATGCAAGGACATTTGTAGTGTAACCATTGGGCATATTTATTTAGCTTAATTAGCATATGTTATGCATTATGTAATGACTCAAAGCAAACACTGTCCTTTTCTTTTCAATATTCCAAATGCTTTTTTACAAATATTTGTATACCTGTACCAACTGATCACTACAGACTAGAGGCAGTAAATATCACAATGTGTTATTTGTCCATACAATAAGCTACAGTAATAGAGCCATAAACATGTATATTTCTGTATTATTTATTATGTCAATATTTCTGTTAACCAATGGTCACTACCAAACTTTTACCAGTTGATATTGAGGTGGTTCTTCTTGTAGAATCAATTTCTATACAATAATCATATTATAATGAGGATTTTAGATGACATATTGCAGATAAACTATGCAAATCAACTGTAAGCTCATTGTTAAGGCATGAGATATTCTCATCATAGCAAATCAAATGTTTTTAGTACCCGGTATCAATAAGCTTTGGGCTTATCAAGCTTCTTATTGAGCATAGCGGCCCATGATGTCATGTTTAAACAATCAAGACAAGAGGCGATCAAGACATTATTACAGTACTATTCATAATATAAAGCCATTTAACACTTATGCACACTAATGAATGATTGTTTTAATGATATTTAATGATATTTGTTACTTCTGTCAATTGTCATCTTCGCAGATTTGGTCAGCAACAAACTCACAGTCACAACAACTGGCCAATAAAAAAAAAGATACCAGTTACTGTATGTTCTGAATTTGCCATCACATATCTTTCCACAAAATATTAGTAAATGCTCAATATTTGGCTCGATAAAAGCCTGGCTCAATAAGCAGGATCAACAAGGTGCTCATTATCAATAAAAACAAAACCAGACAGGCCTTCAAACCAAAACAAGCTCCATCCCTAATTGTAAAGCCCAGGGTGTGCATTACGCATTTAGGCCTAGAATTATTGACTGCTTTAACCAGTGAAAAATAGCAGATATACAAGCTCACAGCACGGCACCGAGTGCCGCGCTGCGAGCTTGTAGATCTGCTATTTTTGAAAAAGTCATGAAAATGTGTGCAAATCTTTGAATATATGTATTTTCAAAGCGAACGGTTGTAACTCAAATTTTGCTTCTGGGTGGTCCCTGGAACTAAATATTTTGAGATGCGGGTCCGTGGCCAAATAAATATCATTTTGGGGGTCCTTCACATGAAAAGATTTGAGCACCACTGACACAGTAGTCTCTCAAGAACAGACTAACTGAGCTCCAGTTAAGTGAAAAGGACCTTTTCTTTGACGATGGCTGGTCAGATTGCTGACATAGAAACATAGGTTTTTTCCAAAAATCTTAGAAGGATTCAAAAGACACTTATAGAATCGGGTCAAAATTCTAATTTTCACGATTTTTCAAAAATAGCAGATCTACAAGCTTGCATGTGAGCTTGTATATCTGCTATTTTTCAATAGTTAAAGCATAAAATATTGCGTCATAATGTGTTCAGGCCTAAATGGGTTAAGCAGGAATGAGAATGCTTGGTGAGGAAAGGGGACAGAACATGGTGCTGCACTTTCCATAAAAATACAAATATCAAAATACATACACCAGAACATGTCAAAGACATTTATGTTACTATGTTTAACCTGTTTATAAGTATCCGAGAATAAATTGCGGCTGCTAGATTGTTCACTGGTGTGGTATAATAGCTTACACAACATTGCTTAAAGACGTATGGTTGTGGTTAGACCTCTTCAAATATTCCTGAGATATACTGTATGTTTGTCAGAAAGAAGAACCTAAATTGATTTGACCTGCTGAAACAGCGATGCAGCGATCTGTTCATTACATTGAGGCTACCCCACTGCATGCACTGCACCTTGCTGTCTTTATCCAAAGATACCACTCAGGGCACATGTCCAGCTTCGGTCTTTGAGCTGGTTGAGGACCACATCACTGTCCTGCTCTCGTTGCAAGTTATGCAGGTCAAGGGGTTCGGGGCAGCAGGGCTCTCACAGTTCCCATCAGTCAGTGTAAATGTGTTGCCTGCTTGAGGGCCCACCTCAAAATCATAGACCTGCAGCATTTCAAGCCACTGATTCAGCTGTCCTTTGGGCTCTTTAAAATAAAGGTCAGAGATGTTTGTGTGAACGAACAGGAAGTTAAATGTGTACAAGAGGAAATACTTCACACAGCTCTTGTCATGTCATGCAGTAGTTCCTCAACTTCCTCTTGGCATGGTTCAGGGAACAGCTGTAGTGCGTGATCACTCTTTCACCGCTCAGGCCCAAATCACTGGCATCTGTTGCCATGATGAACGGCATGTTCAGGTCTGAATATGCCAGGACCAGGGTTCCTGTTAGCTCCTTCTTCTTTACCGGAAGGTGGTGTGCCATGCCTCATCTCCAAGGAATGCCTGTCCTTTTTGTGTCACACTACAAAGTCCAGCATAAACTGGTCCTGGGTTCCGGAAGGCGGCATATCTGTTTCCCGTTCCAGTTGTATTGGATTGTCAGCGAATTTGAACCGGAAACAAAAATTACACCATCATACGTGTTTCCGAATCAGTGGCAACCAAATGAACGAGAAAAGGAAATGGTTATGCCAACTTCTGGAAACCTGGTACTACAATTATGCACAGAGCCTATAAGATGCCAGGGCCAGGGACCAGCTGTGCTGCTGTCTGACGTTCTGGCCTGGGTGCTGACCAGGTATACTTGGCACCTCCTCTAGTTGGTGCACTATTGGTGAGACCGAGTAGTAGGCAGTAGTGCTTATCGGGGACCTAACAGCACCTGTCCTTGTCAATGAGGCGTGGGGAAGGCCAGTAACCACTGAGTGTTGAGGAATATTCTTAGTCTTTCCCCAACACCAAGGCTTAGAACTTGGGGATCTGCAGTGTGATTCCCACTGCTGAGTCATTGCGGACTGAATGCTGCTCTTGCTTAGCCTGATTTCAGACTCAGCTGAAGCTTGAGTCTGACATTGGCCCCTGTCTGAGCGATTTACTGGGGGAGGGACTTTAAGTTCCCCTAAACCAATCACTAGAGATCAGTGGATCCGACTACTTTTTCATTCGACACGGTGCTTGTCACGTCTCCATCACAACATTGCTGGCCATTTAGGAACATTGCGTGCGTGTGTGTGCACGTGCGCAATGTGTGCCATTTCGGACGGGATAAACTGCAGATTTTGAACACAACACCAGACCAGATAAGCAGTCCGCTCAGAGAGTGTCCGCTCAGAGGGTGGGCGGGTCTAATGGGCTGGAGCCAGGCTAGCTCTTGCTGGCATTCCTGGGCTGCACTGGCACCTTCTAGCCAGTAGGAGAGTACCATCACACAGTTGAAATTGTCTGCTCGACATCCCACATCTGACACCAATGTAATGACCAATGGACAACAAACACACTGAAAGCATAACATAAAACAACATTAACCCCCTTCAACGCATGCCCCATACAAACAGTGTCAACAGAATCAGAATCAAACTTCATACACTTGAGGTCCATCGAAATGTGTATTCCGAGGTACTTGAAGTCACAGACCTGTTCCACTGCAACACCATTGATGTGAATAGGCGCGAGCTCTGTCTCCGGCCTCCACGATCAGCTCTGTGGTTTTAGTGACGTTGAGAGCAAGGTTGTTCTCCTGGAACCACTGTGTCAGTGTTCCAAAATCGTCTCTGTAGGCTGTCTGCGAGGCCGTACAGTCACAGTACCAGTAAGACTCCCTAATCGGGAGATAAACGACCGTCAGGTCGCAGCGTGATTGTAGGCCAAAATGTGTAGGAGCAGTGTCCAAAAATGTGTTTGAAAAAAATCGGCCTGACGGTGGCGCTATATGGGAGGTTTTGATAGTAAGTGCAACCTGACGGTCGCAACAATATAGTCACACAAAACAATAATAACTAGAATGGTGCAATTCTGAGAAATTGCAAGTGTGGTTGCACTGATGTGAGTCGCGAGAATGTCCGGTTGTGCAATACCCGTTTTATCCGTCAATCTGGCTGGCACTCTTTCATGCCCATATATGGTGTTCCGTGTCCAGGCCAGTCTGTGATGTCATCTCCAAATTTGGGCACTGTAGTGATGTCCGTCAGTGATGCGTGATTATGGATCCAACTGGGAAAGATGGATAACCACGCCCCGGACTCATTTTTGAAGCTTGTGATTGGCTGAACCGGACGTAGGGAGCGCTCCGTTGTAGTCACTTGGACTGCGCGAGGTGCACCAAAACCCAATTATCATGGCGTTTATCGTGCGCTTGCCCAGGCCTTACGGCCTGGGCATAAATATAACGATTGCATTCACCACGGCTTCGTCTGCGGCGCTCGGGGGCGAAGAGCAGGACCAAGGTCCGCTGGCCTTCGCGCCGCTTGCAATGTCGTGGACAATAACTGAAAACGAGCGCTCTATGCCGTTTCCATCCATCTTTCCCAGTTGGATCCATAATCACGCCTGACATCAGTTGGGCTTTGTTGATATCAGTTGGGCATTGTTACCATGGTGGCGACACTGTCTAGTATCAGTGGTCGGTCAGACGGCGGACAGCGGACAGACAGACATTCGGTAAATTAATAGTTAGATATTGTGATGTCATGTGAAGCATGACAACAGTGTTTGAAGCAAGACCAAAAACATCACTTTTCTGTTGCACAAAGGTTAGCAAAAAGCAGGTTCACTTTGCTGACACACAAATCTTGGACTGAGAACAATAGTTGCCTTTATCAACCACACTAATAATACTAACATGCCCAATGGTTACACCGCAAAATGTCCTTACACCTGAGTGAGATGAAATATTCATTCACTTACCACAAAACCACCAAAATACAAATTGGATGACCTCGACCCGTGATGTCTGCTAATTTATTCAAATATGTGAATCATCTCATTAAATATGCATGATAAAAACATTTGGATTTCTCAGGAAAAATCACATTAGTATCAAACTAGACTGCACTCTGTCGAGGTGCCAACTTGCGTCTTGTGCACTGGTGGCCATGTATGGCCTACTTGTGCGCCAGCACAGCGCGCCCTGTTATTTATATCACAAGTTGTGTTATTACTTGCGCCAGCAGAGCGCGCAAGTACTACTTTCGGTGCTGTCTAGTTCCGGCCGACAGTACAAAGGTCACCACCAACAAGTGCGACCTGATATAAATAACAAGGCGCAAGTTGGAACCGCGATAAAGTATTGCCCACCCACATACAAACAAACAGCAACAAAACAGCGCCGAACAGCACCGATCATAGTACTGGTGCGCTCTGCTGGCGCATAAGTCGGCCATATATGGCCACAAGTGCACAAGACGCAAGTTGGCACCTCGACAGAGTGCAGTCTAGTTGAAATATTATTATGCATGATGCCGATGTTTTTGCCCCTGCTTATCCAATGGCCACTTACCAGAAATTCAAATATAAATAGTAGCCTATTTATTCTTATTTTGGGGTAATAGCTAATGTAATGTTCACATCAATAACCAGCAGAGATGCCCACGAGTCTCGTGGTCACGAGTCAAGTCGAGTGCCGAGTCTTTGGGGGGCGAGTCGAAGTCGAGTGTCGAGTCTCTGGGGTCAGTGGGGGACGAGTCGAGTCGAGTCTCAAGTCTTTAAGTGGCGAGTCCGAGTCGAGTTACGAGTCTTTATATACATATATATCTTTTTTTATTATTTTTTATAATGATCTAGCCTCCAGCTGAAAAAGTTAGATGGCGCATCATGATCACCCGGTACTCACAGATACAGCTACAGCAGCAGCCAGCAGCCATGACAGGCTAAATTAGGAAAGACACATGCATGTATGTACTCACAATCACGCTACGGAGGCTGTTAAATGTTCCACGATTAATAATAATGGATCCATTTCCCCCAGAAAACAGCTCTGAAGTAGACCTCCTGCCTCTCCTTCCTCGGTGAAAGTTCCTTGGAAGCAACGCAGTTATGTCCAATAGTAGCAGGGTCCCCGGCCGTCCGATCATCATCCAATGAATAAAATAATCCCAAAACCAGCCACACTTCAGTTGCTTGCTTGACACTTAAATCCTTTTTGTAGACCTTTGTAGCTATCTGTACTGACATTTTCCTAAGACAGCTTGAGCTAGACAAGTAGGTCTACTCAAATGTTGTTTTTAATAGGAATTGCGAAGCAATCACAATTTTTCTATTTGAAGAAGCCGCCAGAGCTGGACAGTAAGCAACATAACACTTTACTGCAGTTACTGCCGTAAAACGTATCGCTACTGGTTACCATAGCGACGTGTACTCTCAGTGGGGATTGGACCTGGGAATACATTTTACATCACTGTCGTAAACGTTTGTTGCCGGCGTATAATTAATATACTATATTAATTAAATTGTACTGGCAAGTGCATGATTGTATTCATGATCACTCCTTTACTGTATTAATATAAACAGACAGTATGTCAGGATTGATACATTACTTAGTCATTGATACAGCATCATTTCCAATAGCAGTTTTAGTTAAGATATAAATAAAAAAAATTAAACGTGGTTCAACATAATCTTTATTCCAAAATAAAGCTTTTCTTTTACTTCTTTAGCATAAAGTTTTTTTTCCCTTTCATTTCCACTCCCCTCCTGCTTTTTTAAAAGCTCTTTTTCTTTTTTAAAGTTACTGCAGTGCTGTGAAGAATCCTGACAGCACAACTGTAACATTACGGGCATATTTGGCATAACTTCACGTTAATGCTTTGAACAATAATTACGTGGGGTTAATTAGTAGATGCAGCTGGTGGAATTGACATCATGAAGAGAAGAGCCCACCGGAGAAAAAAGTGAAAACCCGACGCTAGAAAAGCACTGTCTCACGGAAAATCCTATTATCTTATCAAATTATTAAACAAATGCCACGTTAACTGAAGTAGAATAGCTGATGATGAGCTAAACATATGTGTTTTATTTCGCCGTTTTAATATTTAAATCTTATTCTGAAAGGCTGCATGCAGCAGCTGTCCTGCCTACTGCTGCTACTGAACTAACAGCCTAGGCCTAGGCTACTGTAGGTTTATTGTTCAGCCTATAAACCTCTCAAAATCAACTATGGCTTATATTGTTTAGCCTATAAGGCTCCCAAAAAATCAGAGTTGCAAGCTATTAATCCACCTTGTCATGGCGCGTCGGCGTCTAGATATAGATTGGAAAGACGCACTATAGCCTACGTGCGAGCGCAACAGATACAAAAAACAATTTAATAATCCTCTAGCAGTGTAACAGTAGGGCTACTGGGCATGGTAACCTCACGTTACTGCTTTAATCAATAAGTTAACTTACGAGGGGTTAATGAGCTCAGCTATTAGACCTAGGCCTATATAGCTGCAGCTGGTGGTAGTGGAACATTATTAATATTATTACGAGAGGAGGCTGCGCTCTGGAGAGAAACCCGACGTTAGATAAGCAGGTTCTCACAGATAATCCTATCATTTTATACAATTATTGAACAAATGCCAGGTTAGCTGAAGTAAAATAGCTGATGATGAGCTAAACATATATGTTTTATTTCACCGTTTTAATATTTAAATCTTAGGATGAAAGGTCCATGCAGACGGCTGTGTCTGCCACGCTTTGCGAGACAGACTGCGGTCTTCCCAACGGCCCTGAGCTGCGCGCGGTCCAAGTGAACACAGCGAAGCGCTCCTGGGCTGGCCCCCACCGTTGCGCTTAAGTACGTTGGGAAAAACAACGCGGTCGCCGCTGTCTCCGTGCGCAACACTCAGCAGCACAGCGGCGCGCAGCCGCGCAACAGAGAAGAAAGAAAGAAGAAAGGAGAAGGAAAGGCAATATTTGTCGTGCTTGTCATGCATTATAGTGCTTAAAATAAAGATTGTTCACGTCGTGAACAATCTTTATTTTAAGCACCGCTCATAAGACTCGTGAACTTAACGAGTCTTATGAGCACGAGTCGAGTCAAGTCACAAGTTTTTGAGGGGCGAGTCCGAGTCGAGTGACGAGTCTCCAAAATTTTGAGGGGCGAGTCCGAGTCGAGTGACGAGTCTCCAAAATCGTCACTCGAGTGACCGGAAGTCGCGAGTCTTTAACTCGAGTCCCCATCTCTGATAACCAGTACAATTATTATTATACATATTTACTTAGAATGGTGATGATGAGGCAGCTAATGCATTATTCGGCAATTAGAATCACACGTTTTCCATGTACTGTAATATAGTATGATCTGGTCAATGCACAGGTATCATTTAAACATTTTAAATTCATGTGTTTTAGTATGTGGCACGGCTCAACTCAACAACAGGATAGTGGGAGGGGAGGACGCTGAAGCAGGGAGCTGGCCGTGGCAGGCCAGTCTTCATCTTTTTGGAGGCCATGTTTGTGGTGGCTCCCTCATCAACAGGGAGTGGGTGATCTCTGCTGCCCATTGTTTCTCCAGGTGAGTGACTGCACACTGTTTGTACGGATCTCATAACACGATATCTGTCACATTTTGTCAATGGCATTTTACAGAAAAGAGAGCAGACAATTTATAAATAATATATTAATCTTGCTCTAGCACAAGCACTACTGGCTGGAGGATTTTCTTTGGTCGACAGTTCCAGGAAGGAAGCAATCCCAACGAAGTCTTCCAAAAGGTTTCAAAGATTGTCCTCCATCCAGACTACGACAGCCAAACCTTCAACAATGATATTGCTCTGCTAAAACTCTCCTCACCAGTCAGTTTCACTGACTTCATCAGACCTGTCTGTCTGGCAGCCAGTGGCAGTGTGTTCAACAATGGCACTGATGGCTGGGTCACTGGCTGGGGTAGAATCCAGGAGAGAGGTGAGTTGAGCGTGTGTGTTGTTCTTTACCCCCCCCCCCCCCCCCCCCCATTTTTCCATTACTTAATTATCTGTAGCCCTGGATCAGTACTTTCCTGGTTTCTGATCTGGTCGGGAGCAGAAATAACCTACGTCATGTTGTAGTCATCAGGCAGACAACAGCCTTAACCACTGCATGGTGCCGCTTATTACACTGCTACTTAATAAATCATGTTGGATTAGGCATCGGTCCATTATAGAGCGGAGCGGTCTGTTATCAAGAAATAACACACCAAGGATTTCAGCGATTGAGCAATCAGAATCAAGCATTCAACCAAGCCGTGTAATAATATATTGTAAATCACTTCGGTCACTTTTTTCTTTTCATTCTTAATTAAATGTACTACTCAAATTTCGCAATATTGTAATATTTAGGCAGTAGTATTGCTACTTCTGCTGTAATTGTAACGTTCTCATTGTTTTATTATTATTTAAATCTAACCCTTTTGTGTACTTTTTAATGATTAAATGAGCGTATAACATCTCACTCAATATTCCTCAGTGTCCGTTCCGCCTCCTCAGCCACTACAGGAGGTGGATGTCCCAGTCCTGGGGAACAGACAGTGTGACTGTCTCAATGGAGTTGGCACCATCACAAACAACATGATCTGTGCTGGCGTTCTGGTGGGAGGCAAAAATGCCTGTCAGGTACAAACCTATCCAATAATACTGACAGTGGTGGAAAAATAACTCACATATTCCTTACTTAAGTAAAACTATCGACTACTGCAATATAGAAATGCTCTGTTAGGGTGCCCACACACCAAAATACCTAGAGTGGAATCCGCCAATGCATTTCAATGAGAATGGGGTGTTTTTCGCCAGTAGAGGATTTCTGCTAAAAAAACGCTCCATTCTCATTGAAATGCATTGGCGGATTTCCACTCTAGGTATTTTGGTGTGAGGGCACCCAAAATACCTAGAGTGGAATCCGCCAATGCATTGAGAATGTAGCGTTTTTTGCAGAAATCCTCTACTGGCAAAAAACACTCCATTCTCATTGAAACGCATTGGCGGATTCCACTCTAGGTATTTTGGTGTGTGGGCACTGATAGATATGAATTATGATACATAATTGTATGATTTGTGTATGAGGCTCATATGACCATAAGGTTATATTATGAACTGAACTTACAGTATAGGAGACCACATTTTGGTCGTATACTGTAAGTTCAGGCTTATGATTACAGGTCATAGTAACTTTGGTTGCCCTGACTACGAAATCATGTTTTGGTTATACTGTATGTCACTAGTGGAAAGTTACCAACACTCTACGTGTCTGTCTTCTTGTTATGATCTGGGAACGAATCAATAAGTCCCACGATCTTACATGTCATAACTGTACTCTTTATATACTGTATGTTAACTGTTCTGCTGCTGTTGACGGCGCTCACCGTCATTGAAAGGGTTAATACCATGGCGCCGTTGACGGTGAGGACTGTGAATCTTACTGTATATACAGTAAAGATATTATTACTTACTGTACGTCGCTCCGGTCCCGCCCGCATCGGCAATGTCCGCGATTTGTTTACAACGCACGTCGGGCGTGCACGCGAAGTTAACGTCCTCCATAGTAAATCCATTGAGAGGCCCATAAATAGACTTCATTTTCTCCAAAAGGGACATTCTTATACAAAGGATGGTCTCCACTCTTCCATACTGTACACAAAAGGTGGGCGCAGCCATGTTCTCTTGTGGGCCCACACTGTCATGTGACTAGATGACGTAATCGTTGCCGTCAAGTGATAATCCAAAAAAACAAAAACAAACCCCTTCCGGCCCTTCAAAATAATAGCGGCGGCCTATGGAGGAAACGGCGTGGCACCGAGGCACCAAGCAACTTTCAGATTAAGAGGCACTAATTGTGTTAACTTCCATCTTGGAAGAGAGATAATTAGCAAAGCTGCCACTAGGGTGGTATGCTTACTGTTTGTCTTCCTTGTCTGACTCTCTTCAAATACAGCAATTTATTGATAGTCCTTTGGCTCGTCTCTGTCTTATTTTGGTTATGGATTTATCCATATCCATATTTATTTAACTTAATTAATCATTTATTCAACAGGCACCCTTACAAGTAAAAGTCTGGATTTCAAATGTACT
The DNA here is from genome assembly GCF_963921795.1 of Nannobrachium achirus. Taxonomy (NCBI): domain Eukaryota; kingdom Metazoa; phylum Chordata; class Actinopteri; order Myctophiformes; family Myctophidae; genus Nannobrachium; species Nannobrachium achirus. The sequence goes on from NC_137825.1 coordinate 50,877,003, forward strand.
TGAGTAAATGTACAAAAGTATTGGCATTAGAATGTACTTAAAGTACGAAAAGTAAACGTTTAGTAAAAGTTTTCAATTGTACAAACATCTTTCGAAAATAGCAGATCTACGAGCTCACAATGCGTCGCATCTCTACGCCTTATGAGCTTGTAGATTGGTTATTTTCAAATGGCCAAGATTTATATATGGCTGAAGTGGTTAATGTGGGTTTTGTAATAATAATCAAAATAATATGTAGTGGAGTCGAGATTTGCCTCTGAAGTAAAAGTATTAGAAATACTCAAGTAAAGTACAAATACCTCAAAATCGTGTACTTGAGTAAATGTACTTAGTTACTTTACGCCACTGAATACTGGACCTCTGTCCTGGAACATTTATTCTTGCTCATTTTGACTTTGTGTTGTGTCTTCAGGGCGACTCGGGAGGTCCAATGGTCAACAAACAGGGCTCTGTCTGGGTCCAGTCTGGAGTTGTTAGCTTTGGTTTGGACTGTGCTCGTCGCAATCTGACTGCAGGGGTTTACTCCAGAGTGTCCCGTTATGAGTCCTGGATCGACTCCCTCGTCGAAACTGACAAGCCAGGCTTCGTCCAGTTCACCTCCGGTGGGATAGATGCTGACAGTGACAGCAACTACAGTTGTTCTGGCCAGCCTACCATTTCTACCACTGTGCCTACCACTACTACACCAACCATCACCACAACCAAGCCACCACTTACAGTTATTCCAAGCGTGGAAGGTTTGTGTTTTGTGGATCTTGAGCCACTCTACACAGTAGAATGTGGTTTTAACGGATCTGAAGGGTCCACACTTTCAAGAATACATGCTCAGAGTTATAGCGCCCTGAAACATGACGGTCGCTGACCGTCATGGCTGAGGGTGTACATGGGTTTGCTTTATACAGTCTTACACCTGTCTAAATACTGGCCGGCATTCTATAATTACCTGGATCCTCCGTGTTCTTTTATAAGAAGCCTTTTTATCCGAAGTTTTTCTGTTTCCCATGTATTTCCTGACCCATTTTTGCAAGGCCACGCCCACATCTCAGTGTTGGGGAACACCAGGAAATGCATGGGAAAAACAGAAAACGATCGGATTAAAAGGCTTCTTATTAAAAAACAAGGAGGTTCCCGGTAATTATAGAATGCCGGACAGTATTTAGACAGGTGTGAGATGTTATAAACCACTTTGTTTGTGAAATCTGAATGTTTGTGTAGTTTGCATAGGCAGATGAATTCGCTTGTGCAAAGCCATGTAAACCCTCACCCATGACGGTTGCACGTCATGTTATAAGCGACCGTCATGTTTCAGGGCTAAGATTAACACTGTGTGTACTGTAGATTTGGGCATTGGCTATCAGTAATTACTTGAAAATTCAATGTATGATAGGATTTCAATAAAGTCTTTATCTCTCAACTAGCCTGCGGAGTCACAACCATTGTAAACAAAATCGTCGGGGGTCAAGATGCTCCAGCAGGAAGTTGGCCGTGGCAGGCCAGTCTGCAAAGGTTCGGAGGCCATATCTGTGGTGGATCCCTCATCAACAAGGAATGGGTGATGTCTGCTGCTCACTGCTTCAACAGGTTTGTTACTAACATCATAAAGTAGCCTACATAACAGTTCAGGTCTGACAAAACTAAGGAATGGAAAAAGGAAATTATTAACTCCCTTAATGATGAGAGTTCTTCAGATGATCCGGTGCTTCACTGAGATTTCATTTGTTTAGAGCAGTTTGTTTGTTGGTTTATTTTGAATGACAGATAGATAGTAGAGAGACAGGACATTGATGGTAAAGAGGGGGAAGCACAAGAAACTGTGGTCAAATCACTACCTGGTCCAAATTCCGGCACAACCTTGGTTTGATGACCCTCTGCAAGTATTCGGGGAAAGATAGGTTTATTTGCTTGATTCTGTGTGGAACATTAAATCAATTGATGTAATCCTTTGCTATTTGTGATGCCACGCAGCGGTCAAATGATGTAATAAATTGAACAAAATACCTTGAGAACAGATGGACAAACTTTCCTAAAACTTGATCAGTTAAGCTGCCCCAAAGAGGACATTACATTACAGACCGAATAGATTAAAGGTCATGGATGGATTTTCATGAGATTTAGTGTAAAAATGTCCAAAGTAAAGTCATCGTCAACATCAAGGTTCAAATAATATACTCTAACATGTGTCAGTAACGGAGAAACTTAGAAAAAGAGGTGTTGGTGAGGACATGGTTTGAACCTGGTATATCTGTCTTTATATTAGCTGTTTCCCTTTCAATATGCAATGTTCTTTTCAATCTCTTTGGATTGGATATGGATAGTTATAGCATCTTAAGTCATTTCTGCTTCTAATGGGTGGGACTAATTTCCTTGTCTTTTTTTCTCTCTTTTTCTTCTTCTCAATGTAGCGCAAGTACATTCAGCTGGAAGATTTTCTTGGGTCAGCAGAATCTGGAGGGCGAGAACCCAAATGAAGTATCCAGAGATGTTTCCCAAATCGTTTTACATCCAAACTATGACAGTGACAGCAGTGACAATGATATTGCTCTTCTGAAACTCTCTAAACCAGTCACCTTCACCGACTACATCAGGCCTGTCTGTCTAGCAGCCGGTGACAGTGTGTTCAACAATGGTACTGATAGCTGGGTTACTGGCTGGGGTAGAATCGAGGAAGGAGGTGAGTTTTGATTTTATCAATGGGAACGATTGATTTGGAAACATATCCCTTGATTAATTGGAAAAACAGTTTGTTCATAGGTTTGACCAAATGTCTTTCTTTCTCTGTGCCTAAGAATCTTTGCCGTCCCCCCAAACATTACAAGAAGTAGAGGTCCCAGTTTTGGGTAATAGACAGTGTAACTGTCTTAATGGAGTTGGTAAAATAACAGACAACATGATCTGTGCTGGTGTGTTGGCTGGAGGCAAGGACTCATGCCAGGTGTGATATATTTTCTCTTGTTTTGGTAATTGTTCAAATCTAACCAAATTACGCAAATATGTGTGAAGCTTGACACCCAGTGGTGAAAAGCAGAATATTAAACTGATAATCTGGTTTTGACTGGTGTGGTGATATCACTTCTGTAACTCTTATTCTGACATGTGGCATCAACATCCAGCAGCAGATGTCCAGTACAGTACTATGATTCATTTTGTTTCTTACTTGGTTGCACCTTATTGAATGGCATATGAATTGTCTGAATATTTGACACACATACTTTTGCTATAGGGTGACTCAGGAGGTCCAATGGTCAACAAACAAGGGTCTGTCTGGGTCCAATCTGGAGTTGTTAGCTTTGGTTTTGGCTGTGCTCGGCCCAATCTGCCTGGGGTTTACGCCAGAGTGTCTCGATACCAGTCTTGGATCAACTCCTTTATCCAAACTGACAAGCCAGGCTACATCAAGTTTACCTCCAGTGGAATAGATGCTGACAACAGCTACACCTGCTCTGGCCTACCAGCTCCTGTTACCCCAGTGCCAGTCATTACAACCACTGTCACAGAACCACCACCTGTAGTTTTACCAAGTGCAGAAGGTATGGAGTGATACAAGTGTGGTCAGATGTACAGTAAATACTTGTTTTTATTTTTGTCAATATTTATAATACTGTATAACAATCTGACTTCAATCAATATTGATTCTCGTCTAGTGTGTGGAATCACTCCACTCAACAACAGGATAGTTGGAGGTGAGGATGCTCCAGCAGGAAGTTGGCCTTGGCAGGCCAGTCTGCAAAGGTTCGGAGGCCATATCTGTGGCGGATCCCTCATCAACAAGGAATGGGTGATGTCTGCTGCTCACTGCTTCAACAGGTGTGTTACTAACATCAAGTATATTACATTACAACTCAGGAGTGAAGGAATCTTCATTATTCATGTTTTGTTGTTTGCTTTTCAATATGCAACCTCTTATTTCTTCTTTGGATGTATTGATATTTATAGCATGTAATTTCTAACAGGACTTATGTACTTCTCCCAGATGTTGTTCTGTGTTCACTAACCATCCATGTGGCTGTTCTTTAATATTAGGAACATACAGTAATTTAATCTCATGACAGCTTCCACAAATAATCATACAAGACCACATTGATTTGTCATTCATGTTTTCTTTTGTTTTCTGCTTCTCATTTATGTAGTGCAAATACATTCGCCTGGAAGATTTCCTTGGGTCGACAGAATCTGGAGGGCGAGAACCCAAATGAAGTATCCATAGATGTTGCCCAAATCATTTTACATCCAAACTATGACGGTGACAGCAGTGACAATGACATTGCTCTGCTAAAACTCTCCTCACCAGTCAGTTTCACTGACTACATCAGACCTGTCTGTCTACCAGCCAGTGACAGTGTGTTCAACAATGGTACTGATAGCTGGGTTACTGGCTGGGGTAGAATCAAGGAAGGAGGTGAGTTTTGCTTGTATTAATGGGAACGATTGATTTGGAAACATATCTCTTGATTAATTGGAAAAACAGTTTGTTCAGGTTTGACCAAATGTCTTTTTTTCTCTGTGCCTCAGAATCTTTGCCGTCCCCCCAAACATTACAAGAAGTAGAGGTCCCAGTTTTGGGTAATAGACAGTGTAACTGTCTTAATGGAGTTGGTAAAATAACAGACAACATGATCTGTGCTGGTGTGTTGGCTGGAGGCAAGGACTCATGCCAGGTGTGATATCTTTTCTCTTGTTTTGGTAATTGTTCAAATCTAACCAAATCTCAGACCCAAATCCTTGTGAAGCTTGACAGCCAGTGGTGAAAAGCAGAATATTAAACTGATAATCTTGTTTTGACTGGTGTGGTGATATCACTACTGTATCTGTTATTCTGACGTGTCATCCCATAGCAGATGTCCAGTACAGTACCATGATTCTTTTTGCTTCTTACTTGGTTGCACTTTACTGAATGTCATGTGAATTGTCTGAAGGTTTGACACACATATTTTTGTTTAGGGTGACTCGGGAGGTCCAATGGTCAACAAACAAGGGTCTGTCTGGGTCCAATCTGGAGTTGTTAGCTTTGGTTTTGGCTGTGCTCGGCCCAATCTGCCTGGGGTTTACGCCAGAGTGTCCAGATACCAGTCTTGGATCAACTCCTTTATCCAAACTGACAAGCCAGGCTACATCAAGTTTACCTCCAGTGGAATAGATGCTGACAACAGCTACACCTGCTCTGGCCTACCAGCTCCTGTTACCCCAGTGCCAGTCATTACAACCACTGTCACAGAACCACCACCTGTAGTTTTACCAAGTGCAGAAGGTATGGAGTGATACAAGTGTGGTCAGATGTACAGTAAATACTTGTTTTTATTTTTGTCAATATTTATAATACTGTATAACAGTCTGACTTCAATCAATATTGATTCTCGTCTAGTGTGTGGAATCACTCCACTCAACAACAGGATAGTTGGAGGTGAGGATGCTCCAGCAGGAAGTTGGCCTTGGCAGGCCAGTCTGCAAAGGTTCGGAGGCCATATCTGTGGTGGATCCCTCATCAACAAGGAATGGGTGATGTCTGCTGCTCACTGCTTCAACAGGTTTGTTACTAACATCATAAAGTGTATTACATTACAACTCAGGAGTGAAGGAATCTTCATTATTCATGTTTTGTTGTTTGCTTTTTAATATGCAACCTCTTATTTCTAATTTGGATGTATTGATATTTATAGCATGCAATTTCTAACATGGACAGGACTTGTGTACTTCTCCCAGATGTTGTTCTGTACATGTGTTCACCAACCATCCATGTTGCTGTTCTTTAAGATTAGGAACATACAGTACTTTAATCTCATGACAGCTTGCACAAATAATCATACAAGACCACATTGATTTGTCATTCATGTTTTCTTTTGTTTTCTGCTTCTCATTTATGTAGTGATAATACATTCGCCTGGAAGATTTCCTTGGGTCGACAGAATCTGGAGGGCGAGAACCCAAATGAAGTATCCATAGATGTTTCCCAAATCATTTTACATCCAAACTATGACGGTGACAGCAGTGACAATGATATTGCTCTGCTAAAACTCTCCTCACCAGTCAGTTTCACTGACTACATCAGACCTGTCTGTCTACCAGCCAGTGACAGTGTGTTCAACAATGCTACTGATAGCTGGGTTACTGGCTGGGGTAGAATCAAGGAAGGAGGTGAGTTTTGCTTGTATTAATGGAAACGATTGATTAGGAAACATATCTCTTGATTAATTGAAAAAAATGTTTTTTCATAGGATATGACCAAATGTCTTTCTTTCTCTGTGCCTCAGAATCTTTGCCGTCCCCCCAAACATTACAAGAAGTAGAGGTCCCAGTTTTGGGGAATAGACAGTGTAACTGTCTTAATGGAGTTGGTAAAATAACAGACAACATGATCTGTGCTGGTGTGTTGGCTGGAGGCAAGGACTCATGCCAGGTGTGATATATTTTCTCTTGCTTTGGTAATTGTTCAAATCTAACCAAATCTCAGACCCAAATCTGTGTGAAGCTTGACAGCCAGTGGTGAAAAGCAGAATATTAAACTGATAATCTTGTTTTGACTGGTGTGTTGATATCACTACTGTATCTGTTATTCTGACATGTGGCATCAACATCCCGTAGCAGAAGTCCAGTACAGTACCATGATTCTTTTTGCTTCTTACTTGGTTGCACTTTACTGAATGTCATGTGAATTGTCTGAAGGTTTGACACGCATATTTTTGCTTTAGGGTGACTCGGGAGGTCCAATGGTCAACAAACATGGGTCTATCTGGGTCCAATCTGGAGTTGTTAGCTTTGGTTTTGGCTGTGCTCGGCCCAATCTGCCTGGGGTTTACGCCAGAGTGTCCAGATACCAGTCTTGGATCAACTCCTTTATCCAAACTGACAAGCCAGGCTACATCAAGTTTACCTCCAGTGGAATAGATGCTGACAACAGCTACACCTGCTCTGGCCTACCAGCTCCTGTTACCCCAGTGCCAGTCATTACAACTACTGTCACAGAACCACCACCTGTAATTTTACCAAGTGCAGAAGGTATGGAGTGATACAAGTGTGGTCAGATGTACAGTAACTTGTTTTTATTTTTGTCAATATTTATAATACTGTATAACAGTCTGACTTCAATCAATATTGATTCTCGTCTAGTGTGTGGAATCACTCCACTCAACAACAGGATAGTTGGAGGTGAGGATGCTCCAGCAGGAAGTTGGCCTTGGCAGGCCAGTCTGCAAAGGTTCGGAGGCCATATCTGTGGTGGATCCCTCATCAACAAGGAATGGGTGATGTCTGCTGCTCACTGCTTCAACAGGTTTGTTACTAACATCATAAAGTGTATTACATTACAACTCAGGAGTGAAGGAATCTTCATTATTCATGTTTTGTTGTTTGCTTTTCAATATGCAACCTCTTATTTCTAATTTGGATGTATTGATATTTATAGCATGCAATTTCTAACATGGATAGGACTTGTGTACTTCTCCCAGATGTTGTTCTGTGTTCACCAACCATCCATGTTGCTGTTCTTTAAGATTAGGAACATACAGTACTTTAATCTCATGACAGCCTGCACAAATAATCATACAAGACCACATTGATTTGTCATTCATGTTTTCTTTTGTTTTCTGCTTCTCATTTATGTAGTGATAATACATTCGCCTGGAAGATTTCCTTGGGTCGACAGAATCTGGAGGGCGAGAACCCAAATGAAGTATCCATAGATGTTGCCCAAATCATTTTACATCCAAACTATGACGGTGACAGCAGTGACAATGATATTGCTCTGCTAAAACTCTCCTCACCAGTCAGTTTCACTGACTACATCAGACCTGTCTGTCTACCAGCCAGTGACAGTGTGTTCAACAATGGTACTGATAGCTGGGTTACTGGCTGGGGTAGAATCAAGGAAGGAGGTGAGTTTTGCTTGTATTAATGGAAACGATTGATTAGGAAACATATCTCTTGATTAATTGAAAAAAATGTTTTTTCATAGGATATGACCAAATGTCTTTCTTTCTCTGTGCCTCAGAATCTTTGCCGTCCCCCCAAACATTACAAGAAGTAGAGGTCCCAGTTTTGGGTAATAGACAGTGTAACTGTCTTAATGGAGTTGGTAAAATAACAGACAACATGATCTGTGCTGGTGTGTTGGCTGGAGGCAAGGACTCATGCCAGGTGTGATATATTTTCTCTTGTTTTGGTAATTGTTCAAATCTAACCAAATCTCAGACCCTAATCTGTGTGAAGCTTGACACCCAGTGGTGAAAAGCAGAATATTAAACTGATAATCTGGTTTTGACTGGTGTGGTGATATCACTACTGTATCTGTTATTCTGACATGTGGCATCAACATCCCGTAGCAGATGTCCAGTACAGTACCATGATTCTTTTTGCTTCCTTCTTGGTTGCACTTTACTGAATGTCATGTGAATTGTCTGAAGGTTTGACACGCATATTTTTGCTTTAGGGTGACTCGGGAGGTCCAATGGTCAACAAACATGGGTCTGTCTGGGTCCAATCTGGAGTTGTTAGCTTTGGTTTTGGCTGTGCTCGGCCCAATCTGCCTGGGGTTTATGCCAGAGTGTCCAGATACCAGTCTTGGATCAACTCCTTTATCCAAACTGACAAGCCAGGCTACATCAAGTTTACCTCCAGTGGAATAGATGCTGACAACAGCTACACCTGCTCTGGCCTACCAGCTCCTGTTACCCCAGTGCCAGTCATTACAACTACTGTCACAGAACCACCACCTGTAGTTTTACCAAGTGCACAAGGTATGGAGTGATACAAGTGTGGTCAGATGTACAGTAACTTGTTTTTATTTTTGTCAATATTATAATACTGTATAACAGTCTGACTTCAATCAATATTGATTTTCGTCTAGTGTGTGGAATCACTCCACTCAACAACAGGATAGTTGGAGGTGAGGATGCTCCAGCAGGAAGTTGGCCTTGGCAGGCCAGTCTGCAAAGGTTCGGAGGCCATATCTGTGGCGGATCCCTCATCAACAAGGAATGGGTGATGTCTGCTGCTCACTGCTTCAACAGGTTTGTTACTAACATCTTAAAGTGTATTACATTACAACTCAGGAGTGAAGGAAACTTCATTATTCATGTTTTGTTGTTTGCTTTTCAATATGCAACCTCTTATTTCTAATTTGGATGTATTGATATTTATAGCATGCAATTTCTAACATGGACAGGACTTGTGTACTTCTCCCAGATGTTGTTCTGTGTTCACTAACCATCCAAGTGGCTGTTCTTTAAGATTAGGAACATACAGTAATGTAATCTCATGACAGCTTCCAATAATAATCATACAAGACCACATTGATTTATCATTCATGTTTTCTTTTGTTTCCTGCTTCTCATTTATGTAGTGCAAATACATTCGCCTGGAAGATTTCCTTGGGTCGACAGAACCTGGAGGGCGAGAACCCAAATGAAGTATCCATAGATGTTGCCCAAATCATTTTACATCCAAACTATGATGGTGACAGCAGTGACAATGACATTGCTCTGCTAAAACTCTCCTCACCTGTCAGTTTCACTGACTACATCAGACCTGTCTGTCTACCAGCCAGTGACAGTGTGTTCAACAATGGTACTGATAGCTGGGTTACTGGCTGGGGTAGAATCAAGGAAGGAGGTGAGTTTTGCTTGTATTAATGGGAACGATTGATTTGGAAACATATCTCTTGATTATTTGGAAAAACAGTTTGTTCATAGGTTTGACCAAATGTCTTTCTTTCTCTGTGCCTCAGAATCTTTGCCGTCCCCCCAAACATTACAAGAAGTAGAGGTCCCAGTTTTGGGTAATAGACAGTGTAACTGTCTTAATGGAGTTGGTAAAATAACAGACAACATGATCTGTGCTGGTGTGTTGGCTGGAGGCAAGGACTCATGCCAGGTGTGATATATTTTCTCTTGTTTTGGTAATTGTTCAAATCTAACCAAATCTCAGACCCAAATCTGTGTGAAGCTTGACAGCCAGTGGTGAAAAGCAGAATATTAAACTGATAATCTTGTTTTGACTGGTGTGGTGATATCACTACTGTATCGGTTATTCTGACATGTGGCATCAACATCCCGTAGCAGATGTCCAGTACAGTACCATGATTCTTTTTGCTTCTTACTTGGTTGCACTTTACTGAATGTCATGTGAATTGTCTGAAGGTTTGACACGCATATTTATGCTTTAGGGTGACTCGGGAGGTCCAATGGTCAACAAACATGGGTCTGTCTGGGTCCAATCTGGAGTTGTTAGCTTTGGTTTTGGCTGTGCTCGGCCCAATCTGCCTGGGGTTTACGCCAGAGTGTCCAGATACCAGTCTTGGATCAACTCCTTTATCCAAACTGACAAGCCAGGCTACATCAAGTTTACCTCCAGTGGAATAGATGCTGACAACAGCTACACCTGCTCTGGCCTACCAGCTCCTGTTACCCCAGTGCCAGTCATTACAACTACTGTCACAGAACCACCACCTGTAGTTTTACCAAGTGCAGAAGGTATGGAGTGATACAAGTGTGGTCAGATGTACAGTAACTTGTTTTTATTTTTGTCAATATTTATAATACTGTATAACAGTCTGACTTCAATCAATATTTATTCTCGTCTAGTGTGTGGAATCACTCCACTCAACAACAGGATAGTTGGAGGTGAGGATGCTCCAGCAGGAAGTTGGCCTTGGCAGGCCAGTCTGCAAAGGTTCGGAGGCCATATCTGTGGTGGATCCCTCATCAACAAGGAATGGGTGATGTCTGCTGCTCACTGCTTCAACAGGTTTGTTACTAACATCATAAAGTGTATTACATTACAACTCAGGAGTGAAGGAATCTTCATTATTCATGTTTTGTTGTTTGCTTTTCAATATGCAACCTCTTATTTCTAATTTGGATGTATTGATATTTATAGCATGCAATTTCTAACAGGACTTATGTACTTCTCCCAGATGTTGTTCTGTGTTCACTAACCATCCATGTGTCTGTTCTTTAAGATTAGGAACATACAGTAATTTAATCTCACGACAGCTTCCACAAATAATCATACAAGACCACATTGAATTGTCATTCATGTTTTCTTTTGTTTTCTGCTTCTCATTTATGTAGTGCAAATACATTCGCCTGGAAGATTTCCTTGGGTCGACAGAATCTGGAGGGCGAGAACCCAAATGAAGTATCCATAGATGTTGCCCAAATCATTTTACATCCAAACTATGACGGTGACAGCAGTGACAATGACATTGCTCTGCTAAAACTGTCCTCACCAGTCAGTTTCACTGACTACATCAGACCTGTCTGTCTACCAGCCAGTGACAGTGTGTTCAACAATGGTACTGATAGCTGGGTTACTGGCTGGGGTAGAATCAAGGAAAGAGGTGAGTTTTGCTTGTATTAATGGGAACGATTGATTTGGAAACATATCTCTTGATTAATTGGAAAAACAGTTTGTTCATAGGTTTGACCAAATGTCTTTCTTTCTCTGTGCCTCAGAATCTTTGCCGTCCCCCCAAACATTACAAGAAGTAGAGGTCCCAGTTTTGGGTAATAGACAGTGTAACTGTCTTAATGGAGTTGGTAAAATAACAGACAACATGATCTGTGCTGGTGTGTTGGCTGGAGGCAAGGACTCATGCCAGGTGTGATATCTTTTCTCTTGTTTTGGTAATTGTTCAAATCTAACCAAATCTCAGACCCAAGTCTGTGTGAAGCTTGACAGCCAGTGGTGAAAAGCAGAAAATTAAACTGATAATCTTATTTTGACTGGTGTGGTGATATCACTACTGTATCTGTTATTCTGACATGTGGCATCAACATCCCGTAGCAGATGTCCAGTACAGTACCATGATTCTTTTTGCTTCTTACTTGGTTGCACTTTACTGAATGTCATGTGAATTGTCTGAAGGTTTGACACGCATATTTTTGCTTTAGGGTGACTCGGGAGGTCCAATGGTCAACAAACATGGGTCTGTCTGGGTCCAATCTGGAGTTGTTAGCTTTGGTTTTGGCTGTGCTCGGCCCAATCTGCCTGGGGTTTACGCCAGAGTGTCCAGATACCAGTCTTGGATCAACTCCTTTATCCAAACTGACAAGCCAGGCTACATCAAGTTTACCTCCAGTGGAATAGATGCTGACAACAGCTACACCTGCTCTGGCCTACCAGCTCCTGTTACCCCAGTGCCAGTCATTACAACTACTGTCACAGAACCACCACCTGTAGTTTTACCAAGTGCAGAAGGTATGGAGTGATACAAGTGTGGTCAGATGTACAGTAAATACTCGTTTTTATTTTTGTCAATATTTATAATACTGTATAACAGTCTGACTTCAATCAATATTTATTCTCGTCTAGTGTGTGGAATCACTCCACTCAACAACAGGATAGTTGGAGGTGAGGATGCTCCAGCAGGAAGTTGGCCTTGGCAGGCCAGTCTGCAAAGGTTCGGAGGCCATATCTGTGGTGGATCCCTCATCAACAAGGAATGGGTGATGTCTGCTGCTCACTGCTTCAACAGGTTTGTTACTAACATCATAAAGTGAATTACATTACAACTCAGGAGTGAAGGAATCTTCATTATTCATGTTTTGTTGTTTGCTTTTCAATATGCAACCTCTTATTTCTAATTTGGATGTATTGATATTTATAGCATGCAATTTCTAACAGGACTTATGTACTTCTCCCAGATGTTGTTCTGTGTTCACTAACCATCCATGTGGCTGTTCTTTAAGATTAGGAACATACAGTAATGTAATCTCATGACAGCTTCCACAAATAATCATACAAGACCACATTGATTTGTCATTCATGTTTTCTTTTGTTTTCTGCTTCTCATTTATGTAGTGCAAATACATTCGCCTGGAAGATTTCCTTGGGTCGACAGAATCTGGAGGGCGAGAACCCAAATGAAGTATCCATAGATGTTGCCCAAATCATTTTACATCCAAACTATGACGGTGACAGCAGTGACAATGACATTGCTCTGCTAAAACTGTCCTCACCAGTCAGTTTCACTGACTACATCAGACCTGTCTGTCTACCAGCCAGTGACAGTGTGTTCAACAATGGTACTGATAGCTGGGTTACTGGCTGGGGTAGAATCAAGGAAAGAGGTGAGTTTTGCTTGTATTAATGGGAACGATTGATTTGGAAACATATCTCTTGATTAATTGGAAAAACAGTTTGTTCATAGGTTTGACCAAATGTCTTTCTTTCTCTGTGCCTCAGAATCTTTGCCGTCCCCCCAAACATTACAAGAAGTAGAGGTCCCAGTTTTGGGTAATAGACAGTGTAACTGTCTTAATGGAGTTGGTAAAATAACAGACAACATGATCTGTGCTGGTGTGTTGGCTGGAGGCAAGGACTCATGCCAGGTGTGATATCTTTTCTCTTGTTTTGGTAATTGTTCAAATCTAACCAAATCTCAGACCCAAGTCTGTGTGAAGCTTGACAGCCAGTGGTGAAAAGCAGAAAATTAAACTGATAATCTTATTTTGACTGGTGTGGTGATATCACTACTGTATCTGTTATTCTGACATGTGGCATCAACATCCCGTAGCAGATGTCCAGTACAGTACCATGATTCTTTTTGCTTCTTACTTGGTTGCACTTTACTGAATGTCATGTGAATTGTCTGAAGGTTTGACACGCATATTTTTGCTTTAGGGTGACTCGGGAGGTCCAATGGTCAACAAACATGGGTCTGTCTGGGTCCAATCTGGAGTTGTTAGCTTTGGTTTTGGCTGTGCTCGGCCCAATCTGCCTGGGGTTTACGCCAGAGTGTCCAGATACCAGTCTTGGATCAACTCCTTTATCCAAACTGACAAGCCAGGCTACATCAAGTTTACCTCCAGTGGAATAGATGCTGACAACAGCTACACCTGCTCTGGCCTACCAGCTCCTGTTACCCCAGTGCCAGTCATTACAACTACTGTCACAGAACCACCACCTGTAGTTTTACCAAGTGCAGAAGGTATGGAGTGATACAAGTGTGGTCAGATGTACAGTAAATACTCGTTTTTATTTTTGTCAATATTTATAATACTGTATAACAGTCTGACTTCAATCAATATTTATTCTCGTCTAGTGTGTGGAATCACTCCACTCAACAACAGGATAGTTGGAGGTGAGGATGCTCCAGCAGGAAGTTGGCCTTGGCAGGCCAGTCTGCAAAGGTTCGGAGGCCATATCTGTGGTGGATCCCTCATCAACAAGGAATGGGTGATGTCTGCTGCTCACTGCTTCAACAGGTTTGTTACTAACATCATAAAGTGAATTACATTACAACTCAGGAGTGAAGGAATCTTCATTATTCATGTTTTGTTGTTTGCTTTTCAATATGCAACCTCTTATTTCTAATTTGGATGTATTGATATTTATAGCATGCAATTTCTAACAGGACTTATGTACTTCTCCCAGATGTTGTTCTGTGTTCACTAACCATCCATGTGGCTGTTCTTTAAGATTAGGAACATACAGTAATGTAATCTCATGACAGCTTCCACAAATAATCATACAAGACCACATTGATTTGTCATTCATGTTTTCTTTTGTTTTCTGCTTCTCATTTATGTAGTGCAAATACATTCGCCTGGAAGATTTCCTTGGGTCGACAGAATCTGGAGGGCGAGAACCCAAATGAAGTATCCATAGATGTTGCCCAAATCATTTTACATCCAAACTATGACGGTGACAGCAGTGACAATGATATTGCTCTGCTAAAACTCTCCTCACCAGTCAGTTTCACTGACTACATCAGACCTGTCTGTCTACCAGCCAGTGACAGTGTGTTCAACAATGGTACTGATAGCTGGGTTACTGGCTGGGGTAGAATCAAGGAAGGAGGTGAGTTTTGCTTGTATTAATGGGAACGATTGATTTGGAAACATATCTCTTGATTAATTGGAAAAACAGTTTGTTCATAGGTTTGACCAAATGTCTTTCTTACTCTGTGCCTCAGAATCTTTGCCGTCCCCCCAAACATTACAAGAAGTAGAGGTCCCAGTTTTGGGGAATAGACAGTGTAACTGTCTTAATGGAGTTGGTAAAATAACAGACAACATGATCTGTGCTGGTGTGTTGGCTGGAGGCAAGGACTCATGCCAGGTGTGATATCTTTTCTCTTGTTTTGGTAATTGTTCAAATCTAACCAAATCTCAGACCCAAATCTGTGTTAAGCTTGACAGCCAGTGGTGAAAAGCAGAATATTAAACTGATAATCTTGTTTTGACTGGTGTGGTGATATCACTACTGTATCTGTTATTCTGACATGTGGCATCAACATCCCGTAGCAGATGTCCAGTACAGTACCATGATTCTTTTTGCTTCTTACTTGGTTGCACTTTACTGAATGTCATGTGAATTGTCTGAAGGTTTGACACGCATATTTTTGCTTTAGGGTGACTCGGGAGGTCCAATGGTCAACAAACATGGGTCTGTCTGGGTCCAATCTGGAGTTGTTAGCTTTGGTTTTGGCTGTGCTCGGCCCAATCTGCCTGGGGTTTACGCCAGAGTGTCCAGATACCAGTCTTGGATCAACTCCTTTATCCAAACTGACAAGCCAGGCTACATCAAGTTTACCTCCAGTGGAATAGATGCTGACAACAGCTACACCTGCTCTGGCCTACCAGCTCCTGTTACCCCAGTTCCAGCCATAACAACCACTGTCACAGAACCACCACCTGTAGTTTTACCAAGTGCAGAAGGTATGGAGTGATACAAGTGTGGTCAGATGTACAGTAACTTGTTTTTATTTTTGTCAATATTTATAATACTGTATAACAGTCTGACTTCAATCAATATTTATTCTCGTCTAGTGTGTGGAATCACTCCACTCAACAACAGGATAGTTGGAGGTGAGGATGCTCCATCAGGAAGTTGGCCTTGGCAGGCCAGTCTGCAAAGGTTCGGAGGCCATATCTGTGGCGGATCCCTCATCAACAAGGAATGGGTGATGTCTGCTGCTCACTGCTTCTCTAGGTGGGTACAGGGCAAAGTGGAATGTTGTGAAAAGTTTTTGCTTGCGTGCATATGTGTGTGTGTATTTGTGTGTGTGTGTGTGTGTGTGTGTGTGTGTGTGTGTGTGTGTGTGTGTGTGTGTGTGTGCGTGCGTGCATGTGTGCGTGCACGTGCGTGCTTGTCTGTGTGTGTGTTTCTTTCATTATATTGAATATTGATATTAAGCACTCAAACCAGCGACCGCCACGCAAGCTTGTAGTGTTAAAAAGCAGACGCAGTTTATCTACCTCAAATGTTTTTGTGTCCGCCAGGCCGAAGGCATAGGGAGACCATGTTTTAAACCTGTTAGTCCATGCGTGCGTGTGTCTGTCCGTCCGTCTGTCCCTCTGTTACCAGCTAATCTCCGGCGCCGTTGGACTGGTCACTTCCAAACTGTGCACAGTGCACACACACTCCCTGGATGCCAATTCAGAACCTCTGCCCCACATTTTTCACATGGTTCTGTTCTAGCGCCACAATTTTTGACAGCACTCCTACAGATCCTGTCCAAAAATCATGCAATTCGGTAGACAGTATATTTACAGTAATGTGATCGATATGGACCTGTCCGATTTTCCTTATTCAAGCCCGATTGGCTAAGATTGGCTTCCAAATTTTGCAGGATTTGTCAGTTTTTAACAAAATGCCTCAAATCATGAACTTAGCTTTCGATTTCTGTGAAATTTTCTCACACATTCCCAACAGGCAGATTTGTGTTTTACCTACTCCACCGATCAGTGTAAAATGTTGTATGATCTGTCCGATATATCATATTCCATCCTAATTGGCTAACATTGGCTTCCAAAGTTTGTGGGATTGGTTTGTTTTGAACAAAATGCCTCAAATCATCAATGCAGCTTGCAATTTCTGTAAGATTTTGCATGCACATTCCCTCTGGGTAAAGGAACAAATGCCAGCCTTTTTACATTGGCCTCTTACCACACCTCAAGCAGGTCCACTTTTGCAAAGCAAATTTTTGGAACAAAATGCCTCAAATCATGCATGCAGCCGATTGCTGCCAGAAGAAGACATGGCACCCTTTTCACATTGGCCTATTATATCGCCACCAGGAGGCGACAATAATCTTCCTGACCTGGCAGAAACTTGTGCTCCAAAGAGCACTGCTTCTAGTTAAATACCTTTTCTTGATGTTTTCTGCGATAAATCATTTTCTGTTCTTCTTCTGTAGTTCTAGTAGTTTTGAGTGATCAGTATCCTTAGGTGGTCAGAACCTACAAGACTATCTACTGTAGAGTCCAGAAGTGATATAGTCTAACACCCAGGTTATGACAGCAGCAGCAGTGACAATGATATTGTTTGTTTTCTGCTTCTCATTTATGCAGTGCAAATACATTTGCCTGGAAGATTTCCTTGGGTCGGCAGAATCTGGAGGGCGAGAACCCAAATGAAGAATCCATAGATGTTGCCCAAATCGTTTTACATCCAAACTATGACAGTGACAGCAGTGACAATGATATTGCTCTGCTAAAACTCTCCTCACCAGTCAGTTTCACTGACTACATCAGGCCTGTCTGTCTGGCAGCCAATGACAGTGTGTTCAACAATGGTACTGATAGCTGGGTAACTGGCTGGGGTAGAATCAAGGAAGGAGGTGAGTTTTTAAGTGTGCCTATGCATAGCATGGGGACACTTCTTGTTCTCGCTCATATTTACTTACTTACTTAAGTCTGTCCATACGATTCCCCAAAGTTTGCCACGCTACTCCTCCCACAGTTTTTGCACCACATACTCGCGCCATATGTCAAATCGACCGGCTTACTCGGGAATCGTGTGCTAGTAACTTGCTAAGAGAAAGGTTCTATAGTTTAATTGATATTAATTTATTAGTGAATTAATTTTCCCCATTGACTTATAATGGGAATCGCAAAACTCACATTCAATTATTTTTCTCTCGCAAACCATAGGGGCTACAGTTTCAAGACTTGGAGAGGAGGTTCATAATGATTCCAAAGATTAAATAAAAAATAATAGTGTCATTTGGCCTCATGGTGGCGCTATAACAGCCCAGTTTACGTTTTGGCCTGTAACTGTTGAACCGTAGGTCGGAAAATTAAAATTATTTTTTCCCTGGATTCCTTGGATCATGACGCATCTCCCCATATAGGCCACGCCCATTTGCGTAGGGATAGATTTCCCGCCATCTTGAATTTTCTCCAAAACACACTTTTTGCTCCTTTTCCTACATATTTTCTTCAAATGTCTTAAAAACCGGTACACATGATCTATGAAGCCATGCGATAAACATAGTCAAAGGATATTTCGATAGTCCGTACCGTTCGTTCGTAACGCGCTTCCAAAGTTCGCGGGAGGGGCCCGTTTCGCAAACGATAGCCATAAATCACAAACAATAGGTCGAGTCAACACTGAATTTCAACCACAGGTCGGGGGTGGCATACTCAACGGATCCCCAAAAGCATTTCCACTTCGACCCCTAGGGGGCGTCACAAACGCGCAAAACGTAACCGTTTCGTGCCAGAACGCGTTTTTCAGGGGAACCGACCCTCTCAAAACGAAACACAGACGACTTGGCGGATTGTCTCACCGTCCAAACCGCTGCACAAGGTCGCGCATTTAGCGAGCTGCAGGCACACTTGTCAAAATTGACTCTGTCAATTCTAGTGCTTGTATTATTGGGAAAGAAAACGTATTGCTGGATTATTTGGAAAAACAGTTTGTTCATAGGTTTGACCAAATGTCTTTCTTTCTCTGTGCCTCAGAATCTTTGCCGTTCCCCCAAACATTACAAGAAGTAGAGGTCCCAGTTGTGGGGAATAGACAGTGTAACTGTCTTAATGGAGTTGGTAAAATAACAGACAACATGATCTGTGCTGGTGTGTTGGCTGGAGGCAAGGACTCATGCCAGGTATAATACTACTTACTGTAGTTTGGCAGTTGTTACTCGAATTTGACGACGAATCTTGAGAAATTTGACCTGAACAGCAAATTATCTTTCTCAGGGTGACTCGGGAGGTCCAATGGTCAACAAAAAAGGCTCCGTCTGGGTCCAGTCTGGAGTTGTTAGCTTTGGTTTTGGCTGTGCTCGGCCCAATCTGCCTGGGGTTTACGCCAGAGTGTCCCGATACCAGTCTTGGATCAACTCTCACATCAGCACTGACCAGCCTGGTTTTGTGGAGTTCACATCCAGTGGGACAGATGCTGACAGCAGCTACACCTGTCCTGGTCTACCCGCTCCACCAACGACTTCACCGACAGTTACAGCAATACAAAATATTACAGAAACAGTTCCAGTAACAGTTCCAGTGCGTAAGTATTGTTTTGTTCTTCTTCATCAGAAACGGAAGCAAGATCAGCATTATATGGTCGTTGTCGGGTGGAAACCTTGTATGTCCAAAACTGTTTGTTTTGTATTTCTCATTTTTAAAATGATTTAAACTAGTGAAGACAGCCGATCTACAAGCACACAACGCCTCGCACCGCGAGGCGTTGTGTGCTTGTAGATCGGCTGTTTTCACTACTTTTGTGCGATGGCCATATGATGAAGCTGTGCTTTACTTTGCGAAAAAAAATTACAAATTTGAAACTGGGAGATACGAGGTTTCTGCCCGACAGTGACGATATCTATCTATTTGTCTGTCTGTCTGTCTGTCTGTCTGTCTGTCTGTCTGTCTGTCTGTCTGTCTCTCTATTATATAACTTTTTCACACAGTGAAATAATGTATACATCTAATTATATCATTATCTTATAGGGTCAGTTTGTGGCCGTGCCCCACTGAACAGTCGTGCGGATGAGGACAATGGTGCTGCAACAGCGGGATCCTGGCCCTGGATGGCCAGTCTTAACAAAAATGGCGCCTTTATTTGTAGCGGAACAATTATCGCGGACAACTTTGTCCTCACTGCTGCCCAGTGTTTCTCCAGGTATATTTCTAACCCTAACTTTTGCTGCTTTAAATTCTGTGTAGAGTAGACCAACCGTTTTTTCATCCATTTTGCGAAATTGCGATTTACAATATTATCGCGAAAATCAAAACATCCCCAACAGACCATTATCCTGGGGCAGAACATTCGCCAAAAAAATAGCCAGTCTACAAGCTCACAACACGCCGCGTTGTGAGCTTGTAGATCGGCTATTTTTTGGTAGAGTGAAAAAATTGTATCAAGTACGCTATTTCAAGGTCCGTTTTACCAATAGGGTTTAAATTGTACTGGTGAATTGATCCCAGTGCATGACGGAGGACAATCACTATAAATGTAAATCTCCACGATACGATTATTGTCAGCGTTTTCTTTTTATCACGATAAACAATGATAACGATTATCGTCGCATCCCTACTTTCACAGCAGCTTAGATCCAAATATCACTGGGTGGACGGTGTCCCTGGGCCCGCGCCTCGAGAACGGTTCGGAGGTGTTCGAGATGTCGACGGACATCTTGAACATTACAATGAGCAACACGACCGGTTCCAACGTCGCTCTGCTGGAGCTGGCTAACCCGATCCGCCACAGCGACTACGTCCAACCCGTGTGCATGGACCTGTCCGGTACCAGAGCCTTCCCTCCTGGAACCCGCTGCTGGATGGCCGGTTGGGGTCACAGCAACATGACCAGAGGTACCAGTCAGGGCTAGGGGTGGGCGATATGGAAATATAATATATCACATTATTTTCCCAAGCTGTATCATGCTACACGATCTTATCATGTTGGTTTTTTAGGTTATTTTTCAAGTTACTTACCATGTACTGTAGGTGGTTGTACTGTTAAGTAAAACTAAAAGAAAAAGGAGTGACACGGACCATTTCGACCAGTAGTCCTCGATGTGGGGTCCAGCCCCCCCCCCCCCCCCCCCCCCCCCATGGCCTGCTGGGGCGCCTGATGGAGGGGGAAAGGAACTGGTTGGAATAACGTATTCCTTCCATGCGCTACGTCAACCGGGGAAATCCCCCCTGTCAGGTGCAAAGAAGCAACTTGGATTCCTCATGCATAGAAGGAAGCATGAGGTCAGTCCGTTGTCTCCCCAGGTTGGCAGAGGGGCAGCCTGGACTAACATCTTTTTCTCTTGGGGAAAATGAATTAAGATGAGGATTTTTTTCAGTGAGCTCGTACTGACTGCTTTTACAACAGTATCTTCACACTTGATTAATGTGATCACTGCAGGCGGTGTTGGCTCGGTCCTACGAGATCTCGAGACGAACGTGACAAGTTGTGGGAACAACTCTGACTCTGAAAACATCTGTACATATGCCATGGACATTCAGCAGGTAAATCCCAGCCATCATCAAACTCCATGCCCGTCCTTACATGTTAAACGGCAAAAATAGCCAATCTACAAGTTCACAATGTGCCGCAATCAATGCGATGTGTCGTGAGCTTGTAGATCGTCTGTTTTCGGCAAGTATAGAGCCTGGGGGACCTTGGTCAACAAAGTAGGGTTTAAATTTTACCTTTTCATCAGTGAAATATATAGCAGATACTTGATTTATGAATGCCAGATGTTCGGGGGATAAAGTGATGTATTATTATTTGCATTTCCTTTGTATGATAATAATTAATACAATGAATTAAAAAGGATAACTAATGAATATAATCACATGAATACCCATGTTGTATGGAGTATGGAGAGTATGGAAAAGTATGGAATTTAATTTGATTAATTTACAGGTCTGGATAACTATGCCATTAAGAAAAGAGGGCATGATGGGAAAATATCATCGTTGTCGAGTGTAAACCTTGTATCTCCAAGTTTCAAATGTGTACGTTCTTTCACAAAGTAAAGCCCGGCTTCATCATACAAGGCCTTCGCACAAAAGTAGTGAAAACAGCAGATCTACAAGCACACAACGCCTCGCGGTGCGAGGCGTTGTGTGCTTGTAGATCGGCTGTTTTCACTCGTTTAAATCATTGTTAAACTGATAAATGCAAAACGAACGGTTTTGGACGTGCAAGGTTTTCACCCAACAACGACGATATGCTTCCAGAGCCCCTATAGTTTCTAAAATATATTTAATTTTTTTTAATCAAAAATAAATTGATCTTACAAGCTGTGTTTGTCCTGCTGTTGCAGAATTGCATATACATTGCATCACAAATCATCCAAAACGGTTTGAATCTTCATGCAGTCATGTAGCCTAATATGAGAAAAGTATCAGGTCTCTGGCAGATACAGATTATTGTGGGCCTGCAATGGAATTATAGTCATTATAGAGGTGGGTGGAATCTGTAGAAATTGAGGGATTAATGTTGATGACGACGCGATATGTTGATTTGTGGGAGTGTAGAATATACAGTAGTTTTGTGTTTGAGTTACTGTTAATTGTATTATTATTATTATTTTCAATTTACAATACAATTTACTGTTAATAGTATTATTGTTAATACTATTTGCAATACAAACCCCAAAATCGATCCTCCAGTTCTAGGCAACACAGAAGGGGGAGGTTTTTTTTTTTTCTTCCCACACACTCCTCTAAGGAATATATTAATGACACAGTTCAACATTGAAAATGGGTGGTTTTCCACTTTAAGTGGCTTGTTACAGTATGTCAGTCAGGATGAAATGAATCTTTTCTGCCTAAGAAAACCTGTCATTCATGTATTTCATTGATTCTGACAATTGGATATCCATGACAGCCAGCACTTCCTCAAATATTGTTTGGAGTTCCATGTTTAAGGCCTGTACTTCTCCATACAGATTCAAAATACAAAGTGCTTTACCAGTAAGCAGATACAGGCCATTGTTAGGTCAAAAATGGCAGTTCCGTGACTGTGGAGAGCAAAGGTCCGTTTCTCAATGGATTTGTCATCTAGGAGTGTTATTAAACAAATTTGGCCGGGGCGTCTTTTTTAGAATGGCTGGGAAAATGTTTGACAGCTAGGGTAATTTTCAGTCTCATTCACTTGCTATACACTACACTATAAAGGAAAAATTTACTTCCAAAAAATCTGCTTTAAAGGCATACCATGTAACTTTCCCAAGTAGTGGTAGTGGTCACTAGCGGTATTGCAGGTACCGGTATTTCCAGTGTAGTTCCTACACTAACCATTATGGAGGGGATCTATACGCAGTTACTAGTTAGCTGCATAGTATATAGGCTGGCCCCAGGCTAACTCAGCACCGTTACCGAGTTATGTGCCGTTATGGACAGAATAGTAAATATTCGTCCCCCCGACTTTCGGCGGGGGGATAGCTACACGCTAAGCGACCATTCATAAACATTGAAAGTTTTGGGGAATGGTGCATCACTGCGATATTCACTCAGAGAACACAATATGATTGCAAATGTAAGAGTAGCCCAGAGTCAATAACAATGTCTTTAGGAGATTCGGATGTATTCAAATTCAAATACTTGTGAATGAACACACACACAAAGGGCTGCTGAATAAACAGGACGGTCGTCAGAGGGCTACACGCAGTTACTAGTTAGCTGCATAGTATATAGGCTGGCCCCAGGCTAACTCAGCGCCGTTACCGAGTTATGTGCCGTTATGGACAGAATAGTAAATATTCGTCCCCCCGACTTTCGGCGGGGGGATAGCTACAAGCTAAGCTACCATTCATAAACATTGAAAGTTTTGGGGAATGGTGCATCGCCGCGGTATTGACTCAGAGAACACAATATGATTGCAAATGTAAGAGTAGCCCAGACTTGAACACACACACAAAGGGCTGCTGAATAAACAGGACAGTCGTCAGAGGGCTACTGCTAAAACATCCTTTGACCAGCGTTGCTATCCATCGTATACATTGACTAAATTCTATACCAACGTATGGTATGCACTTGCACTAAAAGTACAACAATGACAAAGAGCAAGTATGTTTATTTTTTACAAACTTACCAGTTCAAAAGAAAAAGAGCAGTTTCCAATCAGTGGGGAAGTTTTTTTCTTTCCTCAACTTTTGCCACCTCTCGTGCATATGAAGAAGGTAAATCCGCGATTTCTGCTTTTTCTGGTGATATTCCTTTTGTTGTTGAGATGATTCTGTTCTTTTCTTTTTTGCGGGTGGGGGTTTAGTTCCAGAACTTCCCGGGAGTTGAGGTTGTTGCTTTTCCATGGTGGTTCAGCTCTGGACTGAATAGCTACTAAAACAGCGGCCAAAAGCTGTTGTTGTTCGAGGCTAAATCAACTTCCGGGAAAGACTCGCTGTGATTGGCCGGTAGTGTGTGATCCGGTAGACAGCGGATACAGAAAATGGGAAGTGACGTAATTATGCCGCGAAAATTGTCCCCCCTCACGGCTCATAGAAAATATATAAAGAAAAGGCTTTCAGAGCTGAAATTCACGGAGTGGGGGGTTCTAAAACTTTAGCGATTTAACAGTTAGGACCATTTTAAGATTTGTTTTATAAAAAAAGTTACATAGTACAACTTTAAGTGGGATGTGAGGGGTCAAACTAGGGGGTTTTTAATTATTCTGAATCCATTGCAAGCATTTGTTTTGCATGAAAAACATTCCTTGGGCTAAAAACGGACCCCAAAAGACTGTGAAAATTGATGACTCATCACTAAACCATCGTATTGTGGGGCCATTTCTTGCCCAAGGAATGTTTTTTGGGAGTCATTTTTTCCTTTATAGTGTAGTGTATAGCAAGTGAATGAGACTGAAAATTACCCTAGCTGTCAAACATTTTCCCAGTCATTTTAAAAAAGACACCCCGGCCAAATTTGTTTAATAACCCTCCTAGATGACAAATCCATTGAGAAACGGACCTTTGCTCTCCACGCTCACGGAACTGCCATTTTTGACCTAACTGCATTGTGAATAGACTTTGCTGCACATACACAGCATTCCCCCTCCCCCCCCCCCCCCCCCGTTCATTTTAAGTTCTTATTTAAAAAAAGAGACAAAAATAATATGTAGGTATATAGGCCTACCGGTGTATATATATAATATAATAATATACTATTAATAATAATTATACTATATAATATAATATACAGTATATCTTCACTGTCGGCCAGAAACCTTGTATCTCCAAGTTTCAAATATGTATGTTTTTTCTTTAAGTAAAGCCCTGCTTCATCATACAGTATGGGACTGTCGCACAAGACTAGTGAAAACAGCCGATCTACAAGCACTGCACACAACGCCTCGCTGTACGAGGCATTGTAGATGGGCTATTTTCACTACTTTAACTTAAAAGGAACAGGTTTTGGACATACTGTAGTAAGGTTTCCGCCCGACAGCGATCATTTTTATTAGGTAGAGCTGGAAACAATGGAAAAATGTCTAACCTTCTGTGTAGGACTTTGTACAAAAAAAGTTATAAACAGTGTTTACAAGTATGATTGACCTAATCTAACAGCCAATAAAGCCGAGCCATTCACCGGAGAACTAGAGAGGAGAAATAAAAGTCTATTGACTTTCATTTCTCCTAAAAGAAAAAGGAAGTCCATATAAGGACCTCCGCCCTATCTGCTGTGAGGAGAAAAAAGCAGTTTACTGGCCCTCATTTATCAACGTGGTGCAGATCAAAATTTGGGTGTACACCGAAATTTAGGCAAGTCTCGGCATTTATCATTTCAACTTGACTTTGACTTTGGTCTAGGGTAGGATCAAATCTCACGTCAAGTCCTGAGGTGGTGTAGGAATCATCCTACACCACTTTGTTCCATTGTAGACGTGCGGAGCAGCATTGTCTAATTATCTGACAGGCAATGGAGACATGTATCCACTCGAAAATGTATATCCAACACAATAATAAATAATCCTGTGAAAATATAACATTTTATAAAAGTATATTATAGCCAGCTACATCATGGACATACACACCGATTTTATTTCCAAGTTACAATGACAAGCAATCAAAATCTAGCAACATGGAAGCAATCTACTGTTAAGTGCTTTAACAGTCTATATTTTAAGATTGCAGACCTGGCTCAGAACAAGCACGTTATAGCCTACGAACGCATGCGAGAGCATTTTCGGGGCCAGCGCGGCGCCGCTGTGATCTACCGTGAGGCGTGAGCCTCCAATTTATACAGTGACTCGAGTCCTTTTAAATATGGATAAAACCCGAAGCTCCAAACCTGGCTGTGCCCAGCCCCGCGCACGCACGCTGCGGATGATTTATTTGGGGGTCCACGGCCCACCTGGGAGAAGACAGGAACGGTACATGATCGCTAGTTCAAGCACTCAAAAGTGCATTGCGCTCGTCACCGAAATTGGGTTAAATTAATATCCAAAACGTAACCGTGGGGTCTCTCAATTTATACAGTAGATACTGTACACTATGCTGGAGTTAATGATGAAACCCGACGTGGCGAGCCGTGAGATCATGGCCATGGGGAATTATGATTGCTTGTAACCAAATGAACGCGCTCTGTCTGCGCACGCACGGCACGGGTAGGCAATGGTTTAAATTAATATCCAAAAGTATTCATGGCAGTGACCAGTGACTTGTGTCATTCATGTCGGCTGCGGTGCTATAGCCTCCTTGTCAAAGATTGTACCGTTGGTTAATCCCACGTTTCCACTGTCAAAGACTGCTGTGTAAACCAAAATGCTGCTGTTCCAAGTAGCCTAGTTGCGTGTGTAGGTGTGTGCGTGCGTGCGTGCATGCATGTGTGCGTGGTCTGTGTGGGACGCGGACATGGCTTTTCTTTGGTTGTTAGGTCGTATTCGGGTTGTTCTGGTCGTAAAATCGGGGCGTTTCTAGAATAATTAAGGGCGTGTTATTTAAATTTCAGCCTGCGCATTTATCAATGCTGGGATCAAATGTAGGCCAGGTGTGTCTGTTTAGGAAGCATTGATAAATGCCGTGCACACGTTGCCCTACGCAAAATTTGGTGAAAAAAATAGACCATTTTTTACACTCCATTGATAAATGAGTATGAGTGTTCCTGAAGGTGACGGCCTTCCTCCAATCAGGATAGAGTGGGGACCTTCATCCAATAATGATCGAGTGGGGGCGGGCCTTGGTGTGCAGGGAAAACCGAAACTTATTTTTTCCCCTCACAGCAGATACTGTAGGGCGGAGGTCCTTATATGGACTTCCTTTTTCTTTTAGGAGAAATGAACGTCAATAGACTTTTATTTCTCCTCTCTAGTTCTCCGGTGAATGGCTCGGCTTTATTGGCTGTTAGATTAGGTCAATCATACTTGTATCATATATATAATTTTTATCGTTGATTTGTCACCTTTACAACGAGGACGAGGTACAGCTTGTAAGCATCGGGCATTCGAGGCATGAGCTACACAGCCAAGTGTGTGGGTAGCGCCGACCCAAAATTTGCCAACATTCGGTCCATTATATCCCCCCTTTAATTATGCCAACTGGTATTGTGTTTGATATCATTGTTATCGTTGATTTGTCACCTTTACAACGAGGTACAGCTTGTAAGGATCTGGCATTTGTGGAATGAGCAACCCCAGCCAAACGTGTGGGTAGCGCCCCTCCAAAAATTGTTAAAATGGCCTGGCAGGCCTGCAATACTGTTATTTTGGTGTTCACCTTTGTTACTTGGGGCATTGAATGATTGCACTCTCCCACAGTAATAATGAAAAGAAAAAACAACACATATTGGCCATTTTTACACTTTGTTAATGTTAAGCTCAATGTCAGGGAAGCCCAAAACGAGAGTAAATGCCAGCAGAACAGTATATTGCAAGCCATTTTGGCAAAATTCTGGTCAGCGCTACCCACACGCTTGGTTGTGTAGCGCATGCCTCGAATGCCCGATGCTTACAAGCTGTACCTCGTTGTAAAGGTGACAAATCAACGATTAAAAATATATAAAACTCAATACCATTTGGGTTTATTAAAGGGGGGATATAATCGACCAAAGTTAGATTTCCGAACTTTTTGTGGCAGGTTTAGTACCATTAGAACATAGACACATTTTGTTATTATTTTAATTAAATACAATCACTTACCCTACCTTTAAGTTATCTGTATGAGCCTATTTATTTGGCAACGTTATATAATGTACAGTACAGTTAGACTGTAAAAATACTTATTTGGGATGTTCCTTTTAGGCAGGGTGTTTAACTGTACTTGTACTGTATACATTCTTTTAATGTATTGACTATACTTGTTATGTTCTCCACTTTTGTCTAATAAAATACTCAATCAATCAATCAATGGTCTGAAAAATCAACAGAGAATTCTGGAGATTTTAGTCTGGGAAAAGTGTGAAATTCTGAAATGGACAATGTGTAGGAATCCTGAAACTGTATTACCGGTATCTGCTTTTCTTTTCTTATTAATATATATATCGTCACTGTCGGGCAGAAACCTCGTATCTCCAAGTGTCAAATTTGTACGTTCTTTCCCAAAGTAAAGCCCTGCTTCATCATACAAGGCAGAATTGCACAAAAGTAGTGAAAACAGCAGATCTACAAGCACACAACGCCTCGCGGTGCGAGGCGTTGTGTGCTTGTAGATCGGCTGTTTTCACTAGTTCAAGTCATTTTTAAAATGATAATGCAAAACGAACAGTTTTGGACATACAAGGTTTCCACCCGACAACAACGATATATATTTTTTTGTTGCTATTATCATAAACACAGGGAGACAACGGTGGGCCGCTGCTGTGCCAGTCAGATGCATCCTGGTTCCAGGTGGCTGTGGTGACTCTGGATGACACGGGAAGAAGCACACGTGCAGATATACAGGTGTTTGCCAAGGCGTCCCAATTCGGCTCCTTCCTGAAGGAGACAGTGGGCGACCTGCCCGCTCCTGCTGCAACGGCCACGGGACATGCTTCCCCTTTCTCTGTTTCTGTTTTCCTCTCTTTCACTGTCCCCGTTCTCTCCATGTTGCTGCTGGTCTAGGGGTTGTAGTTGTAATCTGTTATCTTGTCTAAAGCACTTTATTCATTACACCTATGTAAAGTCATGGCCAGGGGCCATCACCATGTTGGCTTGTATGTGGTGGACCTTTTTGTAAAAATTCTATCTTTGTCACGGACATACAGAATGAGTAATATTACCAGAAACATGTAGAGAGATAGCCATAACAGGTCTGTAACGCTGAGAGTGTACAAATGGAACCGAAAGGAACTTACGGCAGTGCCGTCAGTTCAGCAAAAGCTAGGGTATGGCAAAGATGGGAGTCCTCATGCGCAAAAAAAAAAAGAAAAAAAAAGAGGGTTTTGTCAGTTTTTTACCAGGGTTTCTTGGGCTGGATATGGCAGCCTGGAACGGTTGTTCAAGTTCAAGCTAAACTTGGCATATTAGTAAACGTGCCACAATTAACAATAATGCATTGCACCTGTGCAGCTGACCTGCGGAACCTGGGAATATACCATTTTGTCAAGATGAGGAGAATACAAGTGTGGAGAATATAATTATAATAGTGACCATTTTGTAAAATGTTGCATTTGTAGTTATTTTACTGTAATTTAACAACATAATAACCAGCACAGATAGACAAAGAGACATTGATGTATTTATATTTAAAAGTAACATTTATTCCCCCCCCCCCCTGGACCCAGGGTATGGCAGCTGCATACCCCTGCCATACCATACAATATACTGTATATTGTTATGAATGGCCAATACCAATATGCAACACATTGTAAGCTTGTAGATATGCCATTTTTGCTTTATTTTATTTTATTATTTTATTTATTTTTATTAAATATACAATAGGGTTTAAGTGATTAAAACCAGAAAAAGACAACACGTGTGCCATATCATGATAATATTATTGATTGATTGATTGATTGATTGATTGATTGATTGATTGATTGATTGAAGACTTTATTAGAGGTTTGTATATAGGAAAAGTTCACTGTTACAAGGTCAACTAAAATGATTAACACCACAAGATAGGCTTTGTCTTGTTTCAATTGGGGTCCCGTTTAACTGATATTCAAAAGCCCAGACCTTATCTGTTCCCTTATCATGATATCATTAACATATTGTCCAGTCCAACAAATATGACCCCTTTATTCTTTTTACATTTATTACAAGTTTATCTTATCAGCTGGTCAAGTTCTTCATTAATGTTGTTGCCTTCCTTCAGAATTTGGCTTTATCAGGCCATAGCAACCAGAGTAAAGCCCTTTGCACACAGGACAGTTGCGTTTCTTCCGTTTGCTGTATGAATAAAACGCATTGGATTTGGTGTGCAATGCTGTGTGGAATCGGCGCTGCGGATCCCAAAAGGAGTCATAAAAGGAGTGATGAGTTTTTCACCGCATGCGACAAGACGCACGAATCGAACTGGGTTCGATCGAGAAAAAAAACGCACGGCGGCAGCCACTCGTCACACGGCTAATTCGGAGCCGGTGTGCATGAGGTCATAGAGAATCATTGTCTTCTTTTCAAAAAATGATATTGTCCGTTTTATCCGTGCGGTTAAACGCGCCTGTGTGCAAAGGGGCTTTACTCCGACCCAACACCCTGAAAACCAGGGACGTGCTGGCCATTGGGAAAAGCGGGACAACTCCCAAACGGCCGGTTCATTCCGGGCCGGTCCAGGCCGGCCATTAGGAAAAAAAATTAAAATAAAATGTCGGCCTTGGTTCCATTTTGGGGGCTGGGCGGCCAACAAAGTAAATCGTCACTGTCGGGCAGAAACCTCGTATCTCCAAGTTTCAAATTTGTAAATTGTTTCGCAAAGCAAAGCCCTGCTTCATATAAGGCCGTTGCACAAAAGTAGTGAAAACGGCAGATCTGCAAGCACACAACGCCTCGCGGTGCGAGGCGTTGTGTGCTTGTAGATCGGCTGTTTTCACTAGTTTAAATCATTTTTAAAATGATAAATACAAAACAAACGGTTTTGGACATACAAGGTCTCCACCCGACAACGACGATATATAACTCATGCACAGTAATTGGCCCACTGGCTTGTCACTTGTCATGATCTGAAATGGCAAATCTTTGAGCAGCAGCAGCGCTATAGAGAGAGATCTCTCTCTATAGCGCGCAATGAGGGCCTCTCCAACTCTTTTTCCCGGGCTGAATCAGGGGCCCAGCACGTCCCTGCTGAAAACAATTCCTCCGATCGAACATTGTTTACAGTTACGATGCAATCCAGTGCGATGAACATCAACTACTATAGAAAATGTGCCACGCAACCTTCCGTACCTAAACAGATTATAGTATTTGTTGATAAGAAATATCTTCTGGTTGTTGTGATTTCTTTTTCCATGTCACACAGCACTATTTGGTGTGTGAGAATGTTCAGCATTTAGCTCGGTTTAAGCATCAATCCAAGGTTGAAGAGACTTGTGATATATTTTAAACGTTATATTTATATTTTCATTCTACCTGAAATTGTTTTATTATTAAGTAAAAACAGAAAACAGCAGAACCTCAATCTTTGTATATTGAGATAATGTAATTATTAAAACTATGAAGGATGAAGGATTGTTCTGTATTGCCTTTGACATTAAATATTGACATTGAAGCATAATGAAAAACATTTTCTTTTATTTCTCTGTTGTTCTTCTCTCTCACACACACACACACACACACTCACACACACGCATGCATGCACGCACGCAGTCACACAGTGTTGACACAGTTCACAATGGTGGTGTTGCATGCTCAAAGCACCGTATAGCCTCATAAACCACCCCCCAGCTTGCAAATGCAATTTCCATAAAAGGGGGGGTGGTTTAAGCTAAAAGCACAGGTGGAGCCAGTTTGAAAGCATGCAGTTTTCTCCATACAGTCATGATTGCAGTCACACTTTGAGAACCTACCTGTCTGGAGCACTTAATAGCCTACACAGGATACATCGATCTCTCTTATTGATTTTACGGCATTATGATAAAGAACTACGCAAATATGCGTAAAATAAAAGTATTAATAATGCTAATATTGTTGACTTTTGCTTCAACGTTAATTGTATTAACGTCGTGGAAGCCTTTCAGATATAACGTTTTTAACACGACGGTGGGAGAGAGGGTAAGTGAAGGAACACGGGACATCGTGTGGCGGTGGCTCGCGCCACTCTCCACGGCGGCTCCTATCGCGAGGAGCGAAGCTCCAAACGTGGCTACTACTACTACGGATGCACCCGAACCTCTGGCGCCCTGTCCCGAGACCCCCCCTCGGCTGGTGGGCGTGCTCCGTGTGGAGTTCGATGTGAACAGGACCATGGAGGAGGTGAGGACCAGGACCCTGATGGAGGACGCCAGAATCTTTCAGTCCACTCCGCTCGGCGGAGGACGATTCAAGCCGTCAGACTGCGTTTCACGTCACAAGGTGGGCAATGTATGGAGAGATTATGAACTCTGTATGTATGTATGAATAAATATAAAGGACCCCTCCCACCCAGCCCACCGTCTGTTTTATCTCCTACCATCAGGGAAACGCTACGAATCAATCCATGCCAAGACCTCCCGCTTCAAAAACAGTTTTTACCCTACAGCCATACGAACTCTTAACTCCCTCAGTACCCCACTCCCTCTCCCTCCTCACACTAGCTAAATGGTTGTCTGTCCCTTTTCTGTTTTTCATGTTTTTATTGTTGGTTGTGGTAATGGTGCAAATGTCTACATGTATTTGTTTTTGTTCCTTGTTTCTGTCAGAGCTGCAACGTTATATGTACTGAAACTAAATACCACCAACCTGGTTGTGTGGCAATAAAAGTAACTTGAACTTGATAGGCTCTAAACGGATCTAATTACAGTTTTTCCTCAACTGGTTTGGCAAACTAAGCATGCTCTCAAAACTTTTTTGTTTTGTTTCATTGTCTTTAATTCATTTCCTCTTAATTGTGTTCCTATTTCTCTATGAATATAGGCCAACAATTTGGCCCTTATCCCTAACATTCTTTGTCTCTTTTAAATTTGAAAAACATTTTAAAATACTTCAAATAGCCGACATAGATTGACACATTGTGAGCTTGTAGATCAGCTATTTGACATTTTCAAAAAAGGTTAGGGATAAGGGGTAAGTACCAAAATAGAGCCCATAATGTCCAAGCCCATCACCATTTTTATATAGGATATAAGGTTAGGGTCAATGCACCAAGTATAGGACTAAGTGAGAACTTATTAGTTCAAACTTTACTTTACTTTGACTTTATATGTTTATTTGGATAGGACAGTACCAGTTCAGAGATATTGACATATTGAAAAGAATATATACATATTTTCTCCGTGTAAACCAGCCAGAGTTAGCTAAGGCTAATTTCCATCCGTTGTCCTCAGGACATAAAACAGGAAACAAAACAAAGACAAAACAAAAGACAAAAAAAACAGGGAGAACAAACAATACAACAGGAACAAGGTGCTTGGCGCAACAGTGTGCCTAGTGCGACAAAGTGCCTTTGGCCAAAAATAAGAATTTTAAAACCGTACAGGAAAGACTAACCTGACAGACTAAATCATGCAGGCATCAACTCTTTACTTATAGATGGTTACATGTTTGTGAATGTTTTAACCACTGCTTCAACTGACTTCTGAAAGCACTAAATGTGGGGATCTCTCAGGCAGGGAGCTGGTTCCAATATTTACCTCCATTTATGGAGAGAACGTTTTGACTAAAGGTAGTTTTTCTAAATTCAACATCACAGTCTCCCCTGGATATTGATCTGGTACCATGTCCCACGTCCCTCTTCTTGTAGATGAATTCCATAAGAGGAGGGGGAGCCAGGCCATTAAAGGCATTTATATATTTAATGCATTTTTAAAGTTCCTAAAAATTTCAAAACTCAGGTCAGATAAGTTATTGTGGGCCAGCGATGGAATTATTAATTATTTATAGAGGTGGGTGGAATCTGTATAAGTTGAGGGATTAATGTTGATGAAGTTATTGTCGAGACGCAATATGTTTGATTTGATTTGTGGTAGTGTAGAATATAGTGTTTGGGTTACTGTTAATTGTTTTATTGTGAAGTGGCTTGTTATGTCAGTCAGGATCACATATAAAAAAATCTGACAGATCTTGATCATTGGTTCTCAAAGTGGGGTCCGGGGACCCCCAGGGGTCCTTGGGGAAGTTCCAGGGGGTCCCCAGCAAAATGAGTAGCGTCACAATCGTTTTAACCACTTTATCTATTTACATTTTATACTTTGGCTATTCAAAAATAGCAGAAATACTTGTACATCTGCTATGAAAGTCTTTGAAAAATTGTTAATAATTTATATTTTATTACATTTATATTAACAATTTATCTTTTTTTTAAACACAAACCTCCATATTTTCAGATGTGAAAAGGGTGGCATTTCTTCCTCTGCCTATAGTGGGAATGTGCGTGCAAAGTTTCATGGCAATCGGATGCTGCATGCGTTCATGATTCGAGCCACTCCTGAAAACTTTAGATGGCAATCTGAGCCAAACACGGTGGAATATGAAAACTAGGACAGATCTGTATTGATCACATAACTATAGTTATAAATGGGTTCCGGTTTGCGTGATGTTTGGACAAAATCTGCAGAAGCAATATTTAAAATAAAATTAGAAAATGTTAGGCCCATCGGTAAAAACGTGAATCAGCCTGCTATAGCGCCCAATGAGGCTGAAAATATTTTAGGATGGCATTTCTTCCTTGAGGGATGTGTGTGCAAAGTTTCACGGCAATCGGGTCTGTGTACATTACGTTTCCATTGAAACCACAAACCATTTCGTCGTTTTGAAATTGTACTATGGCATTATTATGTAACATATTATGTAACAAATAATAACTATACAACCCCCATTAATTTCCCCTCTGAATGACACAGTGCAACCTGGGCGTGTAGATTGGGTGGCTACTCTTTCACAACAGGTTGATTACGCATGCTGTCCTCTGTTTGTATATAACATGCCTATGCCTGTATTTTATCGGAGCTAATGAAGGCCCGCTCTGTCATTTTTATCTACTAGGAGCTATTAGTGGTTAAAAATAGGTAGCAATAGCACCTGTGAATGACATGATTCACAGGTGAATGATCAATAGAATACCCTACCCAGTGCTCAGATTTTCCTAGGCTAACCAAAGCCATAAAACCATGAATCATTAACCATTTAGCGTATTGTAAAAGCATGCTGTCATCCTGTACAGTTCTAAGGAAATACACTCCAGAATTAGTAGTTTAGTAGTATTTGTAGTACTGCAGGACAGTGGTTCTCAACCTTTTCAGGTCGCGACCCCCAAAATAATCATATTTTAACATGGGGACCCCCCACCCTGACGAGAGTAAGAGTTGAGGCATTACATTTTGTATAACACGGTTCTATTGTGAAAATAGCAGATTTACGAGGCGTTGTGAGCATGATGTAGATCTGCTATTTTCACAATTTCTGCCTTCTAATATTGGACAGTTTGGCCAATGTTTAATTTGTAATTTTAGAGGTATTAAAAAGTCCTTTGATTGTCACTTTAGAAATGTGAAGATACCCTCTACACACTTAAACTTTATATTGGTTTATTTACTGCTGAGTGACAAAACAATGTTGCACATAACTCATTCCCTGCCAGGCCCGATAGTCCCGAGATTATTCCAATGTCTTTCCCCGCCAGGCCCGATAGTCCCGAGAATTAAAAAAAAAAAAAAAAAAAAAATCAAAATTTTTTTTTTTCAAAAAAGATTTTTGACCCCCAAAAATGGAGTAGGCATGATAGCAATCGCGAAATTGCATGTTTAACCCCCATAGCAACCCCATCTTTCAAGCATGGCAGCCATTTTGGCAGCCATCTTTGTTAAACATAGTGGTTGTTATCTCATGAATGCCTGAACGGATTTCCATTCGGATTTTTTTGTTTGAAAGCTGTGAGCAATGTGGACACACGTGGTGCATTATCTAGGCATGGGTGTGCATGATCCGTGCACACCCAATTACATGGAAGTCTATGGAGACGAATGGCAGGTGGGAGTACGGAGGTATGTTAAAATGGCGGTCAATGTGTTAAGTTAATCATCTGGGGACCCCCCAAAATTATTTGGGGACCCCCCAAAATTATTTGGGGACCCCCCTGGGGGTCCCGACCCACAGATTGAGAACCACTGCTGTAGGATAGGATGTTACACCACTAAAGCAGCAATAGACCCATTTCCTGAGCGACACCGTGGAGGCGTGTGGGGAACACGCTTTGCGGGGAACACACACCACTGACTATTGCCGATGATCGATGATGGGGAGGGTATATAGCTTCAGGCCTATGTATTGAGAGGCACTCTTCGGAAGAGACTCGTCGCCAATTGCAAGATATGTAAAAGTTATTTGGGGCCATTATGACAATTAACCTCTTCTTCCCACAAACATTTTTATATTGTCTGTGTTATTGTTTACAACCACAATTATTCACATGTCGCTAGATAGCGGTTCCACTAGTTTTACTAGTAGGCTAGTGTAGGCATAGAAGCCTCCTTGCCCATCGGCCCCCATTGTGCACAGTTTCACCGAGAAAACTGCGGTCGCACCCTGGAGGGGGCGCCGCTGCCATTAGCTGCGGTGTGCTGAATACAGGTCACTTCGCCAAAAATCCAACTCGCCAAATCAACTTGCTTGGACACCTCGCCAATGAGCAGGCCTGTCAACATTGGACTGTCAGTCCAGGAGAATCCAGGAGATTTATTTTAGGGGGTGCGCGGAACTCCCCAACTGGGGTCTAGTGGTCCTCCCCCCAAAACTTCTTAACAGATATATATTTCCCTGTGTTCTGTTGAATTGTGTGCATGTTTGATACTTTTATCAGGCTTGCTTTACTAGCATGGGTACAATTTCAGCCTTAAAATGCCAAATATTGTCCAGATTTGATGACAGAAGCAAAGTAAGACATACTTAATAATGACTGTACGGCTAAATTCTGCCTTTATGAATATGTATATGAATATAAATATTAATACTTTTGACTTGAGATGAAAACTACTGATTTGTGTTGATGTGGGTGAGTTGAGAAGTCATGCAACTCGCTGAGGGAGAGTGAGCCGGGCTGCTCTGTCACCACTGAGGGATGACAGGGCTGTGTAAACATATCCTTATCTAAGGAATGCTACTCTGTTTGGGGGGTTAGCAATAATGGTTTCTACCACTGCTATTTCAACTTATGCCAGGAACAGTCTGAATGTGAAGGAAATGGTATAGCCCGATAGAGGAGGGGTTTGGCCAGACAGGAGGTGATTTAAACACATGCAAGGGTGTAACCTATAGCCAGATTCAAAATTATACCAAAGAAGCAGTGCCGACCTTGCAAGCGAGGCCTGAACAACAAATGGGCGACCGAAGATAGACTAATGTGAAAAAACCTATTGTGTTTGCGGGTGAAATGTTTTATGGGAGACTTTTTATCCAGCTTTATTGTTAGTAGCGTTAATCTAAGAGTTCCAACATTTATAAGTAGGCTTCATAAGTGTGGGTCAAATAAACTTGATAATGATGATAAGGGCTATCTAAAAGTTCCAACATCAATCAGTAGGGCTCATTAGTGTGGGTCAAATAAACTTTATATAATGATAAGGGCTAATGATTTTCTGTAAGTGTAAATGTTTGTTGTTGTAATTTTATAATAAAAGCATATAAAGACACGCAGTAACGTTATTAAGACGGCTAACAGTAAAAGCAAGCAGCACTGAGTATTTTCCAGATAAACCTTCTTTGGTCAGCCTGCCCGTTCGGAGGGGCTTTTTCCAGTTCACCAACGTGGACTCTGAATTATCCGTACAATGACTTCTGGGAGTCCTCCACCAGAAATTATTTAACATAGTAGATGTAATTGCCAATCATCCTGGCAAATCCAGGAGCATTGACAAGCCTGCCCAATGAGCGTGGACAATTTGGCGAGTTGGATTTTTGGCGACGTCACCGGTTACCGGTGTGCTTGGGTACTTAAGAACAATTTTGAGTATTTTACTTTACTTGAGTATTTCCCATCTATACTATAATTTTGCGAATGTCTGAGTGAGTGAGTGTCTGAAACAGCGTTTCTCCTCAGTGGCTGGAGCAATTGATCTGAAATCGCATCACCATTAGCATATGAACACACCTGACATAACTGTGAAGCCCGTTTGTCACTTTCACAAATCATATGCTGTATATTAGCATTTTTATGGTGTATCTACTATCTATTCTGCATCTAGCATGAGGCATATCTATTCTGCATCTAGCATGAGGCAACATGTTTAACCAGCTCTGTGTGTGTGTGTGTGTGTGTGTGTGTGTGTGTGTGTGTGTGTGTGTGTGTGTGTGTGTGTGTGTGTGTGTGTGTGTGTGTGTGTGTGCAGGCGGGTGGGCGGGCGGGCGGGCGGGCGCGGGGGGGGGGGGGGGGGGGGGGGGGGGGTTTGGAACACAGTATCTCTGTAGCCATTAAACAAAACGGGTATTTCTTACATTGATGCTCCTACATATTATCATGCAAGCACCAGTTAAAGTTACTTTCCATCCCTCATCCCATAACCCACACACTGCACATCATTTCGGAGCTCATATCTTTGAACGGGTAAGGGCTAGTTTTTAATAATTTTACTTCTACTCTGACTACCACTGGCTACGGCTTACACCGCAGAAACTGCGGGGGCGCTCTCTCCAGGGTGTCGCACAGGGAATTGGTCTATGCATTTTTATACATTGTTTTTATCAGTATTAGAGACAAATCAGTGGGCCGATCTCTATCCACTATGTGGACGCTACATAACACCACATCTTGCTAATGAATTAACATACTAAGGTGCCTCATCTTTCTGCTATTGCAGCCGCAGTGGCGTGATTGGCGTCAGTTCAGCCAAAGTTAGGGTATGGCAAAGATGGGAGTCCTCATGGAAAAGAGGCATTACATTTTGTATAACACTGTTCTATTGTGAAAATAGCAGATCTACATGAGCGCGAGGCGTTGCGAGCATGTAGATCGGCTATTTTCACAATGTCTGAAAAAAACAAGTTTTGTCAGTTTTTGTCAGGTTTCTACGGTTTCTTGGGCTGGATATGGCAGCCTGGAACGGTTGTTCAAGTGCAGCTAAACTTGGCATGTTACTAAACGTGCCACAATTAACAATAATGCATTGCACCTGTGCAGCTGACCTGCGGAACCTGGGAATATACCATTCTGTCAAGATGGGGAGAATACAAGTGTGGAGAATATAATCATAATACCTTGTTAAAGTGACCATTTTGTTAAGTTTTGCATTTGTAGTTATTTTACTGTAATTTAACAACATAATAACCAGCAAAGATAGACAAAGGGACATTCATGGATTTATATTTAAAAGCAACTTTTATCTTCCCCCCTGGACCCAGGGTATGGCAGCTGCATACCCCTGCCATACCCAATTGACGCACCTGATTGCAGCTACACATAACAAATAAGCCATGCAAAATTGCCACAGCCTTACATATGTTTGCCTGTTACACAAACACAAGCTTGGCTTGAAGAGGAACAAACAGAGTGGGCGTTCCCTTTTATTTGACGATGGTTAGCCAGACTGTATCTAAAGCCATTCATGGGTGAAATTCAGCCAGAATGAAAGGGGGTATTAAATAATAACAGTTAAAGGCGGTGCTCAGCAAACAGTTCTAAAAGAAGTCGGAGTGGCAGCTGACCTGGTGTTCATGTAATATAAGTATAAGTATAATAGTTGCGTTGCGCGTCATCACCTTGATATACACCTTGATATACAGTAATAATGGATTGCATTTTTATAGCGCTTTTCTAAGCAAGTTGCGAACTCAAAGCGCTTTACAATGGTCCATTCATTCATACACTGTGTAGGACAGTACTAGTCCTTGACTGTGACAAATCTATCCACTATGTGGGCTAGTCAGATGAGGAAAGATGGTCAGTCCACAGGCCCAGATGAACACTTTCAATGTATTGCTTGACTTCAATGGCTAAAAACACCATATTTGCATGAGATACTTTTTATTGGTTACACTTACAGTACACACTCAACAACTACAATGCCATATGCCTCTCACATCATGGCACTGTTACTTTGCATACTTTGCACCAAGCTTTGACTGTTGTTCCTTTGTGTTATATGAAGCCTCTCACATGATGCTGCTGTTCCTTTGCATATGCAAATCTATCCATAAGCCCCCATGGCCGTCTTGAGTGACAGCCATGTGTCCAAACACGCCCCACACGGCCGGCGTCCTGAGTGTTTGCTGTCATGCAATGTTATATGAGTTACGAAAGGACCCCAACTGAAACAAGCCAAAGGCGTTCATGTGGTGTTAATTGTTAATCCTTTTAGTTGATCTTGTTGTACCAGTGAACTGTACTGTCATGTAGGGCTGTCACAATTATTACATAATCGTCTAATCGGGATTATTTGACATAATCGCGATTATTTTTCATAATCGTCATAATCGTTTCCATGTTGAAAAATGTTCACATGTTTTTTTAATGTAAAAAAATAGTGGAAATAGCAGATCTACAAGCTTGTGAGCTTGTAGATCGGCTATTTCCACTATCAACGTTATTTTTTAAGTATAAAGTTGTCAAATATGTCAGTAATTTCTTTGTATATTTAGGTTATGTGTCATATCTACCATGTGCGACTTCAAAGCCTAAAAGCCAAACAGATGTAACTGTCAACGACAAAGACACAATTAAATCGTTAATCGCAATTATTTGAGTGACAAATAATCGTCATGTAAAAGCCCTACTGTCATGAAACTGTACCTTTTCCTATGCAAATCTCGAACAAAGTCTTCAATCAATCAATCAATGCTATGAGAAGGCATGCTAAAGCAGTTATATATCAAGGCGATGACGTGCAATGCAATTATTATTGCCTAAAATCATGCAAATCGGTACACAGTATGTCTAGACTCATGTCATCAACATGGATCTGTCCCATATAGCGCCACCATCAGGCCGCTTTTTTCAAACACTTTTTTGGACACTGCTTCTACAGATTTTGCCCTAAAATCACGCAAAGCGGTACACAGTATGTCTAGAGTCATGTCATCAACATGGGTCTGTCCCATTTAGCGCCACCATCAGGCCGATATTTACATGCGACCTGCCGGTCGCTTATATCCCGATTAGGGAGTCTTACTGGTTATATTTATACTTATATTACATGTCATCTGCAAGTTATTTTAGATATTTTAGCCTTTTAAAACTTCTCTTTGCTGAGCACTGCCTCTCTGCATTTCCCCCCTTTCTCTTGTGGCCGATTTTCCAATGAATGAAAGTTTAGTCTCGCAAAATTGGAGGATAATAATAAGTTGGTCTGTATGCCACACAACTTAATAAAATATAATGTAGTATGTAGTAGCATATTGTTGTTGTTGGGTGGAAACCTTGTATGTCCAAGACCGTTCGTTTTGTATTTATCATTTTAAAAATGAACTAAACTAGTGAAAATAGCAGATCTACAAGCACACAACGCCTCGATCCATGAGGTGTTGTGTGCTTGTAGATCGTCTGATTTCACTACTTTTGTGTGACAGCCTTGTATGAAGCAGGGCTTTACTTGCCTCATCTTTCTGCTATTGCAGCAAACAAATAACAAACTAGAAAAGAAAATTTCTAAGAAATTTTAAGTGTGCCTGCAGCTCGCTAAGTCTGTGCAACCTTGTGTAGCGGTTGGTGTTAGTGTTTCGTTTTGAGAGGGTCGTTCCCCCTGAAAAACACGTTTTGGCATGAAACGGTTACGTTTTGCGCGTTTGTGGTGCCCCCTATGGGTCGAAGTGGAAATGCTTTTGGGTATATGTTCAGTATAGCGCCCCCCACTTGTGGTTAAAATTTGGTGTTGACTGGATGTTTCGTTTGTGATTTATGGCTACTTCTTACAAAACGGGCTCCTCCCGCTAACTTTGGAACCCTGTTACGGAAGAACGGTATGGACTATCAAAATATCGTTTAAATATGTTTATCGCATGAGTCCATAGATTGTGTGTATCGATTTTTGTGACATTTGGAAAAAATATGTAGGAAAAGGAGCAAAAAGTGTGTTTTGAAGAAAATTCAAAATGGCGGAGAATCTATCCTGACGCAAATGGGCGTGGCCTATATGAGGAGATGCGTCATGACCCAAGGAATCCAGGGAAAAAGGAA
This sequence comes from Nannobrachium achirus, assembly GCF_963921795.1. Lineage (NCBI taxonomy): Eukaryota > Metazoa > Chordata > Actinopteri > Myctophiformes > Myctophidae > Nannobrachium > Nannobrachium achirus. The sequence continues at coordinate 50,918,812 of NC_137825.1, forward strand.
TTTTAATTTTCCGACCCACGGTTCAAGAGTTACAGGCCGAAAGGTAAAGTGGACTGTTATAGCGCCACCATGAGGCCAACTGACGAAATTATGTTTTATTTAATCCTTGATATCATTATAAATCTCCTCTCCAAGTTTTGAAACTGTAGCCCCTATGGTTTGCGAGAAAAAAAATATTGAATGTGAGTTTTTGCGATTCCCATTATAAGTCAATGGGTAAAATTAATTCACTAATACATTAATATCAATTAAACGATACAACTTTTCTCTTAGAAAAGTAATAGCAACCTATTCCCGGCCGAGCCGCACGTTTTGATGTATATATTGCGTGGGTGGCGTAAATTGTGCGGCAGTTATTACGAGCAGAAATTTGCAAGAACATGACTTACTTACTGACTTAAGTATGGCGGATTACAATAAGTGTTTTGCCATTGCATGGCAGGCACACTTAATAAGCCATGCAAAATCGCCACAGCCTTGCTGCCCATTACACAAACACCAGCTTGGCCTCTGTCAGATCTAAAGCCATTCATGGGTGAAATTCAGCCAAAATAAAAGGGGGGAAATAATAACAGTTTAAAGGCGGTGCTCAGCAAACAGTTCTAAAAGAACTTAGAGTGGCAGCTGACCTGGTGTTATATAAGTATAAGTATAGGCCTAATAGTTGTGTCGCGAGTCATCACCTTTGATATACAGTACCAGTCCTTGTGCCCGGAGCACAGTACATGAGGGATTAAATGTAGGAGTCTCAGAAGTAATGTTGGAGTGCCCGTTGAGCAGATCTTTATGCCCATATACAGTATGGTGTTCCATATTGGAGGGAAAAACAGCGCTCTCTGCTTTGTAATCTGTTCTTGAGAGATTAGCATAGCGATGACCCCTGCCTTAAAGGAGGCATTCAGACCAAAACACATATAGGGCTAATTTTGCCTTTTATCAGATAGCTGCAGTTGTTTTTTTTATATACATAGGCCTACCCCTGTTCTGCAATCTCCCCACCCCTCCACAGCTAAAACGTGTGTATTAGTAGTCTACTCGTCATTTCTGCATGAGGGACAAACTAGGGAGGGACAAACAGTGCATCTGTGAGTCTCATGAGACTGTAACACGATCCATAAAAAAAGTTTGGAGCGATAGAAATAGCCGCATTAGCGAGTAGCTACCTCTTCAAATACCCCCATTTTAGCTGTGGAGGGGTGGGGAGAATGCAGAACAGGGGCATAGAAAACAACTGCAGCAGAAAAAGGCAGATTTAACCCTATATGTGTTTTGGTCTGGATGCCTCCTTTAACCACAACTACATTGCCATAATAGTACACCTGGACGTTACATCATTGCGTTTTTTTTGTCTTCCAGGTGGCAATAATCATTCCGTTCCGCGATCGGCACCAACACCTGCTCCAGTGGCTCGATTACCTCCATCCAATCCTGATGCGGCAACAGCTGGACTATGGCGTGTACGTCATTAACCAGGACGGCGAGGGGACGTTCAACAGGGCCAAGTTGATGAATGCGGGGTTCGACGCGGCCCTGAGAGAGTACAATTATACCTGCTTCGTCTTCTCTGACGTGGATCTAATCCCCATGAACGACCGCAACATCTATAAGTGCTTCGATAGGCCCAGACACCTGTCTGTGGCCGTTGACAAATTCCATTTCGTTTTGCAATCCCAAGCCAGCTTCGGGGGGGTCGTGTCAATGTCCACGGAGCAGTATTTGACCATTAATGGCTTCTCAAATAACTACTGGGGTTGGGGTGCGGAGGACGACGACCTCTACCAAAGAGTTGCCATCAAATTCACCAAGCTCTCTCGGCCCGACATGGGGACGGGGAGGTTCAGAATGATCAAGCACGGGGCAGACTTGCATAATGAGGTCAATTCCCAAAACGTTCAGTTGCTCTCTAGGACATCGTCGACCATGGAAGAAGACGGGCTCAGCTCCCTCACATACACCGTCAAGAAGGTTGAGAAGGATAAGCTCTACACGTTTATCACTGTGGACATTGGGGGCCCAACGTAGGAAGTGACAACCGGACTCCCTCTTCTGTTCACCATTCTTCTTCTGTCTATTGATAAACACTGCAGTGCCGGTTCTAGGACTCAAGTGGCCCTATGCAAGATTATTTTAGGTGGCCCCTCACTAACGGATGCGCGCGTACCGCTATCCCTTAAATTCACATGAAAACCGCTAGCGTAGTCGCTTACAAGGCATCGCCTACGGAAACAATAAAAGCCAGCTGATTTCTTTGTTTGCTGAGACCCGTAATGCTCATTATTTGCACGGGTAGAAAGCCATTTCAACCAATCAGATTGCTTCGTCGGATGTTCTCGGAACTACCTGTTGTATAACTAGTAAGACGCCTCAGGGCGACATGCAACGTTGCGCCAATTCTTGGCCATCTGCATGGCCAGTAATGTATATCGGACCGGTTACCCACATATGGAGATCCATGTACTGTACTGTATATAGTACATCCCTTTTATGCCCATACATGGAGATCCCTGTCTGAACCAGCCACACAGATATGGGCTGTCTTCCTCCATGTATGGGCATTCTTATATGAAGTCCTGTTAGATATGGGCTTAAAGGGATATTTGGGCTTAAAAAAAACATACAAATAAATGAAAAAAGGTTCTTGAATAAACACGGCCTGCTCAGGTATTAGGAGGTTAGTATGAGTCACCGGAAAAAAAAACAATGTGTGTTTTTGATGAATTTATCATGGTTAAAATGGAGTTTTAAGGTACAATGGGTGTGTATAGGGAGGCGTCCTGCAGGAGGAGGGCCTGATAACATTTACATCAAATATCTAAATATTGAATCAAGCTAATTAAAATCTCCACAGGGTCAGGCGTGACATTCAGAGATACACGGATACGTGGACAAGATGTGCCGGACATCACAGTGACATCAGACCATGATGTCAGAGCGGCAAACCCATAAACTGTAAAAATGTGTACACGTCTACACGCGGACAAGTTGTGAAATGTTTTAATAGTAAACTTGCGACATACTGTCGCAATAAACATTAACAGTCTACCTGTGACCTAGGAGTGGTGCATATCAGATAAGATATGTATAGGCACGTTAAAGCAACTTTCATACAAGGTTGCAATTTAAATGCTTCACAGGCAGGGTAGAAATTCAAATACTTCCTCAATTCAGAGAGATGAGTCAGATAATAAGTTAACAGGCAGGCACCAAATCCCAGAATATGCCTAGAATCATGGCCATTAGGGGACGGCCATAGGACTAGAATAGTCAACATACAATAATTACAAAATATAATAAAACATAGATTAAAAGGTCAACCATAGGGTTAAAATAATAAAATAATAAAATCTTGCTAGCATTCAATAACTTAAAACCATAGACAGGAAACATATTATAAGTGCTGAGGAACCATAAAAGGTGCTAAAAGCATACAAAGTGCTAGGAGAAGGCCAACCTAAAGAGGTCTTTAGCTTATGTTTAAAAATGTCGGTGGAGTTATCCTCTCTAACTTCCCCAGAAAGAAGGTTCCACAGTTTTGGTGCGTAGAAAGAAAAAGCTACCTCTCCTAATTTTCTTTTGTGGATGCTGATTTGTGTCAAGTAGACCTGTTGTGGAGGATGTCAGAGCTCTGGATGGAGTGTATGGCAATACTTAGGAGTAGTAGGACCTTGAAAGGAGGGTGTACACTGTACTGGACTGTTTGCCAAACGAATTGGTCAGGACCCATTTATGGGTCCCTCTGTTTTTTGTTTACTACATTTTATTTTTTAATTATTATTAAAAAATATATATATTTTTTTGTATTTTTACTGTATTTCATAAAGAAATCTAAGAATATTCAAGAAATTCCATAAATTAGAAAACAAATGTTTAAGAGGTAGTGAAAATAGCTGATCTACAAGCTCACAAGTCACAACGTGGCACAAAGCGACACGTTGTGAGCTTGTAGATCTGCTGTAGATCTGCTGAACCAGTGCTGTACAGGACTGGTGTGATGTGTTCTCTTTTCTTTGTTTTGGTTTATCCACCTCTTTCCGCGGGAATTTACGGGAGAATTTTTTGCACCACACTTCCGGTTAACAGCAGACATACAAGCTCACGTCGCGTCGCAGATGCAACCGTTGTGAGCTTGTAGATCACACTCGGCTGCGGCGCCGGAAGCTCCGTCCAACTTCTGCGCAGTGCATTATGGGATGTTGGAAAGTTGTGGATAATCTAGCACAAGGGTCTTCAACAGGGGGTCTGGGACCCCCAGGGGGTCCTCAGAGTTACTACAGGGGGGCCGCCAAATCTTGGTGTGATAGAAACCTTTTTTCTCCTTTATATTAACCACTTGAACCCTAGTGTCCATATTCTGAGAACTTTAGCCAAAAACAGCAGATCTACAAGCAGAGCACAGAGTGAAAGATCAAGTGTATTAAGTATTGACGGTTCAAGTGGTTAAATATCTGAAAACACAAATGGACATGAATCCAAAATACACTGATGATTGTGCTGTCAAACGATTAAACTATATGGAATCTATGACAAGGTTGTGCTTCATCTCTCTCTCAACTAACATTCATCTCTCTCAACTACATTCATTTAACATTCCTTTAAAAGTTGATTCTGCGTCGACATGGATTGTTTTATGTAAAGTCATCTTTTCATAACCTCAGAGTACACCAAAGCTATACACCAAAGCTGTTGGACCTTATTGTAAAGTAGTCTGCCAAATCCATGCCGTTCAGCACTATTACGTGTTTCAAGTTTCAATTCAATTCAATTGTGTGTGGCGCTTCACCAGTGGTGGAAAAAGTACTCAAATATTTTGCTTAAGTAAAAGTATCAACACTGCAATTTAGACATACTCGGTTACAAGTAAAGGCCCGGAATTCAGAATGTATACTTGAGTAAATGTACAAGAGTATTGGCATCAAAATGTACTTGAAGTACCAAAAGTAAAAGTACTTGTTACGCACAATGTCCCATTTCAAGCTGCATCACGAGTCGACGCATTGTGAGCTTGTAGATCGGCTATTTTCAAATGTCCTAAAAGTATATAGGGCTGAAGAAGTGGTTAATGTATGTTTTGTAATAATAATCCAAATCTACAAAGTAAGTAACTAAAGTTTTCAAATAATTGTAGTGGAGTAAAAGTACAACAAACATCGGCAAGTAAAGGGGTCGCACTCAGAATGACAGGATGAAAGGTTTCTTTAATGCCTTAGATAATACAGACATGCAAAGACAAGTATACATTTGCAATAGTCATATTTAAGTACAAAAAAACAAAATATATAAACCCCTAACACGAAGGACCACTACTAATACAATAAAAACAGTTGAAACTAGAAGAAGTGCTCTTCCGAGCACTGTTTGCTAAGTTATGCTTGAGTATAGCTTTTTTGTGTGTGTGACGTGTCACTTATGAACGTTGAATGTTTCGTGGTCACTTTATGTATATATTCTTCTTCTCTTTTTGCAATAGCTTTCGACACTTAATGTTTTATTTATCTTTTTTTGTGCTTGCTCTTTGGACTGTATACTACAGTACTCTTTTTCTTTTTCTTAATTCTCTGTAACTTGTAACCTTAACTGCTGTGCTGCCTCTGGGCAACTGAATTTCCCCTGTGGGATAATAAAGGTATCTATCTATATATCTATCTAGGTCTCCACCAGCCATGTGTCCTGGTGGTGGTATAATCAACACGTAGGCCAATGTAAAAAGGGTGGCATGTGTTCTTCACCAATCTTAGGCCTTTCATGGCGCCACCATAAGGTTGATTTGAACATTTTGTAGTGTAATTTCTTCCTTGGCCTTTTGTGAATGTGCGTGCACAATTTCATTACAATTGCACGCTGTTTGATTTGAGGCATTTTGTTTGAAACGGATCAATCCTGCAAAGTTTGGAGGCCAATCTTAGCCAATCAGGATGGAATATTTAATACAGGACAGATCCGTCTTGATTATATGACTGTAGAGATACTGTGTACTGATTTGTGTTCATTTTGGGTAAAATCTGAAGGAGTTATCCAAAAATGTGTCTTACATATGTCGGCCTCCAGGTGGCGCTATAAAAGGCTGATGTGAAAAATGCAAGGAAAGGGTTTTTCCTTGGCCTATAGGGAGTGCGCTTACAAAGTTTGAAACTGATCGGTGGAGTTATAGGTGAAACCACAAATTGGCCTGTTATAGCGCCACCATGAGGCTGATTTCAAAAATTTGAAGTGGCATTTCTTCCTCATCCTAGTGGCATTGTGTGTGTGATTTCATGTTAATTGCACTCTGCGTTTGTGATTTAAGGCACTTTGTCCAAAACGGACCAATCTTACAAACTTTGAAAGCCAATCTTAGCCATTCAGGATGGAATATGGACAATCAGAGAGATCCGTGTCGATCACATGACTGTAGAGATACTGTCTACCGATTTGCGTGATTTTTGGACAAAATCTGTAGGAGTACTGGCCAAAAGGTAGTTTTGCACAAATTGGCCTCCTGGTGGTGCTAGAACAGGCCCATGTGAAAAATGTGGGGCAGAGGTTCTGAATTGGCATCCAGGGAGTGCGCTTACAAAGTTTGAAACTGATCGGTGGAGTTATAGGTAAAACCACGAATCGGCCTGTTATAGCACCACCATGAGGCTGATTTCAGTTGGCATTGGCATTTCAAGTGGCATTTCTTCCTCTGCCTAGTGGGAACCTGTGTGCGCGATTTCATGTTAATTGCACTCTGCATTTGTGATTTGAGTCTTACAAACTTTGAAAGCCAATATCAGCCAATCAGGATGGAATATGGACAATCAGACATATCTGTGTCGATCACTGTAGACTGTAGAGATGCTGTCTACCGATTTGCGTGATTTTTGGACAAAATCTGTAGGAGTAGTGTACATAAATGTGTTTTGCAAACATCGGCCTCCTGGTGGCGCTAGAACAGGGCCATTTGAAAAATGTGGGGCAGAGGTTCTGAATTGGCATCCAGGGAGTGTGTGTGCTCATTTTGGCAGTGTCCGGGCCAACGGCGCTGGAGATTAGCTGGTAACAAACTCGGAGGACGGACGCACGGGCGGACCACGGACGGAAGGACGGACGGACGGACGGACGGACGCACGGACAGGGGCGAAAACATACTCTCCCCCTGCCTTCGGCTGGTGGAGACAATTATGGGTCTCGTACCTCCTACCTGACGGTAACAGTCTATATTCAGAATATAGTACGTGATGAGATGGGTCAGACACAACCTTTTTTGCCTGCGTAATTGTAGACTGTTCAAAAATGGCCTGGGGGAAATCAAGGCTGTCTTTAACCAATTAAAACCCGAAAGTCTTCTGCATCATTTTAGATTTTTAGACTTTGGCTATTCAATAAATAGCATTTATACAAGATCATAGCACGTCACTTTGTGCCGCACTATGATGTTGTACAGTCGATCTGATATGTTATTTTAGGAACAAAATTAAAGTTTGCTTAAATCTCATTTCACGTTTGCACGCGGCTAACACCTTGTTGTAAAGGTGACTAATCAATGACAAAGAATTATGTAAAAAGCAAATTATTGAATGGGAGAAATAATTGGCCGAAGTTTCGTTTCCGAACTTTTTGTGGGCCACGAAAACAGCAGATTTACAAGGTCGAAAAACGGCCCCAAGCACCCTGAAGCCCTGTCCGAGTGCCGTTCCCTGTGTGGTGCCACGACATGGCCAGGACGCACTGTGGGCGGTCCCACCAGGTCGAAAGTCGCACCGGCCAAAGCCGGGCACAGATACCTCAGTCCACGGCACTGGGGGGAAATGGCGAAGTCCGCAGCGGGCGCTGCGTGACCAGAACAAACAAACCAAAAAGTCCTTCGTTTTTAACATTTCATGCCATTTCAAGCCCTGTTTCTAAGAAACTGGCTGTTGGGGTCACACAGTCATTGGTACCGTACAAGGAAATAAAGAAGACAAGCTACTCTCATCATCATCATCTTAAACAGGAAAGCTATCTGGTACTGTATCAGTACAGCACATAGTTGCAGGTTTTAGGATATGCAGACCTCGTTCACTCTTCATTGGAAACACTCACTGTCTACGCTACAGGACTGTATGTCTGCTGTCACCACCGGGAGCGTTTCGCTGTTACTATGTGTCATCTTCTCGACACCCAACTCTAACCCTTACCCTAACCCTAACCTCCGTGGGGTGAGTCGCTACGCAAACCCTCCCGACGCTCCTTTGTCGAATTGGCGGTCGTTCGAAAGAGCGAGATTTCCCCGTCACCACCTTAGTGTGGCAGCCGGTGAAACCAGTGTCGGTGATGTGCTGAAATAAATAATATATCAGTATTCTGATATTAACCTGCAGGCCGCATTAAATGAAGGTGAGCGCAGCATGTGGCCCCCGGGCCGCCAGTTTCCCATGTATGGCCCTATATGATCTATCCTACACTACGGTCTCCTGGAGAAGGGATTGTAAAACTCAAGGCTGTGTGCACAATACATTCCTCATGTCCTGGTACTTTAGTTATGAAACTAATAAAACTAATAAAATGTATTATATTATGGATCCACATCGCCTGTCACGCCCACATGCACATCATGCACAACAACACACTACAGATATGTCAGAGACAGGCAATAAGATCACACAGAAAAGTTAAGAAGTACATTTCAGAAAATTAACATAATATTTCATAATATTGTACATTTCAAGATATATTTCATTTCATCTAACTGACGAATAGTGTGTGCATGTCCGTCTGCGCGTGGCATGTGCACGTGGATGCGAGTGCATGTGCACCTGCTCTTGTGTTGTGGGGCGCTCCCCCACTTCTAAGCAGCAACACAACACTGACGTGTCAGCACCAGAGATGCATGAAGTACAAGGAAACAATCTGCCCTCACCACCATCATCATCATCATCATCATCATCATCATCTTAAACAGGAAAGCTATCTTGTACTGTATCAGTACAGTACATATTTGTATATTCAGGTATCAGGATATGCAGATCTCAGTCTTCATTGGAAACAATCACTATGTACACAGTATGTTTGCTGTCACCACTTAAGCGTGAAATGTCTCTTGGAACAGAGATAGAGATCTTTTCAGCACAATTAAAGGACAACTAGAGCAAGGGTTCATATTTTAGATTGCAATTAGAGAAAATATGTATTTATTTTGTACTTATTGCTTTCTATTGTTTTAGCCATTTTGATTTCAGTGGGTGGGGGCATGCGTATACTAAATATGTATTTTTAGGGGGGTGGGGGTTCATAAATTTGATTGTAATTCGAAAAAAGAAAAAGTGAGAGTTAAAATGTTTTCATTTGCTTCGTTCTATTGTTTTATCGCGTTCACCGTGCTAAAATGTGGGGCATGCGCACGCATGGGGGCATGCGTACAAGTGGCTAAATATGTCTTTTTAGACAAAATAAGCCAGCAGTTTCTTTATAGCTATTTACAGTAACACTTCTAGCCACATCTAACCATGAAAGGTTGCGTTGTAGTATCTTGGTAGTGGGCTTATTCTGTGTAAAATGACATATTTAAGGGGGGGGGGGGGCGGACGGACGGACAGACGGGCGGACAGACGCACGGACAGGGGCGAAAACATACTCTCCCCCTGCCTTCGGCTGGTGGAGACAATAAGGATAATAAAGGTATCTATCTATCTATCTATCATAGGTGAACAACACTGACATCGGGCTGAAGAGCCGTCATAAAGTGTGTACCTCTAAAGCACCTCCATTATTCTACACATTGGTACAATATAAGCAAGCACTATAAGAACCCAGAGACCAAGGAAATGGGGGACCACAAAAATGATAATGACCAGGAACTGTCATAGAAATGGGCGAATGTCCATTTCTTCATTGAGGCCCTTATTAGGTGACATGGTGTTTAGAGCATGTATCCAGTAAAGTTCACGTTTTAAGAGCAAAGCATTAATGTCACCACCACGTCGTGGGAGTTGAACATGTTCGATGCCAACATAACTTAAAGAGGAAACACTGTGTTTAAACGCACTGAAATGTAGAGCGACAGGACTCTTTTGATCATGGTTTCTGATGTTACTCCTATGTTCAGTGATCCTAGTTCTGATAGGGCTCTAGAGGTTTTTCCAATATATGCCAGCCCGCAAGGGCATTTGAGCATGCAGATCACATAGTTTGTTTTGCATGAAATTATACCTCTTATCTTGAGTACTTTGCCTGTCTGTGGGTGATAAAACATGTTGGTTTTGTGGGTAAAATGACACTGTTGACAGTTGTAGTTGCCTGGTTCCACAGGACTCAACAGCGTCTGGGAGGTGGCTGAGGGGTCAGGAGGGCAGTCTGACCGCATCAACATGTTCCTCAGGTTCGGGGGTCTTTTGAAGACCACCCGTGGTGGTTGGGACATATGCTTTCTGAGGGCCGGATCTGTGGAGATAATATGCCAATGTTTATTGACTATGTTGGACATCTCTTTAGATAGAGGAGAGTACATGTAATTCTCTTGTCACTGCTCTTGGTGCTAATTTTATTAAGACACTCAGATTGCGTGATATTTTGGAAACGTTCAGAAGCTTGTGTAACCCATTCTTTTTTTTATAATTTCTCTGCAGAAAACATTGTTCTAGATCAGCTCTATGTACATGAAAATCAGAGTCAGAACTACATATTCTACGTTTACGATTCAGTTGAGAGATGGGAAGACTTCTCTTTAAGGGAGTCGGATGATAAGAGTCTCCATGTAACAGTGAATTTCTGTCAGTGGGTTTTCTATACAGACTGGTGCTAAGGGAACCTCGTTCATGGATAATGTTAATGTCCAGAAAGTTCATTTTTGATGCATCAAAAGCCATTGTGAACTTTAAATGAGCATTACGTGTATTCATAAAGGTATGGAACTCATGCAATCTGGCCTCAGTAGAGGTCCAAATGAAGAAGATGTCATCAATGTACCTCTTATAGGACACAATATGTTCAAAGAAAGGATTCTTACTCGGGTTCAGAATAATTTCATGCTCCAGCTGTCAGACATACATGGAGGCAAAACTGGGGGACATTTTGGATCCCATACTGACTCCAGACACCTGTCACCTAAGGGCCTCAATGAAGAAATGGACATTCGCCCATTTCTATGACAGTTCCTGGTCATTATCATTTTTGTGGTCCCCCATTTCCTTGGTCTCTGGGTTCTTATAGTGCTTGCTTTGTATATATTGTACCAATGTGTAGAATAATGGAGGTGCTTTAGAGGTACACACTTTATGACGGCTCTTCAGCCCGATGTCAGTGTCAATTATTATGGAGTTATACTCCTTATTTCAACTGTTTTTATTGTATTAGTAGTGGTCCTTGGTGTTAGGGGTTTATATATTTTGTTTTTTTGTACTTAAATATGACTATTGCAAATGCATACTTGTCTTTGCATGTGTGTATTATCATCATTTTTGTATTGCCTGTATGGTAGACAATTAATTGTCTTAACTTTTGATATCTCTGACCACTCAGGTGGCAGTGTTTTGGTCACATGTATAACTATCCACAGCTGTATCCCATGTGACCGTGATTGAATGTTTGCTGGTGTTTGTATAATTATGTGCAGAAGAGCAGTGTTGCTCGAAACGTCACAACAGTTATTTGGTGCAATAAAGCACTTTTTCGCATGTGAGCACACAGTGTGCGAGTGTTTTTGTTTTGAGTCGTGAGGAATCCACTGGGAAATGAATTCCGTCTGACCATTTATATTATATATTGTGATGTCAAGTGAAGCATGACCAATCCTGTCTGATTGGACGTTATATATTGTCCAAGATATCCGGCCTTACAACCCATATAATATCAGTCAAAACATTTACAAAAAGCAGGTTAACTTTGCTGGGGGAAAGAAACACACCCGATGTGAAGTGAGCGGTGGTTGTGCTTGCATAACGTCTTCAATTGGTAATTGGTGATGTAATACAGGCTACACGCACACACATTGCTATGGCAAAACGCTGAGGAAAATAGGTCTAGGATGTAATTGGTGATGTAATATGGCTACACACACACATATTGCTATGCCAAAACGCTGAGGAAAACACATTGCTATGGCAAAACGCTGAGGAAAAGTGGCTACAGATAGGTCTATAGGATGTAACTGGTGATGTAATGTGGTGTAATATGGCTACACACACACACACACACACACATATTGCTATGGCAAAACGCTGAGGAAAATACATTGCTATGGCAAAACACTGAGGAAAAGTGGCTACAGATAGGTCTAGGATGTAACTGGTGATGTAATGTGATGTAATATGGCTACACACACACACACACACACACACACACACACACACACACACACACACACACACACACACACACACACACACACATATTGCTATGGCAAAACGCTGAGGAAAACACATTGCTATGGCAAAACGCTGAGGAAAAGTGGCTACAGACACACGCTCAGCCACTATCGCTCAAAAACTGAGAACAATCGTGTGTTGCCTATAGCAACCACACTAATAATAGAAAGGTGCAATTGGAAATTGCAAATGTGGTTGCCGACGTGACTATATTCCACGGCAAGTTAACTGTCATGTGAAGCTCGACCAATACTCAAGCTAGCACCACTCAAATGTTTTTCCTTAATTTGATTTCCATCAATTTCCATCAACTTCCAATGGCAGCGGAAACATTTATCTAGTGAAGTTTATCCAGTGAAGATAACGTTTCCCCAGAACTATAGTGTGTTGCCCTTCGGGTTGCCGTGACTATATTCTGCACCAATACTCGACCTAGCAGCACCACTCCTCAAATGTTTTTCCTTCAATTGGGAATGCCTTCAACTGGGAATGCCCATATTTGGTAATGCCCATATATGGGCATGTTTTGACATAACATTGTTGACTATCATGCAGGGGTCTCTATACAGTATATGGGTAACTGGTTCGATATACATCACTGGCCAGATGGCCAAGAATTGGCGCGACATAGGGCGAGGTCGCATGTCGCCCTGAGGTGTCTTACTAGTATTAATCACTACTTCTCAACATTGGGCTGTGCCACTTTGTAAGCTTGTAGTTCAACTATTCCAGTAACTGCAAGGGCACCTGCGCAAATCAGTGTTGATAGGCACGCATGGCAATATCTTTTTTTTGTTTATGATGTCAGACCAGAGGCTTGGTCAGACTAGTATTAGTTGAAGTTCAGGCAAAGTCCGGGATAGTCCCCAGACTTTGCCTAATTTTTGGACATGTCTTCTGGCTTTGATCATTAACTTGATTCAATGATTCAACTAAATTCACTGATGAATGAATTGTCAGATGTGCAAATCGGTTTTATTAGGAATGTTGCCAAAAGTTTGTGTTGCGTGACGTCAGACCAGAGCTCCTGTCATCCTGAATAAGATACAACACAGTTTTTAAACATCACATTTAGTCTGAGTGCGACCAAGAGAAGACATGTACAGGCAGAGTGCACTATGAGAATCAAAGAGTCAGGGACAAGTCTCGGGTCCTCGTCCATGAAGAGGAGCTACAACAACCTCTACTGTCAAATGATGAGCAATGGACAGCTCCCCTCATCTTCCTCGAAAATCACCAGCTGTGTAACCAGCCAGAAACAAGGAGACACAGTCCAGGACTTCATCTCAGCCAGGAGAAGTAAAGAAACATTGGATAACTTAGACAGGAAAGAAAACCTCATATGTGATAAAAGCTTCATTGAGGTATCGACTCCAAAGAAACACCAGCATGTCCACACCAAAGAAAAACCTTTCCAGTGCAAACAGTGTGATAAGAGTTGCAGACTGTTAAATGAACTGACGACACATCAGCGTGTCCACACGGGGGAAAAGCCCTTCGATTGTAAACAATGTGACAAGAGTTTCACTCAGCTAGGCAACCTGAATGTACACCAGCGTGTCCACAGTGGAGAAAAACCCTTTGTGTGTAAAGAGTGTCACAAGGGTTTCAGTGGGCTAGGTTCTCTGAAGACACACCAGCGTGTCCACAGTGGAGAAAAACCCTTTGTGTGTAAAGAGTGTCACAAGGGTTTCAGTGTGCTAGGTTCTCTGAAGACACACCAGCGTGTCCACAGTGGAGAAAAACCCTTTGTGTGTAAACAGTGTGAGAAGAGTTTCAATCAGCTAGTTCACCTGAAGACACACCAGCGTGTCCACAGTGGAGAAAAACCCTTTGTGTGTAAAGAGTGTCACAAGGGTTTCAGTGTGCTAGGTTCTCTGAAGACACACCAGCGTGTCCACAGTGGAGAAAAACCCTTTGTGTGTAAACAGTGTGAGAAGAGTTTCAATCAGCTAGTTCACCTGAAGACACACCAGCGTGTCCACAGTGGAGAAAAACCCTTTGTGTGCAAACAGTGTGAGAAGGGTTTCAATACGTTGAGTAACCTGAAGACACACCAGCTTGTCCACAGTGGAGAAAAACCCTTTGTGTGCAAACAGTGTGAGAAGGGTTTCAATATGTTGAGTAACCTGAAGACACACCAGCGTGTCCACAGTGGAGAAAAACCCTTTGTGTGCAAACAGTGTGAGAAGGGTTTCAATACGTTGAGTAACCTGAAGACACACCAGCTTGTCCACAGTGGAGAAAAACCCTTTGTGTGCAAACAGTGTGAGAAGGGTTTCAATATTGAGTAACCTGAAGACACACCAGCTTGTCCACAGTGGAGAAAAACCCTTTGTGTGCAAACAGTGTGAGAAGGGTTTCAATATGTTGAGTAACCTGAAGAGGCACCAGCGTGTCCACACCACATAAGAGCTTCAATCAGTTAGATATTCTGATGACAAACCTCCATGTCCACACTATACCAACGGAGTTGTCCACCAGACGACACTGACCATTCAGGCCATGCTTAAGCAGAACGAAAGATGATGATCCAGACGGCTCAACTATGCACAACTCTAGTAACTAGAGATACTGTTCCCACGAAACAGTGTGGGCTCGCTCGTAAAAAAAAGTGATGTTTAAAAAGGAAATAAAATACAAATAAAAAATTGTAATTAAAAAAAATGTTATTCTTCCTTTATGTTTTATGTAAAAAAAAAAAGCTAAATAAATAAAAAATATGTTTTTGTCAAGCTTGCCTTGGAGGGACAGTTGCTCACAATTCCAGTTTCCATTGACTCTGGGAACTCCAGAGGCCTTTCTCTACCTTCATGCTGAATGGTCATTCCTTGGATCCTGTCACTCACTGGATCCAGAACCTCATTCTCATTGTCTCGGGAGACCATGTGGAGAGCATCTGACTCTACGTCACTCAATCTCTGGGCATTTTGTTCATTTTGTGCACTCTGGTTGGAGTTTCATACCCCTCATGTCTGTTGGAGTTCTAGGCGCATTCTCAGCTGGAGCGCCGCCTACTAGGTTTGTTGCCTCAGCATGCTACCTGTCATGTGAAGCTCAACCAATACTCCAGCTAACACCACTCCCAATTTCTTTTCCACCAATTGCGCCTCATTGGCTAAGGGCCCTGCCTTTGTACTGTCTGCGGCAGAAATATGCGGCGGAACTCACTATATATAAATAATGAGGATAACATTAGTGTTCTCGCCTTTCAGGCGAGCCCACAACTAGAAAGATGCAATTGGAAATTGCAAGCTGGTGTGGTTGCCGTTGACTCTAATGGGGATCAGCAGGCCAATCCTGATTGGCCTGATTGGTCAGGCTGCACTTGACCATTCCTCAAGCTAGCACCACCCCTATACCAGTCTCCCATTGAACTCAATGGTCTTCCTCTATAATGGTGACGTCACTGAGAATGCTGCTTCCTGATAGTGTATCCAGGAAAAAAAATAATTCGAAATCTGGGCTAGAATAATGTGTTGCCTACAGCAACCACACTGACTAGAACTAAACTCTGTCGAGGTGCCAGCTTGCTCCTTGTGCGCCATGAAGTGCGCTCACTACTGGCATCACCAGGAATGCTGGTCCCTCATTGGCTGTTAATGATGGTGTTGCCAGAAATACTGGTCCCTGATTGGGCCACGGGCTTAAACAAAGTAGGACACCGACATACTATACATATACCCAGCCGATCACAGTACTTGCGAGTAGGCCTATTGAGCTCATAGACTGGCCTCCAAGTACTAGTTAAACCACTGTAGTAGCAGTGACTGGAAAGATGCAATTCTGATAAATTGCATTTGCAAGTGTGTTTGCCATGACGCGAGTAACACTTGCAAATTAATTTACCATTAGAATTTTCCCCATTCAAGTGAATGGGTAAAAATGTAATCACTAATAAATGAATGGCCATACCGGTATATGGAGATTTCTGTGTCAGTTCTTGTCCCTTTTATGCCCATATACAGTATGTAAATCCCTGATGTCATCAATATTATGAACATGAACATACTGGTTGAATTGATGTCAGAAATTTATGTCAGTCATCTCCATATTTGGGAAAAGTTACATTTTAGCATTTTCCCATTCAAGTCAATGGGGAAAATGAATATAATATATGATTTAAACTAGTATACAAACAACATCTCTTAGCAAAATGCAAGCACATGATTTCCGATGAAGCCGGTCAATTTGACATATGGCTTGAGTGTGTGCTGCAAAAACTGTGGACGGAGTAACGTGGCAAAATAAACTTTATCTTGAAAGATGGATGGAAGAAGAAAGTCGGACAAGTACTAGGACAACCACTCTAATTATGCCCAAATATGGCCATGCCTGACGTCACAGCAATGACATTATAGCTGACTGCTCCCCACCATTAGACTAAAGGTAGAAGTTTCTCATTCATGGGTTTAAACCAAGGAACTGAACTTGCTAACATAGCATAACTGCACGTGACATTTCTACCACTAACGACTTTCAATGGCCATTAACGAACATCAGCCCCCGACCTTGGAGGAGATCCCAGCATCGGAGGTTCCTCTTTTCAACCAGAACGTCAGTTTCCCCTCGAGGATGAAGAGGAGGAGCGAAGAGGCGATGTCAACAGACAGCAGCTGTTGCATGGATTGCTGCAGGGCCCTATGTAGGGGTCTGTATAGCTGCAGCTGGAGGCAGCCGAGTGAGGAGAAGAAAATGGAGACGGAAATGGAGACTGTTAAGAAAAGAAGGTGCGCCCGCTGCTGGTCGTCAGTTGTCGCGGTGGTGTCCCTCCTCACTCTCTGCTGGATGTACATCTGTCTTATTGCTTTCAATGACCGAGAGGAGGCCAACTGGAAGTGCTTCACTATACTGAAACAGTGGGTGAACTGGTTCATGGTGGTCACCATCACCTCTGCTGTGGTGACCAGCTACTGCATTCTTCTGCTGTTCTTTGCGCTGTTCCAAGGCGCCTTGAAGGAACCCCTCGACTTACACTGGTTACACAAGATCCTCCTGTTTTTAAGTGTCCTGTTCGTCATGCTTGGAGTCATTGGAATAAGCCATCAGTGGAGAGCTGAATGGGAGACCGTTTTTCTCTCATTCCAGGCAACGGCACCTTTCTTACATATGGGTGGCGTAGGAGCCTTAACCCTGCTTAGCTGGCTTGTGATCAAGAGCTTCCACAAGGCCCGCAGGGCAGGCTCCAAGGTCCTGATCATGGTGGTGTTCACTGTGGTGTCGTTAGCTCTCTTCCTGTGTCCCCTCTTCATCCACTCGCCGTGTCTGATTGAGATGGCCGAGCTACCGGCTAAACCTGATCTCATTGGCCACCGAGGAGCACCGATGCTGGCCCCGGAGAACACCATGATGTCATTCAGGAGAAGTGTGCGGTGCAACGTGGCGGCCTTCGAGACCGACGTGCAGATCAGTAAAGACAGGGTTCCTTTCCTGATGCATGACAGTGGCTCTGACTTCCTACGGAGAACAACAGATGTGAAGGAGAAATTTCCTGAGCAGCTCTTCGACCATAGCACTGACCTCACCTGGGAAGAGTTACAAAGCCTCAATGCAGGGGACTGGTTCGTAAAGACAGACCCGTTCCGCTCAGCCTCACAGCTCTCTTCAGAGGAGAAAGAGATGTCCAAGAATCAGACTATTCCATCCTTACTTCAGCTCCTTAACCTGGCCAAGCAACACAGCGTCAAAGTCATTTTTGACCTTTATGGCTACCGCCAGGACAACAACGACACTGCCGACCTAGTCGGCGCCATCCTGCGGTCTGGCATTCCCCCGCAACTAGTTCTCTGGCTTCCATACGAAGACAGAGAGTATGTAAAGGAGGCTGCTCCGGAGTTCATTCAGGTCTATCACAATGTGTCTGAAATGGACGAAAGTGGTGGAAACCACCTGAATCTGAGGTACAGCAAGTTGAGTGCCGGCGCAATCAGGGATCTTCGATGCAGGAACGTGACGGTGAACCTGTGGGTGGTGAACGAGCCCTGGCTCTTCTCTCTGTTGTGGTGCTCGGGTGCCAGCTCTGTAACGACCAACTCCTGCCACCTCCTAAAAGATATGAGCCGTCCTCACTGGACTCTGGGGCCTGAAACATACAGGATGATATGGATATCAGTGGACCTAGTGTCGCTGCTGATAATGTTTGCACTCTTCATCTTCCTGAGGAGAAGGGAAGACATGAGGGAGGAGACAGCCCTGTCTCAGATAGACATGGCACAGTCCAGACACAACAGCAACATCCCAATTCTTAACACTTCAAAGAATGGTTTAACCGTGGACCAGGAAGAAAGGATGCTGATTTCAACTGTCGTACTCCAATGAATTTTGAATCTATGAATTACCAGGTTCTGGGTTTACACCAGATGATGTAAATCACATCCACATTATGCCACTTGATTCAAGAGGCCATGGTATGGCCTTCGTTGCCCCTCCAAGAAACGACATGCCCTGAGGCCAATAATAAGCTGAATATACTTAACAGGTACATTATAATTACCCCCATAACTACAATGTAAAATTAATCGTTCACTCAATAGGGGCAATACCCGTCGCAAGTTGATGATGTAATTTGTCCATTACATCCTTATGGAATGTATGGAATGCATGTACAAAAAAATAAAGAAAAACATTTAAAATATTGATTTTATGCTCATATTAAACAAACTTAAGAAGTACTACAGTACGTTGTGTTTTCTCTCTTTTTTTCTTTTTTTTGAGCGGTGCTAACCGCTCCTATAGACCGCTTTTTTACCAAAACTATGATGTCACAAATGATGATGACATGAGTTCGCTAGACCAATGAAACACTTCGATTCTGTTGATCTGTCCATGATGTCACAGAGGCACCCGATTGGTTAACCCTGATTTAGAACGCGTTTAGGCCGCGTAAAATACGTCATAACGCGTTTAGACCGCGTAAAATACGTCATAAAAAATTATTGAGCGGTGCTAACAACTCATTGGGTGAAGTGTGGAGATGATGGTTTGTCATCAGAATATGTAACTGATTGAAGCTCTTATGTGGTGTGGATACGCTGGTGCCTCTTCAGGTGATCTAACCTACTGAAACCCTTGTCACACTGTTTACACACAAAGGGTTTTTTTCCAGTGTGGATACGCTGGTGGTTCTTCAGGTGATCTAACCTACTGAAACCCTTGTCACACTGTTTACACACATAGGGTTCTTCTCCAGTGTGGACACGTTGGTGTGTCTTCAGGGCACCTAACACACTGAAACTCTTGTCACACTGTTTACACACAAAGGGCTTTTCTCCAGTGTGGACACGCTGATGTGTCTTCAGGTTACCTAACTGACTGAAACCCTTGTCACACTGTTTACACACAAAGGGTTCTTCTCCAGTGTGGACACGCTGGTGTGTCTTCAGGGCACCTAACACACTGAAACTCTTGTCACAGTGTTTACACACAAATGTTTTTTCACCAGTATGGACACGCTGGTGTGTCTTCAGATCAGTCAAATGACTGAAACCCTTGTCACACTGTTTACACACAAAGGGCCTTTCTCCAGTGTGGACACGCTGATGTGTCTTCAGGTTACCTAACTCACTGAAACCCTTGCCACACTGTTTACACACAAAGGGTTTTTCTCCAGTGTGGACACGCTGATGTGTCTTCAGGTTACCTAACTCACTGAAACCCTTGCCACACTGTTTACACACAAAGGGTTTTTCTCCAGTGTGGACACGCTGATGTGTCTTCAGGTTACCTAACTGACTGAAACCCTTGTCACACTGTTTACACACAAAGGGTTCTTCTCCAGTGTGGACACGCTGATGTGTCTTCAGGTGATCTAACCTACTGAAACCCTTGTCACACTGTTTACACACAAAGGGCATTTCTCCAGTGTGGACACGCTGATGTGTCTTCAGGTTACCTAACTGACTGAAACCCTTGTCACAGTGTTTACACTGGAAAGGTTTTTCTTTGGTGTGTACATGCTGGACATGCTGCGTCGATACCTCAATGAGACTCTTATCACATAAGAGGTCTTCTTTCCTGTCATCAAATGTTTCTTTACTTCTCCTGGCTGCGTTGAAGTCCTCACAGGATCTCGGTTTGTCTGTGTCTCCTTGTTGCTGGCTGGTTACACAGTTGGTGATCGTCGGACAGGAAGATGAGTGCAGCTGTCCATTGCTCATCATTTGACAGTAGAGGTTGTTGTGGCTCCTATTCATGTTTTCATGGAGGGTGACCAGAGATGTGAAGGCGCATGGACACTCAGAACAGGACCACTGTGTCTTGGAAGACTGATTCATGGCCACCGCCAGATGCTATTTGGACTGCAAATTGGAAGGCGTTTCTTTGTCTCTTGCAGGTTGGAAAGACTAGTACATTCTCTGTCAATCTCTTTGTCTATGTCTCTATATGTCCCTGACTCTCTGACTCTCGCAATACACTCTGCCTGTAAAGACCTTCTCACAGTGATACTCAGACTAAATGTGACGTTTAGAAACTGCGTCACATCTTATTCAGGTCGACCAGAGCTCTGGTCTGACGTCACGCATCAATAACACCGATTTGCACATCTGACATTTGCAATTCATCCATCAGTGAATTTAGTTGAATCACTGAACCAAGTTGATGATCCGGAAGTAAAAGCTCAGGCTTATTGGACATACAGTGTGCCTGTTTATGCCCATCTATGGCCATCTGGCATGCTACGGGCCCTTACTGTATATATGCCTCAATGTTATGATGTCATGCTTTGCCCCTCTCTGATTGGCTATGGGCCCATGGCATAAACACAGACACTCAGTCTGGGACAGTCGTCCTGTTGACATGTTTATCCCCTTCTCATCTCTGTCACATCGTTCGTATGACCGTCTGTTGTCCATCGTCAGAGCTTTTCTCTTCATGCTGACTCTTTTTCTGGGAAGATTAATTCAAAAATTTGGATTATAACACCAGTAAGATGCCTAAGGGCAAAATGTGACCTCGAGGTTGCGCAGAGGGCGAGGTCGCGCAGGCAGTGGGCGAGGTCGCGCAGGC
This sequence comes from Nannobrachium achirus, assembly GCF_963921795.1. NCBI lineage: Eukaryota > Metazoa > Chordata > Actinopteri > Myctophiformes > Myctophidae > Nannobrachium > Nannobrachium achirus. The sequence goes on from NC_137825.1 coordinate 50,940,120, forward strand.
AGAGGGCGAGGTCGCGCAGGCAGTGGGCGAGGTCATGCAGGCAGTGCGTGCCTTGTAATTTATACCAGGCCACACTTGTTGATGGTGACGTAACCAAGAATAAAAAGCCCTTCGGTCAAAACCTCCTAACTCCACTTGAGCTCATTTTCCCGAAAATGAACATTTTGGAGTTAGGAGGTTTCGGCCCGACAGCAGAGATGTATTGTTATTGTTTATAGACCCCCAAAGTCCTGATGCCATGCCACTAGATGGCGCTACCCCCGGGTTCCCCTTGTATTTTTGTCTCCACCAGGCCGAAAGGCATGGCTGAGACTATGTTTTCGCCCCTGTCCATCCGTCCGTGTGCGTGTCCTTCCTTCTTTTGTGGTCAGCTAATCTCCGGCACACTCCCTGAGTGCCAGAGCAGAACCTCTGGCCCCAATCTTTTGCATGTGATTGTTATAGCACCACCAGGAGGTGGATTTGTGCAAAACACATTTTTGGACTCCTACAGACTGTACTGAATAACTGCTAGCTTTCATAATGTCTTCAAACCAGGATTCAAGCATGAACAGATCACTGGGGTAGTCTCTGAATCCTCTAAAAAAATATACAATCTCCCATGATGCAACATGACACAGAAGCCATCCAAAATGGGCTTTTCCCCTTGTGCTCAACCTTCTTCCATGCAGGAGGAGGTCTCTAGATTAAATGTACACAGACTGTTTAATCTCTGCTTCATAAATGATCAGAGTAACCTCAAAATATGTACAGCTCTCCATTGTAGGTAAATTCTGAATGATTGCTACGTCCTTCTGGAAGCTGTGCCGAAGGCGTGCTTACCCCCCGACTCCACCGGGCGCGTTGGGTACGTCAACATCAACGTCAACGTCAGACTCTCAAATTCGCCCCGGTTCATTTTTTGCCGCCATCCGAAGCCAGCACGACGCTGTCTTTTTGTTGGAGCCCTAGCCTTAGCCAGCAGTTGGTCTCTATGGGTCAAACTCTCTGATGTTGTTGTCCTGGTCCGGACAGCCCCCAAATACAAACATCTTTGTCCCAATGATGGTGTCAGAGTGTTTAGATGAAGCAGGTGGTGGAGAGCCTTTGGTGTTAATTAAAGACCAGACCATGGTGGTGGTGTCCAAGTGTCCAACTTGTATATAGTTTAATTTATGAAAAGAAAAAAATATTAGTGAATACATTTTCTCCATTGACTTGAAAGGGAAAATGTAAAAATGTACTTTTCCCAAATATGGAGATGACTGAAATCATAGATGTCTGACGTCATAAACCACATGAGACTGACACAGTGGCCCTCATTTATCAATTTGGTGTAAGAAACGGCATATTCTTTTCCATAAATCTTGGTGTACCACGACGTTGAAGTGAGATTCATCAACGCATCCTACAGACAATCCTGGCGTACATTTGATCTCAGCGTTGATAAATGCGCCGGCTGACACCTAGCGTCATTAAAATAACACACCCTTAAATTCTCGAAACGCAGTTTACGACCTGAACAACCAGAATACGACCAAACGACGTAAGGAAAGCCAATAGGAGTTCCCCTGCACGCCTCGCTCCCTTTCATGTCCACGTCTGACAGACCACACACATACACCTACTTGGAAGCCAGAGCAGACTTTTTATACACTGTGGAAACAGCAGTCTTTGACAGTGGGATTAACATAACGGTACAATCTTTGACAAGGAGGCTAGCAGCCTACATGAATGATTTCACCAGTCGGATTTGAATATAAATTTAAACCATTGCCGACATGCGCACATAGTGCGCGTTCAAGTTGGTTACACTACAATAAAGCAGTTGTAAACAACCTCAGAGGTGAACAAACGTGACATATTGTACACTAAAAACACAAATAGGACGTCCACCATGGCACTGCGGAGCGCTGTGTGTCGGCTGCTACTCAACCCACAGAGGTGTGCCTTCATCGCATCCTCTAGAGCCCAGGGAACTGCAGCACCTGCTGCTAGACTCCATTCGGACAAGTCCGGGCAGAAGCCCAAAGCACCCAAGGTGCCGTTCAAGTGGCACGACGCCCTGGAGCTAGACGGTCAGCTGACAGAGGACGAGATCCTGATCAGAGACACTTTCCGCGACTACTGCCAGGAGAAGCTCATGCCCCGCATCCTGATGGCCAACAGGAACGGAGTGTTCCACAGGGAGATCGTGTCGGAGATGGGAGAGCTCGGCGTCCTGGGTCCCACCATCAGAGGCTACGGCTGCGCCGGGACCAGCCACGTGGCCTACGGCCTGATCGCCAGAGAGGCAGAGAGAGTGGACAGTGGCTACCGCTCCGTGATGAGCGTCCAGTCCTCCCTGGTCATGCACCCCATCGACGCCTATGGCACCGAGGAGCAGAAGCAGAAGTACCTCCCCGGGCTCGCCCGCGGGGAGATCCTGGGCTGCTTCGGGCTGACGGAGCCCGACCACGGCAGCGACCCCGGCGGCATGGAGACCAGAGCCAGATACAACCCCTTCAGCCGCACGTACTCCCTCGCCGGCTCCAAGACCTGGATCACCAACTCCCCGGTGGCCGACATCGCCGTGGTGTGGGCTAAATGCGACGACGGCAAAGTCCGCGGCTTCATCCTGGAGCGCGGCATGAAGGGTCTCTCCACGCCCGAGATCGAGGGCAAGTTCTCCCTGCGGGCCTCGAGCACCGGCATGATCGTCATGGACGAGGTGGAGGTGCCAGAGGAGAACCTGCTGCCCAAAGTGTCCGGCCTGGCGGGTCCCTTCGGCTGCCTCGACAAGGCTCGCTACGGCATCGCGTGGGGCGCCCTGGGAGCCGCCGAGTTCTGCTTCCACGCCGCTCGCCAGTACACGATGGACAGGATCCAGTTCGGTGTGCCACTGGCCAGGAACCAGCTAGTGCAGAGGAAGATGGCCGACATGCTGACGGAGATCACCGTCGGCCTGCAGGCCTGTCTGCGACTAGGGAGGCTCATCGACGACAAGAAAGCGGCGCCGGAGATGATCTCCATGCTGAAGAGGAACAGCTGCGGCAAGTCGCTGGACATCGCCAGGCAGGCCAGGGACATGCTGGGAGGGAACGGCATCGCCGATGAATACCACGTCATCCGCCACGTCATGAACCTGGAGGCGGTGAACACCTACGAAGGTACACACGACATCCACGCTCTGATCCTGGGCAGAGCCATCACTGGGCTGCAGTCGTTCACCGTGGGCAAATAGATCCGTCTTCCTCCAAAGGCATTCATTGATAAAAAATCAAACCTCGGTTCGAATTGAAGCGGTGGACAGATAAAACTTCTATTCTGAATGTATTTGAGAGCTGGTATGACAGTTGGTATAATAGGTTTAAAAAATAAAATAGATTAAAACACATACATTAAAATAAGAATTTGTAATTAAACTAGACCAGGTCAACCTGGTTGTGCCAGACCCCCTGTCTGTCATCATCATTTATGACATCATGCCTTTTGTAGGCATGTCATCATCATGTCATCATCATATATACCCTTTATATAGAAAACCCGGACAGACAGACCGACATTTGCTTATGTAGGCCTACCCATTTCATGGGTCTGGCAATAAATACATAAATAAATATAAAGTGTTTAAATAAGACAGATAAACCCTGAAGGCCAAATTATCATGAGAAGCTTGACCAATCCTCAAAGTATCCATTCATCTGACCGGGAGGGACACCGCACACATATTCTAGATGTACAGGACATGGGTGGGTGACGTGACGTAACGTTTTCGCTGTCCTCGGTGTCAAACATGTATAAATAAAAAATATATTTGTCAAAAACCTTCTGAATATTGTGCAGGACATTAAGCTTTATGTGAACTTACTCAAGATTAAAACATTTCATTCCTCATTTCTTCAGAATCTTCAACCAAACATGGCAAAACTCATATGGTGTGACTGTCCTGACCTTGTTTCTCAAAGTGGGAACTTGAATAAAACTAAGAAAAATAATTGCTAAAAATCATTTGAAAATGAATTTAGGCTAAAAAGAATGTCTATTTTGAGCCTATATCTTTTCAAAGTCAAAGCATAATGTTTTCAGTCATTTCTGATCAAAAACATTTTGTCCCCCAACCCAAAATCATTTGGTGTGACACTAGTTTGGAAAAATTAAACAGGCAATTATTTGGACACCTATTGGCTAGAGAGGTCCTTCTTCTGTAAGGCTATTCAGCACTCCCAGCACAACTGCAAGACAGGTGTCTGAGGTGAGTTATGATTTTAACATTTTCATGAAATGCCATCTTGTTGAAACGTTGACAAACTCACCATTCTGGATGTCTTTTGGTGTGACACCTTTTCTTTAAAAAAAGCTTAAGTTATTTGACGTTTTGGTCATATTTCCATGTAGATCTAGGCTGCTTTGTTATAGCTAGCATGCTGTTAGCATGCTAATGTGTACATAGTAGCCTCAAGGTAAACCTAAATGGAGAAAACAGTAATATGGTGTGACACTTAATCATATGGTGTGACAGGTCTGCTTGTCACACCATATGACTTGACTGTCACACCATATGATTTATACTGTATTTAACTACAGATATAACAACAAATAACAAAGTTCCATGTTTCTTTTGTACATTTAAACATTTGTTTTAAACATTTTTACATAAAATGAAATTTAGCTTCATTCAGTGATACTTCAAATTCATCAGACAGAGCAGAAACCCCTTCACAGAAACCTTAACATATTGTTTCAATCTAAACAATATTTTCTCTTTGTCTTAAACTATACATTCCATTTTCTTTTGTCAGCTGGACAATGACAAGTGCTGAGAGAACGAGAAAGTACAGGGAGAAACTAAACAATGACCCAGCAAGGAGAGAGGAGCCAAAGGGGCGAGACTGCATTTTCTACGAAGAGCAGGAGGTTGTCTGTGGCATAGCAGAACCGCAACAAGGCAGCCGGTTTGCTACCCTCACCAAATACGACTGGCTGATGTACAATACAGTCTAAATGTATAATCTAATCTGATCTAATACTTTTGTACTTTCACTCACTGGACTGGACAGTGGACAGTGTTAAGGTAGGACCCGAGACAAAACTAGCGAAAATAGCTGATCTACAAGCTCTCAACACGTTGTGCTGCGAGAGCTTGTAGATCAGCTATTTTAAGAGTTGCGCAACCCAGCACTCTTTAGCTAGTGGAGATGTGGTGTAATGTCATGATTCCTAATTACATTTGTTCAACACAAAATGCTGTGTTCAAGTTCAGGAGACTTCGGAAAAAAGCAATTTACCTGAATGCTGAGTTCTGTTTCCACTAATTGGTGTTAATAAAATGTTGCCTTCAATGCCTTGGCTCCAAGTGTGGCTATGCGCCTTATTGTCCCTTTAGGATCCTTCTGCCGTGGGCCGGCAGAAGACTTAGGTGTGCGTAGCATTCCTGTGCACATCCTCATCATCCATCTACTACTACAATTCTTTCTTATCCCATGTTAAAGCCCTACAATAATATCCTGTTCAGAAATATTAAGGCCATGTTATCCTGGGTAATTGTTTAATCAATCAGTAAAGTTCAGTACTCACTAATAGGTAGGTTAAAACACAGTTTGCTTTGACACATGAAGATATGATCATACGGTGTGACACTAAATCATTTGGTGTGACATTCCAAATAGTGAGAAATCATACCTTTATTAATGATTAAACCAAAAAAATGTTTATGGATTACATAGAGAATATTATCAGGAAGAGTCACAAATATTTGTGTAATTTTAGAGAAAGTTTTGACAGAATACATTTAAAATATGTTGTAAGATCATGAACATGGGCCTCACACAGAGTGTCGATTATGAAAAAAATATACAGATATAATTAATTTTCAAAAAACTATAGTGGATCACTGGTTAGTTATGATAAAGGACTTTGATAAAGTGAGTAACTTAAGAAAGATGTACTCCATTTTCATTTTATGAACAATTATTTTCATGTCACACCATATGAGGATTTTAGGCACAAGTACAACAAACTGCTGAATAAAGTCTGATTCCAATAACATATCTAAAAACAAAATGTATTTCCATAAGGTTGAGAGTGAGTAGAACAAAAGTAAATAACTTTTATGCCTGCAATTTAAAGTTTTTTTAAAAACACATTTTTTGGGGCGTCACGTCACTGACCCACATATAAAGCCTATTCATTCTGAACTGAAATGGTGATCTCAGTCCAGAATGAACAGGGTTTTTCAAAAACAGAATGTCCGTTACCTTATGTCCATATATGGTCACTCCAGGCCAGAATGAACATGTTTTTCCTGTCCCGTACGTGTAAAATATCAGTCCAGAATGAATAGGCTTTTTCAAAAAGCAAAATGTGTGTCCCATGTCCATATGGTAATTAAACGGACATTCTGTTTTTGAAAAAGCCTGTTCATTCTGGACTGAAATGACCATATATGGGCGTGATACACACAAAGCCATTCATTGGAAGCGGTTTCCACCGCTTCAACAACTATTCCACAGTCTCCGTATGCTATATAGACTATAGTCTGGAACTACAGTTCCCGAAAGGCGAGTAACGGAAGTAGTCACTTATAGCTGCTGCACTGAACTCCCTTAAGCCCCCATGTTTCCACCCCCCCCCCCTTTTTTTCTCCCCTTTTTGGAATGGAGAGAGCCTCCCCTTGCAATGTTATATGAGATACATATGTTTCTGAGTAATTAAGCCGTAAAGCTTACCAGGATCTCCTTTTAGTTGACCTTGCACCAGTGATTTGTGTCATGAAACTGTACTTTATTCTATTGCAAACTGCTAATAAATTCTTCAATCAATCAATCAAAAACCATAACAGAAGCACACTAGCACAGACAGAGTCATTCCAGTGGCATATTCTTACCGGTATATTATGAAAATCGGACGTTAGCTGGCTGGCGTATAGGCCTACTGTCCTGGGAGGTCCCAAAGCACCAGAAAGGGAAGACGGGAACATTTTACACCATATACATATTTTTTTCATAGCTTGGTCTGAATGGTCTCTATAGAACCAAGATCTGAAAAAAAGAAAAGAAGGGGGAAAAAAACGTAATCACAAGGACATGGGCCACAGTGCAGCGTCACCTCTGTCAAGATCTGGACCACCAACCACACTGGTTACCACTGGTGCTAAGTGCAATCCGATCCCTCTTTTTGTAGAGTGAAATTAACTAAAGAAAATAATTGTGATGGTCACAGGACTTTGTCTGCATGTTGTAATGACATGTAGTGTCCACAGGGAGGCAGCATGATACACTAATTGAATGATTTCTGTAAGGACTACAGTTAACATTACAGTCAACATTAGCCATAATAACAAAGAGGTTTTGGATGATTGAAGAGCATAGATTTAGAAAAATAAATTATTATTTTTATTAGGCCCCTATATATATAGTTGTGCTCGAAATTATTAAACCCCCTCTGACAAATGTGTTCATTAGTGTAACCACTGTTCCTTGGACTTAGAAATTGTCAACTATGCTCAAAACTGTATCTTTTGGAACATTCAGTGTCCTTGCAATTGTTTTATATCCTTTTCCTTTTTTTCCTTCTTTTTTTTTTACAAAGCAATAATCTCTTCTCTGAACTTTTCTGACCATCCCTTAAACTTAGCCATGTTTCTAACTGCTCTAATCACAGTCAACAAGTCAACAAACTTCTAGTCAGGCCAGATTGCACATCTGATGCAACTATTTAAGCCCTTGATTAATCGATTGCAGTTGATTACAGATGTTTTCAGGTGTAATTAAGAGTTGAATAACTGAAAGTGAAAGTGGCATTTAGCATTGAATTTGAAAAAAAAAAAAAACACAACAAATGTTACTTTTGTTTTGAGCTATTTACATTGTTCTTGTATGATTTATTTATTTCATTCAGTTGTCAGTTTGTGAATTTAGCCCATAAACCAGATTTGCAGAGGGGGGGTTGAATAATTTTGAGCACAACCGTATATATATATATATATATATATATATGAATAAAGGTTGTAGCAATAAGATAACCTGCTATTGTCTGTTTTTGGTTTCAGATGTTTTATTTATTTATATTTTCAAAAATATATTTTTAGAATGATCAAATTCCTGCCTGCAGCATTATTCCACATTCCGAAACAACTGTATTGAAATCTCTCATTTCTACCCAGGCTGCATTTCATCAAGCTGACACAGGGCTGTCCCATGTAAACCAGGTTTTGGTCCATTATGTAACGTCTGAATGAGAGAAAAAAACATTCTTACTTATGCAATGCTATTATGAAAACAGCTGGGTGGTAAGCACACACAGGTGCTATCAAAGAGAGAGATTATGCAATATGATAATGCATCCATGGAAAACCCGATAATCCTTATGATAGACGGGTTTCACATGCAATCGTGCTGGCTTTGTGTTGGCTTTAGTCAGATGGCAAAGTCCACCATGCTGATCGTTGCAATTGGGTGGAGACCTTTACTGCATGTTCAAAACCATTCCTTTTTTATTTTATTTTTTTTAACTGTGAAATAATGAATTATTTCAATAGTGAAATTTAGCCCATATAGGCTACTGTATATCTGTCACTTTTTGCAACACCTTTCATAAAGTAGGAAATTCACTTACACAAAAAGGGGGAAAAAACATTAAATGTTGAAATATCGAGATAGAATGTTTCTGCCTGAAAGCAACGATATTCTTTGAGTTGAGTGTCGTTCAGAATCAGCTCTAGTGCTTAGAATAACTCTTTTGCCTTAGGAATAAGGATGATAGATCAGTGTTGATTACGTGGACTAAAACTATGACAAAAAAAAATCGTTGACTACCCTTTTTCACTGACGAAAACTAGATGAAATAACTACACAAAAACTGAGCTATGGTGAGTAAAACTATGACTAAATACATTGTCAATTTCGTTGACAAATAAAAACGTCAGGGAGGGACTATAGTGGAGAAGAGATCCAGTAGAACTAAAAGTCATTTTTTGTTTGTTTGCGCTCAGGTGTTGACTCCCTGAAAACAGCAGATCTACAATTCTCACAACGCGTTGTGAGAATCAATCGATCAATCAATCAACCAATCAATCAATCAGTCAATCAGTCAATCAATCAATCAATCAATCAATCAATCAATCAGTCAATCAATATTGCCCCGTCCTTCTCGCTTCAAAATGTGTCTTATGATGTATTTTCAGTCTGTCTACCGCTCTGGACTACCTGAAAGGTTTGCAGAACAACCTTGACTGATAAAAGATACCATCAAACTACCTCCAGCACTTCCACAAGTCTGCTTTTTTCCCCCTCATCTATGATGTCATCACAGTTGAGTCATGCAATGCAAGTGCTTGCACAGCTGGCATCATCAGCAGTCTGTGTGAGGGGGGGATTTATCCCCCCCTCACACAGGAAAAAGTACTGCCATGTTTTACTTCAGTAAAAGTATCAATTCTGGAGTTCAGAAATACTCTCTTAGGGTGCCCTCACATCAAAATACCTAGAGTGGAATCCGCCAATGCATTTCAATGAGAATGGAGCGTTTTTTGCCAGTAGAGGATTTCTGCAAAAAAAAACGCTCCATTCTCATTGAAATGCATTGGCGGATTCCACTCTAGGTATTTTGGTGTGCGGGCACCCTTACAAGTAGAAGTCCGGGATTCAAAATTGACTTGAGTAAAAGTACAAAGGTGTTGGTATCACAATGTACTTAAAGTACAAATGTAGAAAGTACTCATAATGCAGAATTACCCATTTTAGTTATGGTATTTTGTCCAGCACTCGGTGAACTTGCATGAATGTTGTGGAAGGATCCTTCTTCTACTTTACAAGTTCCCATTTTTAATTCTCTTTGGCCAAAATGATAAAATATGCAAATTCTTAAACTGAGTGGTGCTTCATTTTAAGACTGCGCCACAATAACATAATCTCATCATTCAACTTTAAGCTTAATTGCGATCCATTCCATCGCTTCCATGTTACACTGATAAAAGATATACATTTTGCTCCAATGCCACTGACTTCACAACAAACGATAAAAAAACCTGTTCTGAACTTAAATTGGTCATGCTGACCTCTGCCCTCTTCCAGATGACAGATGTGCCACAGGGTGAAGTGTTAAAACCTAGCGCCCAGGAGTGTCGCACCAAATTCTGGGCCCTGGGTACAAGGATTCACTGCGGGCCCCCCATGAATGTTCTTCATAGGGGGAGAAGGGGGTTTAACCCATTTAGACTGGGAACGCATTATTGCACGTTATTTTGTGCTTTAACTATTGAAAAATAGCAGATATACAAGCTCACAGCGCGGCACAGAGTTTTGAAAAATCATGGACATTTGTGCAAGTCTTTGAATATTTAAAATTCTTCTAAGGTTTTTTTGAAAAACCTATGTTTCTATGTCAGTGGTGCTCAAACCTTTTCATGTGAAGGAATGATATGTATTTGGCCACGGACCCCCATCTCAAAATATTTCATTCCAGGGACCCCAGAAGCAAGATTTTTAGTTACAAATGTTCGCTTAAAAAAATACAAACAGTATATTCAAAGATGTGCACACATTTTCACGACGAAAATAGCAGATCTACAAGCTCAAAATATTTAGTTCCAGGGACCCCCCAGAAGCAAAATTTGAGTTACAAATGTTCGCTTAAAAAAATACATACAGTATATTCAAAGATGTGCATACATTTGGGCGCTGTGAGCTTGTAGATCTGCTATTTTTCAATAGCTAAAGTATAAAATAATTAAGGCCCCTCCAACTTGGGCCCTAGTAACTCAGTCCCATTTCTCCCCCCTTGTGACACCCCTGCTAGCGCCACCAGTTTCAACTATATATCTATGTCCTTCATCTCTATCATTCTTTCCTCTCCATGCAGAAACATATCTGAGTCGAGTCAAAATGGCTCATCTCATCGTCGCTAGGCGCTGTCCTTTAGAGGGACATCAGTAACTGTATCTACAGCAGTCTCAATGGCGTAACCTCGCTTGTCTGTCTTTCTCCCTCGCTTTTCTTTCTCCTCTCTGGTTTGTTTCTAACTCAGCTGAGTCCATATCAGTGTTGGTTTTGACAGGAAATTTAGATTTAGTTTTAGTCATAGTCTTTTGAATAACATTTTATTCAGTTTTAGTCATATTTTAGTCATCTGAAATGTTTTAGTTTTAGTCTAGTTTAAAGGACAACTTTGTTTTTTTACAACAAGTGTTCACATTTTAGATTGTAAATTGAGAAAAGAAAGATGAGTGTTAAAACGTTTTCATTTACTGCTTTCTATTGTTTTAGCGGTATTGTTTTAGCGGTTGGTGGGGGCATGCGTACAAGTGGCTAAATATGTCTTTTTAGATACAATAAGCCGGCAATTTCTTTGTTACTATTTACACCAGCCCCCATAAGTCATATCTGCCCAGGAAAGATTGCGGTGCATCTTAGGAATGGGCTTTTTGTGTCTAAAAAGACATATTTAGCCACTTGCATGCAAATCAAAATCGTTAAAATCACTAAAACGATAGAAAGATGTAAATGATTTTTTTTAACACTCATCTTTTCTTTCTCTAATGACTATCTAAAATATGAACCTGTGTTGTAAAACAGCAAAGTTGTCCTTTAACTCGACTAAATATCATAAGATTTAAGTCGACTCTACAGATCATTTTGTTGACAAAAATGTTGTCTTAATGGCTGAGTTTATACCTGTTGCATGCTGAAAAAGGTCTACAAGCTCACAACGCATCGCACTGCAACGGGTTGTGGGCTTGTAGATCTGCTATTTTCAGAGCACAACACCCGAGCGTAACCAAACAGGAAATTACTTTTAGTTCAACTGGATCTCTTCTCCACTAGTCTCTCCCTAACATTTTAGTCTAGTTTTTATATGTTGACAAAAGTGTCACAAATATTTAGTCCATATTCCTTTCTTCGGGAGCCATATGCTTTACGGCATAATGCATGGCTCTCAACCCTTGTGGCCACTTATAATGAAAGTTTACAGGGTCCTGAGACAAATGGAGACCGCTCAGCAACAGCTCTCCTGCATACAGAGCTCATATTGTTTTCAGTATTCACCATTCGCTATCCTGAACCATGTAACATGACTCTGGAAGAGGAGCGCAGACTGAGGTCTATCAAATGCATTATTTGATGCATCCTATTGTGTGTGTTCTATCGGCTGCCCTGGAGCTCTTAAGCAGAGAGGAGGATATAAGGCAGGGAGATTATCTGATTAGTCAGTATGTTAGACTGACTTCAGAGATATGGGTCATGTGATGCAGAAGGTGTGTATACTGTAGGAGCCAGACAGGAGGCACTCAGTGGCGGAAGAGGACTCAACGTTAGTAAAAGTATCAATACGGCAATGTAGAAATACTCTGTTAGGGCATTGTCGCACCGAGGTATGGCTGCCAGCTGATAAACTATTTTTGTGCGCGGCTGACTAAAAACGCAGAGAGCGCATTTTGTCCCAAAGCCTGTGACACGTCAATTTGTGTTTTCGCATATTTAACCGCTTGAACCGTCAATACTTAATAAACTCGTCCTTTCACTCTGTATTTTGTCTGCTCTTTTCCCCCCTCTACGCCAAACCTCTTTGCCGAAAATAGCCGATCTACAAGCTCACAATGCCTCGCAGTGCGAGGCGTTGTGGGCTTGTAGATCTGCTGTTTTTGTCTAAAGCTCTCAGAATATGGACACTAGGGTTCAAGTGGTTAATATAAAAAAGGATAAAAAATTGTTTCTATCGCACAAAGATTTGGAGGACCATTCATTCATTACAGATTTGGAGGAATCCCTGTAGTAACTCTGAGGACCCCCTAGGGGTCCCGGACCCCCTGACCCTTGCATTAGATGGATAATTGAGGGACAGATTGAGGATTGATTCCGTATATCCCGGCAGAGTAGTTCCGGTGCAGCACATTGAATGACCCTGGTCTTTCCCTAATAGGACTGATCGTGGATAGCTACTGGGACGTATGTCGGGACTTGATCAACCCCGGCTGGGTCACCTGGGCGAGGGTGTATGTGGAGTTGAAACTCAGTGGAGATGTCAACCTTGTGCCATACATGGGTCAAGAACTACAAATCCCAGAAAGCCCCAGCAAGATGGCTTCCGATTGCTGATTGAGGGCAGCTGAAAAGGAATGGAGATCTCATTCATTCAGTCACCTAACAAACTGCAAGAAGAACACCAAGCAAGAACAACAGAAAGCTCCATTAAGCGGTTACTCCAACACACCAATGGTCGGTGAATATGCCTGTTCTTTTGATGTCGGCCATAGCTTGAAATGTTTTGTACTAAATGCTCTTAAGTTGCTTATTTAACTATTATTTTGTTTAACTGCTTGGGTTCAAGGTGAACCACTGCATTTTAGTTTGAGCATTGGTTGCATAGTGTTAAAGCACAAGTTGTCAAAAGTTCAAATGTTAAAAGTCAAATGGGTTAAAGTTAAGGTTTCAAGTTAAAAGCTTAAGTTTAATGCTAAAAGTTATGCTTGAATTTAAAATGTTAAGTTACAGAAAAGAGCTGATCTGCAAGCTCTTAGCCATTTTCTTTATTTCTCTAATTACTCTAAGTGTTAAATGGATTTAATTCAATTCATTTGACCTGCTTGTAAAGTTGATTCTTTAATTCATTTGAACTATTAATTCGTTTAGTTTAAATGGTTAACCAAATTGAACCTTTAATACTAAAATGATTAGTTAATTAGTTGTTAAAATGTTTTTCCATTTAAAAGATTTACTTGTTTAATTGACTTAAATTAATTCATTTACATGTATTTAATTAAAATCTGTACATTCATTTTTTATGCCAAGTAATGTATTTGTTAAACATTATTTAAAGTTAAAACTTGGGGGTTAAAAGGTTTAAGTTTAAAAATGATTCTTTAAAACATGTTTGGGTTTAAATGTTTAGAGCCTTAAACAACAAATTGAAGGTCTAAAATTATTCAGACGTTTAAAAGCATTTGTAAAACCATTTGGAAATATGTTACATTGTTAACATCTGTTTCTGTATTTAGTAGTTTGTTAGAGAATTACTTACTTCTGAAAACACAAACCTGAAAACATGTAATTGGTGAAATGTCTTGTCACTTAAATGATTGACTACTTTACTTACCTTATTACCTTTAAAATACTTTACTTAACTACTTACCTCTAGATACTTACCTTAATTACTTTAAATGTAATTACCTGGTTCCATGCTCTGTATTTAGAAGAGATGCTTTATTTGAATTACAATGTTGTTAACCCTTTTTCTTTTCTGTGTTTTGAAGGTTTACAACCTATTCCTAATTTCTGATGAAATTGAAGATCAACTACATGCCCAACAAAGTTTGGAAAATAAAGTTGATCAAATTGGAAAGAGTTGTCCCGTGTGTCCTTTGGGGTATTGAGTGGAACCTTACAGTTGTAAACCAGCGGAACAGCCCTGGGACTGAAGATTAAGGGCTTCAAAAAACCAGAAGAGCTGTGGACGCCGGAAGGAAGGAAATAAAGATGGCTGAAGAAGCACTGGGGAAGTCAGTCAAGTTACTGAAGCAGGAAAGGACGACTGCAAAGAGCAACTTCACCAAACTGGCCAACTTTATCTCAAGAGGAGCAGACGGCATGCTGCAATCCGAATTAAAGGAGGAATTCGCAAAATTTGCGGACCGTTTCAGGTCAGTGCTGGACGCAAATGAGGATTACAGGATTGGCCTGGAGGCTGACACCAGGAAGGATGATTCAGAAGCGGAGCTCGAAAAGCAGCAAGTGGACGAAATCCAAACAACTATGAAAGAAGCCGAAGTTAAAATGGAGGAGATCAAGGACATTGTTCAAACCAGCCTGTGGGGAAGATATGGCAAAAATGAGCTGAAAACTGCAATTGCTAAGGCAGAAGACACCATTGAAAAAGCTGTCAATGTTCCAGTTGAAAGCAACAACATGGAGGGCTATGACGTTCACCTCACCTTATTGAACGAGAAGTTAAATGCGGCCATCCATGCCATGTCTGTTTGGGAGAAGTGGATCCCTCAGGCATCCAAAGACGAGTTGGAAGACAGACTTGACAAACTAATAGTAGCTCATGACAAGCTCAAGCTAAGAAAGGCTGAATTTGCCACATCCAGAAGGCTGGCTGATCGAGGTGCAAGCAGCAAACCTGTCCAACCAACACCTCTCCCCATTGTCAGAATAAAACCTACTTCCCTACCCATCTTCCATGGAGGTAAAAGAGACTATCACAGGTGGAGGAAGGATTGGGAGAGCCTGCAGAAGCAAGGGGAGCCCACCGGATCACCAGAAGTCAAGAAGATTCAGCTGTTGGAGAGTGTAAATGAATCCATTGCCAAAGACCTAAGACTGTCCACTTACACAACAGCTGTGGATATCTTCAGAGTCCTTGAAAACAGATATGGGAACAAGTCCACGATCACAATTGAAATCCTGGAAGAACTGGACAGGATGGCTCAAATCAAGGGGAACCAGCCGAGGAAGGTCATTGACCTAATTCAATCAGTGGAGAAGGCCCTAGCTGACCTGACAGAGTTGGGAAACTCAGGAGCCATAAGAAACCCCCTGGTCATCAAGTCCATTGAAAGTAAGCTTCCAGATTTCATAAAGAGAGACTGGCTGATGTTTATGGTTGAGCCCACCAACAACGTAACCCCAGATAATCATTTCGATATGCTCCTGAAGTTCCTGAAGAATCAAGAGGAAATTCTGGAAAGGCTTGAACAGCTGAAGATTGGGGACAAAGTGGACAAGCCTGACAGGAGGCAAGAAAAGAAGTTTGCTTCTACCAGAGCCACAAAGAAAGATGCTGATGAAGTATGTGGCATCTGTGGTGATGGTGGACACACCAACAAGATATTCTTCTGCAAGAAGTTTAAAAGCTTGAAGCTGCCCGAGAAGAAAACCACCTTGAAGAAGATGGGAGCATGCAAGAAATGTCTGGGACATCATGATGCAGATGGCTACTGCAGAGACAATTTCCTGTGCAGAAATGCAGACTGCAAAAGGGAAGGCAGTGCATCTGACCACCATTACTTCCTATGCCCAAAAGCAGAGGCCAGAAGAGGAGAAGGGAAAGGTGGAAAAGACGGAAGAATAAAAGCAAAGTTCACAGAGGAACTGGAGGTGTTCTTGTCAGAACTTTCCCCAGAGCTGGCAGAGAAATTCAGAAAGGCATTCACAAACAGAGCCTCAGTGACACTCAAATCAGCAGGCCAGTCTGAACTCCTGGAGGAAAATGGGCTGACTGAATTGCCTGTAATCATGATGCTGATGTTGGTCACAGCAAATGCAGGTCAGAAGATCGGCACACTAATAGACCTAGCATCAGACACAAATTATATAACCCACAAAGCTGCCGAAAGACTGGGCCTGAGAAGTGAAGACATAACGCTGGTCGTACATGGAGTTGGAGGAATGACCATGAAAGTCAAGACGAAGAGGTACCTCCTAAAAGTAAGAGTGAAGACTCCAAAAGGAACTGAACGAGCGCATCAACTGGTCTGCTATGGCCTGAAGGAAATTGCAAAGGTCCATCAAGCAATTCAACCTGAACAGTTAAAAAGCTTCTTCCCAGATGTCCAGCTCGAAGATTTGAAAAGACCAGAAGAAGTCGAACTTCTCATAAGCCATCGCGAGGGAAGACTCGCACCCCAAAGACTCAAAGTCATCGGAGACCTTGTGCTATGGGAAAGCCCACTGGGCAAGACAGTAGGCGGAGCACACCCTGACTTGCTCGAAGAAGTGGCAGTTGCAGCATACGAGTCAAGAACCCACTTCGCTCGCTCCATGAGAACCGCTGCAGTCCGATATCAGGAAATCACAGTTCCAGCAACTGAGCCAGCCTGGCTGCAGCAAGAGGATGTGGCCCACAAAAATACATCTGCCAGTAACCGTGAGTTCCTTAAGTGGTGGCACTGGGACAGCATCGGAGCTGCATGTGAGCCAAGATGTGGAGGATGCCGATGTGGAAGCTGTCCTCCAGGAGGAAAGGACATGACCCTGGCAGAGGAGAGAGAGTTTGTGATCATTAAAGGAGGCCTCACCTACAAGGAAGAGGATGCTCACACACCAACTCCACACTGGGATGCCAAGTACCCCTGGACTGAAGATCCAGCCTCTCTTCCCAACAACAAAAGAGCAGTCCAAGCTTGCCTCTTAAGGATGGAAAAGCAACTGAGCAAAGAGCCAGACTGGAAAGTCGCATATACAACCCAGATCCATGAAATGGTCGAAAGAAGAGACGCAGCCATAAAGCTCACCAGTGAAGTCAACAGAGTGGGTGAAATCCAGAAGGCCGGACCAGTGCAAGACTGGTGGTGGATCCGTGGAGATCTGAACATAGCAGACATCATAACAAGAGGAGGCACTCCTGAAGATTTAAAGGAAAATTCCACATGGCAAAGAGGACCAGAGTTCCTGAAGCGGCCAGTGGAGGAGTGGCCTATTCAATCAGCTGGAGAAGTTGCAGCCCATGCCAGGGAGAGTGTAAACAAGCTTCAAAGGAAGGCATTCTCAGCTGCATTGACTAGAGCTCAAGCTAAAATGAGTCTGCAGAAAGAAGACCCACTGGCCACTCAGGAAAAGGGAAGTCCTTGTCAAGAGTCAAAACTCACTCTGCCAAGAAGAAAGCCCACTGGCTGGGTTAAACATCTTGTGGATGTTAAAAGGTTCAGTAGCCTGACCAAACTGATCAGAGTTATTGCCTGGACACAACGAGCTGCCGAGAAGTGGCTGAAGAGGAAGTCAAACCCAGAACAGTCGAAGTGGGAGGCAAGAGCACCCACGCAGGCTGGGTTGACTGGCACAGAACGTGAAGGTGCACGTGAAGACCTCTTCCTCGCAGCTCAAGATGGTGTAACCTATCCAGACACAACTCTCAGCAGATTGGCAATATACAAAGATGTGAACTCTGGACTCCTAGTTTGTGGAGGCAGAATCCAGATGTTCAATGAAGATGAGACTGCCGTGCCAGTTTTACCATTTGAACCTGCTCTGGAAAAGATGTACAAATTTCTTGACCAACTGGACAAGGCTCAAGTTGAAGACACAGCTGCCAAGCATGGAACGGAATGGTCTTGGAAGATCCACCCCGCAGACTCTCCCCACAGAAATGGGGCAGCAGAGGCTGTCAAGGTCAAGCGGGCCTTGAGCAATGATGGTGGAGATGGCGTCTTCACCTGGGGTGAATTCCAAACCTTCCTCCTCATGGCAGCCAACCTTGCTAATGAGAGACCCATTGATGCAAGAACTCAAAGCAGGGAAGACTGTGTGGAGTACATCACCCCGAATTCTCTGCTCCTAGGGCGTGCCAACCCTAAGGGAGA
Organism: Nannobrachium achirus; assembly: GCF_963921795.1. Lineage (NCBI taxonomy): Eukaryota > Metazoa > Chordata > Actinopteri > Myctophiformes > Myctophidae > Nannobrachium > Nannobrachium achirus. The sequence goes on from NC_137825.1 coordinate 50,958,373, forward strand.
CCCTGGAGGCTTCCAGTTTGATGGCTATCCATACAAAAGACTGCAAAGTATTCAAGCTGAGGTCAGCAAGTTCTGGAAGGAATGGAGCCAATTGGCTGGACCTAATCTATTTATAAGGAACAAATGGCACACCAAAGAACGAAATGTTGCTGTCGGAGATATGGTCTGGTTGGCTGACCAAAATGCCCTGAGAGGACAATACAAACTGGCCAGAGTAGTCAGTGTCAACACTGACAGCAAAGGCATCGTAAGAGATGTGCTTGTGAAGACCTTTCCCAGCTATCCTGTCCCCATCAGGAAGGAAACCGACAAGGAGAAACCGACTTCAAGAACCAAGAGGCTCAAACACAAAATCCCGGCCACACTTCATAGAGATGTCCGACGCCTTGTCATTCTGGTTCCGACTGAAGAACAAGGGAGTGAAGGACCTGTGTGACCTCTCTGGGTTAAAAACCCATGAGCTCAAGTGGGAGGTGTGGAGTTGAAACTCAGTGGAGATGTCAACCTTGTGCCATACATGGGTCAAGAACTACAAATCCCAGAAAGCCCCAGCAAGATGGCTTCCGATTGCTGATTGAGGGCAGCTGAAAAGGAATGGAGATCTCATTCATTCAGTCACCTAACAAACTGCAAGAAGAACACCAAGCAAGAACAACAGAAAGCTCCATTAAGCGGTTACTCCAACACACCAATGGTCGGTGAATATGCCTGTTCTTTTGATGTCGGCCATAGCTTGAAATGTTTTGTACTAAATGCTCTTAAGTTGCTTATTTAACTATTATTTTGTTTAACTGCTTGGGTTCAAGGTGAACCACTGCATTTTAGTTTGAGCATTGGTTGCATAGTGTTAAAGCACAAGTTGTCAAAAGTTCAAATGTTAAAAGTCAAATGGGTTAAAGTTAAGGTTTCAAGTTAAAAGCTTAAGTTTAATGCTAAAAGTTATGCTTGAATTTAAAATGTTAAGTTACAGAAAAGAGCTGATCTGCAAGCTCTTAGCCATTTTCTTTATTTCTCTAATTACTCTAAGTGTTAAATGGATTTAATTCAATTCATTTGACCTGCTTGTAAAGTTGATTCTTTAATTCATTTGAACTATTAATTCGTTTAGTTTAAATGGTTAACCAAATTGAACCTTTAATACTAAAATGATTAGTTAATTAGTTGTTAAAATGTTTTTCCATTTAAAAGATTTACTTGTTTAATTGACTTAAATTAATTCATTTACATGTATTTAATTAAAATCTGTACATTCATTTTTTATGCCAAGTAATGTATTTGTTAAACATTATTTAAAGTTAAAACTTGGGGGTTAAAAGGTTTAAGTTTAAAAATGATTCTTTAAAACATGTTTGGGTTTAAATGTTTAGAGCCTTAAACAACAAATTGAAGGTCTAAAATTATTCAGACGTTTAAAAGCATTTGTAAAACCATTTGGAAATATGTTACATTGTTAACATCTGTTTCTGTATTTAGTAGTTTGTTAGAGAATTACTTACTTCTGAAAACACAAACCTGAAAACATGTAATTGGTGAAATGTCTTGTCACTTAAATGATTGACTACTTTACTTACCTTATTACCTTTAAAATACTTTACTTAACTACTTACCTCTAGATACTTACCTTAATTACTTTAAATGTAATTACCTGGTTCCATGCTCTGTATTTAGAAGAGATGCTTTATTTGAATTACAATGTTGTTAACCCTTTTTCTTTTCTGTGTTTTGAAGGTTTACAACCTATTCCTAATTTCTGATGAAATTGAAGATCAACTACATGCCCAACAAAGTTTGGAAAATAAAGTTGATCAAATTGGAAAGAGTTGTCCCGTGTGTCCTTTGGGGTATTGAGTGGAACCTTACAGTGTATGATGTTGCGAGACCCGAAACACCCGTCGACCCCAGGCTACATCACTGATGATACGTCCCAGTTGCATCCTCGTGATGTTTCTTTTCACAATAGGGACGGATTGAGGATTGATTCCGTATATATTTTGGATAGATAAATGGTTGGTCGCAGGATACGTGGATGGATAGGAAGGCTTGTGAGAGTGGGCTTGACGGCACAGAGTCCTTACATAACCATTTTCTGGGCAGAGTCAGACTGTGTGTGTGTGTGTGTGTGTGTGTGTGTGTGTGTGTGTGTGTGTGTGGGGGTGTGTGTGTGTGTGTGTGTGTGTGTGTGTGTGTGTGTGTGTGGGGGTAGATTATATAGTTGGCTTGCTTGGCCTTAGCCATCTGTGCATGTCTTGAAGGAAAGAACACAGCAGCAGCTGTCTGGTTTTGTTTCTTACAATTCTGATGATGGTGAAGAGATGGAGAGAGAGAGAGAGACAGACAGAGAGAGAGAGGTGGGGGGGGGGGGGGGGGGGGGGGCAGAGGGGCAGGCACCTGCACACGTAGACATCAAATGGGGATCAAGCCCCCGCCCTTACCCATGTGTAATAAGTGCCCTCTCCAGACCATGAATGCAGTTTTTTACTATGGTGAAAGAAATGCAAACGCCCTCTTTCCATGCCATACCTGAAGGCAGCATTCAAGAGAATTGCCTTGTCCAAACTCTCCTGAACTTGAATGCAGCATCTTATGTTGAAAGAATTGCCCTCACTGTGTAGAAATCCATGCTGTACGCCACATATCCAATAGTGACTTGAACACTTGATTATGCTTATAGTTCAGTGTTGTATCAAGCACTGAAAATAGCCGACCTCCAAGCTCACAGCGCGTCGCGCTGCGAAGCGTTGTGAGCTTGGAGGTCTGCTATTTTTGATATTTTCACCAAAAGGCCCTCTTAGAAATTGCAGCCCCTGCCTCTCTAACATTCTCTGCACGTCCCTGCAGAGGCAAAAGGGAAAAGTAGGAGAGAGAGTCAAAGAAAGGAGAGGAAGTGCAGCGTGGCTGGATGAGGAGATGATGCAAGCGAGGGACTAGAATGTTTGCTGATGACATAGACTCATAGAGGTTGCACTCAGGTTGCACTCAGCCGGATACTAAGGCATGACAATGTTGTCTCACATAGGGGTCAATACTTATAATATAATTATTCATTCAATTATTCATTATTCAGTGTTCACTGAGCACTTTTCAAATCAAAGCTACAAAGTGATTTACAACAATATAGAGAAAAAATTAGGGCTGAAAACTGTCAAATGATGGTTAAAAATTGAATAAAACCGAGGCATGGTCAAATTCACTTGACATTGAATACATGACACGCACGCACGCACGCACGCACGCGCGCGCGCACACACACACACACACACACACACACACACACACACACACACACACACACACACACATATCTACAGTGTATATATATATATATATATATATATATTATATATTATTGAAGCTAGTACACACATTCAGCTGATCCAGAATCCAGAATATCCATCAAGATTCCTTGATTGCCAATTGCCAACATTACAGACAACCAGATGTAATGCTTAACTCATACTCGTCGTACGATGGTGTCGTTTGCCGAAAATATATCCACAAGCTCACAATGTGATGCACTGTGAAAATATAAGTCTTTACTTTATATGTGCAAGGACTCAAAGCCACTCCACCACTCCAACTGCAGCTGTTCTCTCCTAAACAAAAGGAGCATTTGTAACATAGATTATTCCTCTGTCTATGTGTATATCTGAAGCTACTGTAGCACTTAGCTACGTGCATTTTCCTTGATACTATGTCGTCGCACACGCCACAAGGTGCAATACATTTGGCCCAGATTTGGCCTGACGCTAGTACACTGGCCAGCTAGTACATTAGCTGAAGAGGATCTCTTGGCTGACACAGCATTACTTTGTCCGGTTTTATTAAATGATGTGCACTATATAAGAGCACTAATGTTAGGAAAGATTCGAATCAATAACAGCATCGATTATCAGCCTTTCTAGTGCATTACAGTAGCCTAAGTGATGAAGCTTTTATCCGTTGGACCGTCCTGAAGACAACCCTTAGCCTATTGTCAGTTTCCTGGGAAAAGGATACCTTTTCAAACTGCTGATATAGGAAGCCCTTTGAAGGTATGCTACAGATACAGGACACAGAGTATACTGTAGTGTACAGTACAGAGAGTTATGTTCGAAACGTATACACCTGACCTGCATATATCCTAAACAGATGCACACGCCTGCATATCTCTGCTGTCGGGCTGAAACCTCCTAACTCCAAAATGTTCATTTTCGGGGAAAATGAGATCAAGTGGAGTTAGGAAGTTTTGACCGAAGGGCTTTTTACTACTTTTCATTGGTTCAATATTATTTTAACCAACACACAGACGTAAAGGGTGTTCAATAGCTCTTATGAAAAAAAGAGAGGGCCAATCGAGTTAGCTGGTTTGGCAGAAAGTGTGGACTTAGGAGGTTTTGTCCCAAGCACTTTTTACTACTTTCCATTGGTTCAATATTATTTTAACCAACACACAGATGTTGGGTGTTCAATAGCCCTGATTTATGCCCAAAAAATCAAAAACCTCAAAAATTGAGTTAAGAGGTTTTGGCCAGACAGTGATGATAATATGTTAATGCTGTACGCATCATGTACATACAGTACCTGCTACACATGCGATATGTATATATTATCTTTGATTATTTGACCTGTTTGTTTCCTGTGTACTTTTCTTTTCTTCTTACGTCTCCTGCTACCTACCTCTAACCTGTCTCTTCTCAAACTACAAATGGTGGGGAATCAAGAAGAAGAAGAAGAAGATATGTATCTCATTTCTTTACACTGGAAACCTGTGATGTAACAATAAAGATGATTGATGATGATTCTATTAAAATCCATTATGCCTCACAGTAGGCCAGAACCCTGGTAACCTGACTTGTAATGCAGGATTGCTCTCTGTACAGTACATACCGTATACGGTCCCATCCTCTTTTACAGTACACTTTAAGACATAATAAGACATAATAAGACAGAATAAAGCCATAATAAGAAATAATGTGTTGGTAATTAGAGCTAATATATTTTATTAGACAGAAACAAAGACAGAATAGTAGAAAGAGCGAATACATTCTCTGGCACCGTCACCTGCCGCGGAACTGCAGCGGCAGACACTGCCGCACGGCCGCTAGTTCGACCAGCAGTCGCACTGCATCGCCGGCGATAGGACCAGCAGTGACCGGCAGGTCCCGTAGCGGTAAACTGCCCGTCCGTGCGGTGGTGGCTGCCGCGGCAGTTACCAGCGATGCCGGTGCCAGATAATGTATTCGCTTTCTGCTATTCTGTCTCAGCCACCACCGTTTGTTGTTTCTGTCTAATAAAATATATTAGCTCTAATTACCAACACATTATTTCTTATTATGGCTTTATTATGTCTTATTATGTCTTAAAGTGTACTGTAAAAGAGGATGGGACCCAGTATACCTTAAGGACAGAGAACTGGGTCAATAGAGTAACCTGTCAGGGCAATAGGATAGGACTGCTACAGGGTTGAACTGAGTGTTAAGAAGAGGATCAGACCACAAGGCTACAGGTTACTATACCTGGCAAGCAGGGGCGTCGCACCAAATTCTGGGCCCTGGGTACAAGGATTCACTGCGTTATTTCGTGCTTTAACTATTGAAAAATAGCAGACATACAAGCTCACAGCACGGCACCGAGTGCCACGCTGCAAGCTTGTAGATCTGCTATTTGTGAAAATAGCAGTGAAAATGTGGCTTTTTCATGTGATGGACCCCCAAAATGATGTATTTGGCCACAGACCCCATCTCAAAATATTTAGTTCCATGGACCCCCCAGAAGCAAAATTTGAGGTACAAAATGTTCTCTTAAACATACATATATTCAAAGATTTGCACACATTTTCACAACTTTTCAAAAATAGCAGATCTACAAGCTCGCAGCGAGGCACTCGGTGCTGCGCTGTGAGCTTGTATATCTGCTATTTTTCAATAGCTAAAGTATAAAATAATGAAGGCCCCTCCACCTTGGGCCCTGGTAACTCAGTCCCAATTTCTCCTGCAGACCACGAGGCTAGAGGTTACTATTACCTGGCAAGGATGACTGTGCCAAGTCATCATTAGTGGGTGCCAGAGGAGAGTACCTGAACAACAGAGATTTGGATCTGTTGTACACTTGATCAGCGGGTTAGAGTTCCCTCCCGTGCGTGGGATCAGTCCCATGCGTTTTCAAAGTAAAACATTACAGTACACCCTGACCTAAATTGGCCATGAACTTGTTTTTCTCGATTTCATTCCTTATTATGCGTTTAAAGACATTGTATGTCTTTCCAAGCCTTACAGTATGTAATGCATTTTGAATAGCCTTTTTTTTGGGGTAAGAAACACATCATAAAAATAAAAACTTGCCTCGCTTTGCCATGATAAATAATAGAAGAGGGAGGAAGGCACAACACAAAAACGACCATTGTAGAAAAGGATGCAACCAAGGAAGGGAAGAGAGTGGAGGGGAGAAGAAGAGAGGTTGGATGAGAGATAATGGTTGAGAGAGAGAGGGGGGGGGGGACAACTTAGGACAACATGGAGCAGGCACGTGCAGAGGGGGAGGCTTTGGGTGCTTGGGCCCTTTTGCCTTTTTGTAAGGGCCCTTTTATATGGCCTGCCCAACATCCCATATCAGGACGAACATTTGACTAAATAATAATAATTTCACTTTAAACTAGAAGCAGTGCTCCGAGCACAGGTCTCCACCAGGTCAGGTATTAGCCCCAGAATAGGGATGCTAGGGGCCAAGTGAGTGGTTAAATGAATGAATGAGTGGTGAGACAGGGAGGGAGGGAACGAGAGGAGGGAGGCAGGGACACAGATGAAAAGACTCTTTTGGAGGCAGACGATATGTCTTGGTTTTTTGGGTCAGACAGAGTGTCAGGCAACAACAAAACTCTCTGTACTCTGTACCTAAAATAAATCAGGTCAGATTTATTTCTTACCCAAACAAGTTCATAAGGAAGCAGTCCTTTAAAAGTACAAAGGACACGCAAATTGAGACACAACACAAAACGGGTACTCTCTTTACCCTCAGAGTTAAACTAACACAGCGTTGAAGATTTCGCCTTACTGTACAGTGGAAACTGTTTGTGAAGGATGTTTATGGATCATTCTTATGGTTCCAGAAATTAAAGGCTGGTAGCTTACTGTAACTGTCTGGTCTTGTCCCTGTTATACAGCCCCAGTTTCCAGGGATGCTTCTCCTCAGGTGGACTGAGAAAACGTACTTGAGAAATTCTTGTAATACTTTAATTGAGTATTACATTTTATCCAGACTTATTACTCTTACTTGAGTACATTTCCAAGGCCAGATATTTTACTTTTACTCAAGTACATTTCTAGGAAGGCTGAAAAGTACTTTTTGGTTGGCTGTTTTGACAAGAGGTTATTGAAGCAGAATTGAACATGGCTATACTACACTTGACCTCCTTAATTGTTTTCCTTTCTTTACACTTCTTAAGGCTATGCAAAATAAATATATATGATGTTAATCTAGTGATCATAATAGTTCAAGGTTTCTGTATTGTTACTATGGGAGTGTTAGGAGTCAAATTATTTTAATAGTTCTGGTTCCTCAGTCATTTCTATGTTTTGTGTTTCTACAAGCTTTGTATAAAGTGGTTCTACAAGCAAGCACATCAGTGCATAGTGCATACAGTGCAGGTGGTTTTAGAGTTACTTCTCTGAAACAAGGTCCTATACATTTATTGTGAAAAAAAATAATCTACTTTAACTTTTACTTTAAGTATTTTTTTAAAGGATGTATTCTTGAATACTTGAGTACATTTAAAAGCAAGTACCTTTTCACATTCAAGATCTAAATGTTTCAATAGAGGAGCAGAAAGACTAAATACAACTGTATTGTACAAGTTACATTGTATTATCATGCTCTCACAGTGGTTCCCAAATGGTGGGTCGGGACCCATTTGTGGGTCATGGACCAATTTGTATGGGTCACGACTCGAGTAAAATTCCCAATTTCTTTTCCTACATATAACAATATATATTTCTAAATGTTTATTTAATAGGCCTATATTTTTTAAATGATTGTATACATTTTAAAACAAACAAACAAACAAATCTTAGGAATTCCATAAATATAATAATAATAATAATTAAGAAGTAGTGAAAATAGCCGATCTACCAGCTCACAATGCGGCGTGAAGCGACAAGTTGTGTGCTTGTAGATCTTCACTGGTTTGGGTCCCGGTCAAACATCTTGTCTCTTTTGGGTCTTGAGCTAAAATGTTTGGAAACCACTGCTAGCTTTTAATACAACAGTAGGCCTACTTCTACAAAACAACATACAATTGTTATGTCAAGTTATTCATTAATAAATTGTATTTTCACATGGCGTGTGAAAATAAAATTCCTTTGGTCGCCAGGGCTATTAGTGGTTAATATTATGCCTATAGTCCGACATCCGAAGACAGAGGGCCGGCCTTTGATGGAGTCAGAGGGATCAAATACAACCTAGATACAACCTTTAGAGCAGTGATGGCTGAGTGGTTAGTGTCCACACCTAGGACTCCGGAGGCTCCAGAGGTCGCAGGTACGATTCCCTGCTCCAGCTATCACTGCTCCCCCCCTCGCGCTCCTTGTGGGCTGCACTGGGTTCAGCTGGGTTAAGCTGAAAAAAAGCAGCTGGGTTGGGCTGCGATATCTGAATTTCCCTCGCGGGAGGAGTAGGTAACTATCATCATTATCAACTATCAACCTATGTCAAAGATAAACAAGAAGTGTGAGTTTAAAACATAGTATGTATTACACATCAAACCCTGCAGATCGTGGTGAACGTATTGAAACGTCCTTTCGATTGGTGTCTATTTGGAGATCGATGTCGATTGATACCATGCTTTATACAATCTGCCATTGAAAGTTACCGATATCCAGTGTGCTGTCTGAAACGCAATGCAATGCAACACCCAGGGGCGTCACACCAAATTCTGGGCCCTGGGTACAAGGATTCACTGCGGGCCCCCCATGAATGTTAACTATTGAAAAATAGCAGATATACAAGCTCACAGCGCGGCACCGAGTGCCGCGCTGCGAGCTTGCATATCTGCTATTTATGAAAAATCGTGAAAATGTGTGCAAGAAACCTATGTCAAGGACCTCCAAGATGATATGTATTTGGCCACGGAACCCCGATCTCAAAATATTTAGTTCCAGGGACCCCCAGAAGCAAAATTTGAGTTAGAAATGTTCGCTTTAAAAATACATATATTCAAAGATTTTCACACATTTTCACAACTTTTCAAAAATAGCAGATCTACAAGCTCGCAGCGCGGCACTCGGTGCCGCGCTGTGAGCTTGTATATCTGCTATTTTTCAATAGATAAAGTTATAAGGGCCCCTCCACCTTGGGCCCCAGTAACTCAGTCCCACTTTCCTACCCCTTGTGACGCCCCTGGCAACACCACATGCTCTTCCCGTCCCTTCCATATCTCTACAGTTTCCAAACCAAAGGACAACTGCCTGGTCAGCACTGTGCACCTTGCCTCGGTCCTCCCTGTATTACATCTTGCATCCTATTGATAGACTGAGTTTGACCATGTTGGTTATACTTTGAGCGCACTAGTGTAACTAAGTACTCAAGTACTGTACTTAAGAACAATTTTGAGGTATCTTTACTTTAATGGAGTGCGATAACAAAAATATCGATGAATAAATCCATAACCAAATAAGACGGACTATATCTTAAATTGCTGTATTTGAAGAAAGCAGACAAGAGGACAAAACAGTGAGCGTACCATCCCTAGTGGCAGCTTTCTCTCTCCCCCAAAATGGAGGTTAGACATACAGTAGGCTATATAAAAGAATAACCGTATAATACCACAGTATAACCATGGAACTCTTTGATTGGTTCACAGATTGATTGATTGGTGACTTTATTAGAAGTTTGCCTAGAAATAAGTACAGTTTCCTGACGGTACAGTTCACTGGTACAAGGTCAACTAAAAGGAGATCCTTGGAAAGCACTTGGCTTATTTACACAGGAAACCATTGAAGTATCTCATTATAACATTGAATGACAGACGGATAGAACACAGTACTATGCAGTAGATATGGTCAGGAGAAAATTAAAAAAAATAAACAGAGACAAAACAATATATTCTGTATACAGTAGGTAAATACAAAGAAGGGTCAGGGAAGGGTAAGGCTGGGCTAGGTTTGTTATTGCCAGTTGCGAACGGCTGCCGCCTGTAAGTGGTTTTTCAGGGCGATTTTAAAGGATGCTAGGGAACCACACTCCTTTAAGGCCTTCGGTAAGGCGTTCCACATTTTGGTGGTATAGCAGAAGAACGAGTTTGACCCTTTGTTTGAGTTGACTCTCGGTTGAACGTGATCTGTGGCGCTGCCTCTGGTGTTGTAATTGTGGACGTCCTTAACATTTATAAAGTATTTTGGCAGGTACATGGGTATCTTAGTTAGTGGTGTAGTATATCATAACTACAAGAGTAACTTTCCACTAGCCAGAACCTTCAGTATAACCAAAACATGATCTCGTAACCAGGGTAATCACAGTCGCAATGAGTCGTAAGTCAAGCAGTAGTTCACAGATTATAACTTCATGGTCATATGAGCCTCATATATGGATCATACATTTATGTATCATAGTCCATATCCATCAGATTGTTTTCGATTGTTTTCAGTACTTTTAGTTTTACTTCTAATCCACAATATCTCAGAGGCGAATATTGTACTTTTACTTCAGCCCTATATACATTTCGGCCATTTGGAAATAGCCAATGTGTGAGCTTGTAGATATTTTTATACATTTGAAAACTTGATACCAATACTTTTACTCAAGTACATTTTGAATTCCAGACTTTTCCAGAGTGTTTCTACATTGCAGTATTGATACTTTTACTTACTGTTCGTAAAACATGGGAGTACTTTTTCCACCACAGTTTGAACTGTTTGAGTCAAGAAGTGTCCACTGAAACTCCCTTTGATACGACTGAATACAAAAAAAGAAGAAAGAAAAGTCACTGTTTGCATGTAACCAGTGCAGCATTCTCTGCTCTCTAAAATTAACATTATTGTTAAATATATAGTGGCTCCAGTTGAGTTAACAAGCAGCTAGATTTTTCCACACATTGTGCAGTGATTAATAAAGAAAGTTATACAGAATGTATATGAATATATGACTGGACATTCACATGAAAATATGTGGCTGTTCAGGGAATCCCATATTGTGTGGAATGGCACGTCAAAAACGTTTTTTAACTATGTACTGTATCTGCATATTCTGTATTTGTCTGTGGCTTTGTGTTTGTACAAAATGTGTCTTATAATCCCATGAGGAATGGGTCATGAGATGACATGACAATTAATCAATCTAATTCTAAACACTCTAAATACAACACTGTTAGCCCTCTCCAGCAGGAAACATCATTTGTCTAGAGCAGTAGTTCTCAGCGTGGGGTCCAAGGACCTCCTGGGAACTTTAGGTGGTTCCAGCAGTGAAATGATTGATAGTTAAACTTCATCACGGTTATATTTAATTATACCATTATGAATACGATTGTTATTATCGCTATTCTGATCAGATGTTCTCTCTTATGCCTCTATGGAATTCTGGACAAAAGCTCATAATGAAAAATAAAATGTCATAGTGTGTTCCAAGAGACAACATCTTATCATAGGGGCCTGTTATAGCGCCACCATGAGGCTGATTTGAATATTTTGAAGTGGAATTTCTTCCTCTGCCTATTGGGATTGTGCGTACACAATCTCACCAAAATTGTACGCTGTGTTTATGATTTGAGGCATTTTGTTCAAAACAGACCAATCCTGCAAACTTTGGAAGCCAATCTTAGCCAATCAGGAAGGAATATGAAAAATCTGAAAGACCTCCCGATTCGATCCCGATCAAATATTATTGCTTCTGATTCGATCCCGATATTTCCCGATCCGATCTTTTGGCAAGGCATTAAGAAAAAAAATTCTATTCATTCTATCACTTAGTGCAGCACTGAATCAACAAATTAAAAACAAAGCTTATGAGTAGTGTACCACAAAATAACCATGCAAACTAAATCAAATTAAGAGCAGAATAGTGCAATAAGAACATAATTCTATTACTTTTTTTTACAAAACGAAAACAAAACAAAATATTACATTTAAATATCCTGTGTTGAACAAACTAAAATATGTCTAAAACCTCAGTAAACTTCTTCATAATCACATATAGGCCTATAACTGTCTCCAGGCACACGTCACACACAAACTATATAAAAACTGGTTAAACATTGGCCATTTTTAAAGTTGAAACAAAATAAGTTAAGAACCAATTAACCAGGCTGCTTGAAAAGTATGCATCTGTAGCAGCTAGTTGACAGTGCAGAGAGACATAATTGCCTTCCTTTGATCCATTAACAAGGGGCCTGTTACTACTTATTGGAATCAGCTGCCAGCTGGACACAGAGTCTGACACAATCACCTCCCCTCTGCAGGGCTCTGTGTCTGTCTCATCTCATAAGGATTACTGTGATTATGGTAAGCTTACGTTTCATATCGCATTAACCTTACCTGTAACTTTCACTACTCCCAGAATTTATTTTTTTTTCGATATTTTTTTCCCATCTCCGATCTTATAAAAATGACCATATCGGCGGCCGATCCGATCACGTGATCGGGCAACACTAGTCAGAGGTTCTGTTCTGGCACCCAGGGAGTGTGCGTGCACAGTTCCGCGGCCATCGTGCCAACGGTGCCAGAGATTAGCTGTCCACAGACAGAAGGACGGACGGACACGCGGACGAACGGACATGCCTTTCGGCCTGGCGGAGACACTGAACTCGGCCTGCGCTCACTCCTCCTGGGGAGCGTCTTCCTTTCTATTTCAGGTGGTGCATTCCTCACGGCCCTGAGGGTGAGGAACACGCGACCAGCACAAATAGCAGGGAAGACGGTAAGGAGGAACAAGAGTTGGGGTTGGGGAGAGAGAGGGGTGTAAGGAGGGAGGTGGAATGGGATGAGAGCGAGGAGAGGATGGACGCAAAGAAGAACTGTGTGATGACAGTGGCGTCAGTTCAGAAAAAGCTAAGGTATGGCAACATGACTGGTGTCTTGCACGCGCGCGAAACACCAGTCATGTTGCCATACCTTAGCAACAGGCATGATATATTTATTTACAGAAGTACATATAATATATAATTATATATAATAATTATAATACCTTGTTAAAGTGACCATTTTGTTAAATTTAGCATTTGTAGTTATTTTACTGTAATTTACCAAATAATAACCCGCACAGATAGACAAAGAGACATTCATGGATTTACATTTAGAACTAACTTTTCTCTTTCCCCCTGGACCCAGGGTATGGCAGCTGCATACCCCTGCCATACCCAATTGACGCCCCTGTGTGAGGGAGGGTGGAGAGCATCACAACTTAAAGGGCCTACACCATGAATTAACTTTTTTCTACTTTTTCGGTGTGCCTTCCAACACCGGGGAGATCAATCAAAATCAAAACTATTTTCCCCTGTTATGCCTCAGCTATTTGCTATTGTATTGCCAACAAGTGTACAGTTTTCAAAAAGTAAAAAAAATAAATAAATAACAAGTAGCGAAAATAGCAGATCTACTATGTTCACTGCATATTCTGTGGGGCTCTTAATTTTAAATATGAATGTGCGCTTATAACGCCAGGAAATAGCTATATTTTATCATCATGATTACACTATTTTTAAAGCCAGAATGATATACCATACCACAAAATGACCACTAGAGCGAGCCATAGACAATAGACTGTGGAAGCCCCCATGTTAAAACCAAGATTCACAAGATTCAAGGATGAGATGATGACATCACTCCCCATTGACTCAGAATGGGAGACCCGCGGGCCGCCATCTGAGCTCAATACTGTTCAATTCGTGCATGATCGTCTAAAACCACCATCGGCATGGGCACCGGAACGTATACAGATGCCACACAGAAAGTTTCCGAATCAAAATCCGACCTAGTGAAGCTGCGTAAGGGTCGGATGGTTTGCATTGAGCCTAAAGGCTAGCAGAGGCCTACAGTATGTAAACAGGAAGCCCTGGTTTAAAGGTGACATCATAATCGCATCCTTTTTTTTCACGGTTTACGTGTCGATACCATCCGAAGCTAAGCTAACCGTTTCGCTCCGTCTATTAACCCAAATAAAAGCTTAAACAATGCTTTTATATAAAAGTCGATTAAAGTCGCTTGGCAGGGAAGTCCATAGTGACATTGTCGACCTAAAAGTCGACCGGCGCTGATCTTGTTAAGTGGTTAACATGCAGCAAAAGCACAAGTGCGTGTGTGTGCACGTGTGCAGGATCTTATCTTGTGTCAGATGTAAAAAGAGGGGCTCCAAGGGGGAACATGTCTCCATTCAGACATATCTCCATTCCGACAGTGACTTCTTATTGTCGGAGTGGCGACACTCCCATGGGCCTAAGGTTTAGGGTTAGGGTTAGAGATAGGGTTAGTGTCTGAATGGAGACATGTCGGAAAGGAGACATGTCTGAATGGAGACATGTAACCGCTCCAAGGAACCACTATACTATAATGAGACCCTTGACCTTCCAGGCTTTGTCCTGGTCTGATGCTCTTTCTCCTCCTTCTCCTCCTTGTCCTTGTTTTGTTTACCCCCTTGTGAGTGTGTGTGTATGTGTGAACGTGTGTGCATGCATACGCGGTCATAAATAAATCCCAATCCCAATCGCTCACATCTAATGTATGATTCATGTGAGTTACTCAGTCTCAAAGCGACATATCGTCACTGTCGGGCAGAAACCTCGTATCTCCAAGTTTCAAATTTGTATGTTTTTTCGCAAAGCAAAGCCCTGCTTCATCATACAAGGCCGTTGCACAAAAGTAGTGAAAACAGCTGATCTACAAGCACACAACGCCTCGCGGTGCGAGGCGTTTTGTGCTTGTAGATCGGCTGTGTTCACTGGTTCAGTTCATTTTTTAAATGATAAATACAAAACGAACGCTTTTGGACATACCGGTACAAGGTTTCCACCCGACAACTACGATATGTATGTGTGTTTGTGTCAGACGGGAAAAGGAGGCGTGTGCGTGTGCGTGTGTGTTCGTGCGTGCGTGCGTGTGTGTGTGTGTGTGTGCGCTCACGTGCACGTGTGTGTGAGATAGAGAGGCAGATATAGAGAGGGAGAAGCATTAAAGGAAGGAATAGGCAGACGGCGGCGGAGAAGTAGGGCAAGAGAATGAAAGCGGCAGACAGCAAGAGGCAGGATGTAAAATCCTTAATCTAACACGTCTGAGAAGAATGGACCCCCAAGGTTCACGACGGAATTCACAGGCAGGACGGAAGCAGACAGATGACGGAAGGGCGGGGGGGTGTTGAAGTGCAGGCACGTGCACACATAGACATCAAAGGGGGCTTGAGCCCCCATGCCCTTTTATCCGTCTGTAAAAAGTGCGCTCCCCAGACTATGAATGCAATTTTACTCTGGTGAAAGACATGCAAATGCCTCTCTTTCCATGCCATACCTGAAGGCAGCATTCAAGATAATTTGCCTTGTCCAAATTCTCCTGAACTTGAATGCAGCACCATTGTGTAGAAATCCATGCGTATCTCCATTATTTACTTAATTATGCTTGGTTCAGTGTGATATCAAGCACCGAAAATAGCCATCACTGCTGTGTAGTCTTTTAAAGTCAGAAAACTACAACATTACGTCATTAGCCGCGGTGAAGAGCTATCACCGTGAACCCCGACATCTCTCCTCAGTATTTACCTTAGACATCTCCTCATCACCCCGTTCACTGATTGGTCGATCTAGATCAGCGCTACTCAACCCGCGGCCCGCGGGCCGCATGCGGCCCTTTCCGCATGTCTGTGCGGCCCGTCATGATCATACCATTAAAAATATATATTTTTCTAAGTCTGTCGAAGTCCTTTTAACGCCGTCATTTATTTCAACGAGGTGATATTTGAGCCTCGGTGCACCCCGTAGGTTAGGGATACGACGAGTCAGGAAGAGAATGCAGTCACTGCAGCGTGAGCACAACAGCACTGAGTGAGCACTGACAACAGTGCGAGATGCGGAGCTTGTACAACGAGACAGAGACAAATCTGCGGAGATTTTGCAGCAGACAACCAGTCGGGCTAACTGGAGACTGGTCTGGACGCATGACGGCCGTGTGATATCGCGACCGTCATGTTTCAGGCTAATGAAGACGTAGCCGTTGTCTGTGCTTGTCTCTGTCTCCGCGACTCCGCCGTCATTGAAAAGTAAAGTCAGCTGCGACAGAGCATGCATTCCAACAGATCGCAGCAGCCAGGAACTATATGCTTACCACAAATCTCCTCCAACGAGCAGTTGTGTTTAACAAAGCTCAAAGCATCAAACTGTTTTACAAGTACAGTGCAACTGAGGCTGAGTTGAACTGTACTTGAGTTATTATTTCCATACCAACAACTCTCTTCACCAAAAATAGCCGATCTACAAGCTCACAACACATCTGGTGGTGAGCTTGTAGATCGGCTATTTTTGGTGAAAGATTAGGGATGCTGGGGTTTGAGTGATTGAATAATAAGTATAAACGTATATTTTAAATCCGTACTAATGAAAAATGAAAGGGAGTCTTGCACATTCAAAAGTGTGCAAAATAATGTCCTTTATTTATTTTTGCCAACAACCAATTGCTGTCATGAAAGTGACAATCTTAAACGCAAGGAAAGTGACCGAGTCACAGAAGCATCATTCATAGTAGTAGTAAGCCTAATTTGATAAAATGTGATCATTTCATCATTCCATCCATGACAATCTTTTGGTTCAATGAGGTTTGGCCTGGCTTATATATAGATTGGAAATGTGGGTGTTTTCTGTGTGTTTCCTTAATTATTAGACTTGTCATGAAATGTTACAAAATCATTGTAGGCCTAAACGTCCAAAATGGGACCGTAATTTTTTGCTTGCGGCCCTTTGACTTTTTTTATTTTGCTGAGTGGCCCCTGAGCCATCTAAAGTTGAGTAGCCCTGATCTAGATCAATCAGTGTGCCCCCTGGTTTCAGAGGCACAGAGTCAAGGTGATAGGACTTCGCGGTGACTATGAAGAACTCCACTTGTCATTTTTAGGTGATAACTTATCACCTAAAAGTTGAGGGGATCACCCTTCACCTCGGACTATGATAAAGCCTTTAGGTTTGCAGAGTACACCTCATGATGTCACTGATCACATGACCCCACAATCAATCCTCCAGTTCTAGGCAAGGGGGGGGGGGGGGGGGGGGGGGACTTCTTTTTTCTTATTTCCACACAACAACTTTAAGGTATATTATTACCCGGCTTGTTTGAATGCTTGATTCTGATTGGTCAGTTGCTGAAATCAGCGGTCTGTTAT